>NC_072826.1:3087500-3765000 GCF_027744805.1 Dunckerocampus dactyliophorus
TTCCAACAGCCAACTAAAACGAGGGGTGAGGGAAATCATGCAGGGACCGATGCAAAGCACTTTTCACTGATTCGATGAGTCATGTGAATAACATGTGCGTACATCATTATAACAAAAGGAAAAGTTGGGTCACACTGACCGAGTTTAAAGGAAAACTGCACTTTTTTTGTCCCATCATCCACAATCCTTATGTGAGACATGAACACATGTCTTTCTCTTTTGTGTTCTAAAGATATAAAAACAGATCAGGCAGTTCATCACTGCACGTATGGGAACCACTTATTCCGCCTTTTAAGCTTTCTGAAAAAGACTCCAAAAAGTGCCAACAATGCTGCATTTAATGTGACGTGCATATAATCAAGCTACAGCAACATTGTTATTATTATTATTAACATTGTTATACCGATCAAACTAGGTTAGTGACGCACTGACACTTAGCCAGAACACACCGGCTAGCTACTGGTCGGCTAGCGACTAGCTTCACCACAGACTCGCCCGCAGCTCGTCAACATCGTGCTCAAAACGCCTCAGACCACAAAAAAAAAGCTAAGGCTATAAACAAAACAAAAGATGATTGAAAACAGTTGTGACTCTGCTCCAATCTGTATTTTACATTTGAAATGAATATGTCTAAAGGGTGAAATTAGACCTTTTTTTTAAATGAGACATAAATGAGATATTTTTGTCTGTGACACGCGTAGGTTAAAGTAGTCAAAATAACAGGACACTTAAAACACTCTGTAAACAGGCCTGTTCAGAGCAGCTGGTTTTGGTTGGCTGTCCGAGTGCCATGCAAATTAGTCACTGCTCACCACACAGGCCCTTTAAGGGGTGAGCGACTCAAGCGGGGGAGTTAGCGGTACAGAGAGAAGTATTCTTTAGTAACTTTGAAATAAAAATTTCAGCCAGAATTCGTCAATGGCGAATAAAGCTAAATATAATAAATCGACTTTGCGCAGATGTCCTCCATGGCTGTGAGGTGACATCATGATGCGTGATGTCTGTGCACCCAACAACACTGCCACTGTGTTTAGCTTTTGGCTTTGACATGGTAGTTGTTCTTGAAGTGACAATGGCAGATCTTCGGGTATGTGCGGAGAAATTTGTTGTGAGCTTGGTTTTATGTAAAGTAGCTCTTTTGTTATGTTCCAATTGCATGTTATACTGTATACTGTATATCTATCGTTGAAATCTGCATGCAATTGGTTGGGTATGGTGGCCTGCAAGCAAAACCGCAAAAGTTGAACTTGTGATATGTTAGTTTGCTTTTAAATATAACACCAACATTTCATATGTCCAAAATGTGCCGTTTTTCCCCAAATGATTGGCCTGTGGGGCAGTTATGATCGAGCCCTGTGTCTTCCGCCCAGCAACAAGTGTCACATAGTACGTCACATACACTAGATACTGTATTATATATACTGTATTATATTACTGTATTATATTACTGTATTATATATACTGCAGCGTTGGAAATGATTGGTGCCCTACCATGTACTTTTCATTTGAAAACAGCACACTTCTCACATTATTCTAAAGTTCAGTCTTCCTTACCTTCCCGGTGGATCGTACTCCCTTCCAGACACAAAAGTAGCAGATGATCCAAGCAAGAAGGAGACACAAAGAAAGCTCCCACTGGATGTTTCCTAATGTCTCGATGCCAGAAGATATATTTAGCACACGTCGTCTGTAAGGATCAATGTATTGTTACTGACTGGGGATGCATTGAATAAGACCAAAAGACACAAGACACATATGCAGATTTGTATTAAAAGACTGTTTTGAACTGGTTCTGTGAGCGGTTAAAAGTGACATTGTAGATGAGTTTGTTGATCACATACCTCAAGCAAATACAAAATGATTCATACCATGCCCGCATTTTCATTTAAAGTGAAATTATATTTGTTAATTGAGTGTTTTAATTGGGTGTTTATAGATGGAAATTACACAACAAAGTCTGTAAGAAGCTGTGTTAAGCAATATTCATTTTAAATTTGTTGAATGTATGACATTTTTTATTACATTTTCACTTTTCCTTATATGAGCATAGCCGACGTTCTAAATACTGCATTACAATGTTTTAGATTATGCTGGAAGATAGATAGGGTTGACTCATTCAATACCAAAGACGTAGTTCTACGTTTTTATAAACCCGAGCGCCAAATCCCAGCAAAGTATTTATACGCCTTTTATGTTGTTTTGCGTGAGAGGCAAAGAGGTGATGACGCAACTCTCCACTAATGCATTTCACTTAGAGCAATTTTAAGCCATCAAAACGGCCACAAGGTGGCAGAAGTGCATTTGATAAGAGCTCGGCAGGGATCGTGTGAATGGAAAAATCACACATGACAGGAAAGAGGAAGTGAGAGAGCGTGGAGGAGTGTAGCGTGCAGAAGGTTACGCATTGTAGGGACATCTTGACGCGCGCACACGCGTGCACATACATGCACACAAATAGGTGTAAATAGGTGTTATATTTGTAACTAAATTGTTATTCTGATGTATCACAACCCATTTTGTGTTGTTTATGTTGATATAGTTGTTAAGATATTTCAGCTGTCACAAAAGCAAAAAATATTTGCATCTAAGTGAAAGTTATGCTTGAAATGTATATTTTCACAAAAAGCTGGTTTTCTCCCTTTTCTAGTCAGGAACTGATATTTTCCTGAAACCTACCTATGTTCTACTGCGGATTACTAAAGAACGAAAAAAGGTAGAAACTGACTTTTTGATGAATGACAACAGTCTAATCTTTCTTTTGGTAGGTTCCATGTTTATCAGCCGTAGAACACAATATTCTGTGTGCCTTGAAAGATCAATCAAAACCGTCTAAAATGCACTGGAGGGCTAGTCTTCTGAAAAATGGCTGGGATTGAATGAGTTAAGACTGGCAAAATTGTCGAGTTCATTTTCATTTCCTGTGTGATTAATTAATTTATTATCGTCATGAGAATTGTTTTTTCTGAACAAGAAATCTTGTCACGTTTTAATCTTGTAGGATCTTGTGACACCCCTACCATTAACACAACTTCTTACAATCTATAGCCACCTTTCACATTCATAATCGCTTAAATTCAAAATTTGGCCGGGGTATGAATCAGATGCTGTCTTTTTAAAAACTACAAATGCATAGTTGTACTGTAAATGACCACAATGTGTTTCACGGGCATCCTCTGCTTGCTTCCGATACTGTACAGTATACTGTATGTACCGTGTGTGCGGTATAGTTCAAAAGAAAAAGCTCAGCTCAAAACTAACTGTGAACTAAATTTGTCGTGACATTGTACCCAGAAATTGATAGACAGAGACACCATTTTGGGCTCATGCTGAGATCTCAAGCACCAAGTTCTAACATGATCCAAATAAAACAAGAAGTGGTGTGACTTTAGATTAGATTGGGTGGACTTTGAAATGGTACAATTCTGATAAAGCATCCATTCTAATCCAAACTCTTAACATGAGCCATTTAAATCCTCAGAGACCCATATTAAATTCATAATACAACCATCAAACACGTTTAATATTATACCTGTATGTATATTATGAGTATGTATGGTTCATTTGAGGTGTTTTTCTTACTTTTACAATTCCATGACTGCAAATCAAGCTGCCCTGCGGTGTTAGTGAGCTGTGCTCCCTTCTTATTTTCCCTCCTAAAGGCATAGATGGCCAAAGAATACCCACAAAAACCCTAAAAACATACCGCCAAAACTCTACAACAGACGACGATATGTTCATACTGGACGTCCAGTTGGCGGTATAGTTGCTCAATACCACGCAAGAGTCTGAAATGTATCACAAATGTTTCACTATATCAGTGCGACGATGAAACAATGTAGACATTTTGCCTTCGTGCAAAGTACCTGTGTTCCATGTGTTATCACAAGTTGCCCATGGCAAATCTCCAGTGAAAGAAGAGAAAAGGTAGAGAAAGGCCCAGGCTAAAATGACAATGTAGCTGATACATCCATAGAAAATGATCAGCTGACTGGCGTATCCGATGCCTGAAAACAACGACTGAAGTTAAAAGCACCACTTTAGGATTTTCTCTTCAGGCTCTCAATGCTAGGTGGGATAAACTTTACCTTCGAACAAGGGGCAGATCTTCCTCCAGCACATGATTCCCCCTTGACTGGTGTACTGGCCCAGAGCTGTCTCCAGAACAAATAGAGGAATACCGCAGCTTCCAAGGAACAGGATGTAAGGAATGAGGAACGCTCCTGTGAACGGGTGTAGAACACCACACAAAACGGGATCAACAAGCAGAGAGAGAATACACAATCCTATTTTACACGAGCAATAGCACAATTTGACTAATCCAACTAATTATGACCACATTCCACTGAGCTGCTTTGGTTTAAGGATCTTGGCTAGCTGTCACCTTACGCCCCATTGAAGTCAGACCAGTTGATTATTTTGTTAAATGGCTCCTATAATTCAAATTTGACTTTTTAATCACGTTTTAACAGTAACATGGGTTATGAAAACCAAATGTGAGAGAAATTTAACAGCTCTCTCACTTGTTTGCGCAACTTTTGAGAGAAGAGGTTCTGAAACGCGTGCGCGCTTGCGCCTCTTCATGACGTCACGAAGGGGAAAAACCTCCTTCCACATGAGAACGCCTCTGATGTGCCCCAAGCTAGATGAGATCCCTTGTATAAACACCAAACACAAAAAAGGCTTCACTACACATCTTAAAAGAGTAGAAGCACTAGTTTCTTTATGTAGGGCTTTGTGTGTATGTAAACGAAAACACACACACACGCATGACACACGTTCTTCCTTCCGCATACTGTAGATTTTAGCATTAGGGGTGTGTACCGAAACTATCAGTATCAGTGACAGTTAAAAAACAAACCAAAAAAAAGGTCATTTTGGGGCTGAATTAATTCAGCCTCAGCCACAAACGCTTGAAGGCGATACAGTCATCCCTCGCTATATCGCAATTTGAATGTCGCTCCCTCACTATATTGCGTTTTTTCAAAAAATAATTAACAAATGATGGCTGCTTCGTGGTTGACTATGGCTGGTTGATTATTTGTCAGAACATTTTGAAAGACAAGTTATGTGTAGTATTGTGGTCACTAGGCACCACTAATGTATGAGACGTTAGGTTTCATTACCTTTCACACTGCATGGAGACTGGCTGCTGAGCCAGCAGGGCCCAGCCAACATGCCATGGCTGAGACGGACATGCCATGGCTGAGATGGAGTGACAAAAAGGTTCACCTCTCATTCTGTGTGGAAGTGGTACGTTTTTGGCTTCTTTGTCCTTCTTCCTCGCTCCATTTGAAACACTTTAAGCTGAGAATACGTACACTGGAGAGGCTACTAGTTAGCTCAGTAGCTTGCTATGCTAGCGGCGGCCGTCTCTTATGTCTCTGCAGTGATACCATAGACTGCGCAAAGTGACATGAACAAAGAATATTAGGAGTGTAAAGGTGACTACTAGACACACATTGCGCAATAGCGTGCTCCACAACGGCAGCATACTTCAGTCACGAGTGAGCACTGGCGTGGTAGCCGTTCTGCACTGGTATCGGATGAACTGGAAACATTACCCATCCCTATTTAGCATGTTTATTTTAGTCAATGGTCCTCTATATCAGTGGCTCTCAACTGGTGGGTCGGGGTCGCGGATTTGTTTACAATTAAAAAAAAGTAATAACCTGATGGTCGTGAATGCACCTTGTAATCTTGTGTTATTCACTTGCTGCACCGCCATGGGGTGCGCGCCATGTTCATGGGCAACTATGTCAAGCTTGAGCGGGAGGGGAAGGACTTCGAGTGGGGACTTAACGTGCCGTCGTCTGACACACAGCTGCAGATATCTGCTGGAGAAGAGCACGCCATCAAGACAGGATAGCGTCTCATCGCTGCAGCTCACGTGTTGCAAACAGTCCCTTTAAATATAAGATATATGATATGAAAACATGTGCACCTCTGCTTGTCATTTGAACGCTGATGGTGGGTTCTGCAGTCTAACCACTTGAAAACCACTACTCGATATGACAAGAGTGTTCTGCTGTTTTTAAGGAACTACTTCAAAAACGCTCATCAAAGATCATCGAAATCAGTGGTTGTCAAATGGATTGGGTGAGGGACCCACCATCACCCGTCAATGGCAAACAGCAACAACATTTTTCAAGTCAAACCTCTCGAATATCATATTTAAAGGGACTGTTTGCAACACAACACGATGCAGTGGTGAGACGGTGTCTCTCTCTTTATAGCGCGCCCTTCTCCAGCAGATATCTGCAGCTGCGTGTCAGGCTGAGCCACTCGATTTCCTTTCCTTCCCGCTCAAGGTTGACAAAATCGACCATAAACATGGCACACACCTCGTCATGTTGTAGCAAACAGCATAGACAGGAATGCAAGGTGCATTCATGGACATCGGGTCATTACATTAATTTTTTTTTTTCCCACCAAACACGGCGCCGAGGCCCACTTTTGGTTCACGACCCACCAGTTGAGAATCTCTGCTCTAAATGACAGAAAGGTGCTATTGCTTTTAAATACCTACTGCAAAAATGCTAGTCAAAGATCCTTTATGTGACCGAAGTGCTCTGCCGTTTTTTAAAGACCCACGCCACAGACACTAGTCCAAGTTCCCCTATAAGCCAGGAGCGCTCTGCTGTTTTTAAGTCCTACTGCAAAAACGCTGGTCAGAAATTCTCTATATAACAGGATCGGCCCACTGGTCGCCCGGTTGAAAAGTCCTATTGAGTGGTCTTTCGCGAGAAGATCAAATGTGGGGGCGCTCTGCCAAGAATGTGAGTCTCGACACGTGCGTCATGTTATTTTTTTGTCTTTTAGAAGCTGTCAAGGCCTTTTACATCAACAGTGAAGCAGAAAAGACACAGGCGGCGGTTAGTTTTGTGTAAAAGCATCAGCAGAAAATGAGCTAGCTTGCAATAACACAATATTCAGCTGGCAAAATGAACACTCAAGAGTATGGGTTAGTGTAAAACAGGGAAAAAGGTCACACTCTGTACTTTTAAATGTAGATAAAACACATGGAGTCAAAACAGAAGATTTAAAAGACGTTTCAGTGTAAAAAGATCTCAAAGTTATGTTCATCATTTCAAAGTCAAAAAACCTTACCACCGCCGTTCTTGTAGCACAAATATGGAAACCTCCACACATTCCCAAGTCCAATGATGGCACCGGCCACTGACAGGATGAACTCCTTTTTGCTTGCCCACTTGCCACGCTCCCTGATTCTTTGTGGGGATGTCTTAGCAGGGACGTAGCACAGTCTGCCCAGAGGGTCTGCCATGCCGCTTGCTGACTGAGATTGACTGATGATTCTTGGCTGTATGGCTTGGACTGGATGGGGACTGTCTCGTAACGGAGCTATGTAACGACACACACAGACTCTACTCGTCCAGCCACAAGGGGGACCTCTAGATTGGAAACAACACACACACACACACACACACACACACGCAGGAGATGATGAAGTGTGTGACGTTTTCAGTGTGGCTTCTTTTATTTTCAATATTGCACTGACCACCAAGTGTCTATCCATCTAAAAATAACACCAAAGACAGCAACAGATGTTACTTACTGTTGCTTTAAGTGTATTTAATGTCATCTCTTTATCTAAATGTTTTCTAAAGGAGTTTCCTGTTTTGGTACATAGCGTGGAAATATTAGGATTATTTTTAGAATAATAATTATTACTATTATCGTTATTGTAAGTGTAGTTTCCTGTGGTGTAGCACTGCACTGTATTGAGAGGTGTAACAAATACACTATTGTATAAGTATTTTGAGTTAAGGTAAAAAAAGAATCCTAATATTTTCATGTACTACTACTACTACTACTACTAATAATAATAATAATTATATTATTATCATTAATTAACTGAATATCCAACTGCCCCTCGACTTGTGCAATGACATCACGGTCGAGCTGCAGAAGCTGCTGGACGCTGGCGTTACTGAGCGAGTCGACACGTCGTCCTGTATTTCCAACCTGGTGGTGGCGAGAAAGAAAGCCTGCGCCTTTGCGTCGACCTCCGGCAGGCAAACAGAGCCGTGATCCCACACAAATAGCCACTACCCACTACAGAAGAGCTGTCCGCTAAGTGTCACGGCTACAGTCTTCTCCTCGCCGGACCTCTGCCAAGGCTACTTTCAGGTTCCCTTGCATCCAGACAGCCACCACCTCACCGTCGTCATGGCCCACATGAGGGTTTCCAGCCTTCTTCTCAGTCCTCTTCTCATTAGAGCCCCGTAGACTTGAAATAACACGGCTATAGTCACCTTTATACTCCTATTATTCTTTGTTTACACCACATTGCTCAACTGTAATGCGCATGCTACGGGATCACTGCAGGGACACAAGAGACTGCCTTGGCTTTAACCATTAGCAAGCTAACTACTTAGCTTCCAATTTATATACTGTATTCTACACTTAAGAAAGTGTTTAAGGTCGGAGTGGGAAAGAAGGACAAAGAAGCCAAAAACTTACCACTTCCACACACAATGGGAGGAGAACTTCTTTTGACTCAATCATGTCGGACATGCCGTGGCCAAATCCATGCAGCGTGACGTAGTGTGACCTAATGTCATGGGAAAATCACTGATGCCTAGTGGCCAGAATACTACATATACCCTTGTTTTTCAACATTGTTTGACTACTAATATGGCATAGTCAACCATATAACAGTGATCATTTCTTCATTTAAAAAACCCCCGCAGTATTATGACTGTATACATAAATATTAGGGGGGTCACGAGATACTCGGTTCACGAGACGAGACGATACATGAGATTGGGTCTAAGAGAATGAGAAAAGACAAGATTTTAACTTTACTTTTTAGAAAAGTACAATGAAAAGATATTGAAAATAAATTGAAATCTACTAATATAATTTCTACTACATTACACTGTTCTGCCCTGTGTGTGTATGCTAGCGGCCCCGCCTACACCCACCGAGACAAAGAGACAGTGATTGACAAAAGGGCTCATTCCATTCATGCATTGTTTTATGGAACAAACGTGCCAAGGTGCTGAAAGCACAGAGTGAAATCTCTTCCTGCCTGTTTGGAAGCAGGAGACGAGGAAAAACAGACACGCATGCACATGGCAACATATTGAGGTCGGCAAAATTCTTGAGTTAATTTGCATTTATTATGTGATTAATTTATTTATTATTGTCCCAGGGCTAGTGCCCACAAGTGTTTTTCTGAAATCTTGTCCCGCTTTAGGCTTTGTCTACATGGAAACATTCCTGGGATTTTGTTTTTTGGAGGGTTGACAAAAATTTGCGTCCACTGTGCGGGATTAGTAAATAGTCGCATCCAGACGGGAACGGATCACTGGATGAAAACGATGTAATAAACAAGGTGCTGTAAACAGACACACGCATGCGCCTTTTGAGTCTGTCGTCTTCCGCTTTCCAAGGCGCATGTAGACTGACGAGGAAGTGGAATTACTTTTGCGAGGCACTTTGGAGAATAAGACAACAAAATATCAGGGGAACGTCGCCTGGAGTAAGTCGTGTAAGTTGGAAAATTCAGACATGTTGGCTTCTTGTCAAGGGTCAATTCTGGTCACGTGATAGCGACGGGCGTGTAGCGTCATCGTTTTCGTAAAACAGCGGTTTCGCTTGTCTACACGGAAACGACAAGCCAGCGTTTTCACATTTTCCCACTCCGGAAGCCGTCTTCAAAAATACAGTTTCAGAGCACCCAGAACGCCGTTTCAATGTGAAACAATACTTTTCCGTTTTGACCTGAAAATGTTTCTGTGTGTGAACGTGGCTGATTCCGTGCAGCGTGACGGTAATCTAGTGTCGTGTTTCAATAATGGAACATTACTGACGGCTAGAGGCCAGACAGAATACTGCACACATCTTTGTCTTTCAATATTGTTTAACTAATAATACGGCATAGTACACCACAAAACAGCGGTCATTAATACATTTTTGAAAAAACGCACTTTGCGAGGGACATGGGAATAGTGTTCCCTCGTTTCTCGCAGGGGATAGGTTCCCAAAACAGCCAAAACAATAAGTGAAATTCACGAAGTAGCCAACTTTGTTTACAGTTATTATGCATGTTTTAAGCCCTCACCATACACTTTACACACTTTTCTTAGACAGGCATTCAAATGTTCTCACACGGTAAACACTCTCAAAGTTCAAATTTCATTTGAATTTTAATGATCAATCTACTAAGTTGGACACAATAAATTATTAAGCAACTCACTTGTATTCACTCCTCTGACCGTGCTTCGTCCTGGTGTTGTTTAGCTGTAGCGTTTTTGTATCCTTGTTGAAACATATTGCTCCTGCCGTCGTCCTACTCCTTGAACCAAAGATTCATCTAGCCGGTTAGCTGCTTCTTCTTCTATTTTTTATTGATGGTTAGCAAGCAGCTCGCACAGTTAGCTAGTTTGCTAGCAACGGCACGAAGGAGATTGATTGACAATGGTTTGGGCGGGTTCTCCCTTGGCCAATAAGGACTGTTGTGGCTCTATATTTAGCCAGCTATTGTCTACTGTGGTTCCTAATATGCTCGTGCAGGCACGTAAAAACACTGAGATGAGGTGGAGCTGCATACGTCTTCAACATGAGTATACAACACCCTCTACTGGTAGAAGTAGTAAATACAACAACCGACACAACAGAGCACCAATAGATCGCTCTAATACACTCCAAGGATGCACAACACAATGCACGTTCATACGCTGTTTAAAAAAAATTGCACTTAAAAAATCCGCGAAACGGCAAATCCGCTAAAGGTGAAGCGCGATGTAGCGAGGGGACACAAGGGTGTCTGTCACAAGACCCTCGGTTCACGAGAAGACCACGATGCACGAGATTGGGTCTGCGAGAACGAGACGAGACAAGATTTTAACATTAGTTTTCGGGTTTGTTCGCCAATTCCAGACCAGTGCTTATGAGTGGTAAAACTGGCTCACAGAAAAATATTATCTAAGGAGATAAATATTCACTGGGAACTTCTCCAGATGATGTTGTAGTATAGAGGTTTGGAGTTGACACCAAATTTATAAGCAGCTTCCACAGGTGATCGCTGGCTAATCTTCGAAGTTACTAGCAGCAATGTACCTCAGGCGTATCGGCGACAAGGTATTTGAAGATAAAGTGTTGGGTTTTGTGCTTTAATCAGAGTATTCAACACCAATATGCGAAATGCCTCAGTCTGGAATGTCACGCCTTGTAATATTGCGGTTTTGTTTGTTATTTATGGTTTGAATAATTGCGACATGATAGTGGTGGTGTTAAGAGGTGGATTAACCACCACAAGGCTGTGTGTTGTCTCCCCTGTTGTTTATTGTGAACACAAACATGTGTCAAGAGTACATCATTAAAAATGCAGATGATTCAGTCATCATCCGTCTGTTTAATGAGGATGAGACCAGGCATCAATCAGTGATGATTTTGTACGGTGGTGTGATGAGTCTTACCTTCAGCTCATCATATCTAAAACTAACGATATGATCATTGATTTTAGGAAGAAACCACACATGACAAAAACACAAATTTAACATCAGGCCACTGAAATGATGATGAAAAACTGAGATTTGAAGGAAATTGTGATGCAGTGTGTACGAAGGCTCACCAATGTTTGTATTGCCTGAGAAAACTGTCTCATTTTAATGTGGGCAGAGCCATTATGACCATGTTTTATGGCTCTTTAATCTGTTCTGTCCTTCTCTGGGGTCTCTTGGGTTGGTTCAGTCATCTATCACTGAAAGACAAATTTTCTGAACCAAATTGTCCAGCCGACCAATTGGTGAGACTCAGCTCTTCCCATCCTGCCTGTACATTAAACAGGTAGCACGGATAGCCTCCCACATTAGAAATGATGTTTCTTACACAACCATTTTCACCTTCTCCACTCCGGAAGAAGTTTTTTTTAGTCTCAAGATGCAAGACAAAACGGTAAAGATGCAGCTTTGTCCCAGCTGCCATAACAGAACATGACAAACTGTAGTCTATTTGTTTCTATAATTGTATTCTTTTATTTATTTATTGCATTGTATTTTGACTTGCTCCGATATTGTCCGATCGTGATTTTATATTCTGGCCTGTGTGGGGCAATCTCTGGGTACACATACTGTACAGTGTTCCCTCGTTTATCGAGGGGCATGGGTTCCCAAAATAGCCCACAATAAGTGAAATCCGTGAAGTAGCAAACTTCATTTTTGTATTCCTCAGACAGGCAATAACATTTTCTCACATTTCTCTCTTGTTTAAACACTATCAAAAAAGTTTGAATTTGAATGATCAACCTACAGGACACAAGAAATTATTAAGTCACTCAACTCCTGTGACCGGTCGCTGTACTGTAGCATTTTTGCATCTTTGTTAAAACATATTGCTGCAGTGCTCCACCTGTTGCAGTCCTCCTTCGAACAGAAGATTCATTTACGAGCTAGCAAGCAAGCAACCGAGCTAGCATGACACAGGAGACACGGCCGGGCAGCACAAAGGAGATTGATTGACAATGGTTTACAGCCAATCAGGACGCAGAAAACAATGGGCGGTGCAGACAGATGAGAGAAGGGGGAGAGAGAGAGAGAGAGAGAGAGAGAGACACTCAATTTCCCACAATGCAATTCTTCTTAAAATACAAAATCACAAAAAATTCAGCGAAACAGCAAATCTGCAAAGGGTGAACCGCGATACAGCGAGGGAACACTGTATACATAATCTCGACAAAATGTTGGGGTTTTTTAGTACTTGTGGTATGGTTATGGAAGCCCGTTTCCGTCACTGAAAGAAAAAGTCTCTCAATGGTAAGTCACAATTATGAGACAAAAGGTCAAAATGATGAGATAAAAAGTCAAAATGATGAGATAGGATAGTCATAATTATTGGATAAAAATGTTAAATTATGAGATAAAAAGTTGAAATTATGAGATACAAACTGCATATGTGCCGAGTGCTATGTGACGAAGGCTCCAGTGAAGAAGGTTTGTATCTCATAATTTCTACTTTTTACTTTCACACAAATAAAACACAACAGGAAGTTTGCTTGACTCTTCATTAACCATGAACTGTATTTTTGCATCATTTAAGACATTTTAATAGACTAAAAGGCATCCAATTATTGCCCTTTGTAATGTGTGCCCCATGTGTGTTTTTGTTCATCATTTTAATATTGTTAAACTCAGCAGGTACATAATAAAACACATAAATATCTCAGAGTATGAATATAATTAAAGAGAAAAAACAGTTTCTAATATAGTCATCGCGAGCATACATTTACTTGGAGTGGGAAAACAAGACAAAAAGACAAAACAGAAGCTGTTTTAAGAAGAACTTAGTAACATTAGGTGAGAGTATATGTGTTTTATTTATTGTATTGTATTGATTGTGAGACTATAGCCAGAGACATTAACACTATGTTGAGTCAGTAAACATTTGTGAGAACTTATTAGGCATAGATGTGTCCGATTTTTCATCATTAAAATACACACGTCTGATTGTTAAACAGTATAATTAGCTGTAAGTAACAGTATATTAATATTCACAACTCACAACTCCCTGGAGGAGGGGCACAATGGTGAGCGTCTGGTGGCCGGGCCTACACCTATGGGGCCCAGCCGGGGTCCCCCATAAGGGGCCAAAGGGTTGGGTGCAGAGTGAGCTGGGTGGCAGCCGAAGGCAGGGACCTTGGCGATCCTCAGCTACAGAAGCTAGCTCTTAGGACATGGAATGTCACCTCTCTGGTAGGGAAAGAGCCTGAGCTGGTGCACGAGGTTGAGAAGTTCCAGCTAGATATAGTCGGACTCACTTCAACGCACAGCAAAGGCTCTGGAACCAGTCCTCTCGAGAGAGGATGGACTTTGTTCCACTCTGGCGTTGCCAGCAGTGAGAGGCGACGGGCAGGGGTGGCAATTCTTGTTGCGCCCTGGCTAGTGGCCTGTATTTGGAGTTTAAACCAGTGAGTGGGTGGGCGGACGGCTCCTGACTGTTGTTTGTGCTGCGCCAACAGCAGTTCAGAATACCAACCCTTTTTGGAGTCTCTCGAGGGAATACTGTAGAGTGCTCCCTCAGGGGATTCCCTTGTTCTGCTGGGGGACTTCACGCTCACGTTGGCAGAGACAGTGAGACCTGGAGAGGCGTGATTGGGAGGAACGGCCCCCCTGATCTGAACCCGAGCGGTGCGTTGGTATTGGTCTTCTGTGCTTGTCACAGATTGTCGATAACAAACACTATGTTCAAGCATAAGGGTGTGCACATGTGCACTTGGCACCAGGGCACCCTAGGCCGCACTTCTATGATTGACTTTGTGGTCGTATCATCGGACTTGCGGCCATATGTTTTGGACATTGATCATTTCATCGGATGAAGAGAAGGGCGGAGCTGCCAATCACCATCTGGTGGTAAGTTCCGATAGTGGGGGAGGATGCCGGTGAGACTTGGCAACCCCAAACGTATTGTGAGGGTCTGCTGGGAACGACTGGCAGAGTCCCCTGTCAGAAGGACTCCTACCTCCGGGAGCGCTTCGACCATGTTCCGGGGGAGGTGGCGGACACCAAGTCTGAATGGGCCATTTTCCGTGCCTCAATTGTCGAGGCAGCTGATCGGAGCTGTGGCCGTAAGTGGTCGGTGCCTGTCGTGGCGGTAATCCCAGAACACCAACGGGTTCTGGACACCAGTGGTGAGGGTGTAAGGGAGTATGCCCAATCAGTCTACATGTGTTTTGTGGACTAGGAAAGGGCATTCAACCGTGTTCCTCAAGGAATTCTGTGGGGAGTACTCCGGGAGTATGGGGTATCGGACCAGCTAATTCAGGCTGTTCGTTACCTGTATGACCAGTGTCAGAGTTTGGTTCGCATTGCCGGCAATAAGTTGGACCCGTTTCCAGTGAGGGTTGGACTCAGCCAGGGCTGCCCTTTGTCACCGATTCCTTTCATTATTCTTATGGACAGAATTTCTAGGCACAGTCAGGGCGTTGAGGGGTTCCGGTTTGGTTGCTGCAGGATTGAGTCTCTGCTTATTGCAGATTATGTGGTCCTGCTAGCTTCATCGAGCCGTGACCTTCAACTCTCACTGGATCGGTTCGCAGCAGAGTGTGAAGCTGCCCGGGATAAAAATTAGCACCTCCAAGTCCGAGTCCAGAAAAGGGTGGAGTGCCATTTCCAGGTCGGGGATGAGATCCTGCCCCAAGTGGAGGAGTTTAGGTACCTCAGGGTCTTGTTCACGAGTCCGGGAAGCATGGAGCGCGAGATCGAAAGGCGAATTGGTGCAGCGTCTGTAGTGCTGCCGACTCTACATCGGTCCGTTGTGGTGAAGAGAGAGCTGAGCCGAAAGGCAAAGCTCTCAATTCACCGGTCGATCTACGTTCCTACACTCACCTATGGTCATGAGCTTTGGGTAGTGACCGAAAGGACAAAATCGCGGGTACAAGCAGATGAAATGAGTTTTCTCCATAGGGTGGCTGGGCTCTCCCTTCGAGATAAGGTGAGAAGCACTGTCATACGGGAGAAACTCGGAGTAGAACTGCTACTCCTCCGCATTGAGAAGAGCCAGATGTGGTGGCTTGGGCATCTGGTCAGGATGCTTCCCGGACGCCTCCCTGGGGAGGTGTTCAGGGCAAGTCCGAGCAGTAAAGGTCTTGGGGAAGACCCAGGACACGTTGGAGAGACTATGTCTCCCAACTGGCTTGGGAACGCCTCGGGATCCGCCGGGAGGAGCTGGACGAAGTGGCCGGGGAGTGCGAAGTCTTAGGCTGCTGCCACCGTGACCCAATCTCGGATAAGCGGTAATGGATCGATGGAACTCACAACTCCGTGGCTGCGTTTTAAGTACCTCTGGGTCTTGTTCACAAATGAGGGAAGGATGGAAAAGGCAAAGCTCTCAATTTGCCAGCCGATCTACGTTCCTACCCTTACCTATAGCCTAGGTCATAATAGCCAACCGGTCGTTTGGGCTCCTACGGCCAGAAAAGAAACGCAAGATATGCATGGAGGGTGCGCATGCGACGTGCTGATTTTTTAGCTGTAGACTGGCCACAGACCAGATGCAGAGGTTCTTTGTCATGTCAAACAAACTCTACGGGCGCTTACATTTTTTTCAGGTTGCAAGACAAACTTATGCCTGTCTTTGTCTTTTGTACATTTTGCTGGCGTCAGGTTTGGGTAAAATGTCAATTTTTTCGTACGTCGCACTTGTGGACTCCGTTATTTGTGCCGTGTGCCACACATTCACCCCATATATGTAATTTGTGCAGCCAATGCACGTTCAGATATTTCTTATGTGCTCCATGCGTATCGAGTAAGTCGGTCGTGTGCTGCCTGTATGGCGAGAGTGCATCAATGGCATGAAAACTCGAGTATGCAAAGCTACAGGGATGCCCACAGCCATTTCTGTTCATAAATTGAAAAAAATAATACATTTCACGGCACGTGATGTCGCAGAAGCTCTGTCATAAAATGTTGCGAGTAGAGGAAGTGATGCGGAAGTGATGCGGTCTTGCGCATGTGCAGAACCAATCGTGTTTCCTGTACGGATCTTATGTCGTTGGTACGCACAACGTACAGCTCACGCGTACCTTTTGCGACCATCATAAAAAGGCCGCATGGAAGGCAAGGTCAGTACTTTTATTGCAAGTTTGACAGACTTTGGTCTTACAGCTTATGTGCGTTGGCTTTACAAATCAAGCAACAGCCGTATGTCCAAGCAACCTCGGATTTTGTGTGTTTGTGTGACTTACAGGTTGTGCATTGGGTGCGTGGTGATCTTACTCCTTCAATAATAACAAATAATCATGCATCCGGTTGTGACCTAGGCTTTAGGTCATTAGCTTTGGGTAGTGACCAAAAGGACAAGATTTTGGGTACAAGTGACCGAAATGAGTTTTCTCCGTAGCGTGGCTGGGCTCTCCGTTAGAGATAAGGTGAGAGAAGCACTGTCATCCTGGGAAAACTCTGAGTAGAACTGCTTCTCCTCTGCATTGAGAGGAGCCAGATGAGGTGGCTCAGTCATCTGGTCAGGATGCCTTCCAGACGCCACTTCCAGATGTTCAGGGGACATCCAACAGGTAGGAGTCCTGGAGGAAGGCCCAGGACATGGAGAAACTATGTCTCACAAGTGGGCTGGGAACGCCTCGGAATCCACCGGGAGGACCTGGATGAAGTGGCCGGGGAGAGGAAGTCTGGGCTTCCCTGCTTAGGCTGCTGCCCCCGTGAACCGATCTCAGCTAAGTGATAGAAAATGGATGGATGGACGGACGGACATTGACATCTGTTTTGCCAAAGGCAAAATATACTGAATATACTTGGATCCTATGAGTCTCAACCAGCAACTGGAGAAACCAGTCTTTGAAGGAATAACAGTAGCATGCCTGTTCTCACAAGAATTTTGAAATGAAAGTAGCAGAAACACATTTTAAGTGTCACCTGAAAAAAATGCCATAAACTGCCATAAAACAGGCAAAATTAAATGTTTTTGCTGCAGAATCTAGTGTTTTCAATGCAGCATTGTCCATGAAATGAGTATGTGGTAGCAGGTCATTTTTGTTTTTATTTTTGGAATGTGCCACTGCTGGAGTTTGCATGTGCACACGGAGCTTACACTCATGTTGCAGCAAAATAGTCTGGTTAAAAGCGTAATATAGTGCTTCAGCTTTGGTACTTTGTGATCAATTCTCATGAGAACATTACAGCAGCACTCCCGTGTCTGCACACACTCTGTCGTTGGCATACGGACACATGAAAACATTGATTGAAGTGAAGCATACAATCTATTAAAACGTGATAACCACTAAATGATAAACGGGAGACTGTGTTAAGGTGGCACCAGAACATCAAACGCACGCGTGGCCTTTAGAGACGTTGGTGAAAATGTTCATGGTCTCATACTTGCACCTCCATCTCAACTCCGCCGCTTCCTTTGTAGTCGTTGGCAGCAGGGGCGAGGGCTTTGCTGGGGTTCAGCGGGTATTGCTCGGGTTGCTTTGCATTGGTGCAGGGATTGTTTTCAGGGCGGCAAAGTTGCTTGAGATTCTGTGGAGACAAGGTGGGTGACAGAACGGTCAGAAAACAGCTCACAAAACCACACACCAACCAACGGCTGGATTTACGCTTATGGCTGCCTCGATTGGGAGGCACGGCAGCAGCTTGAGAAAAATAAAGAAAAAAAAAAACATGTTTTCAAATCTGCTCAACTAACTTCAGATTTTTAGTTCACATGGTGGGAGTAAACACAGTCTGGGGTGAGAAGGAATCGCCACAAATTCCAGAAAATTTGTTTTTGGGGAGTTGGGGAGGCCCAATAATATATTATTTCTAGTGGGAGGCTACACTTTGAAAACCCTAAACATAAGATATTAGGTATGTCCTGATCCAGATCCGATCGAGATCCTTTTTTTTAAATAATAAACTTTTGTTACAAACATGCATTTGTGGAAGTGAATATGCTTATGAAAATAGCTCTTCAAAGCATTACAAATAATGGAGCCAAAAGTATTGCTAAATTGACTTTTTTATTGCACAGCATGACCAACAATATTATTTGGCTTTAGTAACAAACCTCTGTGAGTCAGGTCCCGAATCAAATAAAATATCCAATAAAAAAAAAAATGGGCGTGCAAAATACTTTTAAGGCGGGACTAATCATTTGACATGGTTATAGGACAATTTGTGGTATATGGCAAACTCTCATCGCAATAGAAATTTATTGATAGTCCCTAGTATAAACAACCAGCGGTTACAGCAGCACGTCCCGTGCGAGCTCCCCGCACCATGACACAGCAGTGCGGGCACAGTGATGGGGAACTACCGCTGCAGCTACGGGCCCGAATATCCGATGTCCAATGCAAAACTAACTTCACCACGGTACACCGCGGACATGTCTGCATGCTCGTGTTGTGTTTTCCTCTTCTTGTGGGTGGCAGGAGTTGAGTGGCAACCGGCTTGGAGGCGCATTACCGCACCTACCATATTGGAGTGTTATGACCGTCATACGGCAACCGGATCGGCCCGATCTCGTGACGGAAGCAGATATTATCCGATCTTTAAAATACAGCGGCTCGGCAGGCGATCCCGATCCTGAAGATCGGATTGGGACATCCCTGTAAGATATACAATCGTCTCTGGCTACATCGCAGTTCGAACATCGCTCCCTCACTCTATCGCGGTTTTTCAAACATTGATTAGTAAAAAATAAGAGTGTCACGACATCTCATCACACGACAAGATACACGAGATTAAAACATGATGAGATTTCTCATTTGAAAAAAAGCTGTATCGTGAGAACAGGGCAGCCAGAAGCCAACCAACACTGAACTATGGCTACTATGAATAACACAGTATGGAAGTGGCAGGGTGGAAGCAGTTATTGGAAGCGCACATTAAGTGCACACCTTGCTATGCAACCTACCGACCAACCGTGGTGTTCACAGCATCAGCGAGCAACTTGTGCCCCCCCCAAGTTCTGAACTTTTAACTATCCGTCACCTATCTAGGGCCCTGCACCCTTTTGATTACACAATATTCAAAGTCCCGGGACGAGATACAAAATGTGATCGCTCTTTTGCTGTCTTTGCCCCCAAGCTTTGGAACGCCTTTCGGCCTATCACGGAGCTATCATTTTTAAATCTCATTTAAAAACATTTATTCAGACTGGCATTTGACACGTGATGGAGTACACAGTATGCACTTTAGATGTGATTCTGTACATGTAAATCTATTTTTTTTTAGTTGTTCTTATATCTTATTCGATCTTACGCTTCTCTTATTTGGTGTAAGTTGTTTTTTATTCTTGTGAAGCACCTTGGGCACCATTGGGAAGTTGTAAGATGCTATACAAAAACTTTGCTTGACCACCAAATTATTTAGGGGGCTGCAAGAATATTTTAAGAAGGTTTCAGCCCCCCGAAAATAGGCTTAATGACCTCACTGAGAAATGCAACCATGATTTTACATGAAAATAGGCGGAATATTCCGAGGCTATAGATTTAATGTTACTTTGGACAGGAATATCGTTTTTTTGTTTGTTTAAATAAAAAGAAGACCATTTGAGAAATGACAAATATGTAAGAGACAATGTGTTGGCTCTTCTATGCTCTGCTCTCTCCGTCTGTGTGTGACACGTGCACGCTTTAGGAGTATATTTTACAAGCTTTTCATGAAATTATTAGATATTTTAACTTGTTTAGGCTCTTCCTGATGCATATTTTTTGCTTATGCACCGTCTTAATGCATGATCAATCCATTTGGGGTACTTCTTGTAAACCAGTGGTCTCCAACATTTTTTCTTGTGAGAGCTACTTTTACAAAATGGAAATGGCCAAGAGATACTCATTTTTGTTATTTCCATAGCTTATTTCAACCCAAACAACCCAATATGCATGTTTTACCAGATCAGTAACAAAATGCTGGTATCCACAACTCACATTTTTTATTTCAGAATGCATTTCCTTCTAGTGTTCTCATATTATACTGAAAACGTGACTGAAAAGCAGGCTTGCGTGCACCTCATGTGTTCGTGGGGGGCCACCTGGTGCGCACGGGCACCGCGTTGGTGACCCGTGGTGTAAACAGTATACTGTAACACCTAATCAGTAATGCTTAACATAAACCTTTAGGTTTGTAATGGGTGTTTCATTTAGTCAAAAAACAACAGGCAACATGGCAAGACCAGATGGGTTCTTTTTTGCAAGAATGCTCGGCAGAAGATTTTGGGATAAAGGAATGAATGTAGGTAATATATTTTTGAGCATTTTTGTGCGCTCAGCCAAGGTAAGAGGGCGTCTACAGAGGACCTTTGGGAATCATCAACAGAACATGTAAACAGACTGTCAATAAACAACCTGGGAGCAGGAAGACATTGGAGGATCACCAAATGCAAGGAGTGGGACAAACAGAATAAGAGCAAAGAATGGACAATGTTCGGGGTCTTCCTGCTGGAGGATCCCAAGAGGCAAAAAAAAGAATTGGAGCTGAAAGTAGGCTGGCCTATCTTTGAAGATATGACGTTTTATTTTTTACTGTTACTCAACTGTATACGTCACCATGTTTTTGTTCAACTGAATGCATCATTACTGAACACTAACTTTCACTGTCTGAATGATGTCCAAATCTACGTCGATAATTTTGAATTTGCAACAACTTGGTGACCCCGACAAGATTCCCTGGAAGACCCAAGGATAGCTGACCTCTGCCCTCATCGACAACACTCTCGCCGGCCCAACTCTAAAGGTAAGCGGAACGTTTTCTATAAATCAGCAACAGGTATTGTAGGAACTTTCAGGTGAGAGTGTTGTTGGTTTGGGTAAGAGTTTTTTTTTAAATGACTATGCATCCGTGATAATCACAAAATTGTAATTCAATATGGTATAGTGATGTTATATTTTTAATGATGGTTGATGCTGTTGAATGGGAATAACTACTATAGGAAAGCCACTTTACTGGTTCTGTCACTTGGAAGTCGCAAAGGTAGTTCATTATTGCAGGTGGGGTTCAGACGTCAAAACGCCGCACCGGTTCAGGGTGCGTCGATACTGTCCCAGCGTGATAGCGCTGCCTGACTGTCACAGGGTACAGCAAAATTTTCGGTTAAAGGATATCCGTTAAGGATACGGAACCTGGGGTGACGGAAAAAAGGAAAAATACCTGTTAAGGTTGGAATCTGTGCACGAGAGGAAAAGGCCAGGAAATGTTATTTATGCTGTTCGCGATACAGATGGACTGCGGAAAATAAAAAGTAATAAGTGCACAGGACCCACTAAATCTCACCTCTTGGCTTCAAAACAAAAAAAAGACACGCAAAAAAACAGCCAATACTGGCACCAAAACTGTTCAACCTACAGTATATATAAATGACATCTGTGAAGTCACAAAAGGCCTAAAGCTTGTATTAGTTGCAGACGATACTACTGGATTTTGCTCTGGAGAAAGCGCACAAGAGCGAAAAAAAAAGTCACAGATGAAATGACTATAGTAAAAAGATGATTTCATAAAAACAGACTATCCATGAACCT
This sequence comes from Dunckerocampus dactyliophorus, assembly GCF_027744805.1. Classification (NCBI taxonomy): domain Eukaryota; kingdom Metazoa; phylum Chordata; class Actinopteri; order Syngnathiformes; family Syngnathidae; genus Dunckerocampus; species Dunckerocampus dactyliophorus. Next base: position 3,109,474 of record NC_072826.1, read on the forward strand.
AAGTAAAACTAAAATAATCTTATTTGGTGATGGCAGAAAGGACACTTGCGTGCAAATACAAATAGACGGCGTAGACATTGACAGGGTGAGTGAAAATACATTTTTAGGAGTTTTAAATGAGCTGGAAATCCCACATTCAATATATACAACGTAAAGTGGCAAAAAATTAAGGAGCCCCCAAGGGGACATGGAGAAAAAAAAATGCTGGGTTTCGCTAAAGTTTTGCGAGATCTTGCAAAAGTATGTAAAACGACAGGACACACTTCTGGTCATAGCCTTGCCGCCACACAGCAATATCGGGTGGAAATGCATTATTTCATTTCCATCTTCAGCATTTGCGCGTCCCTGACTGCACAAATGTAGAGATATAGTGATGGTGTAACTATAGGAACACGTTTTCAATTCTAGGATGGTTATTCGGCTCATCTTCTGCTAACAAGCTAACATCCGGTCTGAGCTAGTGTTGCTGATGTAACACATCTCCGAGTACTGGTACTCGAAAGGAAATACATTGATTAGCCATACTTCCGATTCTTTCACTTGTGTGCACTGCTTGTCCTATAAGTAAACAATCACATCACAAACTCAATTCATGTGCTGCTCTTAATTTTCAACCCAAAGATACGCTCTGAACACGGAAGGAGCTGAAGCCGCTTATAGAGAACATACAAAGCCTTTATTCCTAAAATCACAGTTATCAAGATTTGGTGACCTGGTAAATATTTCAAACAGCTGCAATGATGCATAAAGCAAAAGAATAACCTGCTACCCAAAAACATATTACAATCCTTCTCACCAAGAGAGGAGAATTACAATTCTTAGAGAAATTAAACTATATAAATATATATAAATATATATAAAACACTTACACGCCTAAACAACGTTTAAAACCTTAAGCATATCAGTACGTGCAAATAAAGAACTCAAACAGTGCCCTAAAATGAGCCATTGTAAAAAATAGATCTGGTAACCTAACATTTATTGGTTAAAGCAGGGGGGAGAAGGAGGGGCCCGATTTATGTGTTTCCCTGTGTGTGCTGTGGGCTCTCTTTACAACTCACCCCCCCTGTGCAAGGAATGCATGGTGAATGCACTGTTTCAGCAGTGTGCCAAGTGCGGCCTTGACGCCGGTTACATCATGCAATTTTTTGGCTCACGGCACATTCTAAAAAAATGTGTTAAAAAAAAATGGGAAAGAGTAGAACAGCAGAACAAAACAAAAACATTACGATGCTGATGCTAATATAATAAAGGGCCAGAACAGGCCAGGTTTGTAAAAAAAAGTTTATTTCCTGTCTTTTTAAATATATAAAACTTTCAGTGTGCGGCCCTCAGTGGAAACATTTGACCACCTCTCCAATAAACGTGAATGGGAATGCCTTGTGATTGGCTGGTGTGTCCGGGGTGTATCCCGCCTCTCACAGAAAAAGTCAGCTGGGATAGGATCAAGCTTAGCCGTGACTCTAATGAGGACAAGCGCTATAACAAACCAATGAATGAATGAATAGTAGTAACAATACACAACCTACCAACTTAGAAAGTTATACAGTCGTCCCTCGCTATAAGGCGGTTCAAAAATGGCTCCCTCTCTATATATCACGTTTTTTCAGAAAATAATTACTAATGGCCACTGTTTCGTGGTTGACTATAAAAAATAAAATAAAAAATATTGAATGACAAGTTATATGTAGTATTGTGGTCACTAGGCATCAGTAATGTTAAGAGACATGACGTTAGATTACATTACCTTGCATACTGCATGGAGACTGGCTGCTGAGCCAGCACAGCCGAAACGACATACCATTGCTGAGTTCGAGTGGAAAAAAAAAGGTTCTCCTCTCATTCTGTGTGGAAGTGGTAGGTTTTTGGATTCTTTGACCTTCTTCCCCACTCCGTTTGAAACTCTACGTTTCAGTAAATTGGAGGGGCTAACTAGTTAGTTAGCTCGCTAGCTTGCTATGCTAGTGGTGGCCGTCTGTTATGTCCCTGCAGCAATCCTGTAGCCTGTGCAATGTAATGTAAACAAAGAACAGGAGTGTAGTGTAACTAGGCGTGCTCCGATCGATCAGCCCCATGGGTCACCAACGTGTCACCCGCGGGCACCCGGGAGCCCCCCCACAACGACATGAAGCTTTCATTCAGGCTTTCAGTTAACGTGACAACACTAGAAAGAAATGCATTCTGAAATAGAAAATGTGAGTTGTGGATACCAGCACATTTTTAATGTTCTGGTAAAACAAACATTGGCTTTCTTTGGGTTAAAATAAGCTATGAAAATAAATATTTTTCTTATGTTTTTTATTTAAAAATTTACACTTAATCTATGTGATCAGTAGCGGTATCGGATTCGGGCGATTTCACTCATGGATGATCGGTATCGCAGCATAAAAATCTGACTGGAGCATCCCTCGTTAAAACCCATATTTAGAAAGTCATAAACTGGATGTTTACACTCTAACTTCTACTACTTTATTAATACTGAATCCTACTTTGCGGAAATTCACTGATCGTGGTCGGGTTTGGAACCAATCAACCGCGATAAACGAGGGGCAACTGTGTACATCATTTCGATAAAGTTAATTTCCAAATAAAGTGAGTCATTTAAAATGTACTGAACAAAATTGCATGAATAACACCACTTCAACAGCAAAAGATGATGATAATATTTTCCCCCTTGAAGTGGTGGAAAAAGGGAGGACGGGGCGTTGAATGCAGTTGTGTGGTTAAAAATAAATAAATGAAAAATTCACACCATGTTAAAGAGCACTGCTCATGCATCGAAGAAACACTGGCTATTCCCCCCATATAACAAAATGATAATTACTCAACTCGCAGAGGCAATTTACCTGTATTGAACAAGAAAAAGTAGAAATGTATTCACAATAAATTAAAAACATAACCCAGGCTGGCAAAAATCCCCCACCGGAGTGAAGAGAAAGACATAGAATTCTGGGGCAACTTATTTCAGGCGGGATTTTCCAAGTGCAAAGCCAGTGATGCTTGTGTTGAAGTCAAAGACTACAGTACGTGCAGGCCTTAACTGAAGTGTCAAAGTTTCTGTTCATTCAGGTACAGAAAAATAACTTGACAATCCAGATGTGTACAGCCAAGGAGACTGGGTCGGAATGAAAGTTCTCAAGCGGAAAGTGGACAGGGCCCACTTGGACGGCCACTTGCCACACCGTATTCCATAAATACATACTGTACATTACACGCTGCACCCCAAAACACCAATGAGTAAAAAAAAATAAAAAAACACCTTAAAAATAGCAAAGGTAGACTAGTCGGGCATGTCCGTACGCTCAAGGAAGGCGACTGTGAGGAAGTCTATGTCCACTCACCTCAACGGCAGTGTAGAAACCACCTGACCCCAGTCAGTACTCTTGGGTGTCAGGCAGGACTAAAGTAGTTACCGTAATTTCCGAACTATTGAGCACACTTGAACACAAGCTGCACCCGCTAAATTTAAAAAGAAAAAAGATTTGTACATGTTTCGGCCACACCTGTCTCTAAACCAAGGTGTGCTCATCATAACATGAGATATTTAGTACACAGAATGATGTTACACAAAGATTTTTTTACTTTTAATTCAACAAAATGCTTTTTTTTCGCCAAACAGTGAATGTAACACGGCTAGTTGAACAGCATGTGTTATGTTGTCATCTTGGGTAGGTCACTCTTGGAAAAGAGGTTTTTAATCTCATTAGGGTTTACCTGGTTAAGTAAAAGGATACATACTGTATATGAAAACGTCCAGTACTGATGCTACTTATTCTCCTCAGATCCGTGCGTTGTATCCTCCAGTTGCTCTTGATAGACCTCCTTTCCTGCTCTAGGAAATTGCTCCTGTTTAACAGCATCGGTAATTTGGCATGTTGTAATCCAATTCATTCATTCTTCAGGGTCTGCATCAGTGCTATAGGGGTGCCACGAGGCGTGCCAGTTGAGTTTAAAGGTGGGGGCAGGCTTTAAGTCATTTTTCTTTTGGTGGGTCACTGTCAATAAAAATGTTACATCAATCACCAAAGGTTTGTTAAATATACCAGGAATGCTGTATAGCAGAGCAACTGGATGATAGTAGTTTGATGGCCTGGCAGAGCAAAACAGCGCTGGACACGTTACTGGCTAAAGAAGTTAAGAGTCTGTCAAATATTTGGTTCTCTGTGCTGCACTTTCACCCCCAATAACACAGCTCCAGATGGACCCATCACCAAGGACCTGAAGGATCTCACATCACTGTGTCTGCATTGTGGGTTGTTGTATTCCTGCATCACGAACTTCAGTGAAAAGGTCACAGATAGAGCGGCATCCGAAGTCACGTATCACAGTAGACACGTGACCTCGGACAGCGCACCTCTGGAGGAACCTGATGAAAGATTGGAGGTGTGAATGTGACCTCAGATGGTAAGGTGAATAAAGTCTAAGGTTGGTTAAGCCTCACCGACTGGGATGAACGTGTCTTGTGTGAATGAGTAGGTGATTGTCCTTAGAAATAGTGACAAAGGAGGGGATTTGTTAGATATTTAGCTTGTTTATGCTCTTCCTGAAACATAATGCTCATACAGTTTCTTAAAACATAATACTTTTGTAGTACTTATTGTACAAAATACCTAATCATTAGGGGTGTCACGAGACACTTGAGATGATACACTAGATTGGGTCTGCGAGAAAGAGACAAGACGGGATTTTAAAATTATTTTTAAGACAAGTGCAATGAAAAAAATCTAACAATTGAATTTCTACAATGTCACACTCCGCTGCACTCTATGTATGCTAGCGGCCCTGCCGCCAGCCACCGAGGCAGAGCGACTTTATGACTGACAAAAGGGCTCACCGTTATCTATTATGTGTTATCCTGACTATCCCTGAAAACATGACATGGAATCCAGGAAGTGAACTACATGTACTGTACTAGATGTAGAATGGATGGGGGGTAGGATTAAATAAGCTTTGCTTCTTCCTACTCCTTTTGGACATGTGGAACTGTCAAAGAATGATTCACGAGATGTATTCCATTGTAACCTTCATGTTCAAATAAACTAAACCAAACCAAACCACTTCGTTCATGCCGTTGTTCTATGGAACTAACACACCAAGGTGCTGAAAGCAATGCACAGAGTGAACTCTCTTCCTGCCTGTTTGGAGGAGAGAAACAAGGAAAACAGACACACATGCGCACGGCAATATACTGAGGCCGGCAAAATTATCCAGTTGATTTGAATTTATTGCGTGATTAATTCTTTCCTTTATCGTCCCAGGACTTGCGCCCACGACAGTTTTTTTCTGAATGCGAAATCTTGTCACGTTTTAATCTTGGGAGGCTTGTGACACCCCTACTAATCAGAAATGCACAACAACACAGACTGATTAAATTCCACACACGATTTGATAACCAATAAATGCAATGTACTTTACCACCAAAACATGAATTAACTGACACACAATATAAAGTATCTGTAGTTTTGTAATGGCGTTTCATTTAGTTAAAAATGACTGGTTGGCCAGACGATTTGGGGGATAAAGGAATGAACGTAGGTAATCTATTTCTGACCAGGAGTGCGCTCAACCCAGGCATGAGGGCACCAACAGAGGACCTCTGGGAATCATCAACAGGACATATAAACAGACTGTCAATAAACAACCTGGGAATGGGAAGACATTGGAGGATCACGTGACAAGATGCAAGGAGGGGGACCGCACAGAATAAGAGCAAAGACCTGACAATGTTTGGGGCCTTTCTGCTTGAGGACTCCAAGAGGTGGACTGAAGAATTGGACCTGAAGGTAGACTAGCCTATCTTCAAAGACATGAGGTTTTAATTTTGACTGCTATGCTTATTCAGCTAAAACGCTGCTACATTGTGTCGTAGCGCAACTATACAGATGACACGCAGACCTCCAGGTATGTGTCACTGACAGCAGGTGAACGTGGTCCTGTAGATTTACATCACTGCATCAAACAGATCAGGGTGCGGATGCAAAACTATTTTCTCCTGCTCAGTGGCCCACAGAAAAAAGAGAAAATGTTATCAGTCAACTTGAAACTCATCAGATTAGAAATATCAGGTTAATGATGGACTCAGACTTGATTTTAAAAGCCACATTCTTACCACCTGAAAATCAAGGGAATGGTGTCTAAGGCAGATTTAGAGAGAATAATCCATGCCTTTGTCTCCAGCAGGCTAGACCTACTGCAACGGCCCTCTTATCAGGTTCTCAAACGAGCTGTAAAACAGCTGCAGTACATCCAGAATGCTGCTGCTCGAGTCCTGACTAGAACCAGGAAATATGACCATGTTAGTCCAGTGCTTAGGTCTCTGCACTGCCTTCCCGTCGCTCAGAGAATCAACTTTAAAACAAGCCCCGCTTGTGCACTCTTTTCATGGTATTGTGCCAAAGTCCACCTCTGGCATGTTAAGAGTCCTATGAACCATCTCAGGCTCCTGCAGGTGCCCAGAGTCAACACCAAACACGGTGAGGCTGCATTTCACTTTTATGCTGTTAAAATCTGGCACAGTCTTCCAGAAGTTGTGCCACAAGCCTCAACTTTTGGCAATGTTCAAATCCTGGCTGAAAAGAAAACTGTGCATATGATTTTAATGATCTTTGCCTTGTTTTCTGTAAAGCACTTTGAAATGTATATGATTTATAAATAAACCTGCCTTGGCTTATTCAGCTGTATGTATCACCGTATTTTTGTTAAGTAGAATACATCATTATTGATTAATTGTCTGAATGATGTCCAAATCTACTTAGAGAATTTTGAATTCGCAAGAACTTGGTGACCCCGACGTGATGCGATGGAAGACACAAGAACCGCTGACCTCTGCCCTCATTGACAAACTCTCGAAGAGCCAAACTCAAGAGGTAAGAAGAACAACTCAATCGAAGATGATAAGAAGAGCAAAATAACCTACAGTACATAACCTACTCCCGTCACGTTACGCGTCACGGTATCAAAGCACAAGAGGAGGACGTATGATGTTCATTTCAAGGATATGCTAATCAGTGAAGCAGCGTCAATCAAATGTCCAGCTGCTAGGAAATATGATTCATAAAATATGTGAAGGCAAATACGATTTGACAAAAAAAATATTCATTTTGTCTTGACATTTATATACTTTTCGAAAATCGGGTCTTAAAAAAGCGGGATCATCTTTTATTTGGGTCAGTGCTGTAATTGGTTGAATTTATTTTGAACATGCATGCAAGGTTACGTCAGAGTACAGTCATCCCTTGTCACTTTGCGGTTCGGATTTTGCAGCTTCACTATATCAGTTTTTCAAAAATATCCTGATAAATCATGCTGCTTCGTGGTAGAAGATGGCCTGCTATTAGTCAAAACATATGCATATTTAAGCAAACGTTACATATTTTTCTTACTTTGCATTTTCAAGCATAAAAATGGCCAAATAGAGTAAAATACAAATATAAGGCATTTAAAAGACGCATTCATAGACGCTGACGTAATATTCTACACTCGTCACTAGGCTTGATCCCCGGAACAACAGCTTTTATTGCAGGTTTGAATTAGGCACAATAATTGCTAAAAAAAAAAAAAACACAGGCTACTGTTGCGGTTGTAACCCACGACAAGCTGAAACTCAACTCTGAACCCCCAACGTCACTTCCTGTCCACCACTCACTGTGCTTCCACCTAGGGAACACGTTATGTACATACAGAGCAACGCATGAGCTTGAGTCTTATTTATGTCTAAGATGTCTTATTGTATGTTATTCATTCATTCATTTTCTATGCTGCTTGTCCTCATTAGTGGGTATGCTAGGGCCAATCTCAGCTAACTTCAGTCAAGCGAGAGGCAGGGTACACCCTGGACTGCTCGCCAGCCAATCGCAGGGCACATATACAGTAGACAAACAACCATTCACACTCTCATTCATGGACAATTTAGAGTCTTCGATTAACCTAACCTAACCAATATTTTTGGAATATAAGAAGAAGTCGGAGAAAACCCACAAGTAGAACATGCGAACTCCACACAGAGATGCCCAACGGAGATTCCAACCTAGATCTTCTGACTGTGTGGTCAACATGCTAACCACTAGGCCACGGTGCAGCCCATCTTATGTTACTATGTCTGCTATATTGGCTAATATGAGTGTAAGGGTGACTATAAGGGTGTTAGTTAATGTCTAGAGGGCTTTGATAATTTTAAAAACTGTATTTAGAAGGTCGTAACCAGGTTCTCTATGCTCTGAAAATATTCCATTTCTAAATAGGCAATCCTACTTCGTGGAACTTCACTTATCACGGTCGGTTGTGGAAACAGTTAATCACAATAAACAAGGGATTACTGTACATCTCATGTAATTAAGTCAGGTGATGCACAGTACAGTATTGCCTGCTAATACTGTATTTCCTTGGTGACCTAAGGCAAAACAGCTCTTATTATTCAATTATTATTCTATTATTATACATACTCCTAACAAGCTTAACGTTTACAATAAAAACATGTAAATGTACTGTTTCATGTTTTTATTCATTGTTGCATACTTTTGGATTGTCACTGCTTGATGTTGCTTGAAGTTGTTTACATGCCATAGTTAAAAAAAGATATACAGTATGTAGGCACAAAGGAGGAATATGGCCACTTAGCATTTGAAATCTACATGATAAGGATTGGATGCATAGAACTATACCCATATAGAACACAACCCAAATGACCACAGAAGAAAAAGAGTAGATGCATAAAAATACAAATCCAAGAATATCAAATATGTTCTTTTTGCAGCTCAAAAGAGAAGCAAACAAGCTGTGACAAAAAAACAAAACCAAAAAAACCCAACTTTGAATACCTTAATACGTGAACATCGGCACTTGAAACAGAACTTGTTTGACACATGGCAACATACACAACTTCGCCAAAATAAAATAAAAAAAGGCTGACAGCAATTTTAACACCTATAGACAGGTTTCAACATTAAAGGTATCAACCTGTTGATCCAGAAATCATAGCTAGCTATACGTGTAATAAAAATATGTTCACCTTTATATCTCCCCTTAAAAATGTTTTCCACTTTTATCCACTACAGCCTGACATGTGGGACTGTACAGTTTTTTTCATTTTGACAGAGTGTATTAACACATTGGCCCCAAAATCACACAAAAAGCTAAAAGTCGGAAAAATCTTGTTTCTTTTAGTGTAAAAAGATGCAACGTGTAATGAACCCTTCTTACGACTTAGAATGCAAAATTAAGCGTTTACATCATGTATTTATTTGGTAATTAAATGCAAGTCGGCAACAAAAGGTGAAGCATCCGCCGAGCAGGCGAGTAGGCGTGAGCTCCACCTATGTAACGCCGTGCAACGCACGTCTGAAAGCTTTAAAAATCCCTCCACAATGCAACCCAGCCCATGACCAACAGAGCCAAGAAGGCAGAGCTTGGGCACACCTTCGCCTTCCTGGCACAACATGCATGAGTGTCCAAATTGTGATGAATTGCAGAAAAAAAAAATAGAGCAAAAAGGCATAATGTAACTAGAAAAAGCAAAAATTTTGATACTTATGTCTAAAAAAAAAAAAAAAAAACCCACAAAGATTTGTCTTGTATTGTTTTATATGTTATGGTTTTTTTTTTGCATGAATTGTTTTTTTTGTTTTGTAGCTATCAAAGGACAGCTGGACAGCTCTGACATAAAGAGACAAAGACAAGTAGACAAGGGAAAAAACAGTGATCTATATTATTATTATTATTATTATTATTATTATCATAACAGTGGTTTATTTGGTCTCAAAAAATGTTGACAATAATATCTTTCAGCGTCAGTTTGTGGGACACTAAATATTTCAAAACGCACCTGTATCGTTTTGTGACTCGGGTAAATAAAAAAGTTTGCATATTTTTTCCATCGTACTTGTGTTAATTTGTCACCAACAGATGACACGTCAATCCTTGGAATAATATTAACACGATTAATTACTTTTCTTAAATCCAGCATGTTGCCTGCAGCTGTGAGTTGGCCCATCACCAGGTTACCTCAAATCCAGCCCACTCAGCACATTTTGTAACCCGGCACCTTTACACTCATATGCTGATTAAACTGGGATTTTAACATTGACGAAACGTTTGTGTTTTAAGTGGTGAAATTGTTCATTGAGGTCCCCCCACCCCCCCAACGCTTAAAGTAAGTGCATGTTTGAGGTGTGTGAAAAATTCCTCAGCGGATGGGCTGTAGTTGTTGTAGTAACCACCCCTATTTAAGTTTTGGTGGTGGTCTGTTTTGTTTTTGGCACTGTGGGAACAGAACAGCGCAGGTTCTTTGGTTTAGCCATCAAGCTGGGCCACAAAAGGCCTGGTGGAGCTTTCATTATTCCTGTGCCACCAGTGTTGGTAGTGCCAAACCAGGGGCGTGTCGGGTCATTTTGGGCCAGCCTGGGTGTTGTTGCCGAGGCAACCACCGAGTCAGAGTGCTGCTAATCCAGTAGGTGAAGGCTACGTGCACACTGTTTTGTACTCAGGTCCCAGTAATATTTGTTGTTAGATAACAACCAAGAGTCTGGTATGTAATTATCTATTGCAATGTTGAGTATTTGTGTTAGACCCACACTCGTTAGCAAACACCTACCTGCCATGTCGTGCCTTTCATCTGAGTCACTTTAAAGAGGATCCACAGAGGTACCAGCAGGACGCAGAAGAGCCCGAGGAACCAGCCCAAAGCATAGGCCCAAGTTGGGTACACGTAGGTTTTGTTGAATTTGAGAGGCTTGTATCTCACCACAGAGAAGATGAAGGTGCCCTGGCAAGGAAAGCAAACAAGGAAAAACCTTCAAACCTTCAACGTCCACACATTTCAATTCACTCCTGCCGTGTTTAGTTGGACATCACTAAGGGTGGAAAATGTGATGGAAAATACAGATATTTGCATTTTTGTACAACAAAAACAATCACAAAACAAGAAAAGAGCTGGAAACTTTCCATGGAAATTGATTTCAGTTCATAGGAATTAACTAGAAATGTGGCTATAACATACACAAACATAAGTGGATGTCCGCACCTTAAGAAAAAAATAAATAAATAAAAAATACACTATGTGATAATACAGTCAAAAACCATTAAAAAAAAAACATGTTTTGAGTGTATTTTCTGGGTTTTCCGAGCATACATAAATGCAGCAAATTGTACTTCCGCATTAAGAGCTACAAAATGAGTGATAGGAATATCCACTTAATTGTTTTTCTTTGCATTTCTGTTTATTTAGACCACACACACGCATAATAAAGACGTTGTTGCATTTGGCGGGCGTCTAGTGACAATGAGGAAGTGTCGTTCTGATGACGAAATGACAAGAGACGTATTTGTGAGTTAGAAATACATACTTGGTGTTGGAATTGCACTGTTGTTGATGTGTTCAGGTCAGAATAAAGTTATAGAAGAGCATCAGACTCTGTGACTCTGTGGGAACGCTACACTGTGCCTGCGTCTGCCGTCACAACAGGGAGGGCTTGCCATGATGTGTATGCGTTAATTACGATAAAAAATGTTATGTAATTGATTCAATAAATTAGTTACTGCTGTTAACGTGCTATTTTTGACAATCCTAGCTTATGTCTTTATGCTTCACTGATAATGTTTGTCAACTGTTGCAATTTTGCAGTTGGTCCTCCTGCGGTCCTGGAACGCACCATCGTCGCTGTGAGACACAAAAATGATACGTATACACTACCAGTCAAATGTTTGGACACACTTCCTCATGCCACTGAATGAGAAGGTGTGTGCAAACTTTCACTGGTTTGTGTTTATAAATTTCTACACCGTGACTCCGATCCCATCTGTTTACAGATGCTCTTCCATTGGTATTCATTAGTGGTGAGTATTTTATACTTTAAATGTGTTTGATAAATGTGTGAGGCGTATTTCGGGCTTTAACCTGGATTGGGTTGCGAGTGAACAACGGTAATTGAAAAGAGAAGGGGAGGGTTCCGGAGCTGAACCTGGTTTAATAATTATAACAGTCACTCTTCTTGTCAATGTTGATCTGAAATCAGAGGACAATGTTGGTTTGGAGGGGTAGGGGGAGCAGTGTGTCATAAAACAGACATCTCAATTACCAGCGGATTGTCATCATTCCCTAGTGGTCCCGGAGTGTAACCCCTGCGAAAAGCAGGGGTCGACTGTAAATCCTCTCAAGGGACAGTAACATAGAACATTAGCTTGGATATTTTACTACTTACTACTTTAGAGTAGTCAATGTACAGCTCGTATATTATTACGGTAAGTATCGCTTTACTATCTGCTTAAAAATAAGTCATTGTTTTTGTTGTTTAGTCATTGTTTTGTTAAAAATAAGTCATTGTTCTGAACTGCTGTTTGATTGTTTTTGCAGTTTTTAACTGTAATGTCCGAGATTAAATATGTTAATATATGATCATATGTTAATCTGAGATATTTCCTCCCCAACAACATTTACAGCATTTTCCTTTAGAGATAGACAATGAAAATGTAAAAAACCATTTCATTTTTCCACGGTATTTCCTACAGAAAGTTTCCAACTTTTGCTGCATTTCTGCAATCATAGAACCTCAGTGAACTGCAGTTTTTGTTTTGTTCTAAATTCGACATGTGCAGAACACTACAATAATGCTGACTGCCGTATGGACGCTAATGAAAATTGCTATAAAAATGCTGACTTTACCTTGTAGATGGGGGGCCAGATTCAAATACTATATACACAAATAATTTACCTACCAACGCCTTGTCCAGTCTGATGGCATAACCACACACCCCAACATTTGCATAACATTTGCTGTAGTCCTTTATAGGGCATGGGACCATCTTAAACATAACACGCCTCACTTAGGCAGGAGAACTGTGAGATTTCTCTCAGCCGACCACAATATTTATTTAATATTATACTCATGTTATAATTATAAATAGAAATTATAATGACTGAAATAGCTGATAAAAGTTCTCTGGGGATACAAGTTTGAATTCCCAAATAGGTGTGCCCTATAAAGAGTTAAGCAAAGGCCAAATGGCAAATTATTTTCCAGTTTTCTTTTTTGTGCGATAGGATTTTTTTACCCTCTTTGCAGTAATTACTCATACAGCACAGTAGCAGTTAGAGAATTCTTACCCACTTATAAAAGCAAATATGAAAGCTTCTCAGTAGGAAAGCAGGCTCGTCACTCCCTTCATCCTAACCCACCTGGCACTGACACCAGCACCTTTCTCAAATTCCTCACGTCACAATGTTTAAATCCTTAATTTCTTCCCATCCACCTCCGCCTTGTTCCTCTTCTCATGTCATTTCAAGCATGTCATTTCAAGCTCGAGGGAAGAACAACAACAAGATGAAGCTTGGTGAGAAAAAAAATATCCAAACACACATTATGAATTGGATTGTGTGAGCATAAAAACATGCATTTGCAGTTTTTTGGCCACAGAAAAGACATACTCCACGCGGTCACACTCACCAAACAAACCGCGGGCGTAATGTAAAGCCAGCAAATCTTCATTAACGGCCACGGACGATATCCTATCATGTCTTCAATGTTGTCATACAGACGATCTGCACCTGTTCATCACACACATCAAGATTTCAACATGAAAATTGGTGTTCAAAACGAACGTGTGAGGTGTTACACAGACAGTCCCATTATAATGTGTTCATGAGGGAGGGCGAATAAAATAAATGTTCAATCAAGTGGTGAATGCTTGCACATGCTTGGGAGAATGCTTGCATGGATTATACACTACAATCTACAACCACCATAGCAAACATGAATACAATCAAAAGTGAGCGCTATTACCTTTGAAAAGGCTACAGGTCTTATAATGGATGTCATTAGTGACTGCAGGTGTACCAAATAAAGTGCCTGCTGAGTGCCTATGCATTGTTTTGCAGCATGTGTGAAACCCAACAAAATATATTTCTCACCCAAAGCCTTAAACCACTGTGAGTAAAAAAAAAAAAAAAATCCTGTTAACGAAAGGGTAGCACAAAGCACGCATGGGCATCTAATAAAAAGCGCCAAAGTCCTCCTTGGAATCTAATGGCCCTCAAACTTGGATAAGCTTAAATGGGAGTGATGGGGAGGAACAAAAGAGGACAAAATATTTGGCAGACAAAGTGCTTAAGAGCCGGGGGAGTGTGACACTCGATAGAAGTGCACGCCAAGTCGTACTGGCCAAGATACATTAAAGGAATGTATGCAACGTAGAGAGTGTATATATGACTTGGCTTGTTTAATAAAAGGTTAGAAATAGTGTAACTTGATCATATACACTATATCTGTGCTAGACAAGATAATGTTTGATATACTTCATTTTCAGCATCTGACTGAATTGCTTTAACTGTAGAATCAATTTGTATAACATTTGAACTCAATCCCCTCTCTCCATTCACTACATAACATGCATTGTCAGTACGTTCCAGCAGGGGGCAGCAGATCTCATTTAAAAAAATAGAGGTACCAGCTTTCTACTAAAGAGGTGAACATTTTCTCTTCACAGTTAAAGACATAATCTTCTAAGTGTGGATGAATATAAAGGTTTCAAAATCCAAACTTTTATTTTCATGATACAAGTGTGACCGCCAGAGCCAATCAGCGCCGTTTACGGGAAGTCAAATCAACAATGAGGGGGCCAAAAGACGTCAAAACGAAATGACTGGGACAGCAGAGGAGGTTAGTACAGATGCTCCAATGGCAGCCGTTTTATCACATCTTGACAGCCAGTTTCGTGAAAACAAGACAAAGGTTTTGGGGACGGAAAGGAAAGGATGATTTTTTGTCTGCTTGCAATGCTAGCAGTAAGCATCTGGTTTAACAGAAGTTCACGCCCACCTGTTGATGATTGGCTCTACCTTGATATGATTGACAGGGCGCTTATGCAATCATGTATTTGTGGGGGGTGGGGGGTGGGGGTTGTACTTTTCCAAGCCAAACAATTCTATTGGCTCTATCATTTGGTATTTACTGTTGGTGCCAAAAGTAACATCTCATACTGGATGATGTGCAGGGCTGCTTGTGTTTGTGTCACCATAACACACGTGTTTCTGCAGTGAGCTAAGGGACACTGTGGAAATTCACCAAATCTACTTCCTTGCCTAGGTCCTAAATAACAGTATGGTTTTGTTTTGGCATCTAATGCTTTCTAATAATTAATGGCATATTATTTAACAGTGTTGCAAACTAACATTGGAGGTTATATGCACAATAACACTTGCGAGTATTTAGTGCCATCCAGTACAGTGGTACCTCGGTTAATGCCCGCCCCGGTTAGCACGTTTTTCGGTTAAAATATTTGCTAAAATTTTGCCTTGGCTTGTGTCAGCTGCTTGTTTAGCATCCAACATACCGTCGGGTTTGTTTATGCTTGGATCACATGCCCAAGATGAAATCTAGTGATACTTGCATGTGATCGCGCAATGCATTTTGAGCCACAGGCTCCATTTTTGGACAAAGGCGTTTGTTTATATCAGAGTAGAGAGAGATACACGACCTAACAAAGACATTGACCACACAAAAGAGAAAGGGGATGAACCATACCGAGACAAGGGTGCAAGACCTCCACATTTTACGGCTTAAAGAGAAGACCGTCGTCATTTCAGAGGTATGTCAATGTGACCGCGTGGCTCAGTCATCAGCTGCGGTGCATACACATCGACTCCGGTTCCCGCTGAACAGTCTATCAACCCGGCAGAACATCGAGGGTGACACTCTGTGTTTCTGTTGTCTCATTTTACATCCATAACACAAATTTCAGGTTCCAACAAAAAAACAAAACGTTCAAACTTACTGTAGCATGTTTACGGCATCCGCAGTCAAACATACCACACACCTTACAGTATATGGTATCCTTGTAGGTGCACTTCTCTGACGTCACTGCTGCCAGCGTTACAGCAGAATAATGTTTTTGTCTTATTTTGTTGTTTTTTTTCCCCCAACAAAACTACGTAAAAGTGATGTTAAATGTTCAGTTGGCCATTCATTTGTTGATTTTTGCATCATTTTCCGCATGTAAAACTATAATTGTCTATAAAATGTGTTTTGTGTTAACATTTTTGGGTATCTGGAACGGATTAATTGGATTTAAATTATTTTTTTATGGGAAAATTTGCTTTGGTTAGAGTCCGTTTTGGTTTGAGTTGGACCTTCTGGAATGGATTAATGACGTTAACCAAGGCACCACTGTATTAAAAAAAAAAAAAAAAAGTCTTAATTTGGAATGTAAATAAATGACTCACCATATATCCATCCAATTGCTATGGACTGACACACTGAAAGCAGGAGAAGGTTGTTGCCGCTGCAAACGTAATGGTCAAAAAGCTGAAGGAAATACAAGCCCCCCTGCAGGAAGTGTGGATAGGTCATGACCCAACAGCAAACTGTGCAGAACACATGTTCAAAAATGAATTCTAACAAGGTAAGCAGTAAAAAGCAGCTCTCACCTCAGTGACCAGAAGGAGACCGAGGAAGAAGCAAACGCCGCAAAGGCAAAGCAGCAGCAATTCTCGCCGATAAGCCCTCCGGAAAACAGTCGGGAACATATCTGTCACAGAAGTCATCAGGCACTCCAAGCTCACAAACTACCAGAGGAGACAAATGAGACATGAGATGAAACCCACCCGGGGCACACATTTAATTAATGAATATTTCGTTCAGAGCTGACCTGTGTGTCAGCCCCCAGAAGGATGACCATGATGAAGAAGCAGATGGCCCACAACTGAGGCAGCGGCATCATGGCTACGGCCCGTGGATATGCAATAAATGCCAGGCCAGGCCCTGCATTTAGACACATTATTCCGCTATTATTAGTTATATTAGTTGTGTAATATTAGCTCGGCTACTTACCAGAAGCAGCCACTTCAGATATCGGCAGCCCCTGTTCATAGGACATAAATCCTAAAACCGAGAAGATAGCAAATCCCGCCACAAAGCTTGACCCACCGTTCACCAAACACAGAACAAACGTGTCCCTAAGGAAAGAAGAAAAAAAACAACTTATTTATGATACTTATACAACTCATGCCTTCAGTTAGATAGCACATTCCAATTATTTAGACATTATTCCTTTCATCAGAGGCAATGTGTTGCACCACAGCTCCGCCACCACCAGAGGGCAGTTTCGACTCAAGAACAAAAAAAATAACATTTAAAAACCCCAATCCCTTTTTAATAGAGAACATAATCATTTATATTATGATGATAACTTTTTCATATAATGTACAGTATGAAAGCAAAACATTGATCAAACCAAAGCAGCTTCATACGTTGACCAGCAAATGACTCAACGTTTGTTCACGCAGGAGAGGCAGGATAAACACTTGCAAGAGCATTGCCCCCTGAAAGGTCACATCCGGTCTTTTTATAAACAGCACTAAATGACAGAAGATAGACCTTCACATGCTGGCTAAAGAACAAACTTCCCCAAAACGTGTAACAAAAAACACCCACATACAGTGGTGTGAAAAAGTGTTTGTCCCCTTCCTTATTTCTTCTTTTTTTGCATGTTTGTCACACTTAAGCCACATTGGAGGGTTTTCCAGCATGAAGCGCCTTTTTAAGGTCATGCCACAGCATCGCAATAGGATTCAGGTCAGGACTTTGACGAGGCCACTCCAAAGTCTTCATGTTGTTTTTCTTCAGCCATTCAGAGGTGGACTTGCTGATGTGTTTTGGATCATTGTCCTGCTGCAGAACCCAAGTTGGTTTCAGCTTGAGGTCACCAAGACATGGCTGGACATTCTCCTTCAGGATTTTTTGGCAGACAGCAGAATTCATGGTTCCGTTTATCACAGCAAGTCTTCCAGGTCCTGAAGCATAAAACAGCCCCAGACCATCACACTACCACCACCACATTTTACTGTTGGTATGATGTTCTTTTTCTGAAATGTGGCGTTACTTTTATGCCAGATGTAATGGGACACACACCTTCCAAACAGTTCAACTTTTGTCTCGTCAGACCACAGAGTATTTTCCCAAAGGTCTTGGGGATCATTAAGATGTTTTCTGGCAAAATTGAGACGAGCGTTAATGTTCTTTTTGTTCAGCAATGGTTTTGGTCTTGGAACTCTGCCATGCAGGCCGTCTTTGCCCAGTGTCTTTCTTATGGTGGAGTTATGAACACTGACCTTAACTGAGGCAAAGGAGGCCTGCAGTTCTTTGGATGTTGTTGTGGGGCCTTTTGTGATCGTTTTAATGAGTCGTCACTGCGCTCTTGGGGTAATTTTGGTTGGCCGGCCACTCCTGGGAAGGTTCACCACTGTTCCAAGTTTTTGCCAGTTGTGGATAATGGCTCTCACTGTGGTTTGTGGGAGTCCCAAAGCTTTAGAAATGGCTTTATAACCTTTTCCAGACTGATAAGATCAATTACTTTCATTTTCCCCCTTAATAATAAAAAGTTTCATTCAAAAACTGCATTTTGTATTCAGTTGTGTTGTCATTGACTCTTATTTAAGTTTGTTTATATGATCTGAAACATTTAGGTGTGATCTTCTTCTTCTCCTTTCGGCTTTTCCCTTCAGGGGTCGCCACTGTGAATCAATTGCCTCCATCTAACCCTGTCTTCTGCATCCTCTTCTCTCACACCAACTACCTTCATGTCCTCTTTCACTACATCCATAAACCTCCTCTTTGGTCATCCTCTAGGCCTTCTGCCCGGAATTTCCAAACTCAGCATCCTTCTACCTATATATTCCCTATCTCTCCTCTGGACATGTCCAAACCATCTCAGTCTGGCCTCTCTGACTTTATCTCCAAAACCTCTAACATGTGCTGTCCCTCTGATGTACTCATTCCTGATCCTATCCTTCCTGGTCACTCCCAGAGAAAACCTCAGCATCTTCATTATTATTTACTGAATAGTCTCCTTAATTGGGCCATTTGTGGTACGTCTAAACTGCATGTTGTCAAATATCTGTACTGTACATTCTGTCAATTAAAATGTAAAAGAGAATACTTACTTGTAGCAATTATTATTAAACTCATTGTAACTTCCCAGAGCGGTCAAACTTCCCTGACAAATCCCAAAAGAGAAAAGGACTTGTGCACCTGCGTCCATCCAAACCTGAGTAAACATGGAAGAAACCCTGATGTAAACTCTCCATTGAGCAAACAACTATAAGATAAATATCTGAATTTCAAAGATCAAATACAGGATTTAGCCTTTTGTTTCATAGAAGCAGCTGATTTATCGCCTCTCATCATGGCTGGATTTTTAGGCCTGGCGCTTTATTACTTACTTGAGGGTCCACCAACCTTGTCGGGTCAGGATAGAGGTAGAAAATTAAGCCGTCCTTGGCACCGGGCAAAGTGAGTCCACGAGCCAACAGAACAACTAACATTACATAGGGGAACGTGGCTGTGAAGTAAACTACCTGTCGACAAGAGAAATGAGGGTTAATGCTTGTCCGATACATTTAAATAGCAATTTGATGATAAATAATTCGAAAAAAATCACAGGGATGAAGTGTGCTCGAGACAATAATCTATTTGTTTATACAGATTATTCTAGGGCACGGATCATTGCATCACAGGTAGTGGAAGTCAAAGGTCTACCATTCAACAATTGCAATCGATTGATTTTAGCTCAGATCTTTATGTATTAGTCCTCTGCTCAACATGTTGTTTTTTTTTTAAATGATAATTAGAACATAATCACATGCGCTAACGCTGACATAAATAGGGCAGGGGAGCGTTACCTTTCCAGTGGATCTCACTCCTTTCCAAACACAGAAATAGCACAAGATCCATGCCAACAAGAGACACAAGGCCAGCTCCCACCTCAGGCTTCCAATTTCTTCAATACCGTTGGAAATACCCAGAACTCGTCTCCTTAAAACACAAACATGGTTGTTGCACAAAGAGAATACAATAAGACAAATCAGTGTGGGTTTTTTTTTTTAGTTATTCATATCAACATTCTAGCTTTTTCAAGTTACATGTTTTGCTCTATTTTTCCACTTTTGCTGGGCTTTTGTTGGCCCCTGCGCCACTCTATGGACACCCATGCGGGCTTCACCAGTAAGGCGAGGTGTTGCGAGGCGACGGAGGTGTGTCCAAACTCTGTCTTCTTGGCTCTGTTGATCAAGGGCTGGGTTGCATTGTGGAGGGATTTTTACAGCTTTCAGACGTGCTTTGCCTTGAGGTGGAGCTCACTCCTACGCGCCTGCTCGGCGGATACTTCACCTTTGTTGATGGCTTGTATTTAATTACTGAATGCATGACATGAGAAACACTTAAATGCGCACCCTTACTTGCTAAATATGTCAACCGTGTCACTAAATTGTCAACACGGATCTTTTCTATGTATGAGGTGTGTTATGAAACGGAACAAGTGATCGCCATAAATAATGTTAAACAGTATGTACTCACTGCTCATATGTAAATTAGCCATAAACAAAGCAAATACTAGCTAAATAATTTGAAACGTCACTTCACGAGACGATACATGAGATTGGGTCTACGAGAACAAGACCAGACAATATTTTAACGTTACATTTACGAAAAGTACAAAAGTACAGTTGTTCTGTGGAACAAAAGGCAAGCTGCTGAAACCAATGCACAGAGTGAACTCTCTTCCTGCCTGTTTGGAGGCGTGATATGAGGAAAACAGATCCACATGGCAATGTACTGAGGCCAGCAAGATTAGTAGAGGGGTGTACAGCACAAAAGTGAGTACACCCCTCACATTTCTGCAAATATTTTGTATCTTTTCCTTGGACAAAACTAAAGAAATGACACTATGATACAATGTAAAGTAGTCAGTGTACAGCTTGGACAACAGTGACATCACAGGTTGCCTCCGGAATCCTCCATCATGACATCATGGAGCTGGTGGATGTTAGACAAATTGAATTCCTCCACCTTCCGCTTGATGCCTCACAGATGCTCAATAGGGTTTAGTTCTGGAGACTTCACTCTCAGCTTCTTTAGCAAGACAGTAGTCGTCTTGGAGGTGTTTGGGGTTTTTATCGTGTGTTTGGGGTTTTTATCATGTTGGAATAATCACTTTCCGAGGGGAAGGCATCATCCTCTGCTTCCGTATGTCACAATACAGCTTGGCATTCATGTTTCCCTTAGTGAACTGTAGCTCCCCTGTGCCGGCAGCATTCATGCAGCCCCAAATAATGACACTCCACCACCACACTTCTCTTTGTACTCCTCACCTGGTTGCTGCTTGACACGATCTGAACCAAATAAGGTTATCTTGGTCTCATAAGACAATATCCTTAGTCGGATGTCTTCAGCTAACTGTGTGCGGGTTTTCTTGAGAATCATCTTTAGAAGACTCTTCCTTGTGAGATGACAGACATGCAGACCAATGTGATGCAGAGTGCGGCGTATGGCCTGAGCATTAATCCCTTCATTCTCTGCAGCAATGCGGGCAGCACTCACACGTCTATTTTACAAACACAACCTCTGGATATGATGCAGATTGTCTTACTTGGTGGACCATAGTGTTCTGAGTGGAAGCTGTCCTCAGAGCACATCTGCAGAGAGTTCTTTTCGATGAAGTGCCATGTTGAACTTCCAGTGACCAGTATGAAAGAGTGTGAGAGCGATAAGACCAAATTTAACACACCTGCTCCCCATTCACACCTGAGACGTTATAACACTAATTAGTCAAATGACACTGGGAAGGAAAAATGGCTAACTGGGCTCAATTGGTACAGTTTAACATATGGGTGTACTCACTTGCGTTGCCAGCGGTATAGACATTAATGGTTGTGTGTTGAGTTATTCTGAGGGGACGGTAAATGTAGTTACCAAAAGGTGTACACTGACTACATGGCATCCAAGTGTAGTTTCTTTTGTGATGTCCCATGAAAAAATACAATAAAATATTTGCAGAAATGTGGGGGGTGCATTCACTTTTGCAAGACCCTGTATGTCTCTGTTTACGTAACTTGACATAGATAAGAGTCATGTGCACATTTATTGACAAATACCGAACATGACATGTGGAAAGAGTCAGGCCTTGTCTCAAGATTATACTAGTTATGTACCGGTCAAGTTGGCCTGTGTGTTGCAATGTCCTGCACAAACAGCGCTGCAATACTTTTCCAGACACTGAAATGGTATTTGCATGAGTGTGTGGTGTTTTGGTGTCTAACACTTAGTGCGAAGGTGGGAGTAGAGGTTACATTCAGGGGGGCAGTTTCTTATAAATGAAGCAAGATGTCATTATTTTGCTGCTTCATGTTCATTACTCCGCATTATGGACACAGATCTCTGAATCTGCCCCTGGCACGCTCCACTTGGCCTTGCTCAACGTAAGATTGCCTCCCAGACAGAAAAACATGCAGCGATGTGCCTTTTTCAGTCTGAAAGTGTGCATTTTTCCTGGCAAAAAGTGCATTTTTCCTGGCAAAAGATGTATTTCAAGTAGTCAACAGTTGACTCATTTGAAGGGTATTTCCTAAAGCCCACAGAAATCAGTCAACTACACAAAACTACTAAAAGTATTTGTTAGGAAAGAATTACTCTGACCTACTGCAAACGGCTGTGGATAATAAGATAAACTTACCAATCTTAAATTGAGTATGTTGTGTTCAAGGGTAGTTTAATTACAGAGTCCCCAGCACGTGGTTTCCCGCAAGTGTCAGTTCTTGGCCCGTTATTATTGATTGACTTTTAAAGGGTTTGGGTCATCTTTCACAGAATGTTCTGAACACCTGTTTCAAAGTTTTGTATACAGTAGTTGTCATAGCATCAGTCCAGCCCAACTTCCCACAGTGACAGTAAACTAGTCGAGACTGAATCAACAGTGCCTCTGCTGGTTGCAGCCAAGTAGTGCACTCCAGTTTGCCTCAACTGCAAAAAAAATTCTTAGCTTGGCGACTGATCGGTTAATGGGTTTTTATGCTCCTCTCTATTTTACACACTTTAAATGGGCTTTTCAAATGTTATGGTTTCGTAGCACATGCATAGTCAGTATTGTCACAGGCAGGATTCACATACTAATAAAGGAAAACTGCACTTCTTTGGGAATTCTGCCCATCATCATCCACAATCCTTATGTGTCACATGAACACACGCCACTCTTTTCTGTGTGTTCTAAAGTTATCAAAGAGGCAGCTAATTAATGCACGTAATGGGACACACCTATTCCGCCTCAAAAGCCTGCTATTAAAACACCTCCAAAAACCTCGATGGGGCAGATCATTTGTGCAATAATACATAATGAATAATGATAATACATTCTAATAATAATACAACATAATAGTAATACATCATAATTTAATACTGCAAGTCCAATCCTGTGTATGTTTTTACCACGCCCCTCTGTTGCGTTGAAAAGCCGCATGGCGTGGGGGAGGAATGATCTCCTTAGTCTTACAGTGGAGCGAGGCAGTGATAGTAGTCTGCCACTGAAACTGCTCTTCTGTTGGGAGATGATGCTGTGCATTGGATGATGCTGGTTGTCCATGATGGAAAGGAGCCTCCTCAGTGTCCTTTGCTCTGCCACAAATGTCAGACTGTCCAGCTCAGTACCAATGGCAGAGCCTGCCTTCCTCACCAATTTGTGCAGGCCTGTGGCGTCCTTCTTCCTGAGGCTTCTCCATCAGCACACTACTGCCTACAGAAGTGCACTATCTACCACAGTCTGGTAGAAGATCTGTAGCAGCTTCTTGCATATGTTGAAGGATGGCGGCTCTGTCCTCTTCTGCACGGAGCATCTATTTTGGCAGTCCAGTCCAGTTTGTCATCCAGTGGCACTCCCAGGTATTTGTAAGTGTGAACCACCTCCACACTGTCACCTTTAATGAGAACAGGTCCTGGGTGTGTCCTAAAGTCCACCACCATGTCCCTGGTCTTGGTGGTGTTGAGGCGCAGGTGGTTTGTGTTGCACCAGTTGACAAAGTCCTGGATCTGTTTTCTGTACTCATGCTCCTGTCCATTCCTGATACATCCCACGATGGCCGTGTTGTCCGCGTACTTCTGGATATGGCAAAGCTCCGAGTTGTACTGAAAGTTGGACATGTACAGGGTAAACAGAACAGGAAAGAGCACAGTTCCCTGCGGTGCTCCCGTGCTGTTGGTCACAGTGTCAGACCTACAGTTCCCCAGTCGTACGCACTAAGGGTTGGCCATTAGGGTAATCTGTGATCCATGCCACCAGGTGTGATCCTGCTCCCATCTGTGGAGTTTGTCCCTGAGGAGTTGAGGCTGGATGGTGTTAAAGGCACTGAAGGTCCAAAAATGTAATCCTCACAGCACCACTACCTCTGTCCAGGTGAGCCTGAGATCGGTGGAGCAAGAAGATGATGGCGTCCTCAACTGCTACTTTCTCCCGGTATGCAAACTGCAGAGGGTCGAGTGTGTGGTGGATCTGTGGGCCTCAGGTGATCACGTGATGTGAGGGCTACTGGCCTGAAGTCATTCAGCTCACCAGGATGTGGTCTCTTTGGGACTGGAACAATGCAGGACGTCTTCCACAGCTGTGGAACCCTCCCCAACCCCAAGCTCGGGTTGAAGATGCGCTGTAGAGGGTCTCCCAGCTCCTACGAGCAGGCTTTCAGAAGGCGAGGTGTTACTCCATCCGGATCTGCTGCTTTGCTGGGGCGCAGCCTTCTTAGCTCCGCACTTACTTGAGCTGCTGTTATTGTGGATTGTTCAAGGGGGTGAGGTTGAGGAAAGGTGTCCCCTTCTGTGCTGGTGACTTGTGTGGGGGCAGCTGTGTGTGGGATGGGCTGGTCAAACCTGTTAAAAAACTGGTTAAACTGGTTTGACCTCACATCCCCCTCAATGTGGGCACCACTCTTTGAGCCCCAGCCCGTGACAGTCTTCATTCCCTGCCACACCTCCTTCATGTTTTTGTTCTGCATCCTTGCTTCTAGTTTCATTCTCTACTGCTCCTTTGCTGCCCTTAGCTGGACTCTTAGTTCCCTCTGTACCTGCTTAAGTGCTTGTGTGTCACCACGTCTTTGACAGGCTTCTTCTTCAGGTTCAGAAGGTCTTTGATGTCACATGTTATCCAGGGCTTGTTGTTAGCAAAGCAGCGTACAGCCCTCACTGGCACAACAGCATCCATGCAGACGTTGATGTCGTCCGTGGTGCAGGTGACCATTTCTTCTGTATTGTCACAATGCACCCCTGGTCAGTATTCTCAAAACAGTGTATCAGAACCTGCTCAGTCTGAGTGAGCGTGTGGTTAGAAAGGAACGCTACACCTAGCGTTAACTCTTCCAAACTCGAAAAAACCAACAACAAAAAACAAAACAACAGCAGTGACAGCAGCTCCAATTTGTAGTGTTACCTTCCGGTAGTGGCCTGATTGTGAGCGAGTGTGTGTTGTGAAGCTAGTTGCTAGCCGGCTAGTAGCTAGTGTGGTGTGGCGAGGTGTCACTACGCCAGTAACGTAGTTCTCGGGTGAAACAATGTTAATAATAATAATGTCACTGCAGTTTGGTCACATTATGTAAATTGTGCGTTGTTTTTTTTCAGAAGGCTTTACAGGCGGACGTGCATTCTTAGCTGCCTCTTTTTTAGTGTTTTTTTATACCTTTCGAACACACAGTAAAGCGAAAGACGATGATGGATGATGGGCAAAATTTAAAAAAGGGCAGTTTTCCTTTAAATCTCAACCAAATTTGCTTTTAAAATTGGTAAGACTGGATCCTGTCTGACCCATAGATCTTCAGCAGATACAGAATACTGCTCCTAGTGTATCATTTCACTAGCTTTGGAAAACAGTTTAGGATTCTTATAATGAGTTCTATCTATGCACTGATGATGACATTTGTCAGAATATTATATTTCCATTATATGATGTGAAGTTGTGATGTCTAATTGATGCTTCATCGTTAACGGAACTTTAAAAATCCGGTCCAATTAATTCCGAATTTGAATGAAACTTGACTGTATCTTTTCCTACATTATAGCCATTCACTTACTGATTTAAAAGTCTGTTCCTACTTTGCATCCTTTGGAAAATGTGAGCACATTTACTTTGCAGGGATTCTGTCAATTGAAGCATAAGCAGCCATCTTACATGCTGTTAAATCTTAATCTTCTAAAATGAAGAAATGCAGAACAAGAGCTTTGACTGGTGTATTAATAGCAGGACTCCTGTGCGTCACTTTTCCAGCTTCTTTCTCCAGTGTTAATTTCATTTTTAAAATGAATTGCAATGCATATTGACCTGCACTGTGTCATGTTTGCTTTTAAGATATATATGACAACTGAGCGTGATGACAAATGACATTCAAATATCAAGTTAAACATACTCCCAGAATTCCGTTGCAGGAGTGGTCGCGTTTGCAGCTGCTGTCCAATTGGATGACACGTTTTTTTTGTCAAATTCGACGCAGTTTTCTAAAGAAACAAAACAGAAAAAAAAAAAACAATCAGATAAATGAGTGATAAGTGAAAACTTGAGAGACAATCGTACTTGATAAAGTGAACATTTTAAGACCAGTTGAAAAAGGTACATTTTGCACTGTTGGATCATAAAAGGAGGTTCCAAGTAGAGCAAAATGCAAAAAGATGTAAGATGGCACTGAGACAAAAAAAATTTTGAGTGAGCAATTTATTGCAAAGCATTAAAGTGAAATAGGCTGTTCTTCAGGCTGATCAAAAGTTTAAGACCACAGCCTTTAGAAGACAAATTTTGCAAAAATGTGGATTCAATGTCATTTTGTGTCAAGTCTCTGGATGAGGTCTCAGATCTCTTGATGGCAAAGGCAAAAAAGCTTTCTCTCTTTGAACGCAGTGGGATTGTTGAACTGCATAAGCGAGACCTCTCGCAGCACCATTGCTGCTAAGGTTGGACGCAGTGAGACAGTCATGTGAAACTTCTTCAAACATTCTGAGGCTCGTTGAACCAAAAAGTCAAGTGGTAGACCCAAAACCACGGCCCTGAGCCGGAGGATCCCATTGGCTGTCCGTCAAGACATGGGACTATTCTTGGCCCAAATGAGAGTAACAATGAAATTGTTACTGGTGCCGGGTGCAGTCCGATAACCATCAGAGAGCATCTGCGAGACAAGGCTTTTATGAAGAAAAAAAAATCTTCAAAAGGCCTTATCTCCTTCAATGCCACAAAACTGCCCGTTCAGAATTTGCACGAGAGCACCCAACATGGGACATTGAAAAGTAGGAGAAAGTTTTATTCTCTGATGAGAAAAAAATGTACCTTGACGGTCCTGATGGCTTCCAGCATTACTGACATGACAAGGAGATCCCACTTAAAATGTTTTCCACACGGCACAGTGGAGAGGACGCCATCATGATCCTTCAATGAATCAATGGAGCTTCAGGTTGTGCAGGGGCGTCAAACGGCAACTGGCTACGTGGAGATGTTGCAGGGGATATCCCTCATGACTGAAGGCCCTCGTCTGTGTGGTAATGACTGGCTTTTTCAACAGGAAAACGCTGCAGTTCACAATGCCCGCCTGACAAAGGACTTCTTCCAGAAGAATAACATCACTCTTTTGGGACCATCATGCGTGTTCCCCTCATCTAAATCCAATGGAGAACATTTGGGGATGGATGGTAAGGGAAATTTACAAAAATGGGTATCAGTTCCAGACAGTGGATTCCCTCCGTGAAGCCATCTTCACCACCTGGCGCAACATTCCCACGAAGGGTTTCAGGTTTTCATTCAGCAACAGTCAGCCTATCTTACTTTAATGCTTGTTTGCAATAAAATGCTTACTCAAAATGTTTTTTGTCTCACTCATTTTTTCTTTTTGCATTTTGAAGCTCTACTGAGAACCTCCTTAAAACCCAACAGTGCAAAATGTAAATTCTTGCAAATAAATTAAAAATTCTCAAAATTTTTATCAGGAGTGTATACACTCAAAGTTCTATAATGTAATCATTAGACAAATTGATCGAGTTTTTCCAACCAATCTTGCTCGAATTTCACACACGTGCTTGTCAGCAAAGTCAACAGGGGTGCCTGTTTTGACAAATTTTCACCCTTTTGTGTGCAGCGGTTCAGGAGTAGTCGAGTAACCTAAACAGATAGACATGTGTACTTTACCTGTGTTCCAGGGGTTCCTGCAGCTGGCCCACGGAACCTCGGCACTGAATGACGAGAAGAGATAGAAAAAGGCCCAGGCCTGGATGACGATGTATGACACGGCGGCGTAGGCAATCACCACCTGGGTTGCATAGCCAATCCCTGAGGAGACAAGGTGGGTCAGTTTACGGCTGACGCAAGCCACGTGCTAACTGCATTGCGTGGTTCTGCTTTGTCTCTCGCCGTGCCATCTGGCGCACACCTGCCCACGTTAAGTGATGACCACAAGGTTGAAGTTCAGATCTTGCTGACATACAAGAAGGAAAGAAACCACATAAATGCGCCTGAAAACTGCGTCATTGAGGCATCAGGTTTCACTCGGCCTTCACTCACTTGGATGGCCTTGTTTTGTAGCTGGTGATGTCTAGTTTGTCAACAATAATGAACGTTTTCAATCTGGTACGTCCTGTCTGATATTCCCTTTAGTACATTGCTGTGAAAACCTCACGACTGATAGCGAGGTGACATGTTTTGTGTAATTCACACAGCGTTGTTTTGGACGCCATCCTGCTGCCGTAAATAACCTCCTCGAATCACATGTCACATGTCGTGTAACAAGTGCACTATTTATGAGCGTCACCAATTGCTAAAAACAGGCCCCAGCCATTTTAGTTATTTCTAAAATCTTGTACCATATTAATAGGCCCATTAAAAACATTTATGTGTTCAGTAGGAAGGAATGGACTTGGGCCGAGCGCCACACATGGGAAAAGTCAAAAGGAGTGTTGACAGACTTGCACGTTGTCGGCTTGTTAAGAATAGAAAAAAAAAACAGTAACGCACCACCACCAAGACCGACAGGCCACCCTTTGTCCGCTATTGTTTGCCAATTCACAGCCACATAAATGCACAACAATGGAAATGTGCTTGAACTCTTCATATAAAGCCATGGCAACAATAAAAGCCTTCCTCCACTTCAACTTTAAATGCTCCCTTGAAATTACACTCTCGGGATCAGTAAAGTTTTATGATGTATCGCAAACTTTCATTGAGACTTCAAAAATGGTTCGATTTTTATGTCAAATTCAATGCAACATTCTAAGAAAATCAGATAAATGTAGAATCATACATTTCAAACAGAACCCCACCACAAAAGCACTTATTGATTAAAAATAGATTTTTAAAAATCCAAAATGTTATGAACACATACTGTATGTCAAATTCATCACAATGTTCTCAGCAAACTGTAGGTTAAATTGATCGCATAGATCAAAAATTACATCAAAATATGCATTTTTAAAAAATATAATTGAGGTATACAGTATGTTCATTTCACAGTTATAAATGAAATATTTCATTTTGTGGTCTTATTTAGTGCAATTTGGATTTTTAATTTTAATTGATGCATTATTTGTATGCATACAGGCTCCAGCATACTTGTCACGTGTTGGCATGGTGGTGTTGTGGCGGCGACCCCAGTATGCAGAGAGCAGGACCCAAGTGCAGGTAAAATGTTTATTTTTAAATAATAGCCACCATGCAACGGAAGGAATCCAGGAATGACAGGCTTGCGGTAGCGTGTGGCACTAAACCATACAATGCAACGACAACAGAAGCAGCACGCACCTGAACTAAATAGAAAGACAACTCAAATTTGCAACAGGTGTGAGTGAAACAGAAACAGAGCAGGCAAAACTGGAAATACTACAAATAAAGGCATAAAACAAGAACTCAGGCATAAAAAAGTGAAAATAAACCAAACTGTCATGCGGGCTAACTCACCTAGCGTGACACTACCGGCGCGACTCTCGTGATGATAAGTGGCATAGAAAGTCAATGGATGGATGGATTTTGTGTACATGCAATTAGACTGATCGTTTATGAATCTCCAAAAGAAAATCATGTTTCTCCTCATTTCTTTGATAAAATGCCGTAATAAATTCCTCGAAAATGCACTTTGGACATGTAATTATGTGTATTAATGTTTCAAAAGGTGACAAGCAATTTTTAAAAAACAAATACATTTGCTTGGTTTGACTGAAATAAATATATAAATAATAATAATAATAATACATTTATAAAACCAAAAAATGATTTAAATAAAAGTAGATTGTGATTATTATGACCATTTGAATATGTGGGTCCCAGGTTGAGACCATTTGATTGAAAAT
The DNA here is from genome assembly GCF_027744805.1 of Dunckerocampus dactyliophorus. NCBI lineage: Eukaryota > Metazoa > Chordata > Actinopteri > Syngnathiformes > Syngnathidae > Dunckerocampus > Dunckerocampus dactyliophorus. The sequence continues at coordinate 3,139,581 of NC_072826.1, forward strand.
TTTCTATATATATCATTTTAAGTTATTTCATTATTCATCATTATTGTGCTAAGAAACACAAAAAACATTCAGAAAAAGGACAAACAAAAAAGTAAAATTTTTTTTGTTTTTTACAAAAATCTAAATATTGTCAAAATAATTTAACAATAAAGTAGTAATAAATCATGTAATTTGTTAATTAATTTGCAAATCCTTTATTATTATTTTTTTCAAAATCCAAACCGACAAAAATCGGATAAATTGAGGCTCATTTCCAGTCAATCGACCGATCACCTGTGGATTAAAATGTGTATTCAATTAATAATCTAAAAAAAACTAAAACATCAAAAAATAAATAAAAATACTTACAAGGTCTGCAAAAAAAAGTCCAATTAGCACCAGCTGTAGATTACATCATGCTTGGGAAGCATGACGCAAATTTTACTATATCAGCTGGAGCCAAAGTCAGCTTACGATGGGGAAATAATCAAAAAATGAAGAAGACGACAAAGATGACTCTTTGTTTAAATGAATGCAAAATTCACCATGGAAATAATTACAATATTACAATTTATTTCAAGCTTTGGAATCTACTCCCGAATGAATTAAGATATATTTTTGACCCATGTTGGACTCATCCACAGAGTTTGCTAGATTTTTTCTGTTTTTTCACACACACGGGCACACAACCAACCAACAGTTGCATCCCCAGCACTGGTAATAATCCCTTAGAGAGAAGGCTTGAAGCAACTGAACATCTTTCTAATGGGGAGTTCTTTCCCCTCTGTGGACTGAACCTTCCACTTCGCCTCACTGCACCCCAGCAGAGTTAGCATTAGCGGTGCATCAGGCTTACATACAGCATTATGCATTATATTTTCTTCTTCAGGCCCCAAACGGCTTGTTTCTAATACTTACAGCCATCATGACAGCCTCCACTACAGTATTTTTAGAGTCTATAACGACACACTTCTCCACTGCGCTTGGCTTGGCACGGCTCACCTTGCGATTGGTGCGTTTCCATTGGCAAAACCAGGTACTATGAGGTACTATTTAACATCTTCCAGAATTGCAGTCGGGACATAAGCCAACACTGGTTGAGCAGATTAGTCATCACTGTGATTTTTAACTTTAGGGGATAGGCAGAAAGCAATGACAAAACAGCTCATCCTGTGGAATGAGACAGTCTTTGGGGGAGAGATGTCAGGACATTGTTGTAATCAGACGATAGGTAGTGGGAGCAAACCTCCTCCTCTGTTTAGAGAGGGCAATCCTACTTTGACATAGATGGCTTCTTTCACAAGTCTTTAAAAAAAGCGATCCTCCGTATCCACAAGTTGGGCATCACGGCCCTCAAAGGAGTATCCCTTCTTTTTGAGATGTTTCCAAACTTAACATTGATTTGTTCACCTTTTTAACACCCTCAGACAAAAGCTGGTTTACCCCAAAAACAAAATCCCGGGAAGCAGACTCAGCAATGTTGTTTCAGTGTAGTGAGGAGTGCCATGACCCCTACATTGGCGAGACCAAGCAGCCCTTATACAAACGCATGGCACAACGTGGGAAAGCAGTTTGTTCTGGCCCAGAGTCATCGTTTTTCATTTGCATGACAAAAAGGAGGGACATTCCTTTGAGGACAACAAGGTCCCAATTCTGGATAGGGAGGACCGTTGGTTTGAAAGCAATTACAACAAGGGTGCCCAAAGCGTTGATCGTGAGATACCGGCCATTGCAAAGGTAGTGTGGGTCCATGGCATAAACGTCACTTTGTAGATGTCATAGACATCAGTCAACTGACATTAAGCTCCCCTCCTGATTCACTGTTGTTCCCCCGTGGCAAAGATGAAGTAATCAACAGACGTCTCACACGTCTACACACGGAGGTGCAAATTTCATCTTTATTATTCTAATTGTGGACCCAGTCCAGTTGCCTCGGTTCAACGGGGAGTTGAACTTGGGAGTAGCGCTGTACTTAACACACCAGTTCAAAACTAGAAAAATGAAGCGTGGCTATCCTTGAGTTTTATTGAGAAGACAGCCCTTCAAAAGATAACTGCAAGGTTCTTGACAGTGGCGCCAAGGCAGTGTCATGTCGAATGACTGTGACACGAGATAGCGGATTGTTTGGCGCAAAGTACTACAACATTTTTTTTATTATTACAAAATTACGGGTGTGGTCAGTTGAGATTCTCTAGTAAGTATTTTTGTGTCATCATCTACTTAGCAAAAACGTTGACAGCACTGTTTAAAGGTCCCATCCAACCATCTTGTACCGTTTATCTGAGGTCGGGTCGCAGGGGTAGCAGCCTAAGCAGGGAAGCCCAGACTTTCCTCTCTCCGGCCACTTTGTCCAGGCCAGTTGAGAGACATAGTCTCTCCATTGTGTCCTGGGCCTTCCCCAAAGCCTCCTACCGGTTGGACGTGCCCTGAACACCTCCCCGGGGAGGCGTCCGGGAGGCATCCTGACCAGATGCCCAAGCCACCTCATTTGGCTCCTCTCCATGCGGAGGAGCAGCGGTTCTACTCCGAGGTCGTCCGGGATGACAGTGCTTCTCACCTTATCTCTAAGGGAGAGCCCAGACACTCTATGGCGAAAACTCATTTCGGCTGCTTGTACCCGCCATCTTGTCCTTTATACAAGAGTATTTTTCAACAATTACGGAAAATTATTAACTCTAACTGTTTCGGTCAGAGTCAGTCCTTCTGGAACAAATTAATGACACTAACCAAGGTTCTGCTTTACACTGTAACTTTGCAATTGTCCAACAGAATAACTGCCATATATTGTACATACAGTATCAGGCTCCTTTGTTGTGGAACCATCTCCCCCACAATCCGGGGGACAGACACCCTCTCCCTATTTAAAAGTCAACTCAAAACTTACCTCTTTGCTAGTTAGAACAGACCCTGATGCGCTGATATGTATCAGAGACGCTCCTCTATGTTCCTTGGACTAAGACTAAAATTGACAAAATGACACGTCTCGTATTGAGCTTGCCACAGGCTATGCCAATTGATGCCAGCGTGTTTGATCACTCCCTTACCAAACCCATCTCCGTTCATCTATTCTTGCATCTTTGTTTACACGCTTTTGCCTACCTGTCACTGTCTGTACTTTGCATTGGCGGCAGCTAGCTAGCTAACTAGTGTTAGGGTTATCCTGATAGGACGCGCACCAGTAGAGAGACAGGAATCACAGAACACAATTGGAGTCAGAAAATTGCTTTTTGCAAAACGGGGAAGAAGCATGTCCTTAGCAGCCCAAAGCCTTCCAAAAACACCGGAGTCTCCCAAAGAGCCGCCCACGCTCTCTGCCTTTTTTATTCAGAAATAAGTTTTGTTTACAGATAAGTTTCAGTTTCACATTCCAGCAAACCATATAAGGATATAGTACTTTTGTGTGCTCAGTACTTTTCCACTTGCTTTCATATGCACTAGTGGTTATTATGTGATTGCTATTTACATTTAGTGTCAACTATACTATGAATAAAAGTGAGCTTAAAAGAGACATATACAATATCAACAAAGTGGAATAGCAAAAATGTGTTTTCATGTGATAACTTATGTACATTTTTCCATCACTAGCTTGCGTTATCCACCTAGCTTCTGGTCCTTAGACTCCAAATGTGACTTTTTACCAAAGTGACATTTTGTTTTTAAAACAAACAAGCACGTGGTTAGTTCAGAGCTCCTTTTTGTCTCACGGAGAGTGGATATCACGTTCATGGGGTATGTACTAACTTTTTCAAGTGTCACTGAACAATTTTGCTGTCTTGTTGTCATGATGCTAATGATGTCTTGTCCTCCAAATACTATTTGTGTGTGGTTGTTTAAAGAACACAAAGTATTATGATGGTGATACTATCACAGGGGTCTCCTAGCTTGCCAGGTGACTGTGTAGCTCACAAAGGGTCAAAGAATTTGCTTCAAACTCTTAGAATAACTGTTGAATTCAGACTTTATGCCTTTATACACTGAATTTTTTTTTTGTTTAAAGTTGAGCAGCACAGATTTCTATTTAATAAAGATATTATTTGGATTATTTTCTTCTGTTAACTTTGTTATCTTTCCCAAACATTCACTTTACTCCATAGCATGCATCAAATTGAATTCAGGTTTGTGTCAAATAATACAAAAATTGATTCACAAAAATAAAGGCAAAAAAAAAAAAAATGACAATCCGCCCAAACGTTTATTTTTTAATATTGACCTATTTGCCAGGGGCTCGTGGAATTGTCTAACGGTGCCTCTGACCAATAGCAAATAAATCAATTGAAAAATGTACAGTTAATCCACGTGATTGGTATCGGCCGATCCCACTCATGGATGATCGGTATCTGAATTGGTAGCGTAAAACCCTGATTGGACCACCCCTAGTCAGAGGTGGTATCATGTCATTGAGGAGGGATGTTTTTCCTTTATCAGTCATGACACAACCATGAAGTGCGCATTTGAGCGTCTGTTCTATCAAAAGTGGAGCAAACGAGATTTTCGTGCTTACCAGCAGGCACTCAAGACACATATCACTGTTAGAACATCTTTAAAAAGTCATTTTTTACGGAATAGGTGACCTTTAATGAACTATTTTATGTCGAGAATGGACCCATGCCTGCTATTTAATACCTGCTGTGATTTCCTGCCTGACCGTCTGCTTTGCATTCTTATTTGCTTTGCCATTGTTCATTTGCATACAATCTCGTGTCTGCAAAAGGACTTTGATGTCCTAATAGGTGCACAGTACAAGTGAGGTGATGTTGTTGTTTAAAATAGCAGGATGCTTTGGTGACACGCTCATGATGCGTCAAAATCTTTCCATCATGGCCGATTGTCTGTTCATTCAACGCTTGCAGGCAGTAACAAAGCCGCCGCTGTCTGCGCACATGTTGAGGACCCTGAAACCGAAGAAGCTACAGCCGACCCGCCGTCAACAATTATAGTATTAAAATGTCCCGTGTGAGCGGCACCTGGTCCCGTCAGGCACCAGGGTTGCTCAGGTTTGAATATCGTATCTGATAGAACGCACAGGTGCTCACACAATACTGTTATTTAAGGAATTAAAGGCTTTTTGTTCTCAGGGCACCGACATCTTAGAATCTGAGAGTTTTGTTTTTGTTTTAGATCCATTCTTTGTTTACTGCCGCATAGTGGCCAGAATACTACGTATCACTTGTATTTCAATACGTTTTGACTAACAATAGACCATAGTTTGTCACAAAATAGCGATAATTCATTTCTGAAAAAAATGTGATATAGCGAGGGAGCGATAATCGAACCATGGGGGACGACTGTATTGCGTTTCCTTGAAAATGTCCAATAAGATCAATGTCAGCCATTTTCAAAAGTCCTTCTAGTTTTCATTCACATCTCCGAATGCAAGTCTTTACACCTTCTTGACACATCCTTTGTATGCCTTTGCAGACCAGCAAAGGGAACCAGCAAGCGCTTGTCTGTTGTATAAATCATTCTGGGCAGTAATGTAATTGTAATTATGGTGACGATTGTTAGACTGAGGAGGCGACGACGGGGCCGTGTTGCACACCTGCTAAATTATGTAACTTCCTGTTCAATAATTCAATTCTTTTCACAATACTAACCTTCAAACAAAGGGCAGAAGTGTCTCCAGCATGTAATGCATCCCTGAGATGTATACTGGCCCATGGCTGTCTCCAGGAGGAACATGGGGATGCCACAAGCCAGGAGAAATAGAACGTATGGAACCAAAAAGGCCCCTGGAAAGAGAAAAAAGAAGAGTTAGAAGTTTCAACGTGGGGGTTCAGTTTGGGGACTTCCCTTGACCCTGTGCACTCCGCTGCTCAGAGCACCTTCCTTATCATTTAAATCTACATTATGACTAGCTGCGCTTGGCAGGAAACAGGAAATGAGAAAGCACGGGCGGAATGAGTCTGCTTCTCATGTGGGAGTTGGCCTCACCTCCCCCGTTTTTATAGCACAAGTAGGGGAACCGCCAGAGATTTCCCAAGCCCACGAGGGTCCCTGCCACGGCCAGCAGGAACTCCAACTTGTTGGCCCACTTGCCGCGGTCCAGCAGCTGAGTCTTCTTCACCAGGCTGCCGCTTTGAGCCGGCGCTTCGCGGCTGCTTCCTTTCAGGAATTCCCTAGGCATATTGGAAAGGGGATTAATTACAAATAGAGCGCAATCTGATCTCAAACATCCGTCTCAGTGCTTTACATGAGGACTGACAAATATTTGTGGCACGGCGTATGCATTCAAGAGACAAACACTCAGCTGACTACTATTTGGCAGGGCTCAGGCTCTTTGTTAATTTATTGGTTGAACTTGAGCTGGCAGGATTACCAGCAAATGGAAAGTTTTCACCTGCAACAAGTGTTCCCCATCACAGAGCGAGCCACGGCACTTGTTTTATAGAGGCAGCATTTCCCCAGAATGAAAAGTCTTACATGTAGCCGGCAGCATGGTGGATAATCAAGAAAGAGTCATTACTTACCCCTCCATCACTGAGCCCCCTCCCACGAGAGTTGCTTACAGCAACAACAAAGTGATCAGTATTCCTCTCGGCTGGATGCACCACAGGATCTCCGTACAAACAAAAAGTCATGAGCAAAGCCAGAGTGTGTATCAAAGCCGCTCTGGTCGCTCTCACTGAGACGCTGCGCTCCACACCATGCGGCCGCACTTGAAAGACTGTTTGGCTCTGACAAAGGTTCAAGGTAGACACCACTTCCCTGCTGTATTTTTCCACTGAGACAGGAGTAGCTCCAGTCACTGAGATTAGCACAGTTGCTAACAACTAAACCAAATCAGCTGAGCCGTCCCTTGTTATGTCAGTGGCTGTAAACAGGCTGCGTTTATCTGCCAACTGGGAATTTGCCGTGTTGAGCTGTAAATTGTGCAAAAAAAAACACACACACACACACACACAATGACAATAGTCTTTTCTCTATGCAAACATCATCAGGGGTGAATAGCTGATCTTTATCATCATTTGATGTGCCATTTTACATCCGTGGGGTTTATTTAGACAACATGTTATCTTGTCATAAATATTACTTTTTATCACTTTTCACGTTTTCTTTTGATTAATCATGAACTATGTTATCCTAAAAGCCCACGACATTCAGGTTCTTTTTATAGCCTACTGCTTACTTCCTCTTTTCAGCTTTTATGGTCGTCAACTTTTTCCCTTGAACTCTTGCACTTTATCGTTCGGCTTATCTGGTTATGAACTGCTGGGAGACACTCGAGTTTAGGTTATTACAGTCTAATAGACACACCGCTGTTTATCAGTAGCCTACTTTGGAAATGACACAGAACAACTTGGATCGTTAGTAAATAACTCATAGAAAATACTTATTGCGTCACCGTTTGATAATTTCAAAATAAAAGTACATGTAATGCATTTGCATTCATTACATAATAGATATATAAAGTTGTTATTTTTATGGCTGAAATACATTTTCAAAAATGGCTTAAATTAATATATATTAATATGATATGAATATATAACAGAATATCATATAAAGCATGTTTAAAAATATATTACAAATATCACATATTCACAAAAATGGCTACTCTACAGTTATCAGCTCGTGCTTTGCTAGTTTACAAACAGTTCACAAAATGTCTACCGCTACGTCGCCGTTCGAACTACGCGTTTTGTTTTTTTTCAAAAGATAATGAAAAAATGGTCACTGTTTTGTGGTGGACTGTGGCCCATTGTTAGTCAAAAAACATTGAAACACAAGTTGTATGTGGTACTCTGCCCACTAGGCATCAGTAATGACACAAAACATTGACGAGACATGACGTCACATCACAGGAGCTGAACACCGCATGGAGGCAGCCATGGCATGTCCAAGAGTTTGAAACCCTTTCATAAGTTTACACTAAATAAATTGGAGGCTAACTAGTTAGCTCGCTACTATGCTACACAGCCGAGGCCGTTTCCTGTGTCCCTGCAGTGATCCCATAGCCTGCGCATTAGCATTGTGGTGTAAACAAAGAATAATAGGAGTGTAAAGGTGACTGTAAGGTTATGTTATTTCATGTCTACATGGCTGTAATAATGGGAGAAAACATATGTAGAAGTCATAAACAGGTTTCCTATGCTCTAACTACAAAAATGTTCTATTTAATAATACAGTTTCAAATCCTACTTGATAGACAGATAACCTTTATTGTCAGTTGCAGAACAGGAATTAATCTTTGACAGGCTCTAACAACCGACAGGACAGAACAGTATGAAATACAGACAAAACACAACAACAAAAACAGTGGTGTGAAAAAGTGTTTGGCCCGTTCCTGATTTCTTTTTTTTTTTTCACTTTTGTCACACTTAAATGTTTCAGATCATCAAACAAATTTAACAATTAGTCAATGACAACCCAACTGAAAACAAAATGCAGTTTTTAAATGAAACTTTTTATTATTAAGGCAAAAAAAAGCTGCCCCCTGTGTGAAAAAGTGATTGCCCTCTAAAGCTAATAACTGGTTGGGCCCCCCTTGGCAGCAACAACTGCCATCAAGCGTTTGTGATAACTTGCAATGAGTCTCTTACAGCGCTGGGGAGGAATTTTGGCCCACTCATCTTTGCAGAATTGTTGCAATTCAGCCACATTGGAGGGTTTCCCAGCATGAAGCGCCTTTTTAAGGTCATGCCTCAGGTCAGGACTTTGACGAGGCCACTCCAAAGTCTTCATTTTTTCTTCAGCCATTCAGAGGTGGACTTGCTGGTGTGTTTTGGATCATTGTCCTGCTGCAGAACCCAAGTTGCTTTCAGCTTGAGGTCACCAACGGATGGCTGGACATTCTCCTTCAGAATTTTTTGGTAGACAGCAGAATTCATGGTTCTACTTATGACAGCAAGTCTTCCAGGTCCTGAAACAGCAAAACAGCCCAAGACCATCACACTACCACCACCATATTTTACTCTTGGTGTGAGGTTCTTTTACTGAAATGTGGTGTTACTTTTACACCAGATGTAATGGGACACACACCTTCCAAAAAAGTTAAACTTTTGTCTCGTCAGACCACAGAGTATTTTCCCAAAGGTCTTGGGGATCATCAAGATGTTTTCTGGCAAAATTGAGACGAGTGTTAATGTTCTTTTTGTTCAGCAGTGGTTTTAGTCTTGGAACTCTGCCTTGCAGGCTGTTTTTGCCCAGTGTCTTTCTTACGGTGGAGTCATGAACACTGACCTTAACTGAGGCAAGTGAGGCCTGCAGTTTTTTGGATGTTGTGGGGTCTTTTGTGACCTCTTGGATGAGTCGTCATTTTGGTTGGCCGGCCACTCCTGGGAAGGTTCACCACTGTTCCATGTTTTGGCCATTTCTCACTGTGGTTCGCTGGAGTCCCAAACAAATGGCTTTATAACCTTTTCCAGACTGATAGATCTCAATTAATCTCAGTTAAGTTATGTTTTAACGAGGGGGGCAATCACTTTTTCTGGATTTTTTTATAAAATAAAAAGTTTTATTTAAAAACTGCATTTTGTGTATATTCACATTTGCTTTATGATTGAAACATTTAAGTGTGATAAATATGCAAAAAAAATAAATAAATCAGGATATATTTTCTATATATATTATATATTTTCTTAAAAAAAAAAAAAACTACTTTGCGGAACCTGATGCAAAGTAAATTGGTTCCCGACCACGAGAAGCAATTTAACGCGATAAATGAGGGACGACTGAATCCCTCGCCACATCGTGCTTCAAATTTCACGGCTTCACTCAATTTTTCAAAAATATATAAATAAATTCTCAGGACATTGAATCGAACGCAACTGGACCGTTGAGGTTGTGATCGATGCGATGCCCTGACACTACAATGGCCTTGATGGATGAGAAAATTCACAGGCATATTAATTCATAAATCATTGCTGTTTCATGGTTGAATGAGTCCTATTATTAGTCCAAAAATGTGCTTATTTAAGCAAATTTTACGGTTTCTTTTTTTCCCCACTTATCACGTTCATGTCGGGAACCAATTAACCGCAATGAACGAGGGATTACTGTACTAGAAATCAATGTTACAAGATAATTCTATGCAAAATTGTGTTCTGTTAGTAATTCGGATATCCTGACCTCAGGATGCGGACTTGTGTGTTGCTTGTGCCACTGTGCTGCCGCCTGTCACCTCTCTGGTGCAGTGCACCCGAAGGGCGTGTCTGGATGGAACCATCTGGTCACACCTGGGAGCAACCGTCTCATTAGGCCTTTATTAGTTGTGCCTGGACTCACCTTAGTCACCAGACTGTTGTTTCTCCATCACCTGCTTCCAGCATTCAGTCCTGTTCCCTTTTTTCTCGCTAGTTACCCTAAAAAGCTAATAGCTTACATTATTAATATCAATATTTCAGCTTTTTCTCATTACATTATGCCTTTTTTTCGTTTTTGGGTTCTATTTTATTTCTACGATGTGCCACAGACCAATAAAAAAAACAAGCCATGGGCCACAAGTGCTTTTATAGCTCTCAGGCAGTGTTAACCACGTGATGTGACGTCAGCTCTGTGAGCAACCACAACTCTTGTTGACTATTTAGCTTGTTAGCGTCCTTCATCACAAGCAAACAATGGTAAATAAAGAGAAAAGGGCAGAGTTATTGCAGCTGGAAAGAATCGATGCGTTACTACTAGGGCTGTCACAAGATCCCGCAAGATTAAAAAGTGAACAGATTTCTTGTTTAGAGAAGAGTGGTCTTGCGAGAACAGGGCAACCAGAAGCCCATCAGACTGTAAACTATGGCATCGCTACTGTGAACTGTAATACACGTAATATGGAGGTGGCAGTATTGGAACCGCACATTAAGTTCTGTACACAAACTATAAACCTTGTAATCCAACCTACCAGTGCCACTTGTGTGGGTGTTTTTTTTTCCCCATCGTAGTTGAACAGCTGCCCCCGTGTTAGTTGTCAAACAAAAGCTGCAGTAATTCTACATTTGAACAAACTTACTTAAGATTTGTGAGATCAAAACAAGATCGCTGCATAAGACTTCATCAAAACACACTATAGTAGATAGTAGCATCCATTTACCTAACCCTAACCCTAACCCGTTTGTCCAGTCCCGTTTTTTGTCATTGTCAACCCAATGTCGTGTAACATCTCAAGGTGATACACAAGGTATCTCTCAAGGTGAAGAGGACAGTTTCAGTGCCAATTATAATTGAACCAGCAGATTGTTGGTCAATCCAAGGATCACACAGACATTTGAGTTTTGCCATTCGGGTCCTTGTTAGGGGGCAGCGGGTTGTGCAAGAGTGCTACAGCATTTGGCGTCTGAGGAGAGTCGGGTGGCTTCGTCCAGGACCCCTAGCCTTTTGTGAGTGGCGTATATTGAACACAGGAAGGGAACAAATGCATTAGTTGGGGGTGTCATGAGATCTCGCGAGATTAAAACGTGACAAGATTTTTCATTCCCAAAAAAAATGTCTTGTGGGCACTAAGCCTGGGACGATAATAAATGAATTAATCACACAATGAATTCAAATGAAATGGATCATTTTGCCAGCCTGAATATATTGCCATGTGTATGCGTGTCTGTTTTCCTCGTCTCTCGCTCCAAACAGGCAAGAAGAGTGTTCACTCTGTGCCTTTGGGGAACAAAGTCACAAAGTGTGGCAAATAAAGTCGTAATACGATGAGGAAAAAGTTGCAATACTATGCAAAGGTGTAATGTTACGAGAATAAAAAAATGTAATACTAGGTTTAAAAACCAGTAACATAGTGAGAGTAAAGGTACAATGTTTCAAGAATAAAGTCGTAATGTAATGGTACGGGAATTAAGCCGTAATGTTAGAAGAAAGTACAGTAATCCCTTGTTTATGGTGGTTAACTGGTTCCAGACCCGACCACGATAAGTGAAGTTCCACACAGCAGGATTCAATTTTAATAAACTGAATATTTTTGTAGTAATAGCATAGAAAACTTGTGTGTAACTTTCTAAATACAATTTGTACCATTATTAGAGCCCTCTAGATATGAAATAACACCCCTATAGTCACCTTTACACTCCTATTACCCAATATAGTTGATCAGACAAAATAAGCCATTTGAGACATAAATAACATTTGTGCTCGTGTGTGTTTCAATACGTGTGGACAGGAAGTGATGTCGGGGGTTCAGAGTTGCGTGGGTTAGCTGGAGTACAGCCACAACGGTAGCCTGTGTTATTATTATGATGGCAATGGTGACTATTATTAAAATTATTGTTATTTTTGTGCCTGTTGTGAGATAAATTATTATAAAATAATAAAAGCCCATCGTTGGAGGTCAAGTCTGGCACATGTTACTAGTGACACCTAGTGGCCAGTGTAATACAGTTCATAAACATGTTGTATTGCATAAACTGTATTTGTATTGTACTTTATTTAGAACATTGTTATACGTGAAAATGCGTAATTTGAGCCAAGAATATATAACATTTGTTTACATATGCATTTTTTTGACGAATAATGGGCCGTAGTCCGTGTGTTTTTACATGCAAATGATCCATGCCGAGCTCTAACCAAATGCACTTCTGCCACCTTGTGGCCGTTTTTATGGCTTAAACCTGCTTTAAAAGTCCCATTTTACTGTGCAGTTGCGTCATCACCTCTTTTTGCCTCTCACGCAAAAAAACCCTTAAATAAATAAATAAATACCTCCTTGGGATTGGGCGTTGGGGTTTATAAAAACGTATATATACGTCTTTGGTATTGAATGAGTTACTTTGTGAGTGAGTGAGGGAGCGATGTTCGAACCGCCGTGGAGCGAGGGGCGACTGTACTTTTATGTGGATGTCGCTTCAGTCGCCGATGTTTAGTCACAGAGAAAATGATGTGGTTGCTCACTGTCAGGAAAACACTGCCCCTAGCGTTTTAGTCGAGAATTGCACGGCCGAAGAGCTCTAAATGGATCAAGATGCCACCAGATGGGCCGGCTAACTGTAACTTTGCCGTAGCATAACTGAGCCTTAAAGCCGCAACGTTACAAGAATAAAATCGTAATACAAAAAACGTCACATTAACATCATCAGTTTAGCTTTTTCTTTGTTCTGTTAGTGCAAACGGTGTGTGTTTGAGACATATTGAGCGGAAGCGTACCCTTCAACTAGTTTCATCAATGTCCTTCTTGTTGCTAGAAGGGTGGAAACAGCTGAGCTTTGAGCCTGGCTAAATTAAGAGGAGGCTGCTAATTGGCTATTTTGGTCCCGAAGGGGACAGATGCACGCGTCGTCACACAGTGGACTCCACATTTTTGCCCCCTTTTATTGCTGATTTAAGCAAAATATGTTTGTGTTATTACAAACTCCCTGTAAAAGTCTACACTAAACACGACACTAAATATAGCCTGTGTTTATGAGCAGCCAGCAATCTGTTTGTTGTGCAAACTCCACTTGGAAACTGGAAATTTCAGATGATCACATTTACCGCAAGATGGGACTGGGCTGCAGATGGTTGTTGAGTGGCATGCATGCATGCAGGTGTTGTCTGCCTTCTTGGAAAGAATGTGGAAAGAATGCTGAATGAAGGAAACGGGCTGCATTCAAGGAAGGAGACGCGGCAAAGCCACTGTGACTTCATTTGTTTGGAGTCTTAAATGACAAGTTCACATGCAAGTGTCAAGGCCGTCTTGAACACAGACACACACACACACACACACACACACCTAAGAACACATGTTCAAGTTCACGAAGTAGCAAAAATGTTGCTCCAAAAGCTAATTAACATTTGCACGCTCCCACGGTGACGTGACATGCCGTCACAGCTGTGACTACATCATGTGACAAAAGTAAGGTAATTTTGTACAATGAAACCCTTGACTGGCCAGTCGCCTCCTGCTGGCCAATCATGGGAATGCATAAGGCCCTTACATGCTACTTAATATCAATAATCATAATGCAAATAGTTGTAAAGTGACACCAATAAGGTTGCACTTTTTTGAATAAAAAATTACTATGAGAAATAAGTTCCAGTGGTAAACGAATAATGTTGCAATGTTACGAGAAAAAAATTTGTAATGCTGGGATACTGCAAGACATTTATAAATCTAGAGTCCTACGCAGAACACACAACCTCATCAAGGACAGCACACATCCACAACACTCATTATTCACACTCCTACCGTCAGGCAGACACGACAGGAGTTTGAAGTCCAGGACCACAAGGCTGGCAAACAGCTTTTACCCACAGGCCATCAGGCTTCTCAACGAAGCACTCACACACGCCGCATGCAACACACGCACACACTCATAGCACTTTATTTATTTGTATTATTTATCTGTATTAATGTCTCTTCTGTTGTTGTTGCTTAATTTATTGGTATTTATGTTTCTGATGTTCTTATTCTTTTTCTTGTGTTTTCTTTCTTTTCTTGGGAGAATGAACAGAATAAGAATTTCATTGCATAGTAGAACTGCTGTTTTACTATGCACATGACAATAAAACTCTTGAATCTTGAATAAAGAAATCGTAACACAACGCACAAAAAGTTGTAACATTACGAGATTAAAGTTGGAAACGTGTTAAGAATAAAGTTGCAATACTACAAAAAACAAGTCGAAAACTTACAAGAATAATGTTGCCGTCTTTGGAGAAGAAGATGCAAAGCTTGTAGAATAAAGTTCCAAGAATAACATCACAATAATACGCCAAGCTGTGACATTACGGGACTGAAGCGTCAGTGTTTCAAGACTTAAGTGGAAGTTACGCAACTAAGTGGTAATGTTACAAGAATAAAGTTGTAATAGTACAAGAAACAAGTCGTAAAGTTGCAATCTTCCAAGAATAAAAGATGCAACATTAGGCAAAAAAAAGGTCGTAATACTACGTAAAGAAAGTTCTGGCATGAAGGGAATAAAGGTGCATCGTTACAAAAATAAAGTCGTACTGTACTGTCGTGTTACAGGAATTACCGTAAGTTTTAACGTTACAAGAATAAAGTTGTGTTACTTCAAACTTTGTGAGGCTACAACATAAAAATTGCAATCTTCGGAGAACAAGTACACAACACGTTGGAGAAAAGAAAGCTGCGTCACACATACATTCGGAAGAGAAATAAGTCAAGAATAAAAAGTCGTAAACGATGAGGAAAAACTCGTAATCCTACGTGATCATTTGCAATGTTACGAGAATAAAGATGCTGCCATTCGATTTGCATTTGCATCTACATTTGTTGATTTTTCACTACTTTGACTGGCCAGTAGATGGTGCTAAAGGTGTTTTGGGGGATATTTAAAGGTGTTGATGACGTTTTTGTTGATACAGTTGAGGCAGGTTGGTGGCTGGTGCCAATCTGGCAGAAATTGGTTGTGGTTTTAGTAACAATGCTGGACCACAACTTGATGAGTTTTTCAACACAGACAGGTTGTCAACATAAACGGCTACCACTGTCTCGCAAAATATACAAATAAGTTCCGTATTCAACCCACCACACAGCATTTTGGCTATGTCACGTAATACATCACAAAAGCTGTCCAATCAAGTCCCCGAGTACCTTTTTTCTAAGCTTTTGGTCTGGACCAGAGTACCAAACTGCAAGTATGAACACAGCCTTAATGCGTGGATAATAAAAATAATAACATGTGGATAATCACACCAGCCGCGCCTCGTTTGCTTTGGTCTGGTGATTGTTTTCATGGGAAACTTTGAGGAGAGCCAAAGAAATTGCCCAGAAAGTCTGTTCTACAATACTCAAAGTGTTTGTCACAGAAAAGCCATTCTGTGTGAGAGATTTTTGGAGCAGAGAAACGGATCACCGCTCACCACCTGTAGTTACCAGTAACAAGCAGACCGGGACAATTCACTTCATTTTCTAACACGTACTTCATGCCCGCCAGTGTGTAAACTACTTTAAGGACTTCATGTACACACAGCATGGTCCTCGGGAGCTCCAGGGATTTATGGCAAAACGTAAATATATACCTTATACAGACGAGCTGTCTTTGTCTATTGTTTATATATACACCTGTCTTGTTTTATGCTTCTCGGAACAATGTACTCAAAGATGAGACGCTCAAATAAAGCCTTCCTTGTTTCTATCCTTCACGGTGTCCTGTGAAGACCACAGTGAGTCAGACAGAGACTAGACTTTCATTATTTTCAAATGAAAGCAAATAAGAATTAGTGACATGTGCGCCACAGAAGAATGAGTAGTCGCGCATCCCTACACTGAGGAATCACATCTCTTTTGTTCTGTTGTGTTAACTTTCCTCCTTTCATTATGTCTCCCCAGCATTAGGGAGGCTCTTTCTGTACGTCAAAGAAAAGGAAAGTGAAAAATGAAGTGAAACCCTGCAAAAGAAAAATAAAAGCATCAAAATCAATTTTACTGCTAATAGTTACGCCTGATCTTTGACATAGAGCCGCGGCTCGATTGAGCGACCTAAGCAAAAAAAGTAGAAAAATATTCATGTTATGTTTTTATAGCAGTTTTTGCAAGTAGACATTTTTGTCCTCGAGGGACCCAAAAGGGTGGGAAATGAAAGGGACCCCAAAGGGATAACCTTCAGAACCCCCCCCCCCTTAAAGTCTCCAGCCCCACCCCCCAGTCATTGCTATCATTTACCGTTCACTCAGACGTGTGCCTTTCAGTTCCTTGAAAAGCGCTTCTAAATCAAATGTATTATTATTTTTAAAATACCCGCTTAAGTCAACGTCACATACGTGGTCAACCGCTTTTGTCGGCACAATACACAAGATTGGGTCTCGAGACGAGACGAGACGAGATTTTTACATTACTTTTAAGAAATGAAAAAATATATGACAATATATTGCAATCTACTCATTTAATTTCTACTACGTAACACTCTTCGGCACTCTGTGTGTATGCGAGTGGCCCCGCCTCCACCCGCTGTATAACCGACAAAAGGGTTCACTCTGTTCATGTCGTTGTTCTATGGAACAAATGCGCCAAGGTGCTGAAACCAATGCACAGGATGAACCCTTTTCCTGCCTGCGATGAGAAAAACAGACACGCATGCACATGGCGATATATTGAGGCGGGCAAAATGATCCAGTTCATTTTCATTTATTGTGTGATTAATTTATTTATTATCATTCCAGGCTTAGTGCCCACGGGACATTTTTATTTTATCATTTTTATTTTATCTTGTCACATTTTAATCTCGCGAGATCTTGTGGCACCCCTGCTAACAGCGACGTAACTACTGTTTTGTTACACCGCATTAAAACATGCATCCAGTGACTTCCTGTTCAGTGCAAAGTCAGCTTCAAAGTAAAAGCATGGCACAGCAAAATGCACCCACTTATTTAAAAAAAAAAAAAAAAAGATTTTCAGTCACCGGAAGAAAGATTTGCGCATGTACAAAATCTTTACTGTCATTGTAGTCAAGACACACAATGAAATTACCTAAGAGAGTAAATAAAAAATATGCACAAATGGATGAAAACCACGTCAACCAACCAAAATGATTATCCCCAGAGTCAAGGTGCAAGCCATAGCTAGTTTCGGTTTTGGTTATGTCAACAACAGCTTATGCCGAGGTGAGTCAGCCAGTCTCAGGGGCGGACATAAATGTGTTCCACTTTGCTTAACCATCTTAGATTTCACGAAAAGTTTCTCAAACATATTTTTAAATAGTGCCGTTGTCTCTCTCACAAACACACACAAACACACGCACACACACGCACGCACACACACGCACGCACACAGGCAGAGAGCAAATCAGAGATATCGAGAGCACTTCAAACACATTTTCCTCTGACACACAGTATTTGACATTTGTGTCACTTTAATACTGATCCTGGTCTTTGGTCGGTGTAGCTCAAGTCAACCGAACCGCACCAGAGTTCACTTGGAGACCGCGTGAAAGATGGGTCTCGGTCCACTTGATTGCGTCCACACTCGACCAAATGAACCATACCAGCAGAGCAAACGCACCAGAGTTCCTTTTAACCGAACCAAACATGACAAGTGTGGGCGCACCCTAGCTCTCACACAAAGGTCTGAAACTGGTCTGTGAAAAGTGAGGAGACCTAAAGTAAAAGTGCTTTTGTCCATTCATTTGAGAGACACCAAAAAGGCCTGAAAAGCAAAGTTGACACTGTTTAATGCACAATAAGATATTTTCATGGCATCATTTTTAATATTGGAATTACATTGACTTGTACATTTTGGACAAATCCACACTCTAGAAATGATAAAAGCCCCCAAAGTGTCCGTCTCACTAAGTTCTTAGGACATTTCGTTAGGAACTCATCTGCGTGTGGAATGATTAAAGAGGGTAGGAGGAAAATAAAATAAAAAATCCCCCCCCCATGTCCATTTTGACAGTCCAACAAGTGAAGCGAATGGGCTTCTAATGGCTATATCAGACCGTCACTCGTGGATGCACACAGACATTCAACAAACACTTGAAGAAACATTTTGTCTTTTCTTTCTTTTTTTTTTTTTAAATTGCAAAATGAAACAAATGATAAACCTTAACCTTTTGAACCGCTCGCATGTCAACATGAATTATTTAAACGGTTGCATTCGTGTCTCAAGCAGTAGTGCCCCCCCCCCCCCAGTCCAAACATTTGACATGCTCAAGCAGATTTGGCACTCTTTCAATGAAGGAACTGATACAGTAGTTACAGAGCCAGGCCAGAGCAGCCTTCAGGTACACTACATCACCCCCTGGTGGCACCAAGGAGTATGACTGAAGTATGACCAATAAAAAGTATTAAATATTACAGAAAAAAAGTCTTTTTTTCTGTCGTTTTTGTGGAATAAAGTCAGAATTTTAAAAGAATAAAGTTGTATGAATATATGATAAATTACCTTAAGTGAGGACAAGCGGTACAGAAAACGGATGGACGTACTTAAAGCTGTGTTACAACGTGATAAACAGTGAAATAGTCCTCGATTCTTAAAGTGGTACGTGAACTATGTATGAAATAATCATACAAATACAGTGTATTACATGAATTAACCAAAGATTAAGTAAAACTGTACTCAAATCAAATTTTCCAGGATAATTACCTGCAAGTGCAAGCCACATATTCCAAGCTAAACAATAATAAGAAACTGAGGTAGCAAAAAGGGTGGTACTTGCAAAGCAAACACGTTTTGAGGTGGTACTTGGTGTAAAAAAGTTGGAGAACCATTGAAAAATGTCATCAGTAAAATAAATAAATAAATAAAAACTTAAAGGAAAACTGCACTTTTTTGGAATTTTGGCCATCGTCCACAATCCTTATGTGAGACATGAACATATGTCTTTGTCTTTTCCGTGTGTTCTAAAGATATAAAAACAGCTAAAAAGAGGCAGCTAAAAATGCACTTAAAAAATGCAACTATTCCGCCTAGAAAGCCTTCTGAAAAAAAAAATCCAAAAAGCGCCAACAACGCTCTATTTACATCATGTGATCTGCATATTAATCAAGCTACAGCAACATTGTTATTATTATTAACATTGTTATGCCCAAGAACTACGTTGAAAGGTGTAGTGACACCTCGCTAGCGAAAGGTACAAATTGGAGCTGCCGCCACTGCTGCTGTGTTTTTGTTTTTGAGTTTGGAAAGGTTAACGCTAGGTGTAACGCCACTTTCTATGTTGCTTTGTGAAATCAATGCACCCATGAAGGAAGTTCCGCTAATGCTTTAAATGACCTGTGACTACATGTTTAGAGCATGTTTAAAACCATAAAACCTTGTTGGAGCTTTTCGGGAGGTGCTTTAGTAGCAGGCTTTGTAGGTGGCATAGGTGTGTCGCATTGTGTGCAGTAATTAGCTGCCTCCTTTTCGCTGTTATATGTTATATCTATGTTTTATCTGTTTATGTCTAGAAACGCAGGGAAAAGAGAAAGACGAGTATGTTCATGTCTCACATAAGGAGTGTGCATGATGGGCAAAATTTCCCAAAGAACTGCATTTAATATTTTGACTTTATTCTCAGAAAAAAAAGTAACTTTTTGTGGGGAAAATGTGACTTTTCCACGCCAGAATATTAAGATTGTATTATCATAATGTTTTTTTTTCTCCTAATACCCCTACAATGGTGGCAATTCTACTGTCGTATTAAAAAACAAACAAAAAAAACACATACAGAATATCAACATATACTGTTTTATCAGATATTTTGACAAATATTTCTTTTGTAGCATGAACATGGCCATGAGGTTCTCATGTTTACAGTGACAATGATATGAAACTGCCCTGATGAGGATGACATGTTGCTCTTATGACTTTGTGTCTTGCCTTTCACATTTCTAGCATCTTGACATCAGAAAAGCAAAGAAGGGAAAAAAAATGAAAGAAAAACTAGTAGTCACATTCTTCAGACGTTTAGCTGATAAGAATTCAGGTTAGCACAATTAGCTATGTTGACATTATCATCTAACTTTACTTCCTTAAATGCTACACACAGAAGATTTTTCATGTAAGGGAAAAGTGGGCCTTTTGAATAATTAATTTTGGTGATAAACCTCCTGACTTTACAATGCTAATGCTAAGGTCTGTTAGCCAGGTAAGCTACATCTCCAGCGATGACAAATAGGATTTTAGGTTAGCATTTCTTTTCAAATTTGAAAAATAACATATTAGAAGTGCTAAAAATGGTAAATATAAAAATCAAAACATTGTACGTTACGTGTTTATATTCTTTTTATGTAAGGGAACATTAGACTTTTATATTAATTTGATTAAGATTTCCATGATAAACTTCCTGACTTTGCTAATGCTAAGCGCTTTTAGCGGGCAAAGCTACATCTCCAGTGGTGACAAATAGGATTTTAGGTTAGCATCTCTTTTCATATTTGAAAAATAACATATTAGAACGGCAGAAAATATTAAAAATGATGATTTGCGTGCTCGTTGAACTGTTTTGTGTTGGAGGAGCTGACTTACTGGCGTGCAGTGCATGCTAGCTGTCAAATGGCTAACAAGGCATGATTTAGTGTTCTATTACATGCTACAGTCTGCTAAGTTGGACATTTTTATGTAAGGGAACAGATGACATCTCAAATAATTAACGAGGTAAGACTTAGATGATAAATGTCCTGACTTTACGATGCGAAAGTATTTACACTTGCATGCATTTTGCCTCCGCATTGTCCCGCAATTTGCTGTAGCAATATGTGTCATTTATTATTTATTATTTGGTCCCACTTGATGCCACGCAACAGCAAACATCACCCTTAGATTCATTCATTCCGCTGTTTGCAAGGGACCTACAAGATGTTGAACTCCAGAGAAGAAGCTCATGCAATAAAGAAAGCTACTAAGTCTATATTTTCTTGCAGCTGCAGGTAGACAATGAGCAAAGAGCAGGAAGGAGGCAATAAACTAGAAAAAGAGAGAGACATGGACAGTGTGGGAGAGGGAAATGCTGACTAGTAGACATCGCTTTAGCCATTGTGATTAGTTATTAGCAGATATCTAATATCCCTCCCCCGTAGACCCACCACCTGCGGTGGCAAGCATAAGAGTCCACTGCAATGTGTTTTGAGTGGCAGTCGAGGGCGGGCGCCTGGGCGACCTGGTCTTCGCCGTCCAAATCTAGTTCTTGGGCATTCACGACTAGACTTTGAACATTTCAAAATGTTCCTTGCGCACTGGTACGCAGCCCCACACAGTTCACACATACTTCACACCTGTGGCGACGCAAAATGACGTACCATTGCGGGGACAAAGTGCGTGCAAGTGTAAACGAGGTTTAAGAGCTATTAGCTACATCTCCTGTGACGACAAACGGGATTTTAGGTTAGTGTTTCTTTTCAAATTTCCAAAATAAGATATTAAAACTGCTGCAAATTAAATATAAAAACTAAAAGTGGTACAAAAGGTGTTATGTGTTGGGAGAACCGGCTTCCTGGAGTCTGTGCCAGGTAAGTAACAAGGCAATCATCATCACATATCACTTCTTTTTTTTATACTTGTCCACCAGATGGAGCTACTTTTCCCCCCATACAAAGCAAGCAGCAAAAGGGTGCCTTGCTATTGATGTTGGACGATGCATCTGCTTTCAATCAACTATACTAGCTGGAAGAATGAAAGAATACATTTTTTCCCCCCCGGATGTCAAACTGGTTCCCTTGCATTTTTCTTTGACGACAGGCAAACAGCAGCGATGTTCCCCCAAGTTTCCATATGAAAGGCACAGTGAGGAAAGTGTGGCAAAGGATTTGGAGATAACGCGCCGTAATGTTTAAACGGTAAACACAGAGCAAGCCCTTTTAGTTAAACAACCCGCTCGATAAATTAAGTATGAGGAACTCCAACAATACGAGTTGTTATCTTGACTTGTGGCTCCTTGCCCTTCAGATAACGACGGGCGGGAGCGATGCTGACCGTGGGTGACCCCACCCCCCCGGGTGTCGCATGCCTGAGGCGTAAACACCACGCTTGGTGAGGTCATGTGTGTCTGTGTGTGTAGTGGAAGTATTAGTGGACTTGATTGTAGGAGAAGCAGCAGTTTGGGTGCTTGCGAGGTTCTAAACGTGTTTAAAAGACATTTTGACAAAGCTGTCTTGTCAGTGTAGAATGTTGGCACGCTGAAAGGCTCAGGACAGTGAGTGAGTGTATGGCACTGAAATGTCCATGACAAATTTAAGCACAAGGTCGTACAATCGTGACAAACCATAATGACATGAAGGCAGATGAAGACCCCCAGTTCAAATGTGACTTATTTTCACAAAATGCCAAAGTTACGTTTTATTGCAAATGTGAACACCAGTCACAGTCAGGACTAGTCAGCCTTTAAAGACACCCTAAATATTAATTGTAACTTCAGATTTGGGATTTTTAAGGCTTCTGTGTTGGGGTATACAGTGGTACCTCGGTTTTTGTTATTAATCCGTTCCACAAGGTTCGGCGAAAACCAAAACATACAAAAACTGAAGCAGTTTTTCTCATCGGAAATAATGAGGGTTTTATGCTGCAGATTCTGATACCGATCATCCATGAGTGAGATGGGCAGATACCGATCACACTGATTAACTGTGCATTTTTCAACGTATTAATGATGAGTGCTATTGGCCAGGTCCGCTGTTAGACAATTCCAATTCGGAGACCACTCTGACGCTAGAGAGTTATCAACACAGCGGTCTTCATCCGCACATGTAAAAACTATGGAATGCATGCGCAACAACGGACAAGCGGAAGCGTGCAGTGACAGAGAGAAAATAACGCCGAGCGATTGAGAGGTGTGACTTTTTTGTGGGCAACTGTTTTGTGATGCAGATGCATTACTCTTTTCAACACATATTGTTTTGAGAAGCAGAATGCTTAACTTAAGAGACCCTAGCAAGCAGCCAGAACTACTTTCCTCCACAACGAAAATCAACCAGACCTGGGCTCACGGGACGAAGTGGGGGGAAAGTAACTGTTGATGCACTACACTGCTCAAAAAATCAAAACTATCCTTTCAAGTTACAATTGATCCCTGTGGAAAAACAGTTTTGTTACTACAACATACTGGAACTTTGAGTCACGGAACTTTGGAGGTTCCACTGCATGCCTCCTCTGACTTCATCTTTTACCGTATTCAAACTTGGGTAGCACAGAAGCCCCCCAGTTTGTATTTGAATATGCATTTGATAGCTTATGGAGGTATAGTGCTAATGCCAATATGTCATGTCTGCTTGCAAGTAAGTCTTGTCATGAAAGCAATATTAAAGAAATCAAGTATTGACCAGAAAAATGTTACATTTCCAGAAATCATTTGAGGAAACAGGATAATGCTACTTAATCAAGAGTACCTAACAATACGGTCAAAGCACACGCAGCACGTTGTCATACCGCATGGATGCACTCTGTGTGTAACATGTAGCAGCAAACACATCACCATTATCATTATTATTAACGTCTTGCTCCAAAATGACGGTGGATGTGAATGAGGTGAAATGTGCATTTTTTTTTCTATTCATCTTCAAAAAAAAATAAATAAAAAAAATGAATTCCCCACACTTCTCACACCATCTCTCCAGCCCTATCATATATTTTTGAAAACAACTGGCACAATTGATTTCATTACGTTTGATTTTGGCACTTAAGAGTAGAAATAAAGTCTCTTTTAAAGTTGTTAAAATAGAACCAAGCACAGTTAGAATTTCAAACTTTGGTCTCCAGGTTAACAACTGGATTACACACACAAAAAAAATTACAAATAAAAAATGCTGGTTGTCACATGGAAAATAGTACACTTAAAAGAGGGTCTCATAAATAACGCAATAAATAAATAAATATTCTACTGATGGCAGAGAGTAATTAGCAATAAAGAAAATAACCTTGCTTACCTTTGAAGCAGACCGTTCATACCTGATGACGGGCAAAGTGTCGGATCAGCACATTTGAGGTGATCTTAATGAGCGTCTATGAGGTTACACAGGATGTTGTCTTCCAAACCTTGAAAGAACTACAAATGCTGGCCGAAAGTCTGCGAAACATGTGGCCCTTTGCCTTCTTTTGAGGATACGAGAAACGTGCGGCTCAGGTGGAGAGGCTGCGGAAACAAAGAGCATCTTCAAAAGTGCAATATGCTGTGGATGGAGGTGCGGGTATGCTACTTGGGAGAGGGACGAGGCTCACTGATTCCACTTTGTGCTACTTGTCCCAAAAACAACCTCTCAGTCAGAACCCAATGTCCCTAGAACTCAAAGAATACAATTCCATAGGATTGTGTGCAAACTGCTCTACGGGCATTCATGAAGAAATAAGGAGCCATTTAAAGTGACCACGCTGGTGCCGGCCATGAGGTACAAACACTGGCTAGGAACTTCTTCTGCAAAGCGTGGATGCCGCCGGCCGAGGAAGTACGTGAACGCAACAAGAAGAGTGGGAATGGTGTGGGGACCGTAATCACGTTACAAGATGGAAATAGCGCCACACAGATGTCTCCGCTCCCTTTCGCTGGTGGGCATGACGTCACTGTGCTCGGAAAAACATCCGGCAAACAGTATTTGAAAGTGAAACTCCAGAGAGAACGTCACAACACGTAGCTAATAAATAACAGCATCGAATGGCAGAGGTTCCCTTTCACTAATCAGGTACTGCTACCGTCTGAGACAGCGCCACAATCCAAAAAGACGGATGACAGTGAAGGGTCCGGTGTGCTCAAATGAAGATCCATCTGTGATCATGTCCGCTCCTCATGGTCGACGTGGTCTACAGAGGCAGGTCTGTGCTGTTGTGGCGAGTCTTTCTGGAAGTGCCGTCATCCCTGGGCAGAGCTTTTTGCAGGTTGGACATGGCCGCTGTCTTCTTCAGATCAATGACGGCGTAGCATTCACTGCGCCTGGGAGCCTGCGGGCCACAGTTTTTGGGCGGCAGGCGCTGGTGCTGCGGCGGGCCGCCCCCGCCGCCGCCGAGGGCGTCCCCCTCGAGGTCCACCTGGATGTAGTTGAGCTGCCGCGACTGAGGCATGTGGCCGTGCTCGCAGGCTCCGACCCCTGACCTGGAGCGTCTGCGGAAATCAAAGCTAAAAATGCGCCCCCCTCTGTCGGGCTGACACGGCCGTGGATGCGGGGGGCAGCTGTGTCGCAGCCTGGGCGGCTGCACCTGCTCTGTGTTGACGTAGTTCTGAAGAGCGTCCCTGTGGATGCCCCGCCCATCCTGGTGGTAGCCGTTGGTGGTCTCGGGGCCTTCTGAGAACTCGTACTCGTCAAAGTCTTCCTCTTCCTCTTCATACTCCTCTTCGTCTGCCTCATCGTCTTCTTCTTCCTGCTCGTCGTCACGCTGCAGGGCACTGTACTCCCACACGGGGGGAAGCGAGGGTAGGTTCTCGTAGTTGAGCAAGGCCGTCCGGCGGTGACCTCCGCCTATTGTCCTCTCGCAGCCGTAGCCCTGGGGAGGAAGCGAGGACGTTCTGTGGGGGTGGAGGAGGGAGTGAGAGTGACTGTCTCCGGTGCTGCTGCTGCTGCTGGAGCCCACCGACTGGGACACGCTGCTGGGACTCAGCCGCTGCTTGCGGCAGCTCCTCAGGCCATTGATGTTCTCGTAGGTCAGCTCGGCGCTCTGGCAGCTGTCCGGGTGCTCGTGGCACGGGTGCCTGTGAGGGTGGTGATGGAAATGGTGATAGGAGAGAGAGTTGCACATCTGCACGGAGGGCTCGTCGCCGTCTGTCTCTGAGCCTGTTGCGCCCTCTGCTGGTTGAAGGCTGTGGGGGCCGTGAGCGAGCCGCTCCCTCTCACGCTCCCTTTCCCTTTGCAGGAGATGACGCTGCGCTGGCGTGGGGCCCAGCATGAACTTTACCTCCTGTGACGACGGCTGGAGGAACACCTGAGAATCTTTATGCTCCTCCAGGGGGCAGCACCGCAGGTTGGACTGCGTATTCCCTTGGCCCGCACCTGGCATGGCCCCGCGTGCCGTTTCTGGGAAAGCGCTGGGCCGCACCTCAGGGAGGGAGTGCACGCAGTGACGCATGGCGAGATCCCCCTCCATGGTAACAGTGTTCACGTAGGTGTGCGTCTGGTAGGAAGCAAAGCAGAGTTCAGGTGCAAACTGTCAAAACGAACAGACAGCAGTATGGTTGCGTCTAACCTGGTCTTCTAGGCCCATGAGGTTGTGTCCGTGTTCCTCAGCAAGGGAAGGCTGGGAGGACTCTCCTCTGATTGGATAACCAGGGTATCCGTTGGGAAAAGCCTGCACGGGGAATGCTGGAGCTGCGAGCACATTGAAAACACGCTTTGTAATCAAATGAAAGTGGCAAAGCAGCACCGGTGTAAGCGGGCTGTGTGACTCACTGTTGGGAGTCTGCGGTGTTCGAGACATCTCCATTTCTGGCGTGTGGCCGCTGCGAGTCATCATCATTGACTCCTCCACCACGTTGATGCTGTTGCATTGCATCAGCTCCTGGAGCAGGTTGAAGATCTCCTCAGCGCGAGAGCACTTGAAGGCAAAGATCCCTGATCATGTAGACACAATAACAGAGGACAGAGAAAAAAGATGCACAGACAGTTTCAAGTTGGCAAAATGTGCAGAGTTGCAACATTTGGTACAGTATTACATTTCTGAGCAATGGGTGATTAAATATGCATAGTAGTACCAAATTTAAACTCACAACCACAATAATCAGTACACGCTCAATCCAGTAAAATTCTGCGTTTACAAAGAGAATAATGCTCGGCTTTGATGGACACTGCCACAGACGGTCTTGCTCCATTTCACTCACCCTGTCCAGTCTGACAGCGGCGCCCACTCTCAAAAGAAAACAAGTTGGAGTCGTAGCCGTAGCGGCGCAGGCAGAGGTATGGCCACCTGATGGCGTCTCTCTTGCGTGTGTGGAGAATGAGCTCGGTCTGGGTGAGCTCCATGATGCCAGAGCCCAGCTCATTGCCTTCATCGTCCACATTGATGACCTGAGATGGAAAAAAAGAGAGTTAATGATAGCATCATATGAGACAAACACATACTGCAAAAAGTACAATACAGTGTCTGACAAAACCCCTCACATTTCAGCCAGCATTTTATTTAGGGCTGTCAAAAATAGTGCGTTAACAGCGGTAACTAATTTATTTCATTAATTAACATTTTTGGCGTAATTAACGCATGCACATCATGTCAAGCCGCACCTCGGTTATGAAAGCAGACGGAAGCAAGTTGATTCTGACCTGAACACATCAACAGTGAAATTTCCAACACCATATACGTATCGCCAACTCACAAACACGTCTCTAGCCCTCCTCGAATCAACACTTCCACATTGTCACTAGACGACCGCGAGACGCATTCACGAACACTCTGAACATCACAATGTCTTTATTATGCATGTATGTGTTGTCTACATAAACAGACAGAGAAAGAAAAACAACAAGTGGATCGTCTTATCACTCACTAATGTAAATCTTACTGCAGAAGTGCAATTCCATGCATTTACAGTAAGTATGCTCGGAAATCCCAGAAAATACATCTACAGTCAAAACATGTGAATTCAATTTAAATGACTTGGTGTCTTTGAACGCAACTTTTCATGACTCGTAATAACACAGATTAAGTGTGATTGAAATGTTCTGCTACTATTGAAAAACCTATTGTTTGGACAAATCGATTTTTCAAACGTGTGCTATCTTTCAGCTTGATTTAAATTTTCACTTTGGAGCTGTTAATACATACAAATATATATATATAATTGAGTCCTGTCATTTATCTTTTTATTGATAAAATACAGTAAAAATGGGCAGATTTTACACATACAGTAATTGCAAATGGTGATTAATCATGATTAATTAATTTGAAAACTCTGATTAATTTGATTACATTTTTTAATAATTTGATAACCCTAATGTTATTCCAATATACAGTATCTGTGATAAACTGGAAGAGGATTCCAGTAACAACCTGCATAATTCCATGCCCAAGAGGATTAAGGCACTGTTAGATACAAATGCTGCTCTCACTAAATAGTCGCACCCAGGGCACAATTTGGACATGTTCACTGTGAGGTGTACACGTGTTGCCAGATATTTAGACAACAATGGCAAGTTGTACACGGACTACTCTAAAGTATATCCAATTTTACCTTCTATAGTATTGTCCCTTAAAAAGATATACCGTACTGTAATGAAATGGCACGAACCTTAAACTTGGTGAGATGGTTGTCTCGGATGGGGTCCCTGTACAGACAGCTCCAACAGCTCCCCATGGCTTCAGCAGGCCAGCTGAAACCTACCACAAATACATGCATACATTAGTGCTGACAGCATACAACAACAAACTCTCATCCAACACACTTCTTACTCAGTCCAGGCCATCGGTGTGAAGGGACGCACGCTTCAGTCCAAGGATCTTCTGTCAGGCGTCGTCGTCACAAGCCACTTGCTTTGCTGGACGGGCATCTTCAGAGGAGGCATCATGCTCTTGGCCCTGTAAGAGGAAAGAATGATGTTGATGATGACAATCCAGATACTGTTAAACTTCCGCTGCAGCCTTATTCATTTTTCAGTATTCATTTTTGGGCTGCAACTTGCAGTGGTCTAGATGTGCACGCCATCATTCTGACAGCCACTTCTCACCAAGTTGAACGTTAGACACATCTCTCCATATGATGCAACTCCACACAGCACAATGATATTGGATGATTGTATTGGTTGTGCAGGTGTATCTAATTCTTTGTTGAAACTGACCCTCCCCCCTTAGTTTGGATCAGGGGTTTGGCAAGTGTGGCACAAATAGGATGGTTGGTTTCCTCCCGGAAACACTGATTTTCTGAGGCATATTTGTGTCGTTTTCAGCTTTACGTCCTTTACTTCCTGACTGTACCCACTAAAAAACAATTCATTTTTCCTTTCACGTAACTGAAGTTATGGAGAAGCAGGTTTGGGGAAAAAATTGTTTTTTTTTAAGGTGCTGAGCATCCCCTGAAGTCTTCTGGCTGGCCTTGCACCATTTTCAATGCTTTAAATCTACAATAAAGGGCCGCATGGTGGCCTCACAGTCAGGAGATTGAGGGCTGGAGTCTCCATTGGGGCATCACTGTGTGGAGCTTGTATGTTCTCTCCGGGTACTCCGGCTTCCTCCCACATCCCAAAAACATGCATATTAACTGGAGACTCTAAATTAACCACATTGATCATACGTGTCCTGTGATTGGCTGGTAACCAGTTCAGGGTGTACGCCGCCTCTCACCCAAAGTCAGCTAGGATAGGCTTGTCCACGACAAGTACTGTTGAAAATGAATGAATGAATGAATGAATGATTCTTACTCAGTGTCATTAGCTGCTCCTGTCCTGATATCATCACTTAAAAATAGATGACTATTGGCTTATTTGCATTCCCACAGTGCAAATAAAGAAGCCCACATCTGAGTCAGTATGCCAATAAATGATCCTACATGGCTGATTTGGAACAGGATATGACAAATACTCAATTTATCCTTCCCTTTTTTCTTATTACTGCTTCAAGTCAATGAGGGCTGACTCAGTTTTTGACTCAGCAGCTTAAGTAAATGACTACAAAGGTGTTGAGACATCAAGTTTAAAGGCCGAGATATTCAAACCTTAACATATTTTTTTGTATAATAAAGTGCAAAAGTAGCGTGCGCATCACTAAGTTATAAACAACGTCGCACTTCGGTGTGACAACATCAACCACAGCCACATCTGCCAGCAGACAGACACTTTCTCCCGCTGTGTGTGCTTCTCGGCCCGGCCACCAAAACACATGTACGCCGCCGCAGTATGAGCGCTCCGAGGCGGGCCTCCACATCTCACTGAGGATGGAGTCCACACACCAGCATACGTTAAACGCTTGACATCCAGCCAGGGAAGCAATGGGCTTCTCCCTTCCTACGTCCATCCATCCATCCATCCAAAATAATCACAGCCAGTCTTAACCATTGTCCGCCACGGAGCTCCCAAACCTTCATTCGTTCCCTCAGCTACGATAGCACCTAGCAGCCCGGAGTGGAGAATGCTTCTCGGCTACTCACATGTCAGCCGCCGTCTATTTGCTCTTCCCCACGCCGAGCGCGCTTGCAGGCGACGGGCAGGTGTTGGCGGCGTCTGGTCGGCGAGGATGTGGCGCTCGACTCCGCGGAGACGTAGAGCCAAGATGCGGTGAGAGAACCGTGGTGATAATGTTGTTATTTTTTCTCTCTCTCTTATGACGCCCCCCCACCACTGCAGCAGGGCCCTTTCTGGCTGGATGACATTTGCCGAGCAGCTGGGGTCAAAGTGCACCAGCAGACAACGAGGCTGACAAGAAGGTAAGGAGTCGGGGTGGGCGGATCGATACGAATATCGACAAGACCGATACTAGGGTAGTATCGTGGGATTACAAGCTTGGTAATGTCGATATTTTCAGTTCACTTCTGTTTTGCCCCGCAAATTAATGTTTGTTGTTGTGTTGTTCAAGTTTTATTTGTATTTACAAACTCAGAGAATAAGTTTGAAAGAGGAGGATTTGATTTGAATGAGAGCAAATTGTAATGTTTGCTTTTGTTTACTTATTTTGCACTATTGACTTAATTGTACTCAAACAATTGTATGTAATTAAGGGAAAACTAAACTTTTTTGGAATTTTGCCCATCAATCCTTATGCGAGACATGAACACACACGTCTTTCTCTTTTCTGTGTGTTTTAAATATATAAAAACGGCTAAAAAGAGGTAGCTAAGAATGCACGTAATGTGGTGCAACTATTCCGCCTATAAAGCCTTCTGCGAAAAAAAATTATTGTATAAAATAATTTTGTCGATATTGCTATATTCTCTGAAATATTATATTAAATTTAAATTCAGGGTCTTTGAAAATGCATAGGATTTTTTTTTATGGCTCCGACATAGACTTCATTAATGAATGGACTATTTTAAGAGCACTCAAGTTTTCAGGATATCATCTTTTTATTAAAACAAATGATTTATGCAAGTGCATACTGTAGCTAGCTATATTGTATTGCTTTGCATTTGACATTACATTAACATTAATTACAATTTGATATATGAAAAATTGGATGCTAGTTGAAGTCCTCGTGTTCTAATAACATACACTCTGTCTACTTCAGGAGCTTAACCTTTGCTTAACACAGATGCTTAAAAGTGTCATACTTTTATTTTGGAGCTTACTTTGCCCTCAACAGGAAGTCACTGTGTGCACAATGTATGCTGTGCAATAGACAAGAGGGCTGTTGCTGTTCCTCCTGTGAGCACGCAAGTAAAATCCAGTAAGCTTTTGTCTGTTTTATTAATAACCCACACATTGTACCGGGCGAAGAGTGGCCACCTACACACCCGTTTAATCAAAGAATGACAATTTGTATTATTATTTACTTACATGTATACCACTTATATTCTCGCTATTATAGGTTATTTTTACACGACAAAAACTATCTATTAGAAGATCTTAGGAACAATTTAGGGGGCTCACGACACCCGAAAGAAATACTGACGTCCATGTCCTGGATTGAATTCTCAGGTGAACGGAAGAGCCAGGCGGGCTAAACTGGAGTGAACCATCTTGACTATGTCATCATCTTGGCACACTGCGCTGTGATTGGTGATTGGTGATTGCCAAAACCGGAAGTTAAGACAAGTCGTCTCCAACGTTGTAATCATATTCGTAACATGCTAGCTCGGGAGGGACTGCACAGACAGCCACTTTCGATAAGGCTGCCCCGCCCATTAACGACCCCTCTTTCACTATATTGTTTTACTGATATCACACTGCAACAGCCCGTCGACTGTTGTGGCCACCGTCCTTAAACAAACAGAGTTCACATAACGTTCTCAGAGGAGCAACAACAAGACCGGTAAGACAGCTGCTAACCTTCATGAAACTTTGCCCTGTTACGAAACGGACTCGCTGAAAGTGAGACTTACTCTATAATTTATTTGCGCAACAAAATAATTTACACGAGTCGATCCAATATTTGTTATTTCTCCAGATCGTTTGCACAAAAGCTTGCCAACACGTTAATTTTGAAAGCGAGGGAAAGTGCCGTCGATATTAATTTTATTTTATTTAAAAGGTGTTGGAGATTTCTGCTGCTTGGACTATTCCAGGATTTTTTTTTTATTTATTTGTACTGTTGAATTTTACTAAAAAATAATACAATCGTCTGTCAAATTTTCCATCACGTGAGCCTCGCGGAACATCAAAATCAATGGCTAAATATTTTTTTTATTTACGGGAAATACATTATAAAAATTAAAAAGTATAGTCATTTCTGCTGTGCACCTCGCATATACCTGTATGTCTGAATGACTATACTGTACTTGAAAGTGAAGTTACATAAATGTAAGTGACAACAAAAACTTACCTGCGGTGTTCAGTATTGTCCAGCAGAGGGCAACATTGTCAACTCATCCAGTTATTGGGGAAATGCTGCACTAAAGAAAAGTACAGACATTTTTGGACAACCGTATGCTTTCCAATGTTGCGTTGCTGGTACAACTCCCTAAAGGCATGTTTGTGTGAGTTTGTCCAGGCCTGTCTCCGACAGTGTGTGTGTGTCTCCAAGAAGCGCAATTGTGTACTTTATCCACTTTATACATATACACTGTAACTCTGCACTTGTTGAATGTAATAGAGGGCATACATGCCAAAACATAATAAGTAGTGGGAGAGGAGGTCACAAATGTTAGCTTAGCTGTGTGAGCTACGGTGCTAACATTAGTCACCCGTTCATCTGCCACCCCTGTAGCTGACTGACAAGATACTTGGCAGAGCACCGGGCTGCATTTTAAGGTGTGTAGCGAAGCCTGCTTCTTTACAGAGATCCTGGAATACGTAAGGAGCACCTCCTCTCTTAAAATTGAGGGAGATGATAGCTCATAAATAGGTTCTAGAGACACATACAGTATTGCTGTTAGATGATAATTAAAAACTCACTCTTGCATAACAGGCGACCTTTACAAGAGAATGTGGCTGCCCTTGGTTGGAATGACTGCCCTGCCACACCTTGGGGGGCTCTATGGCGGGTACATCACACGCAAAGAAGTGAAGACGTGGTACCTCACCCTGCAGAAACCATCATGGCGGCCACCAAATGCAGCCTTCCCAGTGGTGTGGACCTGCCTGTATACAGGGATGGGGTGAGAATCATCACTGTGTCATTTCTCAAGCATTTCTGTGTTTCTAATTGGACTTTGGTCACACAGCTATGGCTCCTACCTGGTGTGGAAAGAGCTCGGAGGTTTCAAAGAGGAGGCGCTGGTGCCGCTGGGACTTTACGGCCTGCAACTAGCGCTCAATTGGGCCTGGACGCCCATCTTCTTTGGTGCACACAAGCTCAAACTGGTAAGCTTTACATGGACTGATTCATTTTGAGCGTGTGTCTGACCTCTTACGGCTGATATTGCCTGTGTCAGGCCTTCATGGAGATCGTGCTTCTCACCGGGACTGTTGGCGCCACCATGTGGTCATGGTACCCCATCAGCCGGCCCGCAGCTCTGCTCTTGGCACCCTACCTGGCCTGGCTGGGCTTGGCTACCTCCCTCTGCTACCGCATATGGCGGGACAACCCTGACACAAAAGACGAGTAGGAAACATGTCATCGTACTTCAGGACAAAACAAACCACATCAGCCTTAATCCATTTGGGGCACTTTCAAGTGATCTTCAAATTTACTTTTCTTTGCACAAAGCTTTGATTTTTTTTTTAGCCACTTTTGGATTAACGTAATTATTTTGTTCTTGATTTCTTTTCATACCAGAATCCTTTTGTCTTCATAACAGGTTATTCTTAAGTGTATGATCATGTGCTTCTTTTAAAAACTTTCCTGTCATAGAATGGAATAAATGATTGGTGCTCATTTTAAACCATGCGGATTTATTTGCTGCACAGTAAGATTACAGCAACCAAGAGTGTTGAGAGGAGGCTAACGCAGGTACATTGTGGAATAAAGCAGGGTTTGCCATAAACATACACGGTCACGTTCACTTTATGTTCCATTTGTGCTGTGTTTCAACCACGTGGCCTCTAAGCAGTTCCGATACGGAACAAAATTCAGGCTGGTATCTGCAATACCGATCCGATTATTGTGTCTGATAAATTTTAAAAAGTAATGTATTTCATAGCATAAAGAATACAAGACATTTAATTAATTTATTAATGAAATAAATTGTTTAAACTACGTAAGTATTTTTGTTGAGCATGTTGAGGTAGTGGGATGATTTCCAATATGGCCAGGCTAATATAAAGAAGAAAAAACAGACAAAACAGTCTAAACTATGTAAAAATTGTGTTTTAAACATTTAGAAAAGAAAAGTAACACAACCATTAAAATGAATGATTAAATATTAAGAACTACTATAAGAATGAAAACTTTATTCACAATTCACACATGGCTCCGTTTACGATCGGTCATCTTTTCAACAGACAAGCATGATACTGAAGTATCAAAAGTATCGATATTTTTACTTGAGTATCGATTTTAGAGCATGAAGAGCTGATATCAGAAGTATCGATATTTCAGTATCGATCCGCACATCATTAGTTCGGGTGACCGGACTGGAGGCAAGCAAAAGTCAAGGTAGTGTACCGACCCTGAAGTTATGCTGTAGACATAGTTTGTGCTCTGGTTGTCTGTTTTGAGTTGCCCTGAACGCACCAGGGGTGGGGGCGTGTTTGTTGGAGTCAGTTGGGGAAGCCACTGCTGTTGTGCTTGTGTGCTTTTTAGCGTGGTTACGGCGGACAGTTGCCAATTCCTTGCAGTAAAGAGTTTGTTGATCAACCGCCTCATCGTTACTTTAACAGCGTCTGAGCAGACGTTACAGCATGTTATGCAATATTTTGGAGTTTAAAGCGAATAATGGTGCATGTCGTTTGAAGGTTTGCTCTATTTGTGCGATGGATGAAGACATTAAATAATTGAAAACACAGTCGAAAAGCGTCAGACATAATGAAAATAAGGCTTGTAATACCGTTCTTACACCCAAACAGTGTGCATGAATTCTCGTATATTTCCATTGTTTGGCTGCACCGATCGAGCTCGATAACGCAATTTTCAGCTGGATTTTAAGCACTATTTCCGGGCTGCGAGAAGATAGCTAACGAGCTAGAAAGCCTCACTTCCAACATCCAAGCGCTCCGAGGAGTGTCGCTGGACATTCTTCCGGGTGGCTGCATTTCACGTGTTTCTTGTTGCTCACTGTAAACTGGAGTGTTTGCTCGGCTCCATTCGATAAATCACAGCTGGTTAGCAAACGCCGAAAATGTGGCTTCTCGGCGTTTCCTTAACGTTCTTGATAAACTTAGTCATCGCGTTTTCCGAAATACATATTTGAACGATTTCCACATGCGAGAACGGCGCATCTATGGCCTATTTTAGCTCAGATTTTTACATGACTTCTAGATACGAATACTTGTTCACCCGCTATCTGTTTTAAGGCAGGGCTGGCACTAGAACGTGACGTCACGTGAAACACAGAAATGGTAGTAGTTACAATTCCGTCCGGTAGATGGCATTGTAACAACATGGGCTGCACTTCAGCTGCAACCAACAACTTGCTTAACACACAACCAACCAGAGCCGCAGTCTCATTCATGGTGCGAGCCAAAAAATAAACAGTACAACACGTAACAGATAACACAATGAACTACCATTCTACGCGGGTAACAACGACGAAGCGCTAACACGGAGCAACCACACTGTTTTGGCAGTTTGTGTTCGGACTGCTTACATATAACATTTTTCCACAGGGCCAGATGCGTTGGTAAACTTGAACTTTCATGCAGGTTTTAAGGCCCTTAAAAATTAATGATAAATACAGACCCTTTCCAAAAAATTTGAATGTCATGGAAAAGTTGTTTAATTTCCATAATTCCATTCAAAAAGTTAAACTTTCATAGATTATAGATACAGGGCCCACAATTTAAACGATTTCAAGTGTTTGTTTATTTTTACGTAATTTGGGCTTCCAGCTCATAAAAGCCACGAAAACAGGAATTCAAAAAATTTGTATACTGTGAAGAAATCCCCATTTACTTCTCAGTTTTTGCAGGGAAAAAAAAAGAATAAAGAAATTAGGATCACATCAAATCAATCAAAATATGGTACTTTCAAAACGATATGCCAATCTTCAGTACTTGGTTGGGAATCCCTTTGCCTTAATCACTGCCTCGATGCGACGTGGCATTGAAGCAATCAGCCTGTGGCATTGCCTGGGAGTTATGGAAGCCCAGATTTCCTTGATGCTTGCTGTCAGCTCTTTGTTGTTGGGTCTGGTGCCCCTCATTTTCCTCTTGAGAATACCCCATAGATTCTCAATGGGGTTTAGGTCCGGTGAGTTGGCTGGCCAGTCAAGCACTGTGATGGCATGGGCATCAAACCAGGTTTTGGTGCTTCTGGCGGTATGGGCAGGGGCCAGGTCCTGCTGGAAGATGAAATCTGCATCTCCATACAGATTCTCAGCAGAAGGAATCATGAAGTCCTCTAAAACATTCTGGTCGACTGTTGCGGTGACCTTGGATTTAAGAAAGCAGAGTTTACCAACACCTGCACCGGACATTGCACCCCAAATCATGACGGACTGTGGATATTTCACACTGGACCTCAGGCATCTTGGGTTCTGTTCCTCACCCGTCTTCCTCCAAACCCTTGGACCTTGATTCCCAAATGAAAGGCACACGTTACTTTCATCGGAAAAGAGGACCTTGGACCACTGGCCAACAGTCCAGTCCTTCTTCTCCTTGGCCCAGTGTAGACGCTTCCTACGTTGGCTCAGGTTCACAAGTAGCTTGACCCGAGGAACCCGACAGTGGTAGCCCATCTCCCGGATGCGTCTGAATGTGGTAGTTTTTGAAGCTGTGACTCCCGCCTCATTCCACTCTTTCTGGATCTCTGCCGGATTCTTGAATCTTCCCTGTTTGATAATCCGCTGAAGCCCACAATCATCTCTTTTGCTGGTGCATCTTCTCCTGCCACATTTTGCCCTTCCTCTAGACTTTCCATTGATATGCTTGGACACAGCACTCTGTGAACAACCAGCCTCCTTAGCTATGAACTTTTGTGGCTTACCCATCCTATGGAGGGTATCAATGATGGTCTTCTGGCCAGTTGTCATGTCTGCAGTCTTCCCCATATTGAACCAAACTGAAGCAATTTAATGACACCTGGGGAAGCCTGTGCAGGTGATTTGAGTTTAGTAGATGATTAGTGTGTGACACTCAGTTTAAAACATTCATGCACTGAAAAATTTGGGCTGATTTCTTCACAGTATTCAAATTTTTTGAATTCCTGTTTTCGTGGGTTTAATGAGCTGGAAGCCCAAATTATGTAAAAATAAACAAATAAATACTTGAAATTGTTTAAATTGTGGGCCCTGAATCTATAATCTATGAAAGTTTAACTTTTTGAATGGAATTATGGAAATTAAACAACTTTTCCATGACATTCAAATTTTTTGGAAAGGGTCTGTACAGTCATGCCTCGTGGACCGACCACGATAAGTACATTATAAAGTAGGATTCAATATTCATAAATTGAATGTTTTTGTAGTCAGAGCATAGAAAACTAGTTTATGACCTAAACATGTAATTTTTTCCCATTAGAGCCCTCTGGACATGAAATAATACCCCTATAGTCGCCTTTACGCTCCTATTCTTTGTTTACACCACATTGCAACTCTTACGCACAGGGAAACAGAGTGGGGTAGGACAAAGTAAGAAGCCAAAGATGTACCACTTCCACACAGAATGGGAGAATTTTTTTTCCACGATGTCATGTCGAACTCTGCATCCATGGCTGACTCCATTTTGCAAGTTAAGGTAATTTAATGTAAGGTAATGTAAGGTCTCATCAATGTAACATTGCTGACACCTAGTGACCAGAATACTACATATGACTTGTCTTTCAATTTTTACTAATACTTGGCCATAGTAGACCACGAAACAGTGATCATTTATAATAATTATCTTTTAAACGGCGATGGAGTGAAGTAGTTTTGTTTGAACTTAACTGCAGTTTCAATAGGGCCTTCGCACCACAATCACTCTGTGTTCGGTCCCTAAATACAACCTCGTATGCAGAACCCATAATAATACTTTTTATTTCTATACATGGAATAACCACTAAAAATTGCATGAAGTTTATTTTTCAGATGCTTTCTCCGGACTTTCGTCTGATTTGGAGGAAAACCTCTCAGTTAACGTTCTCCACAAGCTCTTCTTTTCGTCATCAGTCTGTTGCACGCTGCCTGTAACAGGAAACAAGACGACAATAAAAAGGTTCTAGTGTGTGCAAAGCAAGGCAATAAAGCAATTACAGTTGTGTGTGTACCTGACAACAGTAATTTACACTCTTCTGCTGTGACCCCAGTGAAGCTTGTGTCTCTCACCCGAGGAAACTATCAGCAGACACACAAAAGTTTATGTTTCCCCTCACCCAAAGTGACAGGAAATTGATTCTCACCATCGCATTGTTAGATGTTTTGGTGCGAGGTGCAGCAGTTTGAGAAAACTAAAGAACACTTCTTTTTAAAATCTGCTTAGCTAACTTCTGAGACTTCTTTGGCAGCATCCAAAAGCATTAAGTTCACGAGTGTGCCTTATTTTTGGTGATGCCACAACAAAAGTACCTACAATGAAGAACATAAACTGCAAATAGAAAAATGTCCTGGCTGCTCAGCCCGCCTAAGCTTCCATACGTTGGCAATAATAAAATAATTCACTTTGTATGATTGAATCTGTTAACAATATGCGTTTTTATTGTGGTGGCAGATTGACTTTACAATATTCAGGCACTTATACAAGTATAACTGATCAAGAATGCTCTAAAAATATCGAATCTGCGCCTGTCAGTGGTGTGCAGTTGCAAATGTTTCTTTTAAAATGATGACTTACTGGCCAACATTTGAGGTTTGATATTTGACTTACTCGTTGTCTGTATGTATTTGCATTCATTCTAGCCAGGCTTTCAAACATCTGGTCACACTTCTCAGTATCTGCGATCTGGAACGCGACAAAGAGGACAAATAAAATCACTTGTAAAGCCATCATAAGATAAAGCTCTCGTATTACATGGGTACAGCCACGTTTACGATTATAAAAAACATAATTCAAAGTCACCCATTTTAGGTAAATAATTTATCTTTTTATTGAGCATTTAAGAATAACCAAAGTTTATGTAATTTCACATAGAATAAGGTTGAGCAAGGTCGATCCCTAGCTAACCTCACTGTTTCTAAATTAGCTTAGCTTTGTGCCAAACAGTGGATAAGAAGCCTATCTAAAGGATTTACCTGCGTGTTTTCACCCTCTCGGAAGGTGGCTGCTACTCGCTGCCGAAGAAAAGTTCCTAAATCTCGGCCTTTCTTGCTCTCGTCCAGGGGCCATTCCTCACACAACTTGAGGAAGCGGCGGTACCGAGTGGCAGCCATCACGAGCCCTGGCTGTTGGCTTTTGAGTATTGACGTAGTGTGTTTTGTGCTTCTTCGCTCGCCGTAGTTATCTAGCCCGACTCTACTTCCGGTTTGCTCACCCTCGTTGTTACCGTCTGGTTCGTCTCACCGGCACGTAGAATGAGCGGAGCCAGTGTCAAAAAGAGCCCGTCTGGTTCGTCAAGCGTCATGAATTGGATCAGTTCGGCCTACCGCTTTGCATCAGACAGAAATGATTTCAGAAGGTTAGTTAATGCTGACTACATGAGGCGTTATTCAACCAATGAGGATGTTCGAATGCTAATGCTAGCATACAAAGCTATCAGCGGAGCGGTTTGTCCTTGCCTGAGGTTCCCCCCCTTAGAAACTCGTTAATTGTTCTGTGACTGAAAACTAATATTTCTTTTTTAAAAAGGCCTCAAGTATATGTCAGTAATGATTTTTTTATGTATAATCCCATTGAGAATATACAGATTATGACGATCTTGTACTTAAATCACTTTTCCAAGTGTGAGGCAGACCAGGGGACTTCAGGGGCTGTACAGCAGCTTGACAAAAATAAAGAAAGCCATATTCTTCAAGCTTGCTAAATTAGATAATTTTTTTTAACTCACCTCATACGCCACAAAGTAGAAGGCAGTATCCCAAGCTATACTATGATGGCAGCAAAAACAGTGGTACTTGCAAAGCCAAATATTTGTGAGGTCTTACTTGGTGTAAAAAGTTTGCCAAGCATCATGTTGTATTAACCGTGTTTGTTTTCATTGGATTTTTGTGACATATTTGCACAGGACAATGCAAAACAGACCTCTTACGAGTCATTCTATGTTTTTAATATATTTTTCAGGAATCTTCTCGTTAATCTGGGGTTGTTTGCAGCTGGTGTTTGGGTTGCAAGAAATCTCTCCGATTTTGACTTAATGGCCCCTCAGCCTGTCACGTAACCGTGTAACATTCAGGATGATGGTAAGTTTGCATATGAAAAGCTAAGTAGTGCAGGAGGTCCTCAGTCTACCTATGAGTTCCGTTCCAATGAGCGCTAAAACAAGTTTGAGTGTAAGTCAGGCTTGTTGGGAGTTACCACTGGCCATTTTATTGGAGTAGAGCCATACACATGTTCACACATACCACCTTTATACTTCATGATGGTCCTGACGTTTGAGCATCTTGGACCAAGCATGCAGCCAATGTCCATCAGTTTCTCCACTTTGCCACCATTTCAGTTTCCTTTTCTTTGATGCACATGAAGTTTGGAGTAGGGATGCTCCGATCAGGGTTTTATGCTGCCGATTCCAATACCGCCCATCCGTGAGTGAGATCAGCCAATACCAATCACATGGATTAACTGGACTCTTTTCAATTTATTTATGATGAGTGCTCTTGGCCCGGGATGCCATTAGACAATTCCAAGGGCTCCTGTTAAAAGGTAGTTATTAAAAAAATAAATCTTTGGGCGGATAATTTTTTTTCCTGTTTTTTACCTTTACTTTTGTGAAACGATTTTTGTACTATTTGATACTTTGATGTGAATTTAATTTCATGTGTTTATGTTCATTAAACAACCACACACAGTGTTTGGAGGACAACACATAATTAGTATCATTACAACAAGAGAGCAAAACTGTTCTGTGACACTTGAAAAAGTTAGTACGTACCCCATGAACATGATGTCCACTTCCCCGTGGGACAAAAACGAGCTCCGAACTAACCGCATTGCTTGTTTGCTTTAAAAACAAAATGTCACTGAGGTAAAATGTCACATTTGGAGTCCGAAAACCAGAAGCTACGTGACACAGCACATGCAGGGTTTGCCGCCGCACGCCGATCGGCTTTGAAAAGCATTTATTGGCATATGCCGATCACACAGTAGCTGATCGATTGGAGCATCCCTACTACTAATCATTTAAGGGAGCAGGACCTCCTGTAGTATGATGAAATGATTTTTATTGGCATGCAGGTCATGGTACTGGAATGTTTTGTTGATTCAAGTGTTTTGTTTCTGTAGGTGTCTTGGATCTGCAAAGAATAACGACAGGATGTGAAGACTTGTTTGTTGTTAATCCTAGTTTGAAATGTATTATCTCTTTTGATCGTTAATTTTTACATTTTTGTTGTTGCCATAAATCAAGTTCCTCTTTATTGACTGTTAAGTCCATATAAATATATTCAGTAACATATTTAAATAAGAGTCCAATTCATCAAGCTATGGATACTCGGGAGATATTCGTAGCTGCGGCTCGTAAATGTTTGTCTGCCGGAAGGAAATCTGTCTCGGTCCCTCAAAGCCTGGACATCGCTGCTCAACTCTCAGCTGTTGATTTTGCTCTGAAGCCTTCTCTGCTGTATGACACCAACAGTGCCAGTGTCGAGCAGGTGCATCAGTATTTGCGCTTGTGTCAGTCATCCCAGCTTGTGTCTGAATCACTCGTCACACTGGACTTGAACGGTAGCAGCCTCATTGTTAATCCACTTGTAGTCTGCTCCATTCTTGAGCGAGTGCTTCAAAATGGCGGCCCAGCAGTGATTGATGTCTCTCACTCACTAGAGAAGCCCACCATTGCTGATCCAGTCACAGGAAGGCTGAAGAGCATTGCGCAAGATCTCCTTTTTCTCCTTGGAGGGTTTGATGCAGCAGATGACAAAGGTGTTTATGTGGCAGAGCGGTCCGATGAGTGGAACCTGAGTGCTGTCTTTGGACTCTTACTGGGCTACCCCATCACCTACTGGTTCAATCAAACGGAGAGCTTTGACAACTGCCTCTCTATGACCCCTCTGATGGTGACCACTGCACACGCAACATGGCAGGCAGGCTCCACCAGGGACAAATGTTGCCTGTACTCGTTCAGCATCCCTGCCGTCCTGCAGAATGAGACACAGTCCTATCTGGAGGACTGGAAGCTTGGTCTTCAAGAGAGATTCCAGCAGCAAAATGTCCTCAAAGATCTGGATGTTTGTCAGTCAGCAGTCACTCTACCTTCAGTCTGTTTGTGACTCCACTGTATGTTGAATTCATGACTTCATTAAACTGTCCAAGAAGCTCCTTCTCCTTGTTCATTCATACAGCATTTGCAACCACCGCAATGCCAAAATATTCTAAGTTAAATTTGGTGAATTGATATCTTAGCTGGAAAGTTCATCTTAAAAGTGAATCTTAGTTTCAGAATGTTAAAGTGTAAAAAAATATATATATATATATAAATATTTAGACTTCTAATAGAACTTCCTAAAATCTTTATTTGATCATGTCCAACCAACCAGAACAAAGTAACTCAAAATCTGGCTTAGGTGTGAATAATCCTGAGCAAATACCGTAATTACACCATAAATGTTCCCGTTAACATCTATTCTATTAACTGCAGAGGCTCCTGTGGTCGCCATGTGCGTGGTCTACAAGAAAAATAACTGTCTCTGCCAGGCAAAAAATATTGGCATTAAAAGCTGTGGCTGAAAGCAACCTTCTGATGTTTTTTTTTTTTAAATGAACTAATGACATGACCTGCATTTGAAATGGTCAGCAGTCAGCATTTTAATCTACCTTTAAACAAGCTTTGAATGTTGCATTCAATATAAAGTAGAATATCTCTAAATTGGATACTCGGATGTTGATCAACATTTCTGCATGCTACATTTAATGAACCACGTCCTAAAATAATTTTCCATTATTTTGGAGTTATGATGTATACCAACAAGAAAAGCACATGATACCTATTTTATGTCATTTAACTATTTGGGTAGCACACACTGCCCCCTTGTGGAGATATCCTACTGTACAGTACTTCATTATGACAGTAGAAGGCAATTGAGGTCTTTAGTAGCAATGTGGCCAAAACATTAGGTACACCTGCAAAAATTCTGCATCATACCAAGAGCTATTTTTAACATTTTGGTTGTCTTATTGTGGATATTTTGGTCAGAGAGCGTAGCATTTATTGACCTGCATTGAACTGTATTTATCAGGACCGCCTCTCCCGCCACACAGAACACACACTGCGTGATCCATATGGGGGATCATTTTGCACATGGGGCCGCATTCTTGGCTAATGTGCAAATTATGCTTCAAATAAAATTCGGCTTAGGGCCCAAATTTGGCCTGGGGTGGCCCTGGGTTTTAGCATCTTTAATGTCCAAAATGTATTAAAGTAATATAATTTTATTTTATTTTTATGTATGCGGCCTGGAAAAAAGGACACCCTTGATGCAGGGGTACCTAATGTTGCATCCTGGTTTTCTAGGTCGTGCAGCTGAGGTAGTTTTGCCCTTGAAGGCAGCGTGTCCGTGTTTCATGTCCATTGCCATCAGAAAGGTTGAATGACAGACAGCACTTCACCACAGCGTCCTCTCACCTTC
The DNA here is from genome assembly GCF_027744805.1 of Dunckerocampus dactyliophorus. Lineage (NCBI taxonomy): Eukaryota > Metazoa > Chordata > Actinopteri > Syngnathiformes > Syngnathidae > Dunckerocampus > Dunckerocampus dactyliophorus. The sequence continues at coordinate 3,183,623 of NC_072826.1, forward strand.
AGCTCAGCCAAGTGGTCTGCCCTGGTCGGCCCGATGTTCACGATGGCGATTGGCATTTTTCTATCACTGGCTGCCAGTAAAAATCTGTATCCCGAGTAGACCTATGGAAGACGACAAAGATGTGCATTTAAGTACCAGGGTAAAAATTAGTTCTTCCAGCTTGACTGACACTCACCTGTAGTGACGTCCCGATGACCAACACCGCGTCCGCCTCTGCTAATTTTTTGTGGACAAACTGCACTGTGGCTTTGTTTACCGTGTCGCCAAAGAAGGTAACCTCAGGCTTCAGTATCCCTCCGCAGAACTCACAGGAGGGAACCCTGAAGTGGAGAGCCTGCTCGTCCTCCAAGAAGACATCACCGTCTGGAGCCACCGCCCCGGCCCGCGCCCTCCAGCCCGGGTTCTGCTCTACGAAACGCTTCTGGAGTTCTTCCCTTGCCGAGATGCTGCCACAATTTAGACACACCACCCTAAGGACACACATTATCTCACAAAAGTGAATAAACCCCTTGTATTTTAAGAAGCATTTTTAACAGTATAGCTTCTCAACGGACAATACTATAGAAAAGAAAGTTGGACATACTTAAGAGTAGTCAATGTACAGATTATATAGCTGTATAGATTTACTATCCACTGAAAATTTGTCAACATGCATTCATTATTGGAAACACAAGTGAGCAGCAAGATAATTGTCCACAAGGTCAACATATTCACCGGTAGGTGTACTCACTTGAGTTGCCAGATATTTCCACAATGGCTCTGTTGACTTATTTTCAGATTACAGTAAATCTGTACTGCCTTCCAAGATGTACACGGACTACTCTATTGGTCACCTGTGGGCACATCCGTGCAGCTCAGTGAGTCTTTTCTGGCCTGCCTTTGAGTGAAGAGCGTCCACATTCTGTGTGACCAGCCAGTGCAGCTTGCCTCGCTCCTCCCAGTGCCGCAGAGCTTTGTGAGCCACGTTGGGCTGATGTGAAGAGAACTGCGGCCATCCCAGAAAGTTCCTCGCCCAGTAGCGCTGACGAGACTTGGCGCTGCGGACAAACTCGGCATGTTGCATGGGCCGCCTGTCAGTGCGGGCGTACAGGCCCACACCTTCCGAGCGGTAGTCTGGGATGCCTGACTCTGTGGAGAGACCGGCACCGCTGATGGCAAACAGGCGTGTGGTCCGGGAGACAAAGTCCTGGAGTAACTGCAGGGACTGAGAGTCTATAGAACTGCAAGCAGGGACAAACATCCCTGCAAGAGCTGAAGACGCCCTCCTTGAAGATGGTGGGTGCAGTGCTTTAACCGTGCATGGCAGTCTCATCTACATCAGATTGAGAACATACTTAATCAGATACTAGGCACTTTATTAGGTACATTCACACTGTAGGGGCTATAACACCAGTATACAAGTATGGCTATAACAATGTTTATTATTGTGGTTTGCAGTGGTGCAGAAGACATATCGAGAGATGTTTCTAATACAGAAACACATCTTATCCTACTATAGTCAATGCATACATGATACATGGCACTCATCTTATTTTCATTGTTAGTGGCCTGAGCTGTAGCCCCAATCTTAGCGTCATATTTTCATTATAGCCGAGACAACATATCTGCTGTATTTGCAATTAAAAAAAAAAACAATAAAAGCACAGGAATGTCTACGACTACAATGTTAGCAAGTAGCCAATGCTACAATACCTAATCGAACTAACTTTAAGTAGACACGACAGATAGCTACAAAAGCTTATTTTTTAAGATTGCAGTAGTAGAAAGTGTTTAAAACGCCTCAGAATTACCTTGGTGGTGAAGAGTGGTAGTTGCTTCTTCAATAACTAGCTTGTAAGCTAGCCAAGACGAAAATAAGCATCGGAACCATTGTCACGTTGTTGTCAGTGACCGGAAGTCCTTATTTGTGGTACACTAAAGAGACCCGCAATGCATCATGGGACATGCAGTCAAACAAAAGCTCACAATGTGCTTTCGCTAATAAAACAGCCAAATGATAATACAAGTTTAAAAACACGGTGAATTAAACATTTTTATGACAAATTGATACGTATATTTGTTAAAACTATTGTCCAAAAGACAGTGCACCATTTTTTTACTGATGTGCATGAAGTTCAATTAAATTAATGTTATTATATGGTTAGTCTGGTTTCACTTTTCGCAGTACATCTAAATAACAATACTACAAGTATTTTCTTTAGTACTGGTGTGAATGTTGTCCTCCCTGGCATAAATAACATTCTACAGTAAATGTATTTTATGAAACAATTCATTGTTAACACCTTCAGATTCAGGCTTTCATTGATTAAAAAAAAATGATTATAAGGATCCATTAGACTGTGGCACACATGTCTTGACTGCAGAGCTTCAAGATGTCTGCTGTAAGGAAAATGGATGCAAGTTATTATCGACCAGCTGAGTTCATTAAATGCACTACAGTGAATGTGTTTGATTTATTTGTACCAGATTGGGTGCAGTTGAAGGCAGCTTCCACACGGTTGTAAAACTCCTCTCCCAGGATGGAGCGGTAGTCCATGTGGCTTGTCTGGACAAAACTGCGGGTCGCATCTTTGAACAGCAAATCACTTTCTCCATAAAGATGAGACTCAAAGAGCTTGAACTGAGAGTTTGTGGTAGCTGCCAATGTTTCCTGCAGGGTCAAAACATATTTTGAAAACTTGATGATATTTGACACAGCTCTCAGTATTATCCAAGTGCTGTCGTACTGCCAACTATAATCGAAATAAAAATTGGTGCCTGTATTCTCACTTGAGACTTCATCAGGAAGTCGTGAACTCGTTCTGTGTGCACCGGCCGTGTCACAATGGTGTTAGGCGGGATCACTCCCAGATTGCAGCTCTCCCATTCGGACAGCGAGGCCCGACGACCGTCTGCACACAGCAACTCAAAGTCCGATGACGTCCACCCTTGCGCCCAACCGGTGGAAGTCAAACCTGAAGTATGAAACAGCAGAATTTTCAAATTTGTAAAATGCATGAAATATTCGTCATATCTTACTGAGAATATTGTCTTGAAGGTTGTGCTGCTCAAGAAAAGCCACATCGCCGTAGCTTTTGCCACTGGGATCTCCAACCAGACACCTATGAACAGGGAAAGATACACCACTCACTTAAAATTTGGGTTTTTTTTAGACTTTCGGGTGAAATTTCAAGATGAAGCTCAAATGCACTATAACCTTTACAGGTCAACTTAATTTGACCTTCTCCAAACATTTGAATGCACATGTCCAACACATGGCAGTGTTTCAGTAGTTTTTAAAAAACTTACTATTCTCTAACAAGGAGCTGAATGGCAAAATTCACAAAAGTGTGCGTGATCCATAAAGTGATTAATATATTTCCTGGTTCTATTGGAACTGGTATTTTCAACTTTCCAGTACAAACTGCCACACAAAACAAGCTTTTTTTCCACTACACCTCCATCTGCTTCTCCAATGCATGTGGACTGTAACAAACTTCCAAACGCAAATGAATGAAAGGCCATAAAAATGTAAAATAGTGTAGGAAACAAAGCTGTCAGCACATGCCTCAAAGCTCCCATGTTGCCATAGTAACGCTCATTGTGGTTGTCAGCGCAGCGTTTGCTTGTAGCTTCCCCAGTGCCTCCAATACACACTTTACACAGATTACCCTGTGAGCCAGGAAGACACCCTTTCCAAAACACATCGCTGTAAACTTCAAGGGCAAAAAGATGGAACGTTACAAGAAGGAACGCAAATGGTCAGACAAAGGAATCAAACAGCACCATGGTGTGGACCACAGGCGGCGCTGCTGCTGTTGCGCTCCCGGCTGAGGCTGTGTGCGTGCGGCAGCAGCCATCCTGCGGGGCTGTACATATGGCCGTGACAGGAACGACGACCTCCGAGGTTCCCCATGGCGATACTTTTACTGGACCGCTTTGACAGTGCCACACCCACCACCGGAGGCAACACTAAGGAGGAGGGAGACACGCTTTGTTCTTGTATGAAAGGCATCCGAGGTGTGTCAGAAAAGTTCCAAGACTGGTGTCAAAAAAGATTGATTTAGAATACAAACTACAAACTACAACTTTTCCCCTTCGAAGTAATCCCCCTTGAGTCTAATGCACTTTCTCATCCTTTTCTGCCACGCTTGCATGCACTCCTGAAAAGATTCTTCCCAGATTGTCCGCAGCTTCATTGTCACGGCCTTTTTTAAGTCGTCCACGTCTTCAAAACGGGTCCCATTGATGACCCCTCGAGCTTGGGGAAGAGGAAAAAAAAAATCACACGGATCCAGGTAAGGTGAGGTTGCTCCAGCACGGCAACGTTCTTCTCAGCCAGGAGCTGTCAGATACTCAGGGTATTGTGAGAAGCCGCGTTGTCATGGCAAAGCAGGCATGTGAGTATTAATTTCCACAAAGTCTGCTGCCTCAGTTTTTATGGTGGTAACTACCACTTCCTTTCAGCCCTGCCACAAAAGGTCAAGCTGACATCATGTCAGTGATTCTCTGGTTAACATAGGTGAGAGAGTTGACAAGGACAAATGCTGGAGATGACTCTGTCATGCTGATTGAGCTAGAATAACAGACTGGAAGCTTTAAAAGGAGGATTGTGCTTGAAATTGTTGTTTTTCCTCTGTTAACCAGGGTTACCTGCAAGGGAACAGGTGGTCTTCATTGCTTAGCACAAAAAGGGCTTCATAGGCAAGGATATTGCTGTGCAGAGCTTGCTCAGGAAAAGCAGCAGGCAGGTGTAAGTGCATCTGCTCGCACAGTAAGGCGAGAACTTTTGGAAAATAGCCTGGTGTCAAAAAGAGCAGCAAAATAGCCACTTCGGGTCAGGGCAAACAAAAACATGCAAATTCGGACAAACTCCAAGCATCGATTATGCAACAATGCAACAACATCCCATGGTGAATTTAAAAAGAAGGGTCAACACTGCAAATATGAACGCTTTACATAAACTTAATGTAACTGTCAATAAAAGCCTTTGACATGTATGAAATGCTTGCAGTTATACTTCAAAAATATCTGAAAACACTGAAGAAGCAAACTTTGTGAAAACCAATGCTTGTTTCATTCACAAAACCTTTGACAATGACTGTACAGCAGGGGTCTCCCAAAGTTTTTTCTGGTGAAAGTTACTTTTACAAAATGAAAATGGCCAAAAGCTAATTTTTGTAACATTTATTCTCATACCTTATTTCAACCCAAATAAACCCAATAGGCTTGTTTTACCAGAACATTAACAAAAGGCTGGTATCCACAACTCACATTTTTTCATTATTTCTGAATGCATTTCTTTCTAGTGTTCTCGCATTATTAACTGAAAACCTGTATGAAGAAGAGCAGGCTTGCCTCATTTGATGGTGGGGGGCGTTGGGTGCCCCCTGCTGTACAGTATAGGGTTCTTCAAATTGGTCATACCTTTAGTCTTTCCATCTCTCTCTAGGTGGGTGGATCTGTTACATTGTCTACCTGTTAAAAAAACAACAATATAAACAGACACATATAAAACAATATAACAAAAATACTTTGTTTTTAACAAATGTAATGTTTTAACAGTATGTCCCCCCAGACGCTGTTTTTGACCATAAACTACCATCTCTCACATTTGTTCGCTCGCTTTTGAAGTTCCAGGTTTTCATGACATCATGAAGGAAAAAACCTCCTTCCTTGTCAAAAAAAAAAGAAGACAGGCTTTGCTACACATCTTAAAATAAAGCCTGGACCCCTGCAAACTATCCGTTGAGAACCGAGACGAGAGCTCTAAGTTTGATCATTTTTTGTTTTTCTTCAGCAAATAGGCTAGCCGAGCATGATGTTGCTGTTAAAATGTACAAAGTAGCACTTCTGGGAGATACTTTGTCGCAAACAGGTGTGGACAAACAGCTCATCGGCATTAAAGCTACTGACACAGAAAATGGTGTGTTCCCAATAGGGGTTACTAAAAGCACTTTGAAACTGTCTAAATTCCAGCATCAAGGCTAGATTTTGACGTTCCAACACATTTCCAGTACACTATTGTGAGAGCTGTGAGACTTATTTCAAATGGTTGAAATACTATTAAATGGGCCCTTTAAAGTATAGCTCATATAATGGAGGACATTTACCATAATATTCTGTTACTACTGGGACAAGGCCACATTTTTCTGCAAAGAATACGTGTGTTGCATCTAGAGAGACAGCATCCACCTCGTCCCTCTGCAAGCACATGACAAAAAATTGTGGGGGATTTGCATAGCAGGTAAACAGAATACAATAAGCAATATGCTGCTTACATGAACTCACCTTAATCTTCTCCACACAGTCCCGCATGGATACCGCTCTCACACACACCAGTGGGTCTGACTCTATACTCAGTGCCCACTGCTCACATTTTTTTTCCTCTGTGTGGCTGATGCAGCACCATCGCACAACACTGTCCTCCAGGGAGCTTCCTGCGTGCACACACACACACACACGCAAACAAGGTCAAATAGATAGGAACGCCAACAACCACACACACTCAAGGAGCAAGCACCTTCATGTCCAAGACCTTTGAGCAGTGCAACATAATCCTGTCCCAACACCTGACTGATGTCCACACCATCAGGTATAGCAGCTAATTTGGATGTGGCGTCTTTGAAAAGAAGGTCACTTTCCCCAAAAGGTGATGAGTCGAAGAGCTGGAAGAGGTGCCTCTCTCGTCCTTGACGGCCAAACAACATCTATCAAATTACAAAATAAAAATCGTAAGTACATTAAATTATTGTAAATGCTGTAATTATAGGCGGAGAGTATGGAAGCCCGTTTCCACCACTGAAAACCAAAAAAATCCCAATGTTGAGTCATAATTATGAGCTCTTCACTGGAGCCTTCGTCATATGGCACTCTGCACGTGTGCAGTTTGTATCTCATAATTTTAACTTTTCATCTCAAAATTTTGACTTTTTATCTCATACTTACCATTGGGATATTTCTTTCCCTAGCCGTGGCGGGAACAGGCTTCCATATTTAGAGTGCACGAAAAGACAAGAAAACTATGAAGAAGTATATTGCACAACACAGTAGCAAAAGAACCAATGTTGTAATAGTAGTAAGGAGCAAAGGCAGATAAAGTTGCCCACCACACATGAGACATCAATGCAGCTACTGCCATCTTGTGGAATTGATAAAAAAAACTACATCAGAAGGTTGCCTACAGCCACAGCTGTTAATGCCAAAGTTTTTTGACCCAGTACTTATTTACGGCAACTACAGCAAACTTAATGATTGACAAGAGGCGTTAATTGGAGCATTTACAGTATACAGCATACTATGATGGCCATAAAAAGAATTGCCTAAGCCAAATGCCTAATAAAAGATGTTTGTGTTAGGGGTTTTTTTTATGAAAAGCTTTGCTGTAAAAAGTTGTTATTGCAACAGGACTTGTAAATCATTGTGCAACACAGTGAATAAAGAATACCTGTAGGGTAAGGAGAAATTTGCGAGCCATGTTGCGAAAGCTGAATCGGGTGACCACACCAGCACCTGGGCCACGTCCCAGATGACATGTGTTGTACCGGCTGATCGGAGCTTGTGTGCCGTTTGTGCACAGTAATCTCAATGTGTCCGTCTCGCCACCTGACAAAACAAGCAGATTATGTGGGTTTTTTAAAGAAAATAACATCATAGTGTAATACTTACTCCCTATACTTTCAAGTGCCAAGTGGTCCACAAATGCAACATCCCCTGCACCACTCTTGAGACATCTGTTGCCCAGCAAACGCAGAATTAAAATATATTTATCTATCCTAAATAGCTTTACATTGCATTGTATCAGACCTGAGGGCACCTTGGCTGTTGTAGAAGGGTTCGCTGTGGGACGTCTCACAGTGGTAGTTCTTTTGGCGTATGTAAGACCTCTGGCCCTGGCACAGCGCACACAGATGTGGCGCCATGGCAGCAGATCCAGGAACACAGCTGGCATTGAAAAAGCTGCCAACGTCTGCCCGAGCGGGGATAAACAAGTAAAAGCAGCATTATGAAAAAGACTTTGTTGCCTTGGGAGCTGCAACAGCTTCTACTCTTCTGGGAAGACTTTCTGCAAGAAGTTGGAGTGTGGAATGTTTCTCTATTTATCCAGAAGAACAAGAAATGTTCTGAACTCCTGTTTCCACATCAGTGTTGCACAATAACAATGCCAAGAGGAGTTGTGCCATACCTTGCTGACAACTTACATGTACATTCTGGTCACTAGGCGGCAGTATTGTTATGACACATGAAGTGACCTTTCACACTGCATGGAGAGCCGAGCTGACATGCCATGGCTGAGATCGAGTGAAAAAAAGGTTCTCCTCTCATTCTGTGTGGAAGTGGTTAGTTTTTGGCTTCTTTGTCCTTCTTCTCCACTCTGTTTTAAACACTTTCTTAAGTTCAGAATAAGTCAATTGGAGAGGCTAACAAGTTAGCTCAGTAGCTTGCTATGCTAGCGACGACCGTTTGTTATGTCTCTGCAGGAATCCCATAGCCTGCGCAATGTGATGTAAACAAAGAATAACAAGAGTGTAAAAGTGACTATTAGGGTGTTATTTCATGTCTACTGGGCTCTAATAATGTTAAAACGCTTATTTAAAGGTTTTCTATGCTCTTACTACAAAAATATTCTGTTTATTAATATTGAATCCTACTTATCGGAAATTCACTTATCGCGGTTGGGTCTGGACCAATTAACCACGATAAATGAGGCACGACTGTAGTGCACGCCTTTTGCTTTGACAACAAACTGTGTGTGTTCTACATCAGTGTAGCTGACCTACTCAAAAGCAGGAAAGGGCGGGATATAAAGCCTACATATGTTCAAATGTTGGCCCCCTCGAAGCAACTGAAACATAATATTCCATAGGGTCAAAGCTCAGGGTATGCGTGCTCATGCACGGGCGTGTAATCAATTACTAGAATTAAATGTTCAATGATATCCGCACAAGTCAGGTATATACAAATTGTAATCATCATCACCCTGTGCGAGCGGCCTCTCTTTTGACCAGCTCATGTAGTTGCGGGATAGCAGGAAGCCAAGTGGAAGACTCCATCCGGCTGTCCATCGGAGTCCACTGTGACAGCTCCTGAGACCCTGCAGGGACCTTATATCCAAGCTGCTGTTTCTCACTACAGCCACAGACAGAACACAACCTCCTGAGGGACACAAGGCATCAATACTGACTGCAATTTATAAGGAAATGCACGACGTAGCATAAACTTACCATCATTGTAGATCTCCTTGGCAACAACTAGGAGGCCGAAGTGCTTTATCGCAGAGTACACTTCTCCTGCGTCGAGTGTCACTATATCGGCACGATTAGCCTGGAAGCAGACGTCCTACGTAAGAATGAACATAACTTTCCACTGCACATGCTGTACGTACATCTCTTGTGAGTAATACTTTCATCTCCTTTTAATACATCCACAAGCTGGGGGTGTCTCACCCTGACTTTGTTGATGCAGTCAGTGGTGCTGGATGCACAAATGCAAGAGAGTCTGGCAATAGTGGTTGTAGTGGCCGGCGGCAGCACAGCCAGCAAGGACTTGGCCATCTCTGCACACTTCCTCTGCTCAGGATCGGACACTGTGCACCAACGCACCTTCTTAGCTGCCATGAAAAGAGGTTCATATTCTTTATTATGTCAGGTATTGATTGTAAATAAACATTGACAGCAACCATTGTAAAAAAAACTAAAAACTTTACACTTACTTGAGCTGTAGCGGACAAGAACGAAAAACAGCAAGACATAAATCCCTCTCATTGTGCCCTACTGTAGTCTGAAGATCACAAGACTGCTACACATGGTCTTAAAGCAAAAGCATTGAGATTCCTGCATTGCATGTACAAAGCATGAGTGGAACCAATGCACTGGGAGGAAGTGTGGTATGGCTGGACGTGGCTACGCTACTCCGCTGTCGATAGTCTGTGATGTGCTGAAGCCCCGCCCACATACGCCGAGGGTCTGAGGTGGAATAGTAGCCCTCCAGTTTCTGTCTGTACTGTCTCTTGGCCTCTCGTATGGACCTCCTCAGGTCATATCTGGCCTTTTTGTAGTCATCAGCGGTGCCCATGACAAATGCAGTCGAACGAGCACGTAGCTTAGCCCTTACATCACAGTTCATCCACTGTTTTTGGTTAGGGTATTTTCTGTAATACTTGGTGGTGGTAACAGTCTCTATGCATGTGCTAATGTAGCCAGTAACAGCAGAAGCATATTCATCCAAATCAACAGTACAATCTGATTTGCTTGAATTGATTTGAGCAATTGATTTGCTCCCCCGCACAGTACGGGTAAACTTGCTTCATTGGAGTGCTTTTTTTTAATTATCGGTTATCAGAGCTATTTTTAATGTTATCAGATTTATCGGTATGACGTCATAATTCCCCCATATCAGCCCGATAATTACCGTGCACCCGTAGTCAATATGAATGCCTTTATGACAATGCTAGGTTTGTGTTTGAACCAGAAATCAAAGAAAGCTTTATTGTCATTCTTCAGTGTACAGAGTATAAAACTGAATAAAATGTAGTTAGTTATGTACGAGCAAGGTGCAACAAATACAGGATTTTACAATATCAATCAGTTATTGGCAATACAGTGAAACAGCTGCAATCACAGACCTGACAATGTGTGCTGAGTATGAAAAATGTGTACATGTTGGCAGGCGTGCAATCAGGACCAAACTCCTCAAAGTGATTTATTCACATCTGCACTTTCTTATAAAGAGAAGAAAAACCTGAGGAGTCAAGGGCAGCTTGTAAATGTCGGAGTCTTTCTGCATGCAAGTGCATTGCAGGCCTTCGTGTTGCCAGCTCACAGGACAGTCTCTCGATGCGCTCCTCCATCTGTCAACATGCATTAACATCACCAAATCTATTTGGGGAAACTCATTTGTAGGCCTGTCACAATGACAAATTTTTCCTGGATGACAATTGCCAATGAGGTGTTATACTTCGGGAATCACGGCAGCTGAAACGTAAGTTCCACCCATTTGTATTATTTATTTCATTGTCTTTGTCACACACAAACTTTTTCATGTCACAAAATGACGATGCGCAAACGGGCTGAAATTGACATCAGATCGTGTTTTATATACAACTGACACCAAGAAAGTATTCCATGCTGTTTCCCCTGTTTATTCAGTATGTTTGCAGTATGTTTTCACATGACTATGGCTCCAAATCACTGTAGTCGGTGCATCATGACCCTCGAAGTAACTGCACTGTCACCTCTTTCGGAAGAATCACCCGTTTGCATTTGCTTGCTTGTTACTCCTCACAACGCTCACTTGCAGCACTCTCTGTGTGCACTTAATAGCGCCCCGCCTTCCCCCACTGGGACAAAGAGACTGAATGACTGACAGGAGGGTTCACTCACTCCATTCATTCTGCTTTTGAAGCAACCCCCGCCCAGGTGTTGAGAAACATGCAGAGTGAACTCTCTTGTCATCCAGCCTGTCATCCAGAGAGAGAGGATAAATCAAACATGCATGCACATGTCAATATATCAAGGCTGTTAAATTATCGAGTTTCTTTTTATTTATCGTGCGGTTAATTGATTTATTGATTATCGTGACAGGCCTAATCATTTGCTTTTTTTGTTTACCTCATTCATCTGTTGACAAACTGAATTTTTATCCATGTCCTCATCTTTTCCACTGGTCTGCAGCCAACAGTGCAACACATCTTTCGTTCTCTGCCAGAGCCTGAGCAGACAGAGCCAACAAACAGTAGGAGAGCAATGCAAACTGTTGTCCAACAAGCACTCACCTGAGTTGCTTCCTGTCTTGCTGGAAACTCCTCATGTCCTGTTGAATGCTCATGAGCTCTTTTATCAGTGGTGACGCCTCATCAGTCTGTCCACTGGGTGCACTCGGATGCACGTCTTGAAGAAGCATGCTCCCATTTCCATACTTTAACAAAAAATAAAAGGTGTATGGTGACGGTGAAGTCAAATACGAAGTGGTGATTTTTACCTTCTTTTCTGTGCTCATGAAAGCAGCAGGAGGCAGTAGCAGGTCACAAGGTGTCTGAGGTGCAGGAAGATATGTCTGTGAGGGACAGCTGTGCGCCGAGTCTCCTGGGGAAGCCAAAAGTCTGCTGGACAAAAAAAAGTACCAAGTAGTTCTGTAGGTAAAGGGCATTTAATAGCTTTTGTGGATCAAATGCAGTATGCAAATAAACTTGCCTTGCCTAAAAAAAAAAACAATCCAATAAAATATTGCATACCCATCATATGGTAACACTTTCAACAGAGGCTCAAACAGTTCCTTGCAGCGACGAGGCTGTCGTCGTATGAATGGGGATATTCTGAAAAAAATGAAGCATACTATGTAAAATGATGTTAACAATATTCAAGTCATTCACTGAACTCACAGGTCCATGCCGTCTGCGTCACATTCGCCTGAGTCCGATGGAGAATCCTTTTTCAAATCAGTGAAACAGAATGTCATCCTCTTTGTCAGTGGTTGATGTCTGACCTCCTGTGCTGTGAGTGGTTTGCAAAGGGCTCGTTGCTTCCACCTCAAGAAAAAATACCTCACCACGCTCTGAATATGCAGCCATCGCTGTAGAAAAGATGCATGGTGCATAAAATGGTTACTTTTCTTGATTGACGCAGACATAAAACATAAACTCACTGCTTCATTGCCGTGCCACATTTGGCTCGTCCTGATGTCTGTCATGTGATCACCGTAGACCTGAGTAGCTTCCACCGCCTCCATCTTTTTCCTGCGCTGCTCTGTGACCCACAGCCTCCACCCATCTAACACCTGCAGCGGATTGCCAAAACACATCAAGACGAGCTGTCAACATTTCTTTTTAGGGCAAGAGAGAGGGGAAAGAGAGTTTGTGATACCTTAGCTTGAAGAGTGAGGGCCCAATGCCAGAGTGCTCTCTGTGTCTGCTCAGCCACTTTGAGTGTGTCCTGGAACTGAAGAAGAAGTAAACCATATTGGGTTATACAGCATCTTACAAAAGTGACTTCATCCCTCACAATTCAGCAACCATTTTCATTTCAGTGCATCTTCTCAAGTGACAAAACTAGAGAAACGAAACTCGGTGCCTGGCCCCATCCTCTTCATTCTGTATTTGCTCCCCCTTAGTAACATCATCCACTGTCATGTACTCCAGTTTCACCGTCACGCCGACGATATCTAGCTCATAAACATATACACTAAATCTATCACTGCCCCCACACACACCACTCTCACCTCCTGCCTCACCAAAATAAAATAATGGATGCAACTCAGCTTCCTAAAACTGAACTATGACAAATCCAACATCATAATCATTGGTTCCAAATCCCTCACAAACACAGCTGACAGCTTCTCCCTCCACATCGACAGTACCTCTCTCAACTCATGTCCGAAATCTTGGGCTTTTCCTCGCCCCCACCTTCCCCTTTGAGCACCGCATCACTGATAACCTGAACTGCTTTTTTCCATCTAAAGAACGTTGCCCGTCTTCGCCCTTCCCTCGCCCTTTCTGCTGCTTAAACCCTCATCCACGCCTTCATTACCACCAGAATAGATTACTGTGACAGCATTTTCTATGGACTTCTATGCAAAACCCTCAATAAACTACAGTATATTCAGAACTCCACTGCCTGCTTACTCACCCACACTCGCCCCTTAGACCAAACCACCCCGTCCTTCAAAACCTTCACTGCTCCCAGTCCAATATCACATCCAATTCAAAATCCTTTTACTCACTTTCAATGCACTACACAATCTGGCTCCTCCCTACCTCACTGACCTTCTCCACCTTCACTCCCCAAACCACCCTTCGCTCATCTGCCGCCAATTTCCTGTCACCACCCTCAAAGGCCATGCACCGAACCTGGGGGGGACAGAGCATTTAGTTTTGCTGCCCCCTCCCTCTAGTACTCTTTCCCCACACCCGCACTGCACTGACCTGTCCACCTTCAAAACCCATGCTAAAACCTCACATTACATTCGGTGCTCAGGTATCCTTCCATATGGTTATTTTCTGTATTTTACTGCTCTATTGTACTGTTTTTTGTTTTACTCCTTTGCTTGCTTTATTGTAAAGTTCCTTTGAGTTTTTAAAAAAGCACTTCTAATTATAAAATGTATTGTTATTTATTGTTATTATTTACAGTTTGTAACCTGCATGCATGTTCAGATAAAATTAAACCAAACCAAACAAAACCAAACCAGTTTGGACTTTCTCTTTTCCATGTAGTCACCGAAAACCTACAGAAAAACTTAAATTGTTGAGTTCATCCTTCAGCTGATGTTGCAGGAGATTTTGCTGACTTTGGGGTATCCACTGTACACGTATATGTGACATGAATCAGGTACTATAACAATAGTACAGTATTTGGAAAAACACACCTTCCTCCTCCAGAGTTGAAAGTAGCTCCGGTACATCTTCAGTCTCAGCACCAACATTCCTTGTTGTTTCATCACCTACATCAGCATCACATTGTGGTGAGAGAATAGCATTGACGACAAGAGTGGTTGAACGCAGGTAAAATAGTAATAATCAACCTTATACTTGAGGCAGGCATGGTGATGATGGTTCCATGCCCTCAGTGCTTTACAAAGCAATTTGGTGTTGTGATGCCTCTGGGCTTTTTCTGCGCCTGTTGTCTCCCTCTGCAGCGGCTCCACTGGTGATAAACAATGTGTTTACATGTTGACATTGATATGATGCAAGGAATTCATGTTAGAGCTCTACGAACAGCGGCTGCTGTCATTCTTATGTGAAGACTTTTGAAATTGTTAGATGGACAACTATTTTTCTAACTATGTCATTTCTAACATTACAACTTCAATCTACCCTTCAACTTTTTGGTGCATCAATAAATAATATCTTTGAGACATTTATTTCAGTAGTTGAAGTCAAAAATTCAAAACTCTAGTATTGAATAGATTCACTACAGAGTGAAATATTTCAAGAATGTATTTCTTAGTTAAATCATTTTGATAAATAGAGCCAATAAAAAGCTCAAATTCAGGATGTCATATAATGTGACAAAAACAGCTTAAAACTCTATTATTGAAACTACTGGTCCACGCTCGGGATATAAACTGCAAAAGAACCTTTAATTGGTCTCTTAGTCTGAAGTGAACTCCTGAAACCAAATAACTTTTGCATATTCTATGCATATTCTAATTTATTGAGACGCACCAGCATATGGTTGATTTAAAGAACTTTGAGCCCTGCTGACTGCGTCCCTCTGCTGGTGCTGCTCAGACATTGCAAATTTCGTTTCTTCTCTCCAAGCCAGGAAAACCTACAAAATAAAGAGTCTTGGTTGAGTGCACCTTCATGCACGTCAAGCATAAGAAGGTTACCAAAAAACGCATCAAAATCAGTCCAACTGTCCTCCATCATCCGGTGCTCAGTTTTAAATCATGAAGGGAAATAGCAAGTAGGTGATACCTTGGCTTGAAGAGTGAGGGCCCAATGCCAGAGTGCTTGCGCTGTTTGCTCAGACGCATTGAGTCTGTACTGGCCCTGGAAGTAAAACTAAACAACTCATGTATATACTGGAAACAAAATGTACACCTGCACAAGCTCATGAAATGTTGTTATTGTGCATATTATTGCCTTGATGGTCAAGGTAACCCACTGTTACATTAATGTGATTTATATACTGTATGCACCTTCCAGGCCACAAAGCTGTGCTTGGCAACTTCATCTTCATGGCAGCGCTGCATCTGCTCAATCCTGTTTGTCTGGAACTTCTGTCTCTGAACAAACTGAAATACTATTGTTTAAAAGTTGCCATTGAACCTCATGTGTATCACTCAGTTATTCTCACACTCAAGAAATGAAGAAAAAGAAGACTGCATGAGTAAAGAGGACAAGCACCTTTTTCCACATGTCCAACACTCTTCTCGTGCAGTAAAGATCACCCTGAAGACAAGCCTGCTCCTCACTGCTCCTCCGAGGATGCAAACCAGAATAATTTACACTCGTTAGTATTGTAACTAAGTACTGTAATATGAAAAAAACACAGTCGTGTATACAGTAACTCACAAAAGCTATTTTGACAGTAATGGCTTTGTGTTGAGTCATTTTCAGAGAACAGTAAATCTAATAGAATACTATCTGTACACTATGTTAAAGTACTGTATATATGTACAGTATATGTGTGAGAAGACATACCATTTTTTGCTTAAATATTTGCTATTTTTCTATCGCAACCCATACGGTCAAGACAGACGGCCGCCCCACAGAGCCTGGGTTTCTTCCCCAGAGGGAGTTTTTCCTTGCCTCCATCACCAAGTGCTTGCTCATGTGGGGTTTCAGTTGGTTCTCTTTTGCATTTATGTGTGACATTCATGTGGAAGTGCCATGAGTTAACTTGTTGTTGTGATTTGACCGTGTAAATTTCCGTGAAATAGGATTCAATCAATATTAATAAACGGAATATTAGTTAGAGCATACAAAAGCTGTTTATGGCTTTCTAAATACACGTTTTAACATTATCACAGCCCTGTAGACATGAAATAACCCCTCGAATATAACCACATCATACCATCCATCCATTTTCTATACCGCTTCATCCTCATTAGGGTCGCGGGGGCATGCTGGAGCCTATCCCAGCTGACTTCGGGCGACAGGCGGGGTACACCCTGGACTGGTCGCCAGCCAATCACAGGGCACATATAGACAAACAACCATTCACACTCACATTCATACCTATGGACAATTTAGAGTCGCAAATTAACCTAACATGCATGTTTTTGGAATGTAGGAGGAAACCGGAGTACCCGGAGAAAACCCACGCGCACACGAGGAGAACATGCAAACTCCACACAGAAATGCCCAAGGGAGAATCGAACCCAGGTACATTATGTGGCATTAATATATTGTTGATTTTCTTTATATATATCATTTGCCAGGAAAACAGTAGCACGTTTAGTCATCCGGAAATGTAGAGCGACTTCATGTCGTGGATCTTGACAAGCTTTGGGAAATACCTGAATGTATTTCCTTAAATTCTGCTTTGACATTATTTGTCATTTTTAATCGGCCTGTTACCATTTGAACATTAACTATGATTTTTTTTTTTTTTTTTATATAAGATTCAAGAATGGGATTGCCGAACAGGTGACCAAAGAGAAGGAAATGACCAAGGACAGCCTAATCAGAGTAAAAGTATCACAGTGTATTTCTAATACAGGCACGCCAAATTAGCCTGACTCCTTTTAAAAAAGTAAATGATGAAATAAATAAATAAACAGGCAAATACTTAACCCCCCTAATGGTAGACCCAAAGTTACGCCCTTGCTGCGGAAGCGTCTTTTTTCAGAACCGTCAGCTCTCTCTTCCCCTCACCTGCCGTGTAACTCAGTGGTGGCGTCTTTCCGCTGTGTCACTGAGACATGAGGACACCTTTGCCCCTGATGCTTCTCCTTCCCTTCTCCCATCTGCTGATGGGTCTGTTTCCTCCAGCGAGCCCAGGCTCTCTGCAGACGCCGTTGCTCCTCGTGAAGAATGGCCTGAGGGACACATCAAGTTTCACACGCAGTATTCACACTGCAGGCTCACTGAGTCACAACACACCATTCGCTGCCACAGCATCTCCTCTTTGCGTCTCCCTGACCGTTCCTGCCAAGTGTACAACACCCAAGTACACAGACGCTGCCTGAAGACAAGCAGGAGACAAATGATCCGTATTGAGGTCTGGACATGCTGACAAGTGCAAGGACTTGTTGTTGTTCACTCACTTATTGTAGACATCTGCCCTGTGTCTCCTGTCTTTCTTCAGCCTTCTTTGGAGAGTAAACTCAATCCAGGAGTTCAGGTAGTGTGGCAACAGGTGCTCTGCAAACCAGATATCCGCACGCCATTCTAGGTCCTGCATCAGAAGAGCGAATAAACTATGTATGGATGTATTAAAGGAGCATCATTTAAGGGGGGTTTAACATTATAATGGATCTCACTGGGACACTATAGTAAGTTTATTTTAATAAATGATCACTGTTTCGTAGTTGACTACAGCCTATTATTAGTCCAAAAATGCATATTTAAGCAAGTGTTACACATTCTTGGCCTAAACTAAGCATTTTCAAGCATGAAAATGTTCTAAATGAACTAAAATACAAATGCAAAACTTTGATAAACTGCAGTCTACACTGGCCACTAGGTGTCACTAGTATCACAAACCAGACTTTGTCGTCAATGATAAGTGTTTATTATTTTATAATTATATATCAGGTACAATAATAACATAATAATAATAATAGTCATCATCATAATAACGGCTACTATTGTGGCCGTACTCCAGCTAAAACAAAACTATGAATCCACGCCGTCACTCTGTGTCCAAACGTCCAAAACACATTTATTGAAACAAAAACACAAGCCTGAGTCTTATTTATGTCTTAAATGACTTATTTTCTCTGATTATATCTAATATATTAGGTAATATGAGTGTAAAGGTGACTACATGGGTGTTATTTCTCGTCTACAGGGCTCTAATAATGGTAAAAATAATATTTAGAATGTCATAAAAGGGTTTTCTATGTGCTCTAACTACAAAATTATTCTGTTTATTAATGTTGAATCCTACATCACTTATCGCGGCAGGGTCTGGAACCCATTGACCGCAATAAACGAGGGATTACTGTATTCCACGAAAGGGTAAATCTGCATTCTTCGCTTGGCCAAAACTCTCAAATTCAGCAGATTCCATTTAACACAAAGACATTCAAACAAAGCACATACCAAAAATACTGAATATTTATCATTTAAAAGCAATAAATGGGAATTTACAGCTTTATCTTAGCATTTTAAGCATAATATTGTTTGAACAGCCAGATTTAATGCAAATTCAGTCGACTTTCTGCCTTGCACTATGCATGCCTGAGTCCCTCTACTTCCTACAAGACTATTGAGGCCACATCCCCTGGAATATGTTTTTTCTAATCAACATTCATGCCTTTTGTACAGGAATGTGTGATGCTAAGTCACATTTTCAACTCATTATATCAATTAAAGCTAAAATGGCTCAACACACAGCCACGGCTGAATCTGAACATTGTGCATGGCCAACATTAAATACCTGCATGTGTCTTTGCTGTGCAAGTTTCTCTCTCCAGTTGTCATAAGAGCGACTCAACAGGTTCATGCTGCCAAAAAAGAAAACAACAATAACAAACCGAAGCAGTCGTAAATTAATTATGCTTACTTGTTTCACGGCGCCACATGATACAAATGATAAAGAAGTCAAATAAAAGCACCGGTAGTTTGTCAGTGCCATGTCTGTCAGTGCTTGGAAAGGTTCATCTTCAGCCTTCTCCAGCCGGTCCTTCCACAGCCTCCAATATTTATTGATCATCTATGTAAAATAATAACACAGGGCATGTATTTAATTGACATAAGCCACAACATTAGGTACACAAAATCCATTGCAAAATTTTCTACGCTGCTTGTCCTCACTAGGGTCGTGGGGGTATGCTGGAGCCTATCCCAGCTGACTTTGGGCAAGCGGCGGGGTATGCACAATCCAATGGGATCCAACTACATCAAATATTCTGCCTTTCCAATGACTTGCATGAAACATATCAATACTGTATGTTTATTAGTGTGGTCGTAGTTTGCTGTGGTGTAGCGAGACTTGCACTGTATTATGCTGAGAGGATTCTAATATATCGATTGCATGAGCAGGGACATTACGGTATTTTATATAGATATTAGAATATTAGATGCAATGCAGTTGTACAACACTGCAAACTACAACCACAATAATAACAATGTTAGCATACACACAGTGCAGTGGAGAAGAGTGTAGCCTCGTGAGGAGCAATGCAAGGTAACGTAGTAGAAATTAAATGCATAGATTGCAATATAGTGTATCACCCTGTATTTTTTCATTGCACTTTTCTTATTATTGTTAGTAATGTTAAAATCTACTCTCGTCTCATAGACCCAATCTCGTGTATCGTCCCGTGACCTGAGTATCTTGTGACACCCCTACTGTATGCCTGTAATTGTTTCTTAATGTGTAATGGTGCATTTAAAATGTGTTTAATAACTGTGAGAGGCATATTCTAAGGTTTATTTTAAGGGCTTCTTATGGGTGCATCCATAAATTGCAGTTTTTCACCATTCGTGGGGGGTCGTTGAACATCACCCCTGTGAATAGTGGGGATCTACGGTAAATGTAGTTCAGCTTTCACCAAGTGCCTATTAATTACAGTCTGGTGATGATGTTGAACAGCTGCCTTTTTGTTCAGTTGTTGTGCTCTGTTCTGGCTCACGTGGTGTGACAGGCCCTGAAGTACAGCACGCTGAAAGAACACACAGTCATCAGCATACGTCAGTAATCAGTTACCAAGGCTTCCCCCTCCACAACTTACCTGCAGGCACTGATGGTGGTGATGACTTGCCATGTGGCCTCGAAGTGCTTTTCCTTTGCGCCGTGTCACATCTGCAGAGGAGCTCAAGAATCAAACCTGTAGGTCAGAGTTGCTATGAAAGCTACATTTTCAAAAGAGGATACACGCCTTCCAGTGCAGCAGGGCTCGACGCTGAGATACCCGCATGGCCAGCTGCCCTGCACCTTGCAAACGGTCCTCCTCATTCTGTTTGCGACACCACGCGCTCCTCCACACTCCCCAGCTCAACCTTGTCAGGTGAAGACGGGCGGCGTGCGTAGCAACAACTGAATGAATGAGTGAATGAAAGCTCAGTGGTGATGGTTTTCATGAAAACTTGCCTCCAATATCCTCAAGATAACCTTGTGACTGTCTCTTGTGCTGGCGAAAGCAGACAAAACTTTGCCACTGATGCAGTGACTTATTTTTCACACTGCTGATGTAGTGAAGTGAAGCTTTGGATTCGTTCTCTCTCTGAGAACAAACAGCAGTGTGCATTTCTTTCCACTGAAGAAAAGCCTTTCACAAAAGATAGAAAGGGAATAGGTTACCACACACAAGCGTCCAAGTAGATTCTGCGATTTGGCTTTTACACAACAGCACACTGTGGTTGTCCAATTACCTCTGTATATAAAACTGTACTAGTATGTGGACATTAGCATGTCATGCAAATAAATGGTGGATCTTCACCCTGCTCTGGAGAATCATTGTCCGGTGCCTCAAGGCTTGGTCTTCCATATTGCAAATGTTTTGATGCTGCTGCAACTTCATCTGCCACAAACACCAAATTGAACTGAAAGAATAATGCGTTAAAAAATGACCATCCACAGAACCCTGCAGTTGTAGATCAAGTTTTACATACTTAAGATTTCTGCGTCTGTGCTGCTCTCGAGCCATTTGATTTCTTCTGCTTTTCAGCCGTCTCATCTGGACGAAATTCTCCCACCTGTCGAAAAAACGCCGCTTGTGCCGCCTTTCATCTGGCAGACAAAGTACTTACTTTTGAGATAGCTCAACATTTAAAGATTCTTTCCTTGGAAATGTTTGCGTCAAAAACATACCAAACCATTGAGCTCTCTGGATTTTGCCCTTCTTTTCCTCTTGCAGTGACAGAAATGTTTGCCAGTTTTGGAACGTCAGTTGGAGCAGGTAATACCTTGATGAAAGACACAGTCATTAAGAGTCATAAGTCATTAAGAGTCAAGAGACATAACAGTCAACAGTGATTGCATAACAGTCTCAGGCGCTGACTTGTGGTGACAATCTGCCCGTAGTGACAGACTCCATTCCTTCCTGGAAGCCCACAACTCGTCTCTCCATCCCTCAAATGTTCGTCTCTGCAGCACGTTGTCATAGTGACACCTGTACATTAAAAATAAACTTAGAGCCTGGAATGACACACAAGAATGACCAGTAACTGCGTTTCTTGTTTCAATAGATTTAGTTATGATGAATACTTACTTGGCTACATGAGGATGGATCTGACCAAATGTGTTCTGCATCCATATTTTAAGGAACTTCCTTGCCAAATGCCTGTAGAGTTTGTAGAGGTCAAACAGACAATACATATAAATTGACAAAATGCAAACGTAACAAACTTTGTACCTTATTCTTAACTCTTTCAGCCTTCCGCCTTTGTTCCAATTGTATCCGACTCTATAAGGAATACTTCTACTTTGAAGTGTGCGCACTTTGGTATCAACACTAAATCTGACTCTCTGTGATCTTGGTCTTTGTAGGTCCGCCGGCTTTCTTGAGGTACTCTGCATTATTACGAAGACGAGTGCTCCATAAGACTACAGGTCCAAAATATGGCGTAAAAACGATAAAAAAAACACATCCACTTTAAAATCGAGGTGGTAAATTCTATGCCCTTTGTGTAATTTAGTTATATCTCGTCAAAGTGTATGAAATGAACTGTTTGGGTAACTTAACCGCCGCGCATTTGTTTTTCTTTGTCACGTGACCAGAAATTATATACGGGGTTGTTTAATTTATTAACCTGTCAACGGCGATGTCGCTCTCAACTGACCTGGACATGCAAAGGAGTCAACGGCGCTACGAAAAGTTTACAAATCAAGCACACCCTAAAGTTCCGAATAGCTGTCCGAGTATTTGCCTTGTGACAATTTGAAATTTTGAATAGGTTGCAGCTACACTGCTACAAATTATGAAGCCTTTTTTCTCAATTCCTCATACATTTCTCACAAGTAACTTGAGGCGGTGTTGTTAGCGTTCTCAAGAGTAAATATCAAACAAATCAGACTGGTTCCATTTCTACAAAGGCGCGAGGGGCACTGCGTCAGCTTTCCGAGGACCTTCTTAAAGCGGCGATCAGAGAAAAATTGCTGCTACGACTCAGGGAAGAGAGAGCGTGTAGACAAGTATTTCAGATTATTTCGAGATAATAAGATAAGACCGTACAGTTATTTAAGTCACCCTAGTACGTTTCATTTCTTTACATCACTACAACTGCCTAGCTGGCATAAGATTCCGTGGGTGGGCTTTATCCCATTCCCCAGCTAGTTGGCTAGCTAGCTAGCTAGCTAAAGGGGCTCGATTAGCTAGCTAGCTGACGAACGTGAACTGTACCTCAACCACTTTCCTACATAGCCAGCATACCGGTGAGTCGTTGCTGTGTGTTCGTTTTTAATTTAACCGCGTTTTAGACTGCTGTAAAATGTGTATTGAACATGAGGTTCAGGTGTCTTTTATGATGTGAAATGTTTCCCAGAACTTTAAAATAAACAATTAAGTTGTATAACTACTAATGTGTTTATCTTAATGTAGTTTTATTAAAATATTTTACTACGTATTTCGTCTTCTCATTTTGCTCATTTGCAATAGATGCCACCCATTGCCTTCAAGCTGTAATCAATTAACCTGCTAATTGGATAGTTGCTACTTTCTAGGACTCGTCAGTGTCAGAATTTCAGCGTGCACGGCAACCTTTTGGCCTGACCTTCTTCTGCTTTTTGATGCCCCCCCCAACATTCTTTACTTTATTCTTAGTTTGCTGTTGACTGAGCATTGACCCTTAAGATTTATTGACTTTAAATGCATCTAACAAGTATGTCCTCAATTGGTTCATGCCACAGGGCGCACATTGAATGCAGCCTCTTAAATATGCGAACTTTATTTCCAACAGAGTCATTGTTTGCCTTGAAGCTGTTTTCCTGTATCTAAAATCCACCATGGACGGTGACGATTGTGTTGAAGACAAAAATGGAAGTGGTGATGCTGCGGATCAAGTTAAGAAACCAGCAACAGCTCCACATAGATATACCAAGGTGATGGGGTGGAGGGGGAAAAAAACATTTGGGATGTTTTAATTTTTTGATGTGTTTGAGTGTAATATTTAATTCTAATTTGTCTATGTAGGAGGAGCTTCTTTACATAAAAGAGTTGCCCATATCCAATGAAAGGCCAGAATGTCTCTCAGAGAAATATGACAGGTAAGACTTAATTCTTGGCATGTGTGGTAAACTGTCGCCAAACGACTGGTTCTGCACTACACGTGAATTATGTGGTTTTCTTTTTCTCTGCTCTCCCCTGCTGCGTTAGAGTAGGTTTGACATTTGTAATTTCAGCGCTCACCTTTTGAAGTTTATTCACTGTTCTGTTTCAGAATGAATTTAAGACCGCTACATCAGTAATTGCTTTAATATCAGCCTTGAACCTCAAGGGCGGTCGTGCAGCCTAAGACACAGACAAGGGTTTGGTTTTGATGTGTGCGTGGTCATAATCAATTAAACTGATCAAAGAAAACTGGATTGCAGTTGCGTTTCTCACAGGACTGCAATCTGTGTGGTGGGGGTGCAAATGGGCCCTGGGCTGCACTTAGAACACCACTGGTTGATGTATTTCACCAGGAAGTGGTCACAAATGATGGAAGGGTATCTCCAAGCTTCTTTGGTCAAAGGTCGGGCTGCACGCTTGTAAAGGTGTTTGAAGTGAATGTCTTCAGTTACTTTTTTCCCCTTTTTTTTGTGTCTACACTGAGCGATGGGGGAGGGAGGGGTTACACACACTGCAAAGTTGTGAGCACAGCAACATGCTGGAAAGGTGAGAAAAAGTTGGCCTCAAATAAGTGAATGTATGGGTAACACTGGGTCAATTGTGTGAAATATATTTTTGGATTAATTGCTTCTTGAAGTAAGAGTGGCAAAATGGACTGCATTGCACTACTTGGCTACAACCAGCAGTGAGTAGTGGTGTTGATTGAGTCTTGCTGTCTAAAGAAGTCCAGAATGATATTGCTGTTTTTGATGAAAGGACAGCTGTAATCATTAGTACAGTAATGCCTCACTAAATGAAATTTTCCATGAGGTTGGGTTTAGTATTAATAAATTGAATATTTTCCTAGTTGGAGCATAGAAAGCCTGTTATGTTCTAAATATTAATTTCACCGTTATTACAACACTATACATGAAGTAACACTCCTGTAGTCACCTTTACACCCATATTACCCAATATAGTAGATATATTCAGAAAATAAGCCATTTCAGACATAAGACTCGTGCTTGTGTGTTACAATAAATGTCTTCCAGATGTGTGGACAGGAAGTGAAGTCAGGGATTCGGAGTTGAGTTTTAACTGCACAACACAACCGTACCCCATCTTATGTCAATTGTTTTTGTGCCGTGTGCCTGTTGTGAGATAATTTATAAAATAAGAAAAGCCTGTCGTTGGCGATGGTCTAGTGCATGTAGCTAGGATACAGTGCGTCTTGTATTGCCTTAATGTGTTTGTATTTTATCTCATTTAGAACATTTTAATAGTTAATGTAGGTCACAAATGCATAAATTTTGCTTCAATATACATTGTTTGGACTAATAGGCCGTAGTCAACCACGAAACAGTATTTATTTTTGAAAAAACTCAATAGTGAAGAAATGATGTTCGAACAGAGAGCAAGGGATGACTGTACTTGAGTCCATTTTCCCACTTGTTAACTAATTTCTAACATTTTGGTGCAGTGATGGTGTCTGGGACCCTGAGAAGTGGCATGCCTCGCTGTATCCCACCTCAGGACGCAACTCTCCAATGGATGCTTTTAAAAAGGATTATTCGGAGGATCGAGTTCCGCTGAAAAGAAGAATCCCAGGTAAATGCCTGTCCAATCTCCAGAGCAAGAACAGATGTCTGTTGAAATTGAATACTGTGTCACAGAATATGCTGGATGATCCCCTGTAGTTGAGCTCTCTCAAACATTTCAATTACTCAATTATTGATTCTTCATAGTTAGGGTTGGGCATTGAGTGTTGAATATCGATTGTAACCGGACTAACATTCCGATTCTCTTGGGATCATTAAAAACATTTTTATTTTGATGACTAGTTTTGATGTCCAGTCAGACGACCGGAAGAAATGGCCGCAAACACCAACGAAGAAGCAGCTGCAAAGTTTGGCTTAACTTAATACAAAAAAAAGAGCGGTCTGCTCAGTGCAACATTTGCAACACAATGATATGCAAAGGAGGGTGAACGACCAACATGATTAAACACATCCAGATTCATGGTGTAGAAATAAGAGTGCCCCTGTCTTTGATGCGCTATGTCAGACTTCCTGTGACAATAGATCTGAGAAATTAATCGTAAAGTTGATAAGTTCATATCATTAAAAAAATTGAGGAAGTTCAGACATTTCATACAGTAGGTACTCTTGGCTCTTGGTTAGTGCCCTCGTTTAAACCAAACTTTTATGACCCTGCTGCTAAAGGCAGCGGAATCGAGAATCGTTAGGAACCGGAATTGAAACAAGGAACCGGAATCCTTAAAATTCAAACTATTCATATTGCATGCTCATTACCAACGGACAAATGGTGGAAATGGCCAAAGTAGCCTCAGCAACAGGGTGCGAGTTGCAATATGATGGTGTTCATGGAACATTGTAATGTGTGGTATGTTTTTTCTTTCATGCTATGAAAATATTGCTCTTCCGCAACACTAATGTAAACTACTCTTTTTATGCATTGCCACTGACTGGTCAGACACGGTTAAACTTAAGTGAACAATCTGAAAGTTATTTTGCTATTAAGCTTTAATACTGTGGGGTTTTTATTTTGGTAAAATGTTTGTGCTCAGCTAAAATTAAGCCAGTTTGCTGGGTTTTGTTCAGATCCTCGTGAGCGGCTAAAAGAGGATGACTTGGATGTCATACTGAGCCCACAGCGTCGCAGCTTTGGAGGTGGATGCCAAGGCAATGCTGCACCTGCTGTCCACTCCTCTCGACCAATCAGCCCTCTTGAAAACAAGGAGAATGAGAGTCTCCGTTTAGGAGGGACGCGCAGAATTGGTAGCGGACGCATCATTGCTGCCCGAGCCTTTGAGAGAGAAGCCCGCCTAGAGAAGGAGAGGGAACGGGACAGAGACTTCAAGGATAAACGATACAGGGTTGGCTCACATTGATTTCATTCCAAATCAGTCTTACTCAGTTGTTTAGCATTACAGCTGAGACTTAAGTCAGATTTATTTATAAACTTATCCACAACAGAAGTTATCTCATGACGCTTTACAGAAGGAATGCTAAAGTTTAAAAAGCATGAATTTGCCCTTCAGATTCATTCAGACCTCTGTCAAGATGAACTTGTTAATGTGCTCGAACCTTTGTCCTTCCATAATGCATGCAGTCATATCTTGTATTAGCAGAAACTAAAGATTGCCACATGCTGCCTTGATTGTTCCATGCCAGTTATCAAATCACTTTACTCATGTAGCCGAAGCCAATGTTTCATCCTTGTTTGTTTTTTAATCCCAGAGAGAGAGAGATTTTGCAGATAAGCGTGTGTTTAGTGAAAGGAGAAGGAATGACTCTTATGCGGAGGAAGAGCCAGAATGGTTCTCTGGCGGTCCTACAAGCCAGTCTGAGACGATAGAGCTCATTGGATTTGATGATAAAATACTGGAAGATGACAGACGCAAGTCGAGGCGGTCAAGGAAGAGGACCGAGTCTGTCAAAGAGGGTAAGTTCAAAGTTATCTTGTGACTCGACTCAAAATACTGTTGCTTATTTGCCATGTTTATGTGCATCAGTGGCCTGCAATGGACAGCCAGAGGAGCAAGGTGTGAGTCTGCGCCCTACAGCCGATCAGGAGGTTCCCCACCCAGATGTGCTGCCAGAGCAGTCAGCTGGAGACTTTGACTTCAATGAATTTTTTAATCTGGAGAAGACCATGCCAGGACTGGCATCTGTAAGTACTGGGGTGCACTACTGGTGTTAGATGACAAGCATAGCATCATAAATAAGGCTAAACAAAGGGTTTCCTCTGAAATTCCTCTGAAAAAACGTGTCCTGGTTTCCCCTTTGGACTCAACGTACCTATCCATCTATTTGCTGTGGTACGCCAGTAACGTAGTTCTTTGGCATAACAATGTTAACAATAACTGTTGCTATACCTTGGTTAATATGTGTTACATTATGTAAATGGGACGCTGTTGTCAGTTTTTGGAGGCCTTTTTTTCCCCCAAAGGCTTTATAGGCGTAATAGGTGCATCCCATTATGTGCATTCTTAGTTGCCTTATTTTAGCTGTTTTTATATCTTTAGAACACACAGAAAAGAGATGTGTGCTCATGTCTATCATAAGGCTTGTGGATGGGCAAAATCCCAAAAAAGTGCAGTTTTCCTTTTAAGTTCTCTTTTTTTTAAAGTTTATGCGCATCAAGATAGCTACAGTATATTTAATTCACATTGAACAAGAACTAGTGAGGAGGCTTTGTGACACTGTCTTCCGGCACATTTTGTGCTGAATAACTCAAATGATACAGTAAAACAGCCTAAACGTGAGTGGCACTTTTTCCCTCTGCTGCTGTTTGGGTCCCCCCCCCCAAAAAAATCACTTTTCATAGTCTCTGACTTCTGTCTTTTTAGATGATTGAGGATGTTTTAGGGGAAGGACCTGTATCAGCAAGCCGCTTCAGTCAATGGTTCTCCAGTAACTTGAGCCCTTCAGGCAGCCGCTCAAGCAGCCTGAGGTCCACTCCGCATGAGGAGCTGGAAAAACTAGCAGGTAAGATTTCTTTGTTCCAGTGCAGGGGAAAAGTAAGTTTCAATGTTAATCTTGCAACTCCCTTGCAATAAAGGGCTTGAAGGGCTCGGCACATCTCCTCGTCAAAGTCCCGCTTCATACTTCACACCCATTCAATCATCGGAGGGCAAAGAGAAGGTGGACATACTGGAACTGTTGCACAAGGCCAAAATAGACGTGAAGCCTCTTCTCTCCACACTTTCAGTCAACAAGGCTCGCCTACGGGAAAGCAGTGAGTGCTACTTCAGTTATGTAAAAATGTTGCGTACACTTAATAAAATCGAATGAATTTCATTCATGTTCTTTGGTAACCTTGTGAGTCTTCTGTTGAGAAATAAAAATGCCCAGGTGTTTTTAGAGAAGACCTTTTTATATTGTGATTTATATTTATTGTTTATATTGAGTTTTATCATGATCTCAACCATAGCTCACTCCGGAGCAGTGCTGTCCCTGGAAGAGGTGGAGGGGGAGATGAAGGGCATGAAACTAGGCTCAGAACCACACATGCAAAAGGTGGTCCATCCAAAGAAAGGAAATGGGACGCCCTTCATGGCCGAGCATTTAGAGGAGGCTTTAACTGGTGGTCCTAGTGCCCGCTCACGCCCGCGTGACACAGACATGTCTGCTTTTAATAAACTGGTCAGCAGCATGAAGGCAAGTGGAACCCTGCCAACTCACCCCAAAACCAGCTCAAGCAATGTAAGTATTTCTCATTTCAATATTTGCCCTAGACTGGACATGTTTCACTTATAAAGAAAAGATTACCCTCTGTGATGGCAAAACAAAAACTATATATAACCTGGAGGACTTTTGAAAATAATTTGATTAGACAGCGATGGGCATAAATTTGCTTCAGAGGCTGAAACTTCTGTTACTGTTTGGCAAAGCCAGTCATGCTGCGGTTCCATTGCACATTGACAAATTCAATCTTCTTGTGTATGATTGCAGCCATCTGCAGACCAATCGGTGGTGACACTAACTGAAGCTCAGATGCCTGCTCAGCAGCCAAAAAACATATTCCAGGTATTTGAGATGAGTCAAAGATCAGTCAAAATGTTGAACATCAGTTATTTGCCCTTTGAATATCTCACAAATGACACAGTAGTTTTGGGTGGAAAAGTTACCAAAAAATGACACCGTGTTGCATCGCAGGACCTCCTAGGAGGGCCGGTTCGTAGTGGCTCACCCGCACTACTTGGCAACCTTTTGGGCAATTCTGAAGGCCCAGCGGCTCCCAACCCGCTACATGGCCTCCTGCACAAGCGTCCCTCACCACCTCTCTTTCCACAGAGGGCACTCTCACCTGACTACTTCAATAGGCGGTTACCACATTCAGCAGGTAATAGTCAAAAGGTTAGATTAAACATTTTGGAAAGAACTCTAAAGCTGTAGAATTGAGCACACTTACCTTTTTTGTGGTCTTGCATCCTTATGGTGTAGTGAATATTGTTTTTCAAAGTACTGTCCCACAGTTGTGCTCTTGGCAGAAAACAAACTCATGTACTGTAGTTCATTAAGGAGTGTTTGCGTCTTCATTATACTTATTCTAAGCTTTCTTACAAATAGCTCTTTAAGTGGATAATCATATTTGTCCTGTTTAGCATTGACATGTTATGTTTTAAACAAGCTGGATAAAGTAGTCCTTTGCTGTCTCCTCATGGCAGCTCAAGGCTTCCCAGTTGGTCCTCAGCCCATGATGCCTGAACAATTTGCTGATATACACAGGTCTATCAGCCCTGGATCTGCAGCTCAGCAGCAGGTAGCATGACTGTTCCTCTTGGAGGGTTTCTTTCACCGACATGCTATTCAGAACTTGATGTTACTTCACATTATTTACATGAATTTGTATGACATCCCCCATCAGTATTGTAGTCCATTAACAGCGACTTAACCCCCCACCACTTGGTCTCCTAAGTCCAGTTCTGGTCAGATTTCTGTGATAAACGGAGTTCCGCTTTGTTGCTGGGGACAATTAAGTAAAGAGTTTGGCTTTTCAAAACAATATGCGTTCAAAAGATTAATACATTTGCATCACAAAAATGCCTTCTCAAAAAAATCTGACCTCACAAAATGCTCTGCTTTTGTCTCCAGCCGTATACCTGCGCACTGTCTCCTGTGCATTCTTGTATGTGACGAAGACGCTCGCATCTACTTCTGCGACAGGGTGCCGTGGCCATCTTTACGGATGTGTTCCACAGCGGCAGAAGGTGCGAGTGTCTTGCAGGGATACGGCAGGAGACCAATAACGCCAAGCGTTTGAGGTTTTATTTATTTTAGAAGGCTTTTTTGTGATGCAAATGTATTAATCTTTTCAACGCATGTTCTTTTGAGAAGCCAACCTCAATTGTCCCCAGCAACTAAGCAGGACTACGTTCTTCATCACAGAAATCTGACCAGTACTGGACTTGGGAGACCAAGTGGGGAGTAAGCCGCTGTTAATGAACTATAATGCTGATGTCATACAATTACATGTTTTAAGAAAGAAAAAAAAAAAACTATCCCTTTTTTAATACAGTTGAACCTCGGTTAACGTGTTTTTGGTTAATGTTAAATTAACACAATTTTGCCTCTGTTTGCATGAATTCTTCAGTTACTGTACAATATGGCGTCGCTTGTGATGTCAATACACTGCGTGAGTCCAACTGTATCCTTAATGTGGCACAAAACGTCCTTCCTTGTTAGTATCCTATTAGCTATCTAACAAAATGGCCACACGAAGTCAGCTGCGTTATGTCGTCCTAAGTCTTCAGAAGTTGACTCAAAAGTGTTAACACAAAACATGCTTATTTTACAGGCAGAAAACAATTCTAAAAGCATTTAAATGACGAATGAAAGGGTTATTGAACATTTTAAGGTTGTTTTCGGTGTGTAAGCCCGTACTTTCTCTCATGCTTTAAACCTTGCGCCTTGTAAAGCAATGCAGATAATTTATGGCTAAAAACTGAATGCCCCATGAAGCTGAGAGTGCAGCTTCAGGAGGTAGTGAAGTGGAAACTCATATCATGTTTTGAAATCTCTGCAGCAATCGTGTTTTGATCAGACACATTTTAAGGTAAGTCAAGGTAAACTTTATTATCCCCAAGGGGCAATTTGTCCTACAGCCAGCAGTATCACATGGACAACAAACAAGCAAATATTAAACAAATACAGCACCAACCTTACAAAGAGTTATTCAGCTCAGCAGTGGCTGCCGGAACCAAAGAATTTCTCATCCTATTGGTCCTACATTTATGAACACCGTATCTGCGACCCGATGGAAGCAACCTGAACTGTTCATGCAGAGGATGACTGGGAAGTTTGATCAAGTGTAGAATTACTACAGCTTCTGTTTGGACTGGGGGGGTGGCATTTATTTAATTTAAAAGCTGTGTACCAAGTATCCCATCTTACAACATGGACACCTGCGGTTTATATACTGGTGCGCTCTATAGTTGGGAAATTACTGTACTTTTAGCTTCATTGAAGACGACTGTTCCTGAAGGCACGACGTGGCAGCAAAATCAACCACCACCACCTTCTTGAATTCACTGTCAAAAATGCTGGCAACTTAATTTTCTCCATTTTGGGTTATTGAGGTGAGCTGCTATTAAATTCAAGGAATAACTCATGGTAAAACAGGAAGATGGTGGTGGTTGATCTCGCTGCCACATTGTGTCTTTGGGAACAGTCACATTCATGTCTTGAGTGAAGGTCACCTTAAATGTTAATTTATTCCTTTCACATCTATGTTTATATGCATTTAAAGTTTACTGCATATCAAACTATAATTCAATCTATAAAAATGTTTTGTGTTAAATTTTTTGGCTTTCTGGAACAGATCAAATTGAATACCTTTTTTTGTTTGTTTTTTTTAATGGGAAAAATGTGTTCTGCTAACATTGGTTGTGGTTACAATCAGACCTTCTGGAACGAATTCATGACGCCAAACAAAGTTCCACTGTACTTTATCAACTTACCTGAACTCTCCCCTCCCCCTCTTTTTTTTTTTTTTTTTTTTTTTTTTTTTTTCTTTTTTGTCAATTTCTTAAACATTTTACTTTTTCCCCCAGATGAGGGCACTCTCCATGCCAGTGACTCATGCAGATCTAGAGGCACTAGCATTTCACCAGGATCTTGCACTACATGCCCACCAACACCAGTCTGGCTACAACAGGCTACCACAGGACAAATGTTTTCGAAATCGGTGAGGGACTTCTAATTTTGCTTCAGTAAATATCCCAAAAAGCAATGGGGGTGTGCAGTATGCTCATAACCTAGCATTTACTGCATATACAGACCTGATCAAAATCTTAAGACCAGTTAAATTGCTAGAATTTGCATTTTGCACATTTGGATCTTAATGAGGTTTTAAGTAGAGCTACAATATGCAAAAGCAAGAAGGGGGAGTGGGACAAAAAACATTTGGAACTTGTAATTTCAACAAAAAAACTGAAATAGGTTGTTTATCACCTGATCAAAACTTGAAGACCACAGGCTATAAAAGCCAAAATCTGCTCAAAATATTCCTTTTCTGTCAGGCATTCACACTGTTGTGCCCTCCTGATGGCTAAAGCCAAGAAGCTTTCTCTTTTGGAACTTGGTCGGATTGTGGAGCTGCATAAGCAAGGCCTCTCGCAGCGTGCCATTGCTACTGAGGTTGGGAGCAGTAAGACTGTCATTCTACATTTTTTTTTTTAAAGATCCTGAAAAAACAAATTCAAAGACCTCGTCTCCTTGAACGCCCGTTTAGACTTTGCCAGGGAGCATCAAACATGGGACATTGAAAGGTTGAAAAAATTTTATTCTCTGAGGATAAAATTTAACCTTGACGGTCCAGATGGCTTCCAATGTTACTGCCATGACAAGGAGATCCCAACTGAGATGTTTTCTACCTGGCGTGGTGTGGGGGGGGGGGGCGGGTCGGGTCGGGTCGGGTCGGGGTCCATCATACTCTGGGGTGCTTTTTCCATTCAGTGGAACACAGGAGCTTCAGGTGGTGCGGGGTCGTCAAACCGCGGGTGCTTACGTGCAGATGTTGCAGCAGGCATCCGTCATGATTGAGGGCCCTTGTCTGTGTGGTAACAGCTGGGTTTTTCAACAGGACAACGCTGCAGTCCACAATGCTCGCTTGACGAAGGACTTCTTTAGGGAGAATATCCTCACTCTTTTGGACCATCCTGAATGCTCCCCTGATTTAAATCCCATAAAGAACATTTGGGAATGGGTGGCAAGGGAAGTTTATAAAAATAGCCATCAGTTCCAGACAGTTGATGCCCTTCGTGACGCCATCTTTACCACTTTGAGCAATGTTCCCACTAGCCTCCTGGAAACACTCGCATCAAGCATGCCCAAACGAATTTTTAAAGTGATTCACAAGAATGGTGGAGCTACTCATTCTAGTCCTAAAGTCCTACTGAGAACATTTTTTGTTCTGGTTTGGAGAGTTTTTATTTTTTGAGCGATGGTCTTCAACTTTTCATCAGCTGAAAAACGGCCTAATTGTTTTCAATAAATTACGTTTTCAAAGTGCTTTTTGTCTCTCTCCCCCTTCTTGCTTTTGCATATTGTAGCTCTACTTAAAACCTCATTAAATGCAAAATGCAAATTCTAGCTATTTTTCAACTGGTCTTAAGATTTTGATCAGGTCTGTATTTAATCAGATAAGCTATGAAAGTAGGTTATTTTTTTTTTTTAGTAGCATACTTGTATCTAATGTGCTTTTGGTTTCAGTCCACAGCGTGTTAACCGCTCCCCTGGCCCAGGCACCCAGCCTGCTGGAAGAAACTCACCAGGCAGTGCCGTCACCAGTATGGTAAGCAACATTTTGTGCTTCCCAGCCACAAAGTTGTTCCTTGAGGTCTCACAGATACAAAATAGTAAAGTGTTTTATTTTCTTGTTAGCTGTCTCCATCATTTACACCCACATCAGTGATCCGCAAAATGTATGCGACGAAAGAAAAAAGCAAAGATGATCCATCGGGTCGATCAGAGACCAAAGAGGAAGCAACAGCACAAGATGGTACAGAGCCTTCATTGGCCTACAGATGTACATATTTGAATTTATGAATGTTGCGATTTTTGGACATTCCTCATGATAGAAAACTCCTCTAATCTACACCTGGATGCCATGGAAGGGAATGCTGCCCAGTCTGGTGGAGTGACATCGACGTCTCAGAGCTTGCCAAGCAAGGACCAGGAGCGACTCAAGCCTCTTTCTGCTGGACATCATACGTCTACCACTGCACTGCCAGGACCATCCTCCACTTTCCCTCGTCCTATCTACCCGGTACCGCTACTGTCCCATGTACCAATGGTGCGCCCTCCTCCCCAGCTCCACCCCAATGTGGTTCAACGAATGCTTGCACAGGGAATCCAACCCCAGCAGCTCGCACCTGCACTTGCCCAAGGTAACATCAAACATTCTTTTGGTCCTTAACACTGCAGTCTAACCAACACTGCAACTCTCTCGCTCAGGTATATATCAACATGACCTTGCACAGCTTCAAGGCTTGCCCCCTGCAATACTTGGCCAACCGATGTACCCTCTCAGCGCCACAGGAGGGCACCCGCTTCTACCTCCCAGAGCAAGTAGTCAAATGCAGCTGGCAGTAATGCAGCAGCAACTTCAGCAACAGAGACCAAGTGAGTAAAAACAAATGCTGGTGAAGTGTTGCATCTCAAAAATGTTTATTCAAAATGCATGCACATGTACATGCTAGTCATCCCATAAGACTATAGTACATTTGTTTTGACAAGTGCTTCACTGACTTAAGTGTAAGGGACTGTCTCCCTGCTATCTTGTCCATCAGCTCAAAATATGTTGTATTAAACTTGTCTCCTCTTGCAGTACATCAGAGCATCCCAGGCTCACAGTCTCAGAGCCAAGGGCCTCATCGAACAAATGGTCCCCAGCGACACGGCAGGAGCCCCCCTCCAGGCCTCTCTAAGTGGTTTGGCTCAGACGTGCTGGATCAACAACTTCCCTCCATGCCGGCCAAGGTCATAAGTGTAGACGAGTTGGAGTTCCGGCCGTAAGAAAATTAACACTGAGGTGGACTTCAAAATCCCCCACCCCCAATTCAATGAATTTAAAATGTGAACTTTAATTTGAAAGCTGCTGCACAGTCTATTTTGACCCAAGCTCTTTAAGTGACAGAAAATGGAAGCCAGGCAATGGAGATTTGTTACTGCAGCTAAGTGACTTATTTTGTCCCTTTTTTTTTGGTATGAGATTCTCGTAAATTTGGGAGTAAGTTATGTATGTTCATGATTGTACAGATGATGGGAACTTTTCTTAGTCCCCCTGTATATAG
The DNA here is from genome assembly GCF_027744805.1 of Dunckerocampus dactyliophorus. Lineage (NCBI taxonomy): Eukaryota > Metazoa > Chordata > Actinopteri > Syngnathiformes > Syngnathidae > Dunckerocampus > Dunckerocampus dactyliophorus. The sequence continues at coordinate 3,219,285 of NC_072826.1, forward strand.
CAATGTTTTTTTTCTAGGTATAGAGGTGAAAGTATTGTGCAGTTTAAATGCTGTGAAGACGCTCACCGTGACCTTGTATCACTCTTGACTTTCATTTTCCCCTCAAGAACTGCACTGAGAGCTACTGCAAGTGTTGGACGAGGAGATTTTGCGGTGCACTCTTACCTTGATGCTGGCTCAGTTCTGTAGATGTGACGAGCTGGATCACTTCAAGGCGACTCCAAGGGACAGCTGGTTGTGCCTTCTGTGTATTTTTGTTTGGTTTTCTTTTGAAACTGTGTCCTCTCCCATAATCCTCCCACAAGAGGCAGGATCACAATTTTTGGAGGTGTAGGGTACTCAGTTTTTTGTGCTATTAAGTTATAAAGCACAGAATTAATAAATAAAATTGACTAAATCATTTTGGTATATTAAGTGTTTTTGTCTGCTTTTTCTCCCACTCTTGTCATTTGTGTTTAATTGGACTAGATGGTTATTTTTATACCTCAATCAGCATGAGCACAGTTATTAAAATTAAATTAGATTCACCTCAAATCTCACATCTTGGAAAAAAAAATAAAACCGTGGGACTACTTTTGGCCACGAGTCAATAAATTGACTAGGGAAGTTCATTGTTTGACTCAAGACTGTTCTCAAAGAACTTACGTTAAATGTAAAACAATACTGAATGACTCCCAATTATTTGAAACCATTTCAACAAACAATGTAAAAGTAGGAATGAGATCCTTTAATGAGAACATTACGTTCACCAAATGATTATCTGGGCATTTAAATTGATGGGAAGATAATCACCTGAAGTCAACTGAGGACCAGCCAGGGCGACATGTCGATTGTCGAGCGGAAGTTGTTGGGGGAGGGGCCTTGTGTCAACAGGAAGAGGAGACCGCGTCTTTCATATTTTCTCATACCTTTTTAAAACACCCCTGAAGCACGTCTATGTTGATAATGTGGAAGCGAGACGGGAATCAACTAAAAAAACAATTGGCTCAATGGAAACCTTTCAGAGTCTTCCGGACATCAACCCCCCACCCGTGAAGAAAGCAGGGTTCAAAGTTCACAGGAAGCTGGGGGGGCTGCCATCTTTAGCTTACTGCTAGCGCTAGCATCTGAACGTAAAGGGGGGTTGTTGCTAGCTAATCGTTAACTGTTACCTAACCGACGGCTCGCCTCTGCTAGCTACCGTCCTTTCTCCCACCGTGGCCGCTCACGACCCTTCGCCGGTGGATGAATTCGGCATGGATAAAGTAGCGGAGCCGTCTTGGACTTCTTCGTACACCTACCAGGTGAGCAAGCACAGCGCCGAGATGCTACACAACCTCAACGTCCAGAGGAAAGATGGAGGCAGGTTCTGCGACGTGATCCTGCGCGTCGGCGAGGAAAGCTTCCCCGCGCACAAGGCGGTGCTGGCGGCGTGTAGCGAGTACTTCGAGTCGGTCTTCGGCAGTGGGGGTGACGCCAGGGAGCTGGAGATGCACACCATCAGCCCGAAAGTTTTCAAAGACATCTTGGACTTCGCGTACACGTCAAGGATTGTGGTAAGGCTGGAAAGCTTCCCCGAATTGATGACAGCTGCCAAGTTTCTGTTGATGCGCTCCGTCATCGAGATCTGCCAGGAGGTCATCAAACAATCCAATGTACAAATCCTCGTCCCCGCATCAAGGGGAGGAAACGCCAGCCTCTTCCAGGCCGTTGGATCCACGGAGCTGGGCTTCACGGTCGCCCAGCAGGAGGACTTGGTGAACGGGCTGCAGGTGAACGGGCAGAGCTTTGCTAACAATGGACTTGTGGATGGAGGTGGACTCCTGGAGGACGCCGCTGAGGGATCGATGCACATCCTCCAGCAAGTCGAAGGTCTACCTGCTGTAACAACGGGAAGCTCCTTTCATCACGGCACCAAGCGGGGAAGGGGGAGACCTAAGAAGGCAGGTGGGTCAGAAGAGCCTGTCCCCTTCAACCACAACACACAGAAAGACATTGTCCTCTTCCCGTGCGGGGCTTGTGGCAAAGCTTTCACCGAAGCCTCCCGTCTGAAGAACCACGAAGCCCAACACGGAGCTACCATCAGTGGCCGCTCAACGCCCGGTAACATAGGGATGCTGGGCCAGGAGAACGGGGAACATTTCCCTGGGGACCTGACACTGGACAACGGTCGTAAGAGGGAGAGGACGCGGCGGCACGTCGGCTGTGACATTTGCGGTAAAGTCTTTCGGGATGTTTACCACCTAAACCGACACAAGCTGTCGCACTCCGGGGAAAAACCCTATGCGTGTCATGTGTGCGGACTGCGCTTCAAACGCAAAGACAGGATGTCATATCATGTGCGCTCCCACGACGGCTCGGTGGGAAAACCGTACGTGTGTCAAAGTTGCGGAAAAGGCTTTTCCAGGTGAGTTTCACTTCATTTTGTGACGTCTTTGTTATGGTTGTGTCGTTAAGAGGAGAGCTCATCTTGACACCAGCGAGATGTGGTGTCGTTTCACTGGTTCACATTCGTTTTAGTTCGACCCATAATGTTACTTTCGTGTGTGTTGTGATATATGTTGCTACATAATTAGTTAAACCAGCATATATGCCATTCGAAATCTGTATTTTTATCTGGTGTTGTGTTTTGCTTTCAGCTACACTAACCACTTCTTCAGGCTCCCAATCAGGGCCGCTTCCAAACTCTGCACTGCCCCCTGCAGGTGTGGAGGTCGGAATCACAGTGTAACTTTACTTTTTGTGGTTTCATTTACGCTCAACAAAAATATAAACGCTACACTTTTTTTCCTCAAATTTTAATGATCTGAATTAAAATAGCTCAAACGTTTGCCATATACCGAATAGGCCTAGCTCTCAAATAATGTTCACAAGTCTATCAAAATCTGTGTTACTGAGCATTCATAATTCATCCACCTCACAGGTGTGGCATATCAAAATGCTAATTTGACAGCATGATTGTAGGCATGTGGCCACTCCAAATGGTACAGTTTAACTATCAGTCAGTAACTGGTGTGACCACCATTTGCCGCAAATATCGGTGACATGAGGCGAGTATGCTGGCCATGCTACAAGTGGGATGTTGACGTCTGCATTGACACACAATGTGAACTGCACAGTACTTCGGGGTTATTTCTCAGTTTTTTGTCAATATTCAGACAATAAGGAAAGTGACACTGATTCAAAATCAGAAATACTGTGATTGATTTTTATTTAAGTGCAATTTTTGCTAAAAAAACAAAAAACGAAAACAATTCTAATTCCTAAGACTAATTCCATTTTATTTTCATTGTTTTTTTTTCTTTTTTGTTGTTTAATTTATAATGTTTGTTTGTTTTGTTTTTTTAAAGATCTTGACATTCCAATTATATGGTTAAATACTCTTGAGAAATTAAAGTTTATTGTTTTTGATACTGTGTACCTGCATTATTATGCCATATATTATCAAGAAACAATTGACTGGTAGTTAATTTTTAGTCACAGTTGTTGATCTGTCCATGTGTTTTTGGAACAAAGATTAAAATAATATATATAATTTACCCTCCAGACCAGACCACCTGAACGGGCATATCAAGCAAGTCCATACAACAGAGAGACCCCACAAGTGCCAGGTGATATGCAGAGTCCTTATACAAAAAAAATATTAAGTTAATGAGTTTTTAAACTTTTGAAACTTTAACACTTGTGTTGTTTCCTCTCTTGCAGATTTGTAATGCCTCTTTTGCAACAAGAGATCGCCTCAGGTCACACCTCGCATGTCACGAGGACAAAATTCCGTGCAAAGTTTGCGGCAAGTTCCTCCGAGCGGCCTACATGACGGACCACCTCAAGAAACACAGCGAAGGGACTCACAACTACTGCGGCATTTGCAACAAAGGTAATTCAGTTCACACCCAGTCACAAGCTCGAGTGCAGTATGGTGCCACTGAAAAGCTTACACAACAAGCTCTGCTTGGGCCATGATGGACATTTACTTCTGTTGGTCATATCATGACCTCATCGAAAGCCTCTTTTGCACAGAGATTGCTCAAAATTGCAGCATTGGAGCCTCAACAGAAGACTCAGCATTTATGCGTCTTTACCTTTTGCACAGAACCCAGCGAAGGCGAGATGTTGCCGAAGCTTTTATTTAGTTTACATTGAAAAAAGGCAGGAAAATGCCAGCTTTAGCAGGCTGTGTGAAAGGGCCTTAAAATCCTGCAGGGCTCTCTCTAGTACATTTTACTGACCATTACCATAAGCGGGTAGTGTCCTTTTATTCAAGCTCATAAATTGAAAAGTTAACTCTTTTGATGCTCACTGAATTAAGGTACACGGAGGTCACATGCGATATGCTGGCTTTTCACGGGATGTCATGCATGATGGCTATGTGCAAATTTGTTGCCAGTTCTTCATGGAAACACTAGGGGTCTCAAACTCAAACTCAACCGAGGGCCACATCAACTATTCACTCAGGAATCATGTTTCAACCAAGTGATTAACTCACCAGCAAACACGAGGTCATTACTCAACATAACAGTTTGACCTACAGTGTCACAGAAGAAATAACGCTACAACCATCACCCAACTTAACACACAACAGGTAGATGGCACATACACAGGGCAACTGCTACTAGCATAATAAATAACAGTTATGTTAACTCTGAACATGTAACTTTACAACGTTTTACAAAACAAGTGCCACAAAGCATGCTGGGAAGAGACGAAATGTGAAGTGGGGGTCGCGAGTTTGAGACCCCTGATTTATGCTGCTTTTCCTTATTGTTATAATGACTTTGTGTGGTAAAATGCCATTTGTGCCAAGTTAATATGCAGGATTGTGGTATAGCAAGGATGACACCTGGATGCATAGTTTAAAGGACATCTATTTGACGTTTCCTCTAGGTCGTTTCATTCAGTCAATTAGTAGCGTTATTTTGGTCAAACCACCCCAGGCGACTATGGGCTGATTGTAGACAGCCTCTGTTTACACCACACCCTGTCAAGGCCTTGGAGTTTGCAAACGACTGCCTTGTTTGTGCTCTTCTCGGTCGCAGGTTTCTCCACTGCCTCCTACCTTAAGGTGCATACAAAGACGCATCATGGCTCTCCACTGCCCCCCTCAGCCACATTGCACACCTTTCCTCAGCCAAGCGGGGAACTACAGATGCACAATGGCATCCCTTACCACATGGGACGCCAGTGCTCAGTGGAAGGCAAGCAGCCGCCCGGCCCATCCCCAAACATTCATGTATCTGGCTTCTTTCACTGGTTGTGCTGCTTTAAAAAAACATCAAACAGTGCTGCTGCATCTTTGTTAAACACAAGGCTGTGCTACTCTGAGCTTGTCACTCACTGCGTACGTGTGTGTGTGTGTGTGTGTGTGTGTGTCCGTGTGTGTGTGCGTGTGCACGCACGTGCCTGCGCAGGTGAGGAACATTCTGTGTTACATCATCTGGAGGTGTCACAGACCTTTGGGCAGATCAAGTGGTTCTGTGATCAACATTCAGCAGTTAATGCAGTGGTTTGGACCTTCCTGTGAAAATGGCTTCCTAATAATAATAATAATAATAATAATAATAATAATAATAATTATGTATAATATAAAAAACATAATAATAATAACCATGTGGGGAGTTTTCCTGTCTGTGTGTGCGTGTGTGCCCAGCATGGCCATGGCTGCATATGGTTTGTGTGTCTTCTTGGCTGGTCCATTGCCAGGTTGTCCACAATGCACACTATTGCATGTTTGGTCATACTGCATTCTCTATTGAATGAACAAGACCCCAAAGAACTAATAGCACAGGGATGGTTACGTGTGCCAAAGTGTGTTAGAAAGAGCTTGTTTTTACATTGCAGTATCTCACAAAAGTGAGTAAGGCCTTTACATTTTAGCAACCATTTCTTCTCAATTGACAACACCTATAGAAATGAAACACTAACTCAACACACAGCCATTATTGTCTGTCAACACTTCACAGTGGGGCATGCCCAAATTGTGTTCTTAGGCAAGGAGTTGAGAAGACCTGCACAGATTGTGACTGTAATCTTCTTCCGTGATGACATCACGGGTGGAGAGACACCTTGCACTCCTCCATCCTCCTTCCTTCCACCCCACCTGTGGGTGGAAGGGTTCAAGTGTGGAGGAGCCATACTTGGCCCCTCCATCACCTCCATCTTCATCTTCCTCTGTAAGGGCATCTTGGTGGTGTATTTGGGCTGCAGATCACAGTACATGTTGGAATTCATGTTTACCTCAATGAATCACAACTCCCCAAGTGCCGGCAGCACTCATGCAGCCCCAGACCATTTCGCCATCACCACCATGCTTGACTGTATACTGTGTATTGTGTGACACAGATATCTCTATTTAGACAATAATGGCTGTGTTGACTTATTTTCAGTGGATAGTAGTAAATCTATACTATTATGCAAGCTGTCCACTTCTATCCAAGTTTATTGTCTATAGATGGTGTGTCTATACTGTAATATAAATGTTTGCTGAAATGTGGAGGGTGTATTCACGTTTGTGAAATACTGTAGCTCTGGATCTATGTTAAACAAGTAATCCATATGGCTGTGTACGAGTGCATCATTAATGAGCACGATACTCCGGCATGTTCTTGGCATGTGCATCTTTATTATGGGATGTAATTGTTACTGTTAAGTGAAAATGATGATGATGATGGTAGTGTCGAGGCAAGTCTACTGCCGACATATTTTAGTGGTTGTGTGATGATCCCAGGAAGGTTGAAGGATTTTTTGGGAAGTGAAACCTTTCAGTTTCCTGTGGAGCATGTTGTGTTTACAGCCCTTCAGACGGTAACTGTGTCTCTGTGGTGGCCTGTTATGTCTATCCTTCCTCTTCCCGACTGGGTGCTGTTGTAGACGCCAGTCGACAGCTGGTACTCTCCTCACCCGAGACAGGGGCTCGCTTTCACGGACCTCCACTCCTCCCCCAGCCATGCCCTCCAGCATTGGGCCCGCAGCCCGAGCTGCTTGTAGGGAAGCCAGGCGGGGCTCCGTATTTCTGGGAGTGTCGCTCTGGTGGGGTGCCCGCTTTCCCTGTCCACGGGCCTGCTGCAGGTCAGTACAGTCCAGCAGGAGGTGGGTGGGGTGGGTGCACGATGCTTGACTGGCCTAACATCACTTTCAGTGGATGAATGGACTTTAAGTGAATGGTTTCATGCTGTAGCCATGCTTCAAGGAAGTCATCTCTACATGTCTTCTCACTTAAAGAAGGTCCAGTTCAGTTTGCCACTGTACGGTTCGGATCAGTTTAAATTAGCTCCGTGAATAGCTATTTTTGTTTTTTTTTGCTAGTTTAGTTTTTGGAAATAATTAACAAGGTGGCCAGTTAATGTGTCTAACTGCGACCATGTTATTAAAGAGTGAGGTTTGGACTCCCTTTACCATCAAACACACAAAAATGCAAACCGTACCGAACTGAACTCAAACATACTGCTTTGTTAAAGAATCCAATTGTCCTAATGCTTCTCTTCCTTTACTTTCCCCTCTTTCCTCTCATGCCCACTTCCCGTTTTTACCTTAGATGGGCAGGAAAACGCTGACAAGTGTCCTCATCTGGATTCTGAAGAATCGGATCCTTCATTTGGGGAACTGTCCAACGGTGACGAACTGAAATCTCCACACAAAACGGACAGGCCGGAGCTGGACGTGCCGTCTTTAGCCTGCAACGGAGCCTCTGCGGGGGGCCTCAGCTCTCCGCAGGGTCCCAAAGCCAAGACGGACCCCGAGAAGAAGTTCACCTGCGCCATTTGCGGCCAGGCCTTCCGCACCAGGTCCTACCTCAAGAAACACCAGCACAGAGTACACAAAACCCCCAGGGCTCAGGTGGGCTCGGCGTCCAGTTTAAGTGAGCTGACCCCCTTCTCGCCTCAGCAGAGCATGTCTCTGCTGGAGTCCTTTGGCTTCCAGATAGTCCAGTCGGCTTTTGCCTCGTCGCTGGTGGACGCAGAAGCGGGTCAAAGCGGAGTGGACTTTGGAGGGAAGTGATGCGCTCAGTCTGCCATGTTCCGTACAAAGCCAGGTCCCTCCGTCTTTGCCTCAAGACTACTTCTCTTGCTCAATGTGTGTATTTTTGCCAGACTGCCATATGATTCCTACTTTTTCTACATTTTGGAAAGTGCATACACGCTGTTGTAATTATCTTTATAAAGGCAAAAAAAGACATGGCGCATAGGATGAGACGTTAGTTGTTTTTGTTATTGTTTAATGGGCTTTCACATGTTTCTGCACATGTGATGACTCAACGGATGCATCCGAGTACTGTTGTGTTATCGTCTTGGCCTTCAGAACAATGGGCAGGGCTTGATTGTTTGTTTATTTATGATGTCCTCTTTCACCGACAGGACGCTGTAAATGTGTCCAATGCAAGCAAACACAAAATCTCAGCATGTTTCACCTTTGCTTGGGTCATGAAAGAAGTGCAAGCAACCGACAGAAGACGAAAGTTAAAGGCACTTTTTTTTTCTTTTTCTTTTACTTTTCAAGCACATTCTCCAGACATGCTTGTCAGAATCTTAAATGTAGGCATCGCTGTTCCCTAAACGACGACAGTGTTCCCCATTCTTTGTGCTCCATCCATGCGTGTTCCTTTATCGAGGACCAAGGTCAGCTAGATGATCAGTATATATATTTTATGAAATGTAAATTCTATTTTATTAACTTATTTATGCCCCTGCTTTTTGGGTGCACTTTTTTGTTTGTTTGTCAAGTTTTTGTCAATTTTGAAGCTCTTGTTCTAAGTTATGTTAGATGGGACGTGAGCGTGTGCACGTAGTTGCGCACCTTTCACACAGAAATACCATAAAATCTGCTCCATAACAGTTGATCTGGCATTTAATCACCTGTGCCTTTTTATACAGAACACAGCCAAGCAAGTCAGTAGAATTACCCATTTGACAGAAACTGTGCCGCAACAGCACAAAGTCGACTGGGCAATTTTCCGCCTTTGAGGGTAGTAACAGAGGCGGGATGGTGCCAGAAAGGGTGGGACAAGGGTTAGACTCTCCCGCACCAGATGCTGTCATTACGGCAATATCCCGCTGTGCCGGGTTCTGTCAGATCTGCTGTAATGGCTGTTTTGCGGCATGTCTGCGTGAAAGGGGAGGTAATGGCGGTAATGTAAACAAAAAGGATGTGATCCAAAGGACCAATCATAGACACAAGTTAGCCATCTGTGTGACATTCTCTTGAAGGTAAAATGAGCGTTTTCTACTGTGTTGTTTCATGGAAACTCGCAGGATACAATTTTGGAAGTATTTGTTGACAAAATCCGACCTCCTGCTTAGTTAGAAAGGATGACAAAGTGTTCCTGATGCAACTCTGGAGTGTTTCCTCTTTGAGAGTGTGTGCGTGTGTGTGTGTGCGCGCGCACGATGTTGCTCTTGTTTTGATTAGAGTTTCTATATTATTTATGCTTATATAGTGAATTGTAACAAGTGTATATACCATCTCATAAATATATCTAAATATTGAAGCAGTGTGTCACTGGTGGATGTGTACATAAACAATGCATTTTGTTGTTCTTGTCTGTTGTGTTAGAGGCTTCTTGAGTTATGTTCTTTTTGCTGTTTTGTGTGACTCCATTAAGGCTTGTGTTGTTATTGGAGGGCAAAGTGAAAGATGCTTCACTCACATTGGTACTCAAATGTAAAAGATGTATTTTTTATTCTTTGGCTTTCTGCTTTTGGTCTGTTGCAAAGTGCCTTCCAAATACTGACTGTGCACATCAGTGGATTCAAACGTCGTCTTTGGGAGAATTGTACCGTGACTTGCAATGAAACATTCCTTTTTTTAATTATTTAAATTTTACAGAATACATATACAGAAAATGTACAGTACCTCTTCAATACACACGCATACACAAAGCTTTTAAAACATGTGAGCTACATGTTTTGTTCTTTGGACATATTTCAGTATAAGCATACTTTTCTACAGTATAGATCTTTGTTTTTGTACTCTGTTACTGAGTCTCTCTTGTTGCCACAGAGATGACAAGCCAATAAAATGCAATGGAAAAAAGACATTGGCTTTTTATTTTGAATTTACATTAAAACACTAAACTATTTCATCTTAATATTTTAAGCACCTTTTTAGTTTGCAGTCATGCATTACACATTATACTTGTTTATACTTATTATATTATACTTATTATATAAGTGAATGCAACAACACTAGTTTTTTAGTATCATGACCTCAAAAAACACCACCCAAACGTAAAAGTAATAATAATAAAATAAAAAAACTATACCTTCAACGTATGAAATGTGCATTATCTTTCAAATCAGCGCTCAGTTACATGTTTTTAATTGTCCGTATGTGTTATAAGGAACACACCACACCCGTGCGTCTACCACTGCATGAATAAAACTAACACCTGTAAATCAATAGGAGTATTCTGCGAAGCTGGTCTAGTAGGTTAGCGAGCTGTGTTGAGTGGAAAGCCGGACGTGCGTGTTCAGCGAAGGTAGCTCTCTTTTAAAGCAGCTGTATCGCCATGGTAACTTAGGCTAAGCTCATAGCCTGGTCTGGTCCAGGGTATATCCAGGCTTTCATCTTAAAATGGGCTCATTTATTGAGGACTGACGAGGTTCCCGAGGGGACATGAAAAAAATAAAATAAAAAAGAGCATTCCCTGATGATATTATCCATCTATAAGCGAGATAGACTTTCAGCCGAGGGAATACGCAAGATATGCTCACGCGAGCACCAGAAATAAAATGCAATATGAAATATTGATAATTAATGTTAGCAGATGTAAATGTCACAGGGGTTCTTGCGTGAGTACTCAGCCCGTTAGTCTTCTTATATTACATTATTTGCTGGAGAATAAACACGGAGGCACCAATCAACTGCATTAAAACACTTGTTTTATTATAAAAAAGGAAAAACATGTAAAAAGTCGCCACAAAACACGTCACACGCAAAACACTGCCATCTAGTGGTCACAACGCGATACAGCAGAGAAAAATATTCCGGAAACTATAACATCCAAAATTAAGTTGTTGCTCCAATGTATTTATTTTTTAATTGGATAAGTGTTAATATGTCAAAGTTGTGCAATGTTGAGCGTTGACAAATGGAAAGACTAGTAGGGTATAGGTTTTTATTATAATCAGCGTTAACTTGCGCATTCACAGGCTGCATGCTGGCATGCCAGCTGTCGTCCCTCGCTGTATTGGCGGCGACAGTCTCGCTCTTAGCGGTCATAATCTTTTGGGAACTCCTCATAACGCTCCATAATAATTACTTACTAATTTCTTGTAAAATACACTGGCTGGCAAGTAGAAGCAAAATCATATGACGTTAAACGCCCCCTTTCCTGTGAGCGCGCACTTAGCGAGCCCAAAACCGGACTTGACAAAGCAAGTTGGCAACCACCGTCATGGGACCAATTAAGTCTCATTGCTTATACCCCCAATAACTTCATGTCCAGTTGTTAAACAAGGTTTAAAAACATGAGATAGTGTCGCTCATTTCTTATGACACCAACCAAAAATCTCACTTTTACTAGCCCACACACTGAGTTTTTGAAAATCTCCACTCTGGCTGAAGTCGTGGCCAATTACGCAAATTAGTTGATGATGTATTCTAGCCCCTCCCCTTGCACCCCAAGTCCACATATAGATTGCAGTATTGTGTTCAAGAATGGAGTGAGATGTGTTTTTCGGAGAGGAAAAGCATGGATGGGTTTTCCCACATATGAAAGATTTGGAATGCTGACTCATGAATATGTGGGGATCCACTGTAACGACATACATGATTCCAGAAACAAGTCAATAAATACTTGGTCGGATGTTACAACTTAGTGGCCAGTTCAATGTCTCTGTTCTTGTAATTGAGTTTGTTGAAGTCCTCCATAATTTCCACCATTGTCTTGCCTTTGGTCTCTGGCACCAAGCAGATGAGGAAGGCCGAACTAAAGAGGCAATAGACCACAAAGATCAGGAAGCAGTATTGGCCCAGTCCCTCCTGCATGGACACAGTGCAAAGCAATGTAACACCAGCGTGGTGACTTGTAGAACGAAGACAGTGATACGATGGTCTCACCACCACGTAGCTGAAACACATGCCCACGAGGAACAAGCTGAGCCAGTTGACGGTGCCGCTGATGACGAAAGCGGCGGGACGCCATGCTTGCAGGAAGAGGTCAGAGGGAAGAGCCATAGTCACTCCAGCTGGGGAGAACAAATGCATATTTACATATTACCATGCACTTCAATTAAAAAGAGGGTGTTCATATTTGTGGAGCAGAACTTACAGGGCCCAAATCCATACATGCAGATGACACAAAAAATCAAGGCGATGTTCAAATACGGGATCCATGAATACATATCCTGCAAAAGAACACTTGGCATGCTAACATATAACAGGGTAGAAACTACAGTTGAAAATGTTCTAAGCCTCTTCATACAGTATATCTACTGTAGTACTTGGCTGTATCGTGTAACGAGGTCAAGGTGGGAGAGAAGATACCTTGATGGACAGCATGGCAGTAAGAAGAGCCATGGTGACCCCCATCATTAAATAGCCATAGCCCATCAGCTTTTTCCGGCCAGCACGGTCTATTATGAAGCACTGAAGCACAGCCAGGAGGAAGGCAGTTATAAAGCATCATGCATGGTCTTATACTGTATACAGATACAGTATAACTTGCTTCTTCCTGCAAACATACTGTACATACTGTAGCACATTGTGTTTAAATGGCATATAAGATTAGACAGAGATATGATTGGACACGTCAGTGTGTGAATGACTACACAATATTTACTTCCCTGCCTTTCTCTCCCCTTAAATATGTTTGTTTTAATGTAGATTTTTTTTCTACATCATCAATATGTGGCTTGTCACTCATTTTCTTTTCATTTTCTGTTATTTTCCATATCCTTTGGTAGGAATTTTCTCTTTAAATTTACATCTTTTTTAACATGATACATTTGTGGATTTTTTTTACAGTTTGTAATTTGCTTTGATAGGGATTTTATTTTTTGTTTTTGATATTTTGACAATATTATTTTGTTTGTTTGTTTTTCTTTTTTTTCAAATAGATGTATTCTACATCCTCAGTGCATGGATCATCTTTTTGTTCTTTCCTTTGATAGGGATTTTCAGTTTAAATGTTAATTATTAAATATTTTTTAACTGTTTAAATATTTATTTATGTATATTTACTTAAAAAATTGGATTTAGATCTTTTTTGCATTATTAAAGTGTGTATTTTCCCCATTTGTTATTTTCAAAATTAGTAATTTTCATGTGTAGACTGAGTTTAATTTTCCCCAAATATTTCAGATTTTTTTCCTTTTGTAACTGATTTTTTTTACATGGAATGGACCACATTTTTGGAAGGGATTTTTTTTTTAAACTGTGGATTTGGCCCATTTGTTTTGATTGAGAATTAAAATCATTTTTTATTATTGTCTAACTGCCTCAAAATTTCCTCCACCTTTTTAGTTTTTTGTCATTTTTTTTCATTTGATGGGAATTTTATTTTAAATTTTGCTCTCTTTTTACATAATCTGAGGTGTATTGTCACAAAATTGATTTATTTTTGGCCGTAGTTTTTTTGTCCTTTAATTGTTAAAAAAAAAAACATTTTACGGGGTCAGTTAGTGGATTTTCACAAAATGATTGTATTTTACCATTTTTTAAAACATATTTGTTAGTAGTATTTGGGTGGCCCTGAACAATGCATGATGTTCTTATGTTTCAAGTACATGGGCCAGACGTGGCCGTCAAAGAGGCCGGGGGGGGTCTGGTACCGTGTAGTTCCTTGAGCACCTGAATATCGTGATGAGACACTTACACACAGCGTCACAGTGATGAGCTCCATTGCTCCTAGCCCAATCGCCAAGTAATGCATCTGCTCCTCTGGCACTCCTGACTCCCGGAAGATGTCAAAGGCGTAGAAATAAAGCTGGAAGAGAGGCTTGGATGACGCAAAGCATTTCAACTACGGCCTAAAGGAGCGTGCAAGTAAAGGTATCTACCGCATTGATGCCACAGAACTGGACGCCAGCACAGGGGATGGTCAGAGTCAGCAGCTGCCACCTGACACAGCGATGAGTCAGCACGTCCTTCACCGTCTTAGCCGGCTCGCCTCGGACGCCCTCACGCTCCTTCTCCATGTCTTCCAGCTCCAGCTTCAAGTCGTCTTCCTGCCACAGCCACTGCAATGCTGTGACACAGGAAGGACACTCGTCACATAACGTACATCAGTGTGGAACAGAATCGGACTTTTATTAACATTAGACAAATGCTCAGTGACTTATGAACAGTTGGTTGCTGAGTCAACAGACGTTTTACTTGATGGCGGCCATGTTTTTCTAGGGGTGCACGATTATTATCGGCCCGATAATTCGGAGGAATTATGACGTCATACAGATAAATCCAAATGCTCCGCGATGAGGGGGAAAAAAATCCATCGAACACACAAAAAAAGTTATCAGCCACATGAAATGCCAGCGCCGCTTTGAAAAGTGCAAACGTTTTGCCAGAGACCTGGACCTAGACAAATTTTCACCCTTCAGGCGTAGAAGCGTAAACGTTCACACGCAAATGCACACAGTCATGTGTATGCGGTGTTTGCAGTGCAATACTGCCACCTAGTGGCGTTCTGTTGGTATTGTTGGAATTAATAAGTCGGGTAAAGTATTTATGTTAGCGTCTGCTGCTTTGGTTAACTGAGACTGTTTATGTCCTTGATTTTTAAAATCCTATGTCACATTGAGTTCCATTTGTGATTCTATGGTTATCATCACCTTCCTCTTTCCTAATCATCTTTTGGTACCCTTCTCAAAAACACAAAAAAAGATGCTTTGGATCCACTCCCTGATGTGTTCACTCACCTTTCTTGCCACCTTCAGAGTCTCCTTTGTCGATGTAAAGGTACCGAGGAGATTCAGGGAAGAAAGAAAGCACCACAAACTGCACAATGGCGGGAACACCGCTGATGGCCAAGAGGAAGGGCCACATTTCCTCAGCGCCCATTATCTCCCTGGTTGGACACAGTGGAGGACATGTTATGTTATTTTCTCTTTGAATGCTGAAACCTTCCTCTTAATGCTGTGGTCTGCAAAATGTTGAAATGGCACGTAATGGCATCACCATTCCTCTACAGATTTAAAACAAATTTTGAACAAAATGTGCTTAGCATTCTGACCTTGTGAGCTACTGTTTATCTCGGTCCAAGCACATACCGCTTCTGAGGTATTGGAGACAACAATAATGCGAGACAATAATGGATAATATCGGATAGAAATGATGTCCTGGCATTGCCCGAAGATCACAGCTCTTACAAAGGCCACGTTTCTGCCACAGCTGAGTTCCGTTTTTCACAATAAACATGACGCCATTCCAGACCAGCTGTGTGTCTAGCGCCACCTTCCACACACGCACCAAAGTGTACTACTGCTACAAGAACCACAATGGAGGGGACCAAAAAGTGGATTTTTTGGGTACCTTTTACAGTGAAAATGCACTAAAATGCCTTAAACCAGTGGTGTCCAAACTTATTTGATAATATATCTAATCAATAATACACGTATTTTATCTTTACAATATGCAGAGGACCGATAACAATGATCTGAATGCCAAAAATGGCTCCTGAGCTGCACTTTGCACACCCTTGAAGAGACTGCTGTGTTCTATCAGTCACAAGGAGATGGATTTGCAGAGTATGTAGTAGGGGTGTCACGAGGCACGAGATGATACACGACATTGGGTCTGCGAGAAGGAGCCAAGATGAGGTTTTGACATTGCTTTCAAGAAAAGTACAATGTAAAAGATATATGACAATGTATTGCAATCTACTCATTTAATTTCTACTACGTTGCACTCTTCTGCACTCTGTGCATATGCTAGTGGCCCCGCCTCCACCCGCTGTATGACTGACAAAAGGGCTCACTACGTTCATGCCGTTGTTCTATGGAACAAATGCGCCAAGGTGCTGAAACCAATGCACAGAGTGAACTCTCTTCCTGACTGTTTGGAGGCGGAGAGACGAGCAAAACAGACGTGAATGCTCATGGCAATATACTGCATTGGGGCCAGCGAAATTATCGACTTCAATTTCATTTATTGTGTGGTTAATTAATTTATCTACAAGTATTATCGTCCCAGGCCTAGCGCCCATGAGACTATTTTTTGTCTGAACAAACAGTCTCGCCACGTTTTATTCTCATGAGATCTTGTGACACAAGATCTTGTGACAGCTCTTGTAGCTAGGCATTGCTATGATATGCTGTGATGTTCAGTATTAAGCATCAGTCCGTTTTTGAAACTACTTCGCACTTGATTCCGATGATTTGACCCATAACCTTCCCGAAAGCGATAAACATGGAGCTGGTGAGGGTCATGACGCCTCTCAGTTCCTTTGGAGAGCTTTCACCCAAGTACATGAGATGCACGCTCACGCCAAGACCTGCACACCAGAAAGAACAGTGAGGATGCAACAATTAAAAAAAACAAAGCAAAACATAAAAATGATCATCATAACGTACCAACATTGTATCCGAAGAGAAAGCGGCCGAGCAAAATCATCTCAAAAGACTTGGCCATGCGACTGAAGAGCATGAGCAAGGCGGCCACGACGGCCACCACGTTGTTGAACAGCAGCGCTTTTTTCCTGTGAGACAATATTTATTTTGTGCTACACCGTCATCATCACGCACACTTCCAATAAATTCATTAAACGCTGCAAAGCGGGTCCATAAAATCATTAATTAATTAGTGAAATAACTTATTTAATATTTAAATAATTATATGTTAATACATGAAATGAACTGGTATTTTAATTGATGAATGACACATTCCATAACACATTTGTGTAACTATTTAATTCCAGTTTTATTTAATTCATGACACATTGAAGTGTACAGTATTCATTTATTTCATTCTTTCCCATTTGATACTTCATGTTATGGATTTGTGGCCTGCAGACAGTTTTTTAGTAGCCCCCTTGCATACTTGCATAATGACTTGTGTATGTGGCCCTCGCTGGAAAAGGTTTGGACACCCCTGCCTTAAGTGGTCCTTTAAATAGCCTCACTCATTTGACTCATGACGTCAGGTCATCTTTCCAAAAACTGTGTTGAAAAATGATATGTTAATGTTGTTTTCCACTTCCACTTCCACATCTTTTAAAACTACTTTAGCCTGAAATATAAATATACAGTACATACATATTGAATTTGAATGATATTTTGTTTTAAGACCTTCAAGCAGGGGTGTCCAAACTTTTTTCAGCGAGGGTCACGTGCTGAAAAATGAAAGGATGCGTGGGCCACTTTGATATTTTTTATCAGATGTGCAGAGAAGTTATAAATATTTCAAGAAAAAAAACATCTCATCTTTGTGATATAAATGAAAAAGTCTATTATTAGTATCAACTCCGATCTTTGGTCTTTTTTCCCATTTTTGCTGTTGTTTTATTAATTTTCCATATATTTTAACTTTCTTCTTAAATAATCTTTGTACATTTTTTTTAATATGACTTTATTCCCACAATATTAAAACTTTTCCCCCAACCTAATTTTCCAAAACATACAAAAAAATATTTTAATATAAAATGAAATAATAATTTTTTGGGTCGATAGAATACGACTTTTTTGTCTTGATATTTTTTCTTTATTCCCGCAACATTACATCTGTTTTTTCCATGTCAGTTTTTTTTGTTTTGTTTTGTTTTTCCAACAATTTCAACTTTTTCGCCTTGTAGTTATGACTTTATTTGCTGTTTGTTTGTTTCTTGTGATCTTATGACCTTAAACAAAAACAATCTTTTTCTTTAATATTTTAACTTTATGCTACTGAAATGACATTTTTTTAATATTATGATGTTGGTCTCGTAAAATTACAACCTTTTCTTATAAAATTACAACTTTTTTCTCTTAATATTTTGACCATAGTCTTTTAAAACTGCTGCTGATTTTTCCATTTTTGCTGTTGTTTTATTTTTTCTTGTTAAATGATATTTTTAGAATGTGCCGCAGGGACAATAAAAAAACAGGCCTCACTTTGGACACCCCTGCTTTAAACGTTTACATAACTCCACTGTTTTTCTATTGGAAAAAAATAAAATAATTTCCATAAAATACATTTAAAGGAGCATTTGATCCTTCTTCTTCTTATTATTATTATTGGCAACATTGATTTTCATGCATTGTTATTTTTTATACCATATGAGATTAAAAAAAGAGCTCTTCTTACAGACAGCTATAAAAGGTGAGAAATTTTGCTGCATGCTTTGACTGGGGAAAAGTGGCGCCATCTGGTGGACAAATATAACAATTACAACTTAAAGGCCAAGCTCGGGCTTTGATACTTTTTGCATATTAAAGATGCTAAATGCAATCCAATGTAGGTCAGTATATTATAAATATTACTGTAATGTCTAATAATATATGTCATTATTAATCAATTAATCATTCAATTGTTTTTACAGTATGCTGAGGGCCAATGAAAAGCAAACTGCAGGTGATCCCCGGGCCGCACTTTTTATGTTACGTTAAATGTAGCATTCAATTTGTCATTTTCAATGGGACAAATGTGTCAAGTTTTGTTTAGCTTTGCTATTTTAGGCTAGTTTAAAGACCAGAGAATTCTAGTGTTCAAAAAAAGTATTCACTCTACCGGCCATATTTGACGGGCAGACTGCCGCTGTGGACGGCGCCGAGCCACGCCCCCAAACTCAACACAGCCACGATGAAGGACCAGATGAGCTGGTTGGTGGAGTCTTCTATGGGAGTTTGGTACCTCAGCAGCCACGTGTGGTTGACAAAAGCTTTAACGTGCTGCAGAAAGATACAGAAATGTGGAAAAGAGAAAGCCGATTTTTTTACCCTTTAGGGCCACCGTACTGCAAGCTTGTAATGTGGGAGTAAACCACAAAATTTCACCTAAAATTTGATTTAGTATTATTACGTATGTATTAGAGTTTCTTTGTTTGCGGACACTTCTTCTTCCTATTGAAAGGGAAGATATGTCCAAACTTTTATATTAATATATTAATTAGGGGTGCACGATAATTATCGGGCTGATATGAGGAAATTATAACTTTAACTATAGCTCTGATAACCTATCATTTTAAGAAATGCTCCAATGAGGCGGCACTGTGCGGGCGAGCAAATCAAGCGCTCCTTTTTTCTCCTGCCTGTGATGTTAATTACAGTAAAGCTTTATTTCCAAAAACAAACACCGCCATGTCAGATGTTCAACTTCAAACCATTAAACAAGAAGAGAACAATTAAATAAAAGAAATATGTGATGCAAGCGTAGACATGAGCCTCATCATGTTCGTACAAATAAGTTGAAGTTGATGAAGCGCATCTTTCCTGGGTGATGTCATCATTGTGTTCTACACGAGAGAAGCAGACAAACTCCTTTTTTCTGCAAGTGAGGCACGTCTCACCTCTGCTGGAGCAGCAATGGCCGACACTTGGATCCCGTACTGGAAGGAGCCACCGACCCCCAGCGCCACGGCCAGTAGATAGAGTCTCCAGTATTGCAGCTGACATGACAACAAAGCAGAGTTTAGAGATTACATGTAATGAGACGTGACTTTATCTTGTACCGTACCTGTCATGCTTCACTGATGTGCGCTTAATTATTACAACTTTTGCTTGTTCTTCTCACCAGCGTGACCATCTCATTGCTGTGCGGTGTGCTTACACATACCATACACCCCTTCATTAGTATTCATCCATTATTTTGATATTACTATTCTTTTCAAGTATTTGTGTGTACATACTGTAGTACTGAATGCACCCGTATATAAGATGACATTTTGTCCCTAGAAAAAAAGTCCTATTTGTTGATATCGACACATGCAGAACAACAGGTGGCGCAAAACAGCTCCCCCCCCCAAGCTTGTCAGAGCTTTTCTTCCTGTCACTCACGCACACACTAGTGGAAAACGTGTCTCAAAGGTGGCCAGGAAGTTAGCAAATAACAGAGGAAAACGTCTGACGCTAAATCGAAGACAATGCTGATCAACGAGGCAGCGTCATCAAACGACTGCATGTTGTAAACATGATCAAAAGGAAATATGTCTTTTTTGTGTCTTTGATTTTGTTTTTGAAATATTTTTCCATAAACAGGTCTTGAAAAAGATGAGTCGCCTTATATTTGGGTCAGTATGGTATTTGCTTCTATGAAATGTAAAATGAAAGTCCACAATGTAGTCATGCTTTTATTGGAGATGGTAGATAATATCGGACAATATTGGCATAAAATGTGGTTTGCATCGGGTTTCCTGCCAATAATATCGGCATGTGAGGGGGAGTAAGGCGTCTTCCTTTAATGCTTTTAATCTAGTCTGTTTTCTTCATGCTGTGTTCATGCCTGACATGCTGAAGGAGCCCAGTTTTCGCTGAGCGTTTTATATTTCGCACTTTACTTTGTTGTGATGTTTGTGCCGCATAAAAATGTGCAGCTTTCCAAATAGTGTCATGAGCAACATTATCTCATTGGATTCTTATTTGGGAATTTACTAAGACTGACCTGTTGTGTTTGTTGATAGTAAGATAACGTACATGGTCAGGATTTTTTTTTAATGACTATTCTGTGTAGACAAAATAAAAAATAAATGAATAAAATCAATAAATATGGCACTTTTTCTGTAATTTGCTTTGCTTATTGATAAAAATAAAATAAAATAAAAATGAAATAAAAATCACTTTTTCTGAATATTGAAAAAAATAGAATAAAAATACATTTAAAAATTAATTAAATAAAAATAAAAAAACTGCACAGCTAGTACAACAATACAATACAACAGCTAGTATTGCATAATGATACAAATAAAATTAAAATTAAATTAAATTAAAAAATCACTTTTACTACACATGGTATTTCATATTGATAAAAATAAAATAAAAAATAAAAATGTATTAAAAAAATAAATAAAATACACATTTTTTTAAATGGCACTTTTTCTATAACATGCATGGCATATTGATAAGAATAAAAGTAAAATTAAAATAAAATAGATGGCCCTTTTTTGTACCTTGTAGTGCATATTGATAAAAAATAAAATCAAAATTAAATAAATAAAAATTAAATAAAATTAAATAAACAAAAATTTAAATAAAAATGACACATTTTCTATACGTTATATTGCACATTGATAAAAAAAAATAATTGTAAAAAATGTCAGTTGCATATTGACAAAAATAAAATAAATACAAAATAAAGGTACATAAAAAAAATACATTTTAAAAAATATGCTATTCGTAATATCGGAAGAAAGCTAACATTGAGCATTTTTAACTCTTATGTGTTGTTACTTTTATGCATAGAAGTTTCCTCAAAATAAAAAAGGAGCGAACACATTTCAATAAACCTGAACTGCTTGAATTATTGATTTTTATTATGATTTTGCTGATGTCTGATGCAAATATTAAATGCAGCTTATAAATATAAATATTTAGTAAATACGTGAATCCAAATGAAAAAGTAGTCGTTTTAGTTAGGCTTGCTACTGTATGTACAGTATACATGATGGTTTTCATCCTACCTTATTTGATGCCCCCTCCATGTTGGCGGTGCAGCTCCGTGGATGCTGACCTCAGCAGAGCAGAATATATGAAGGACGCCGCCCTGGAGTTACACATCAATAGGCTTTGGTTGGCCATTAATGTCGTTAGGGCAGCATTGTCATGTTTTGACGTAAATGGCAGCGCCGGATGAAACCTGGTCTGTCCGGCAACGGCGTGTTCGACGGCGTGTTCTAGTAAGACATTAGCTTCCTCCAGGAGGACGTTCCCATCCGTCACCTGTCTTTGGTTGAAGGTCAGAGAAGCATCTAAAGGCGATGGTAACCATAGAACCAGAAAAGGAACAATTATGAGCAACACAATTAGTAAAATACTGAAAACATGCATCATTAAATGAACAGTTTAGCACGAGGTGGCCTTCCTGGGCCCTCTCGATTGCATGTCCGTCTTCAAAGGTGGTGTCATTTTGCTTTATTTGGTTTTATTATACAGTGGTGAACTGTCAAAAAATGATTAAAAATGACATTCATATTTGAGAAGTCTTTCCAAAAATGTCTTTGTCATTTATTTGGCAAATAAGAAACTGAAGCTTTTTCACGCAACACAATATTTTGCATGCGCTTCTTTGGCTTTGGAAAACGCAATTTTCTGTTTTTTTGCTTCAATAACAAAAAAATGACAAGAAATAACAATGTGCTTTACTATTTTATTTTACTATATTTTTGTCTGAAAATTGTGACATTTTTGAAAAAACACACATTGGCACAAAAACAATCTGAGATTTTGAGAATAAAGTCGTTAATTTACAAGAGAAAAAGTTTTAATTTTTACGAGAAAAAACTATAATGGGGCGTCACGAGACGCTCAGCTCATGAGACGAGACGATTGGGCCTGCGAGAACACGGGGAGACGATATTTGAACATTCCTTTTAAGAAAAGTACATTGAAGAAATATTAAAAATATATGACAATTTATTGCAAACTACTCATTTAAGGTGTACTACGTTACACTCTTCTGCACTCTGTGTGTATGCTAGCGGCCCCGCCTCCACCCACCGAGACAAAGAGACTGTATGACTCACTCTGTTCACGCCATTGTTCTACGGAGCAAATGCGCCAATGGGCAGAGTGAACTCTCTTCCTGCCCGTTTGGAGGTGAGAGATGAGGAAAACAGACACGCAAGCAAGATGATCCAGTTCATTTGCATTTATTGTGCAATTAAGTTATAAATGTATTATCGTCCCAGGCCTAGTGCCCACCAGACATTTTTTTCTGAACGAGGAATCTTGTCATGTTTTAATCTCGCGAGATCTTGTGACACCCCGGATGAATAATGTTGAATAGTTAAAACGTTGCCCGTACACAAGAAATGAAGTCACTTTATTCCCTATGGTAACAAACAACGATAAAGCAGCTATGAAAGCAGGTATTTAAAGTAACAGTAAGGAACAGTTGGGCTTTCTCGCTACAGGGCTCCCTCTACTGGTGTGTAGTGTTATTTGTTTCCTTTTTAGCCACCCTGATAAACTAATAATGTATAAGAGTGTGAAAGTGAGGTATAAATTGGATGCCCGGCAAACATGAGCTACTCAGCAACTGAAAAGAAGGATGTCTTGAGACACACTGGTTGAGATAAGCTTTTATAAACCATGTTGTTGTGTCATTCATTAATAATTCTCTGAGCAGCACGTGGCTATGGAGTAAAACATATCAAAAATATCAAACCTGTCATTTGTACAGCAAAACAGTAACGCAACAACATAAGAGGTGGAACAGCCAGGACATCTCTCATGTTTTGTATAGTTTTCTATTCTATTCCAGCTAGAACGTAGTCTAATGTTATTATTGTGGTTGTGCAACTGTACTGAAGCAGTGTGTCATATTTTGACCATCTGACAGCTAAATAAAGGAAGCATCAACCACCACTGCAAGCTGCAAGTATTGTACAATAATACATATTGTGTTTAATTCAGCATGACAGCAATAATAACTATAATCATTATTGGAATGACCATTCCCCGCCCCCCGCCCCCATCCACCTCTCACAAAAACACACACACACACACACACTTTCGGCTTTTTCCTGTCTAGCAAGTCAATCGCATGAATGATTTTAGCTTAGTTTTTACACCGGATGCCCTTCCTGACGCAACTATGACATAACTATTTGTAGGTAGACCATTGCAATCTCAGTTTTGGATGTTTTTAAGTTTTTACATACATACTAAATGAACATTGTTTCATTCAAAAAATGCAGGAGAATATTATTCAAAAGGAATGTAATAATTGTATTTTTTAAAGTAGTATACCCTTATATTTACTTTTTTAACGTTTTTTTTTTCAATTTCCCAAAATTTCATAGTTTTCCTTTCGTTGTTTTTTTTCCTGACAAGCTACGCAATGTCGCCCTCTGCTGTTAGACTTGAATACTGCAGTAAACGTTCAAAACTTGTTTCCTCCATCTTTTTTCCCCTTGATTTAATTTTACTTGTTTTTTTAAAGGAAACTCAATAGAATTATATTATATATATTATTAGAAATATTTATTTCATAATAATAACTATTTTTCAACCATATATAGTTATGTTTCAAATAATAGTGACTTTGAAAATTTGAGATTTCATTAATTTCTTTGTTTTTTTGGCGTCAAACTATGCACTTCCGCTCTCTGCTGTTAGACTTGAGTACTGCATCAAACATTCACAGCTTGCTGCTTTTTGCAGTTTTCCCCTTGATTTAATAGTTTTAAAACAAAAATGAAATTTCATAAAATTCTTCACTCTTTCAAAATATTTTTGACTGTTTAATTAATTTCATTTGTCCTCTAATTAAGTAGAATGCATACATATATTGCTGTTTTAAAATATCTTGATCCTTAAAACTTGACCGGTGAATTGATCATTTTCTTTTTTTTCTGCCGTCAAGCTGTGTACTGTCGCCCTCTGCTGTTAGACTTGGGTATTGCAGCAAACATTCAAAACTGCCTGACTCCTGCAGCTTTTCGTTTTCGTAATCATTTTTAAAAAACGAAATTCAATACATTTCTTAATTCTTTCAAATTATTATTTGTCCACTGTTAAATTAACTAATTTGTTTTC
Source organism: Dunckerocampus dactyliophorus (assembly GCF_027744805.1). Taxonomy (NCBI): domain Eukaryota; kingdom Metazoa; phylum Chordata; class Actinopteri; order Syngnathiformes; family Syngnathidae; genus Dunckerocampus; species Dunckerocampus dactyliophorus. The sequence goes on from NC_072826.1 coordinate 3,243,863, forward strand.
TAATGAAGTAAAAAATGAAATGCAATTAAATTCTTCACTTTTTCAAATTATTTTTTGCACTGTTTAATTAACTGCATTTGTTTTCTAATGAAGTAGCGCACATATGTTTTAAATTTCAGCTATTACAATTTTTCAAACATATGTTGCAACATATGTTGCTGTTGATATTGATATTGATATATGTTGATATTGAAAACTTCCATCCATCCATTTTCTATACCGCTTCTTCCTCATTAGGGGGCATGCTGGAGCCTATCCCAGCTGACTTCGGGCGACAGGCGGGGTACACCGTCAGCTGACTGGTCGCCAGCCAATGGCAGGGCACATATAGACAAACAACCATTCACACTCACATTCATACCTATGGGCAATTTAGAGTCGCCAATTAACCTCACTTGCATGTTTTTGGAATGTCGGAGGAAGCCGGAGTACCCGGAAAAAACCCACGCGCACACGGGGAGAACATGCAAACTCCACACAAAATGCCCAGGGGAGAATCGAGTGTTGTGTTGTGTTGGCCAACGTGCTCACTACTAGACCACCGTGCGGCCCCATTTTGAAAACTTGAGCTGTGAAATGATCATTTTCTTATGTCGCCCTCTGCTGTTAGACCTGGGTACTACAATGCATTAAAAACTCCCTGCTCTCTCCAGCTTTTCCCACTTGATGTAATCGTTTAAAAAAAATGAAATGCAATAAAATTCTTCACTTTTTCAAATTATTTTTTGCACTGTTTAATTAACTGCATTTATTTTTTATTAATTTTTATTAATTTTTTAATTTTTAATTTTTATTATTTATATATATATATATATATATTTATATTTATATTTATATATATTTTTTAAACAAATTTCTAAACATGTATTCCTACGTTTTAGAATATGCTGATATTGAAAACTTGAACTGCGAATTGGTCATTTTCTTTTATTTTTTTAGGCGTCAAGCTGTATACTGTCGCCCTCTGCTGTTAAACGTGGGTATTGCAGCAAACATTAAAAACTCCCTGGCACCTGCAGCTTTTCGTAAAGCTCGTAATCGTAATCATTTTTAAAAAACGAAATTCAGTACAATTCTTCACATTCAAAACTTCCTGCCTCGTCCAGCTTTTTTCCTTTGTTTGTGTGTGTGTGTTTGTGTGTTTAAACAAATAAATAAAAGTGAAATAAGTACAAACAACAGAATATTTTTTTATTGGCAAACATTGAATACACGACATAAATAAACAAATATTTAAATCTTGTACATAAAGGAATCCTTTCCACATGCTTTGTATGACAGATGATTGAGTTCTCATTTACACACGCGCGCACGCACACACACACACACTTTGACATTAGCATACAATACATGATATAATATGGTGTTATTTGAATCAGTTACACCAAGTAGCGAAGAAGCTGAAAGGTGTCTACAGGGTCGTGGACGCACACACTTGGCCAGCCAGATACTGACTTTGACCGTCGCACTTTCTCTCCTGGTTCTTGAAGTTGAGCTTGTGGAATTCCGTGGTGATGGCCGATAAAGACTTGCCCTTGGTCTCCGGCAGAAACAGGCCGACGTAGAGCGCAGACAGCAAACACACGGCACCGAAAGGCACAAAACAATACTGGCGCATCTCACTCTGCCAAAGAAAACACAAAAGGGAAGAAGTCAGAGTCGAATAAGTGTGTACTTCAGCGTACATGCAGGAGCGCCATATGAGCGGGTGTTTGCTGCAGTTAACACTATGGCCGCGAGAGGGCGTCACAGTAGTGGAGAGCGACTGAAACCATTGCAAAATGACATTATTTTTATAACCACAATCAAACAATAAAATGAATCAAATACATTGCAGCTACAATAATACACAAAAACTTAAAATAAGGTAAATTAATAAAAAGACACTGAAATGATTGCAAAATCACAGTATTAAAAAATAATAATTACATTTAACCAATTTAATTAAATATAACTGAAAAAATTATGGACTAAATAAAAATACATCAAAAAAATTTTAAAAGTAAATGAATAATTAGAATCAATAAATGTTTACAATTAATTCAATTGTTCTAAAAAAATAAACAAAAAACAATTTGTGGACTGAATTAAAAGACACCAAAATTGTGCAAAAAAAAAAATCAAATACTGTAAACAAATACTGCAATTGGATTTTTAAAAAATTATTATTATTTTTTTATTTTTTTAATTAAACTTAACTGAGAGGAAAAACATTGAGTTAATTTAAGGAATTCATGGAAAGAGACAAAAACTACTGCCAAGAAGTGATTCATTCATCATTCATTAATTCAACACGCTGCGACTAGCTGGCAACCCGTCCAGGGTGTACCCTGCCTCTCGCCCAAAGTCAGCTGGGATAGGCTCCAGCATACCCCCGCGACCCTAGTGAGGGCATTAAGCGGCATTGAAAATAATGGATGGATAATTCAACGCATATCCTGCCATCAAAAAACTCAATTTATGAAGCAAAAAATAGCAAAATGAAAACAGGTGGAAATTATGCAAAATTAGATGATTTTAAAATAATTAATGAAAAATACTGATAAATAAAATGTAATAAATACATAAATGATATATGTATATATAATAAAGAACACATTAGAAATCCTTTAAAAACGATCCCACATTATAACATGATTACAGCAATGGCTGGGCAATGGCATGGACGAACCACTAGAAATGGAAAGACCATTCCAACAATGAAGAGGTTGATCCACATCATGGAGCCGGCGATCATGTAAGCCGCTGGCCGAGCGGTTTGATTGAACACCTCAGTGGGAAGAACTCCCGTCACACCGGCTGGAAGAAGCAACGTTTAGGTGGAATGTTTAGTCTATCCTGACTGGTGTGTGAGTCTTTATGAAATGTCCACAACATGCTGGATGCTCCTACACTGACCTGGACCCATGCCGAAGCTGAGGATGTAGGTGAAGATGCAGGCCATGCTCAGGTAAGGCATCCAGGATATGAGGTGCTGTCGTCATAGATCACAACGTGCACATTAACACAAGTCACAAACACACAGCAAGCACATACTGTACACCCACATACCTCAAAAGACAAAGCGATGGTGAAGACAATCGCCCACAGGGTCATGAGGACGAAGCCTCCCATCAACAGGAACTTTCGACCTTTGCGCTCGATCAGCAGGTTCTGAAAACATGCCAAGATATCTGCTTCTCGTGTATCTACAATAACAGCAACAGCTCTCAGCGTGACACAGTGCGCTTGCACTAGCACAATAATGAACATATTGTTAGCTCTCTGTTGTCTTGGCAAGGCACGATGTTAGATACAGCTCCTCTTTTGGGTGTTGAGGGTTCACAGTTCCCAGAGGCTTCATCAGTTCATGCTCAATGACCAGATAGGACAGCTCTAATCTGAGGGGATGGTGCAGGATTCAAAGTATTTATGGTCTAAGGTAGAGGTGTGCCCCAACCGTGCTTTTGTTGTGCAAAACGACGTCGTTAAGATAGAAAGGAGGGAGCCAACCACTGGCTGTTTGTCCACCACCTGAAATGTGATATTTGACTAATAACAATACTGCACATTAGAGATGCACCATATCTTTTTTAGCCAAACCGATACTGATAACTTTCTGCTTCTCAAGACCAATATAGTACCGATACCTGATTTTTTATATCTACTTTTAAAACATTTAATTTAAGTGTAGTTTGTGCACACCTGGAGGTAAAAAGGACTCGAACAAATTAGGATTTGACCAACTGTACCTGTTGATTTGTCCTAAACAAATATCATGACATCATTACTACCACATCACTACTATCAGGAGAACCAGAGTATAGAGCGGAGGGAGCCACCTGCTGTGGCCCAGCAAGGTGCACTGTATTCGGGCACATGCTCCAAGCAGCCGGTGTGATGCCACGGAGGTCTCTGGCAAACCTTTTGCGCTTTTCAAACACTGAGGTGCTGGCGTTTCAGGTGGCTGATAAGCTTTTTTGTGTGCTCGATGTTGTTTTTCCTCCATCATCACTGCGCATTTGGTACAACGTCCTCCCTCTAAAGTGAACGTTTGTTCACAAGTGAGCTAAGGGGAGGTTATGGCAGGCCGTTAACGTCACAGGCAGGAGAAAAAAGGAGCACTTGATTTGTTCACTCGCACAGTACGGTAATCTCGCCTCATTGGAGCTTTTTTTAAAATGATCAGTTATCGGAGGTATTTTCAATGTTATCGATAATTATCGTGCACCCCTACTACACGTAATGAATAATTGAACTCACTTAATTCAAATACTCATTTAGAATTACCCACAAATGAAAACATGCTTGAATTATTTTTTACTATATATGTATTTTTACATTCTAACAATAGAATAAAAGTAATATAACATAATAATCAATAATGATTTTATAGTATTGAACACATTAATGGTAATTTACAAGCTTAACAAAGTTACATTCAAGTACGCATCACATGTTTACACTTGCACTTATTCAAATATGATATTAATGCAAATAAACAATTTAATAACATCAAATATGAATGTATTTTATGAATTAAATGATATTATTTATTAGTAAGACAGTTGGAATGAATTAAAGTGAAGTGGAATGTGAAATTGAGCACATTTGACGAGGCTTTAGACAGAGCTTACCCTGTGTGTGCGTGTGCGTGTGCGTGTGTGTGTGCGTGTGTGTGCGTGCGTTATGTAAGAGCCCCTGGCAGCGACTTACACACAAGATGCAGGCTGTGAATTCACACGTGCCCGTGCCGACTGTGACATACTGGATTTGGTCATCAGATATTCCAGCCTCTTTAAAGACGTACGATGCGTAGAAGTAGATCTGCAAGACAACACAATGTCTTTCAAGCACACTCGTCTGACAGTGAAGGCAGGCTTGAGTGCAAAAAACAGTCACACAAAGCGACCGTGTGAGTGTGAAAGGCTGAACAAAGGTGGAGGTGAACACATAACTCAGTTAATGCGTTTTAAATCCACCAAGCACGTGCTTAAACTGCAGGGAACTTAGAACACACGTTCAGAAAGTCTTCAGAAACTCAGTAGTGGAGGCCCCAACGGTATTATATTCTCTGAGGGGAGTCTCACCGTGCCACACTTTAAAAAACAAACCCTACGTCATAATTACAACAATAATGGAGTCGATTTTTAATAGTGAAGCCATTGTTCATTCACTCCTCAGTCACACGCTGATGGTGGTAAACTACATCTGGAGCCGCAGCTGCCTCTTCGCGGCCTCTCCGACCTCCGCCTAACATTCACTGACATTCATACACCAGTGTGGGCAGTACCGCAGGCAAGTGTTTTGCCCAGGGACACAACGACAACGACAACGACAGGGACCGGGTGGAGGGAGGGAGGATCAAACCGCTAACCTTCCAGTTTCTGGACGTCCTGCTCTACCGCCTGAGTGAATTGATTAAATAAATACATAAAATAAGCACATTATCATCTGCGCAAAGGTGGAATCTCTGAAGCTAGTGTACCTAATAAAGTGTCCATCAAGAGTAGGGTTCCCTTGGGTCGGCTTCCAAGCTGCCAATCACATCGTTATGCGTGTTCACAAGCGTTCATTTTTAATGTGCACCCTCAGGAACCTTCTCAAATGTCCAATCAAGCTGCAACATCTGATCCTGTGCGCGTGGTGTCGGTGACACCGCTGCATGGCGAGCGCTCGCAAAGGTCATACCGAGTCATTGCCGCACAGCTGCATGGCGCTGCTGATGACCATGACGGAGATGAGCTGCCAGCGCACAGCACGGTCGCTGAAGAGCTCCCACGGACGGCTGGGCCTCATGCCCTTGGTTTCGGCTTGTTCTTGCAGGATCTCGGCCAGCTCGCTGCTCTGGACGTCGCAGCCACGCAGTCGGCGCAGAGCTGAGGACACAAGTGGATTGAGTCTTCGGAAAGTTGAACATTGGTTGGCGGTTGCTTAAAAGTTACTCGGGAAGGTTCAGTGATTCCCAGAAAGGCCAGCGTGAGGTCATTATGATTCATCACATTTTGAATCTAACTGGCTTGAATTACTTTAAATCAGGGCAATAATTAAAGCACAACAATCGCCACACTTCCAGTACAAGACTTGTCACAAACTCCACCTTCAGCAAGATAATAACGCTCACGTTCCATTGAGATATTCATTTAGCAAAATGTTTATTATTGTGCTTGTCAAATATTTTGTGTGGTTCACTTCTTCTTCACCTGTGTGACCGTGAATAGTTGCCTTTACAGTTAACCAAGGTTTCATGATGGCCACAGTTTGACCCTGAAAACGATTATTTCCATGGCCCGTGGCTTTTCAGTTTCAGTTTCAAAGACAACAAATGTTATTTTCACACCAGTACCCACCGTTGATGCAGGCCTCCTTGTCCCCCCTGTCTATGAGTAAGTATCTGGGGCTTTCTGGGAACCACGGCAGGGTCAGGAGCTGAATGAAGCCAGGGATGGCATTACTGGCAAGGAGATACTGCCAACACGACTCACTGCCCAGAACCTCCCTAGTTGTGAAAGATCCAGTGTTAAATTGTAGTTGCCGTGCTTTATTATTATTATTATTATGACATAATCCTCACCTGAGTCCCACCACTTGTCCCAGCACGACTCCAAAGGCTGTAAAAACAGCAGAGGACAAGGACACGGCCCCTCTCAGGTGCTTTGGTGCGCTCTCTCCAAAATACATAGGTTGCACGTTCATGCTAATCCCTGCAAGAAAGACACTATACATGAATATCATAGTTCTCTTACACATATCATAACAAAACATAATATATAACGTACAACACGCAAAACAAAAACACAACACAGCACAGCACAGAACAGCATAGCATAGCATAGCATAGCATAGCATAGCATAGCATAGCATAGCATAACATAACATAACATAATAAAACATAACATAGCATCACATATAACACATGACATGCATAACGTAACGTAGGGTAGCATAGCATTGCATGACACAAAATAAAATAAAATAAAATAAAATAATACCTGCATTTATTCCAATAAGGACACGTGACAGGATGATCATCTCAAAAGACCCAGCAGCTCGACTTGTCAAAGCCAAGAGGGCGCCGCTTAGAAGGAAAATATTGTTGAGCAACATGCATTTTTTCCTGGAACAGGAAGATAAACATTAAATTAATGGATTTTCTCATGTTTTCTAATGTTTAGCCCTCAATGACGATATGGAGCCCAAACAGTGGAAACTCCAAAGTCACATTTTATGATGCTGTTTGACTTTGAAGATGGCGGGCTGCAAATGGCCCCTGGGCCGGACTTTGGGTACCTCTGCTTTAGACGGTCAAGTCTTACCAGATTTGCTGACGTCTCAAGTGATGTCACACGTGATGATGGTTTCAAATACAAGTTGTTAGATTTTTTTTTAATCTTTTGAAGCACATTTTTCCAGCAAATGTCCAAATTAAAAGTGGATCGTTCAACTTTGGAGGTTCCACTGTGGAGACAAAAAGCACCAGTGCAGGCAGTTTGTTCATTCATTGTTCATTCGTCGTCTATTTCTATGTGCCGTGATCCATACAAGTTGAACATTGACTCTGCACTGAAATCATCTCCATCCTTCCTCGTGCTTTTGAATCTCGGTACCTCCCAAAGCGAATGGACATGGGTCCGGCGATGAGAGCCCCCGCGAAGCCGCCTAACGAGAAGATGGAGACGATAATGGTCCAGATCAGAGTCACCTGGTAGTCCTGCAGCTGGAGAGCCCAGCGGTCCACAACGGTCTCGTTGATGAAGGTCTGTATGAACTGCAAGAGGAGGACGCCCCCACAGCCACCAGTTAGTAGTTGACTGCTCATCAAGTATTTGCTGTGCCTCTGTGCCTGCATCCACACGCTTATAGAATAAAAGCAAGTTAAACGTGTTTTTGCAATAACATGAGGCCATTTGTAAGATTGCTGCGTACAAAAAAGGAAACCAAAATATTAGCAACACCTCTCAGTATGTACACCCCTGCAAAGCACAATAACAGACATTTTATCTTTGTAAAAACATCCCATTTTACTGCTTACTTACGGCTAGTGAGTGTTAAAAGTACACACAGCATAGCTTTATGTAGGTTTTTCAAGTGCAACTCACAGCAGTGGGTGCATTCATGATGGCTAGGTTATATCCATACTGAAGCGTCCCTCCAATGGCTGCAGAAGCAACCATCAGCACCAGCGTCAAAGAGCTGCTCTGTAAAGAAATACACACAATCACACGCTTATTTATGCAAGTTATTTATTGCCAAGTTCTTTCATATAAGCTGCATGACTGAAATATTCGCATAATAAATAATATTTTGAGCTTGTCCAAAGGTTCTTTTCCTGCTTAAATCCTTTCATAAGCAGGTGAGTATTGCTGGAATGGCATAACCTTCACACTTATCCTTTGTTCAATTAAAGCAACAGCATTTCAAGAATTCACTAAAGTTCTGCAATAAATTAGGTTCATTTGATTTGATTTACCTTTTGTGGCCCAGCCTGCAACATCTTCAAGTTAGCTCAGCCAGAGGGGTTCTGGCAAGTCCAGCTACAAACCCTCAGACTTGAGCCCATCAGGTACTGAGGCAGCTCTCTCCTGATTGGCTGCAGTGACGTCATCCTCCTGACGGCACAAGACAGCTCCATTAATAAATCACCACTAAACACACACAAAAAAAAAACAACAAGAAAACTGCACTACCTGGAGCTGAAGGGGTTGATCCTCACATCAAATACATAAAAATACAGTACATACTGTATGTTACTAATGATGGACATTGTCCCTTAAAGAATAAAATACACGTTACACAACTTTAGACATAATAGAAAGTACAGGATAAGTACAATAAGCCTTCAAAAATTACAATGTATAAAGAAAATAAAAACATATAAATAAAATATACTAAATATACACAAAATATATTTAAAAAAAAACATTTTTTGAAGGTTAAACAATTGGCCCTACCAGATAAAAAAGGTAGAGACTAGAGTTCTAAGATCTAAGAACAACCATGTGGATAATAATATTGTTTATACAGGTGCACTGGAAACTATTTGCATTGTAGATTAGATGTATTACATTTTATGTATTACATGTGTACATTTTCCAATCAATTAAAAAGAATAGGGTTGGTTTATTGAAAACTACTGCAAGCTTATGAATTTTACAAATAAATACAATGTACAAGAAGAATGCAACTACATATTAAGAATGGCTCATAGAAACAGTCCCTTAAGGAACGTACAAGTTAAAAATAGACAATTTTAGACAATATAGAAAGAACAACACGCCGACAGCAAGCCTGTAAAAAAATTTGACTTAAATGAAAAAAAAATATCTTATTTGATATGATATACTAAAACAAATAAATAATTAACGGGAATTATAACGTCATACCAATAAATCCGATAATAAAATAGCTCAGATAACCGTCATTTAAAAAGACGCTCCAATGAGGCGAGATTACCAGTACTCTGCGAGTGAGCAAATGAAGCGATCCTTTTTTCTCCTGCCTGTGGTGTTCACATCCTGTCGTAACTTCCCCTTAGCTCACTTCAGAGGAAGGACGTTGTGCCAAATGCTCCGCAAGGATGGGGGAAAAAAAAGCATGGCGCACACAAAAAACCATCAGCCACCTGAAAAGTGAAAAAGGTTTTCCGGTGGCGTCACATCGGCTGCTTGGAGCATGTGCCCGAATACAGTGCACCTTGCTGGGCCACCGCTCTACTGCTGATGTGGTAGTAGTATCCATCCATCTATTTTCTATGCCGCTTATCCTCACTAGGGTCGCGGGCATGCTGGAGCCTATCCCAGCTGACGTCGGGCGAGAGGTGGAGTACACCCTGGACCGGTCCAGGGTACATCGCAGGGCGCATAAAGACAAACAAACATTCACACTCACATTCATACCTACGGACAATTTTTAGAATCGCCAATTAACCTAACATGCGTGTTTTTGGAATGTGGGAGGAAACCGGAGTACCCGGAGAAAACCCACGCACACACAGGGAGAACATGCAAACTCCACACAGAGATGCCAACGGAGATTCAAACCCAGATATTCCCGATCTCCTGACTGTGTGGCCAACATGCTAACCACTTGGCCAACGTGCGGCCCGTGGTGGCAGCAATGTCATGATATTTGATTAGGACAAATCAACACGTACAGTTGCTCCAGTCCTTTGCACAAACTATCGTTAAATCTAGATATTATCGGTTGTTGGTGTCATATCGGTCTTAAGAAGCACAAGGTTATTGGTATCGGATTGAAAAAAAGCTATTGTGCATTTCTAATATAAATAATTTAATCCAATAAATTAATATGATACATGTATTTCTTCAATGTATGAGATAAAACAATAGAGGAATGGCACGTCCACGTTTGTGCTGGAAAAATGTGAGCATTTTTTGTTTTTGCAAACTAACGTCCGTGTGAATGGTTGACTTTGTCAGCCGTCACGTGTTTCAGACCCGCAGGATAACTAATCAGCAATGAGGATGTTTGAACCAAGACACATTTACTGCTACAATACTTCAACATACGCGTCAAACTTGATTTTAAATCAATATATGTGGAAAAAGTTCAATAAAGTTAATATACTACACGGGTTAATCCATCACAGCGTATCATAGCAATCTTCAGGGACCATGAAAACATGCCCCCTAGTGGCCGTAAGCAACACAGCATGACAGCGCAGCAGTTTGAGTGGATGACACTGATACGGTAATTTTCCTAGTTGGAGAAAAGTGTTACTGTGTCCCTTTATTGTCTCTGTTGAAAAGGATGGCTCATCAAAATTCAACCCTAGGGATCTTCTCATCTCTCACCTGGGTGGAGCAGAGAAGGACAAAAGGGAAAGAAGACAATGGCATGAAAAAAGAAGTTCAAGGGTCATCTATAAGGTGTCTATTGTCAATAGCACACATTGAATTCCATCTACAGTACAACGGTCATTCTGCACAAAGAATCCACCATTGGACTCAAAATCCTAAGGTCAAACCCAGAAAAAGTTTTAAGCTGCTATTTTGCATAAAATAATATTGTCTTTGTTGCTCATCAAACTCAATTTATGAACAAACTGTCTGGGATAAGTGAGCCATTACTTTTTGCCTGCGGTCATTGGGGTCTGCTGGAGCTGGCTTCAGGTGAGAGGCTGGACTAGTCGCCAGCCAATCACATAACACATATATACAAACAACCATTTACACATATGCACTTTACAGTCTCCAGTTAACCTAAAATGCATGTTTTGAGGATGTGGGAGGAAGCCGGAAAACTCGGAAAAAACCCACACGCGCATGCAGAGAACATGCAAACTCCATACAGAATTTCCCAAATGTAGATTCAAACCATCAATCTCCTTACTGTGAGGGCAACATGCTAACCACTAGTCCACCTTGATGTCCTCCCCACTTTGGGCCAGTCTAAACGTCAAATAACAACGATGCAGCAATGATGATCAGCCACCAGGGGGCGAATTTTCATGATACAGTATTCAGGGATTGTTGCACTATGCTGTCATGTATTAACCACAAAGTCACTTCTTTAACTGGCAAATTCTAGTTTTCTAGCAGACCGTTAAAGCCACCATTTCAGTCAGATTTATGAAAAAAGACAGAAATGTGTCCCAAGATAACGAATGGCATGCATGTATATATCCACCTTCACTGCTGACATTTGCATGACGTCATATCAATGGTGACTCTGCATTGGAATCAGCAGATGGCACTGCTATTCTTCCTCGCTGTCGTTCCATTACGGTTATTACGATTTGAGTGGTGATTAAATGAATGAACATGACTTTTTATGGGGTCGATTCTTGAGTCATTTCCTCAGTGTGTTTTACTGAAGGCTCTCGTCACTCAAGCCCCAGTTTGCTATTTAGACAGCTTAGTGGGCCCGGCTACATATGATGATATTTCTCATTGGCTAATGGACCCCAGCAACAGGTGGACAAACAGGATAAATAAGCTTTTCACATTAGCTAGCTAAAATGTACAGAAGAACTATTTAACTGCTCAGACCGGCGACTGCGACTTCAGTTGAAAACGTGGGCGCAACCATTGTTTTTATGGCAGATTCAGAGAAACAGCAGCACACTTCTGTCACATAGAGGATCTTCTCACTTTTTTTGTTGCGGATTCCAAAAAACAGCAGAAAATTCCTGTCAGAGGTTCTTTGACTAGCGTTTTTGCAGTAGAGCCTTAAAAAAAGCACAATGCTCCTGCCGTAGAGATGGTCTTTCACTCACATTTTTGTAGTGGATTCCAAATGTAGAGGATCTTTGACTTGTGTTTTTACAGTAGATCCTTCAAGACAGCAGAGCGCTCCTGTCAAATAGTGGAGCTTTGGCTAGGGTTTGTGCAGCCAGTCCTTTTTTAAAATTAATTAATTAACTTATTTATTGTTATTATTAGTGTTTTAGCAGATACCTAAAAACAGCAGAAAAGTCCTGTCATAGAAGTTTTGGACTAGGGTTTGTGCAGTAGATCTTTAAAAACAGCAGAGAGCTCCTGTCACATAGTTGATCTTTGACTTCCTTTTCGCAGTAAGTCCTTAAAAACAGCAGGGCACATCTGTCAAATACAGCATCTTTGACTTGTTTTTTCTTAAAGAAAAGAGAGAGCTCCTGTCATATAGAGGATCTTTTATTTGTGTTTTTGCAGTAGGTTCTTAAAAACCGCAGAGCCCTCCTGTCATACAGAAGACCTTTGACTTGCGCTTTTGCAGTAAGTCCTTAAAAACAGCAGAGTTCTCCTCATTGAAGGATCTTTGACGAGCATTAACATTGTGATTCTAATATAACTGTGATTGTAATATAACTTTTATAATGAATGATATGGCTGTGTTGGTTAGCATATAGCAGACATTAATACAGAGATTAATGAACTTTTACAGCTAGTTAAGGAGGGCAGGGCTCGTTAGCATAAACTCCGCCCAAACATAAAGGTGACATAAAGAAGTCCCAATGAGGTGCCACCCTCCTAATATCCTCGCCTCTGATTGGTCCGCCTCTGAGTGTATTTCCCTGGTTTCCTCAATTGAACACACTCATGTTTAAACGTCCTGCTGAACATGCTTACTATTATGACGCGTGTGCATTCAGCGGCTTTAAATGTTGATTTGCGGAAGCTTAAGTGCGCCTCCTAAGCACTCATTTCGCTCAAAGTGGCCGACAAGTTGATTCAGTTAAGACCAGAAAGTGGTCACCATGACTCGGATATTATGGGATGCGATTTTCCTTATCAGCGGTGAGTGTGCTATTTTCTGTCTTTTTTTTTTTTATTCAAGTAAATGTTTCATTTTAGAAATCCACAATGTTGCGTTGCATCTAAAAATAACGGGGGGGCATCCACCGTTTACCTTTAAAAGTGATGACGTTTTTGATGACCTTCATTATTAATTAAACATATCCCCAGTAAACTTTTTTCATTCATTTCTATTAGACATAACATTAGGTACACCTGCACATGACAACTTGAGATTCCGATACAAAATACACTTCCCGCATGTTACACATATATTAAAATAGTACCCCTCTGACAGTGCCAATCAAAACACAGCTTCATTATCCCGTGTCTTTCTTGTAAAGCATCATATCACATCAAAGACAAGCTCACATGATCATAAACTATTTGGGTTATTTGACATATGCGTCACCTGCTTTTCCGGGTTTGTCTGTGTAAGTGTGTGCTTGGGGGGGAATCAATACAGTAATACAGCCTTTTTATATTCCATCAGGTACTTTTAGTATGTCTGTGGTACTAAATGGTGAGTTTTCACTGAACTTTCTGCAGGGATTTGTTGTGATATCAGTAAGTATATTATTCACATCAGGCCTTTTCTTTCCTAAAGGTTCACTGTTTACAATAGGAGCAGGACAAAGCAACTCGACAAGTCTGGAAGGCAATATTGCTATCAGTGCTGACGCTGCCGCTGCTCTTAACGCCTCAGCAAGTGGTCGTGCAGCCGTCTCCACCATTACAAGTAAGTCTGGCAACAACATGGCGAACTAAAATAAAAGTGGAAGTCTCAGAGATACAATAATGTTTTGGAAGTGTTTTTAGCCTTGCTGGAATTTAGACAGTTTAAAAGTGCTTTTACTAAGCCCTACTGGGAACACACTGTTTTTGTGTGTCTGTAGCATTAATGCTAATGAGCTGTGTTTGTCCACGGGAAAAGTTAAGACAATTCCAAAAAATACATATGTGGTGAAAACAGCTGCCCAGAGGGGGCCCGATGTGATGTTTTTTTTTTTTTTTTTTCATGGGGCCCCGAATTCCTGGTGGCGTCCTTGGTCTCCACAACATTAAGGAGTGGGACAGGAGGACACAAATGTTAGCAACACTAGCATAGCTATGTGAGTTACAATGCTAACATTCCGCAACATGATCAAACTTCCAGGTTCTACATCTGTACCTGACTAACATATATTTTTAAGTATAGTTTCATTTTAAGTAACATGTCAAATCATTACGATTTTTAAAAATCAGATTAATCATGGTTTTCAAATTAATTATTCATGATTAATTACCATTTGAAACTGCCCTAAATATGAAAGAAAGATACAGGACAGGATTATATATATTTGTATGTATTAACAGCTCCAAATGAACTGAAAATTTAAATCAAGCTAAAAGATAACCGTTATTATAAGCAATGATGGGTTGCGTTCAAAGACACTACGTCATTTAAGTTGAATTCACATGTTTTGAGTGTGTTTTTTGGGATTTCCGAGCATACTTAAAGGGATAGTTCACATTTTTCACATGAAGTTGTATGACATCCCCGTCAGCAGTGTAGTCCAGTAACAGCGACTTACCCCCCAACTTGGTCTCCTAAGTCCAGTTCTGGTCAGATTTCCATGATGAAGAACGTAGTTCCACTTAGTTGCAGGGGACAATTAAGTAAAGAGTTTGGCTTCTCAAAACAATATGCGTTCAGAAGATTAATACATTTGCATCACAAAAATACCTTCTCAAAATAATCAGACCTCACAAAACGCTTGACGTTATATATTTGTCTCCCGCCGTATCCCTGCGCACTGTCTCCTGTGCATTCTTGTATGTTACAAAGACGCTCGCATCTACTTCTGCGACGGAGCGCCGCGGCCATCTTGTTCGCGTACGTGTTCCACAGCGGAAGAAGATGCGAGTGTCTTCGTCACATACACATGAACGCACAGGCGACAGGGCGCGGGGATACGGCGGGAGACAGATATAACGCCGAACGTTTTATAAGGTTTGAGTTTTTAGAGAAGGCATTTTTGTGATGCAAATGTTTTAATGTTTTAAACGCATATTGTTTTGAGAAGCCAAACTCTTCACTTCATTGTCCGCAGCAACGAAGCGGAACTACGTTCTTCATCACAGAAATCTGACCAGAACTGGACTTAGGAGACCAAGTGGGGGGTAAGTCGCTGTTATTGGACTACGATGCTGATGGGGATGTCATACAACTTCATGTCAAAAATCCAAATTATCCCTTTAAATGCAGCAAATTGTACTTTGGCAGTAAGAGTTACAAAGTGAGCGATAAGAATATCCACTTACTGTTTTTTTGCGTTTCTGTTGATTTAGACCACACATACACGTACAAGACCTGGTGGTGATGTGTCGGAGTGAATGCATCTCACCATCGTCTATAGTGACAATGAGGAAGGGACTAGAGATGTGTGTGTGACTTGGAGATACATAAATGGTGTTGGAATTGCACTGCTGTTCATGTGTTCGGGTCAGAATGAAGTTCTCAAGGAGCATCAGACGCTGTGTGACTCTGTGGGGACGCTACACTGTGCCTCCGTCTGTCGTCATAACCGAGCGGCAAGGCTTGTCATGATGCGTATTCTTTAATTGCGCTAAAAAAAAGTAACGTAAATAATGAAGTAAATTAGTTACCGCTGTTAACACGTTATATTTGACCGCCCTAATTCTAAGATGTGTAGCGAAGCCTGCTTTATTAAATGGTGCCATATATCATGTCCATGAAGACGGAGGTTTTTCCTGTTATGAGGGCATGAACTTAAAAAGAGAGCGTTTGAGCGCCTCTTCTCTCAAAAGTGGGGAGATGATAGATTTTTCTCATGTTTGGTCGCTCATTGGTTCTCATTTCCTTCTCTCAACAGGTTCAAACTTTTTATTAGGAACAAAGCGAAGCAGTGGTTCAGACGCCACTATCGCCATTCCTTCAAAGCCCACGTTGGCTGCACCGGCTTTGGCCAGCGGCTCATCAACGCCTGGTGGTGCGACTACGATCACCACGACAACTTCTAACACCCCGCCTGTTAAAAGTAGGTTACAGAACAGTCCCGCTCTCTCAGTTTACTTCATATTTGTGCTCCTCCATAGTCCTGCGAGGCCGCAGCGGCTCAGCCTACGCAGACAATGTGTCACAGGCTGATAATTAATTGATCCTCTTAGCCTTGCGGTGCATCAACAATGATGTGGCATTAATATGAGCTGCTTTTTCAACACAAAAGCCGTTGCAAAATGATCCGTACAGCACCTCAATTGCCCCAAAGGCTAGATGGATCCCGTCCCAGTATTCCTCTTCTTCCTCTGAAAATGTCATGGAAGAGGAGAGGGGTGGGGAGGCCGACGGCTCGCAGACAACAGAGGGCTTTCACGGAGCCTGACAGCAGCAGACAATGCATATAGGCTACGCTCCAAGCCCATTTAGCCCTGGAATGGAATGGAAGTGTGTGAGTGACTTGTCATGCTGCTATCATGCTAACCTGAATGTGACACTGTTGACATTGTGGTCTGAGTCAGCTATGTGGGAATTTGTCTGACTGTACAGCTAACTTATAAAAATGTCAACCTTTTGCCCTTGTCAGGGGCGTTCATGTAATCAGACTTTTTTTTTTTCCGTCCCATTGTTTGGGTGAAAACCGAAGCTCTCATTTGTGGCAAAGAGCCTCTCCTCGCCCCACATACAGTTTCTTATTGTTATCTTTGACTTATCTCCACTCTGCTTGTCCCGCCCAGGTAGTGCGGTTGATCTAAGCCAGCACAAATCCACACGCAACTGAGGACAAAAGGCTTCAGGGGGTGGCGTGGGTGTCAGCTTTAGGATTTAAGTACAATGCTTCAGGCTTAGGCTATTTTTACATTTACGATAGTCACCTGGGTCATTGACTGCTGTCTGTCAGAGGACAAACTGATGAGAAGTACTTACTCGTATCATTGATGGGTGCCTTCTAGGGATTTAAATATCTTTGTGGTGGATGATTCGATACGTATCTAGATATGCGGGTTAAGATACAATTCAGAAACGATATTTTTTAAAAACAGAATGAGTCGATACAGTGTACAAACGATATGATTCAACTGTTAGATTTGGTGATGTAGACAAGAGTCTTGTATATTAAAACAAAGAAGCCAATTCTATGAAAGTGGCATTTTTACAGTATTATCAAATGTGTAAAAGAGCACATCATATCCGCAAGCATGCTCTAAGGCAGGGGTCCCCAACCACCAGGACGCGGGAAACGTTCAGGCACAATGATACAAAAAAAAAACACACACTTGAAAAAAACTAAATCATTTGTAAACAATGACAGCAAATTTTATGTAAATGGTTATCAATTCTGGAATTATGGGCCATTATTTTATTAAAACATAATATACAGTTACAAATCTAACATTTTTTGCATGTTTAAGGTGTTGGATCAGTATCGCCGATACCAGACTGAATTGACACTTACTGCAAATTCACCATCCATCCATCCATTTTCTATGCTGCTTTACCTAATTAAGGTTGCAGGGGTATGCTGGAGCCTATCCCAGCTGACTTTGGGCGAGAGGCGGGGTGCACCCTGGACTGGTCACCAGCCAGTCACAGGGCACATGTAGACAAACAACCATTCACACTCACATTCATACCTATGGACAATTTAGGTATGGTCTTCCCGAACTCCTGACTGTGTGGCCAACATGCTAACCACTCAGCCGCTGTCGGCCCCAAATTCACCATGTGTCTGTAAATTAAAGAACTTTTTAAAGTATTTCACATCGCATATAGCAATAACACAAGACATTTAATTAATATAAAATAATAATGGCAGCACGGTGGCCGACTGCTTCGCATGCTGGCCACAAAGTCAGGAGATCGGGAAGACCTGGGTTCAAATCAATGCTTGGGCATCTGTGTGGAGTTTGCATGTTCTCCCCCGTGCATGCGTGGGTTTTCTCCAAAAACATGCTACTAGGTTAATTGGCGACTCTAAATTGTCCATAGGTATGAATGTGAGTGTGAATGGTTGTTTGTCTATATGTGCCCTGCCATTGGCTGGCGACCAGTCCAGGGTGTACCCCGCCTCTCGCCCAAAGTCAGCTGGGATAGGCTCCAGGATACCCGTGACCCTAATGAAGATAAGCGGCATAGAAAAAGAATGGATAAAATAATAACAATTAATAAATTTAAAAAAACATAATTAATTTAGGTTTATTTATTTATTTTAAACCCTTAAGTATATTGAGGTAGCGGGGTGATTTACAATATTGCCAAGCTAATATACAACAGAAAAAACAGGTCAAAATCATATAAAATACGCAAAACTAAAAAAGGATTTCATGATCAGTCATCATTTCAACAGATAATTCAGACAAAATATCTTCAATGACTAAAGTATCAATATTTTGATTTGAGAATCAATTTTAGAGCATGAAAATTGGTATCAGAAGTATCGATCCACGCATCACTGCCACTTTTTGGATGGTCCTGAACGCACCGTCTAACTTTCTCCCACCCTGCACAGATAGACTATACTGTATTTCTTCCCTTTTTCTTTCACCTCATATTTGGTCCCAAATGCTGATACTATGTGGGAATGCATAAAGGTAAGCTTTGATGACCTTATTGAGTGCTAATGTGCATATTTGTTCAGTGCACCACTCCGAAAAACAAAGTCCAGACTGGTACATGTGGATGGTGGCTCTGTATTCATTTAGTGCTTTTAATTTGATGTTCCTGTCATAGTTTTACACAATACATAATAAATAAGATAAATTAGAGCACTATAATGTACAAATGTTTTGCTGATGTGTTGAAAATCTTTCCCGGTGACTAGCTAGCACGCTGCTGATGTTATTTAGCGCCATTCTCATATTCAGTCATGCTAAGCTACGGAGCATGCGCGACAATCGTTTCGCCAGCACCCCAGACTCTCGCGTTGTTTTAGAGATGGAAAGTCAACCGGTTGCCGGTCTCTGCAATCGATTAATCTAAGGATTTATGGCTGATTCTTCCCGATCCAGGAGGCTGCTACCAATGCAGCCGCATTTGTCGCTTGTCAAACTGGATATCCAGTCGCATCGGTTTATGGCTCACAACCCTAGTGTATTCACACTTGTCATTTTTGGTCCGGTTAAGAGGAGTCTAGTCCGTTTGCTCTGCTCATACTGTTTGTTCGGTCATGTGGGGTCATGTGGCAGTCCAGGACCACAAGGACCTGACCAAACAGGGGGGACTGAGACTGCCTGAGAGACGGGTCTTGGCCCCTTTGCAAAGGTTCTCCTGTCCTGAGTGAGGCAAGTGTGAATGCAGACCGCACCAAAACAGCGGATATGACGTCACCAAATGTGAGCGTAACCAGGCGATAACACAAACTCTCAATGAAAAAAATCAAAGAATAAGAGTTAAATGTAAAATGTACATGTCATACACCCTGTCCAATTGAGATGCGGCTTAATATAAATACACCAAATAATGGTAGCATTATTTGGTGTGAACGCAAATCAGACTGCATTAAGGTGGCCACATAAAATCTTTTTTTTTTTTTTGAGAATACCAGACAACAGGTTTCAACGCACCATAAACCTCACTAGTAACACAGACTTTTTGGCACTTTGTTTTTTTGTCTCCTGTTAAGAGTTCGTGGCAGCGGCTGTCCGCTCTCATTTCGACGACTGCCCTGACTCTCATCGCCACTTCTGTTTCCACGGGACCTGCCGCTTCCTGATATTGGAGGAGACGCCAGCGTGCATGTAAGTAATTAACACGTGAGACTATTCGAGGTCAGGAGATATATTATAAATATAAAATATTTTTTAAAAATAATAAAAAGGTAGAAAATATTATAATAAAAGTAATTTGTGAGACGTGGAAAAGGGGTAGGATTAACCAAGCTCTGCTTCTTCCTTTTCAGACAGGGTGAATTGTGACAAGTAGTAATTATTCTTATATATTATTCTTATTATTAGCATTCCAGTGGTTTATTTTGTTTAAAAAAATGTTGACAATAACATATTTGAGCCTCGGTTTGTGGGACAATAAACATTTCAAAATGCACCAAATTGTTTTTTGACTCTGTTAAGCAAAAAAAAGTTGTTTGTCCAGTCATTGTCATTGTCATTGTACGTTTCTTAATTGTTAAAATCTCATCTGGTTCTCGTGGGCCCAACCTCGTTTGTCTGGTCTTGTGAGTTGGGTGTCTGGTGACACCCCTGATTCTTACTCCTAAAAATGCTTTGCGTCCTCATGTGCTATGCTATAGCCTGCTTCTACAAGATGCTTGATGTTTTGTCAAATAATTCAAATTAATTGTCCCTCAAACCAAACACCAATAAACAAACTGTACCTACCATGTTACATTCAGGGAGTGTCCAAGGTAATTGCCTGTCACAATTCAGTGGATGAATACATGTTGACTGAAGTAATGAAAGCCTGGGTTTTTGTCACCAGACAAAAGCCTCTTTCACACAGAGCTCCCACGAAATTGTTGCATCAGTGCCGTACCTGAAGATTGTGTATTTCACACAGAACCCAGCAAAGTGAGATTTATCGGGGTTAAATTCCCAAGTATTGCAGTGATTGTCCGACAAAGGATTGTTTTAGTCTATGTGAGCAAAAAATCACAAATCAGCCATAACGCACTTATAAGTGAGGAGGAAGTGAGTGATTCTGATCCATCCTTTCTTCCCTTCATGTTGCAGATGCCATCCTGGTTTCGTTGGGATGAGGTGCGAGCATGCAGACCTTCTGGCTGTTGTCGCCACCAACCACCATCAGCAGACCGTAGCCACAGTGCTGGTGTTGTGTGTGATCGGCTGTGTCCTCATCATTGTCTTGTGCACACTGTTAAAGTAAGCAACATGGAGAAAAGACATTTGTACCAATTAGACGTACTGACTGTTTTCTTTGCTCGGTGCTGCAGTTGCTGGTGGAGGCAGGAATGCCGCAAGAGGAGACGCCCTCATCGCTTCATCCCTCAAGAAAAATCTGTTTACATCCTGAAGCATGGAGCGCCATGTTACCCTTCTGAGAGCGGTACCTCCTTTCTGTTCTTGTTTTTAAGTGTGCATAGATGAGAGAGAACTGATGGATGCTACTAGCAATTAGGAAGGACTGGCCACATCATTAGGTCCACCTGCACAACCTCATGCAGTTGCACACTACTTCAAACCGCAATAATAACTCGGCGTTATCTATTAAAGGCAGAATTTTCACACATTCTTTTAATAAGTATTGCATTCATAGTTCAATAAACATTTGAATTTCCCCCATTGGGGATAATAATTCAGTTCATCTCTTCCAGTGTCAAACGTGTCACCCTCATAAAACTTCAAAAGTACACACAATATTTTAAGTAACATTAAACATTCCTAACTGTTATATGAGCGTAAAAATAATAAAACCTTACTTACTAGGGATGCTCCAATCAGGGTTTTATGCTGCCGATTCCGATACCGATCATCCATGAGCGAGATATACCGATACCGCTCACACAGATTAACTGCAATTTTTTTTGTTTTTATTTATGATGAGTGGTATTGGCCAGGGCGGCTGTTAGATGATTCAAAGGGCCCCTGACAAATAATAGGTAATTATTACAAAATAAACCTTTGAGCAGATATTTTTTGTTTGTCTTTTTGCCATTAATTTTGTGAACGATTTTTGTACTATTTGACGCAGACGTTAATGTAATTTGATGCATATTTTGGAGTAATACGAATACATGGAAAATAAACTGTTCAATCATTTATTTTTTAGTTCAAGATAACATTAACAGAAAACAATAATACAAATAAATATCTATATAAATAAACATTTAGTGCAACTTAAGTTAATTTTGTTTTTTTGGGGTCAAATTCTGAATCATATGACTTTAGAGCAGGGGTGGTTAACTGCGGCCCACCGACCACATCAGGCCCCCGAAGCATCTCAATCCAGCCCACCGGGCGTTTTCAAATTCCTTTTTTTTTTTTTTTTAAACCTTTACCATTGAAGCCGAAGCTGGCAACATGACTCTGAGTGCTATTGTGTTACACTTGAGTTGCACAGGAAATAGTGAATCTGTACAAAAAAGCGATCCAAACAACACAACACGTCAACACACACATTACGAACAACGCAACCTACCTACTGCACCATGTGGGCATACAAATAAATGTCTGCACAATACCCATGCCAAAATTACACCCATATATTCTCGCCACAAGGCATGCTGGGTAGCTTGTGGTACTCTCTCCAAACATTTTGCCGTGTTTGTCGCATTTTTGCTTGATTGCAAGATATGTTGAGGAAGTCGTCAGGAAAGTAAACAAGGAGGGATGTTAACAGTGTTGATATTCAATGTTTTATCGTTCATAGTTCATGTTGTTGTTGTCGTCGCTACCCAGCATGCCTTGAGGGCACTTGTAAATAACAGTTCATGTTTAGCGCTTAGTTGCTGTTTATCACTCACGTAGCAGTAGTAGTTGATTTATGTGATGCGTGCTGCTTGCTGTGGATGTGTTGTGTTTTCATTTCATTGCACCATGAGTAAGTATGTTGTACTGTTTGATGGCCACCTATACAGTATATAGACGGCCCCTAGGACACATTTTTCAACCCAGTGTGGCCCACCAGTCAAAAAGTTTGCCCACCCCTGCTTTAGAGGCATATAACCACTGATATTACAATCCTTATGAGACAGGATGTTTGTTTCCCGTTCAGTGGTGTGAAAAGACAACATTGTGGAGCGTCCTCCAGTCGGGCCCAAAAGAGTCCTAAGACCAAAGAGATATATAAGCGAAGAAGGAACGTCTTCAGTGGGACTGATGCAGGAATCAATGAAATAAGGTAGGACGTTCCTTCCACTTTCCACTGACTTTGTGCAAAGCGGCAACGTGGGAATCCCCTCTATCCTTGCGTGGAAATAAACACTAACTGTGAGGATACAAGTCATCTTCTACAAGGACATCCTTTGTGGATTTAAAAAAAAAAAAAAAAAAAAGAAGAGACTTCATGACTTACCCACCCCCCACCCCCCCAGTTCCTATTTATGTCTTTTATTAACTTTGCGCACTTTCCAGAGCACAGAAGATGCTGAAGTTTTAGTGTCTGTTTTTAAACACGATTCACCTGACAGAAGTGGGAATTGATGGGCTGAATGGAAGCAGACTCCTGGATATCTACCAGAGTTTTCTTTTCCAATGTCATGTATCCTGTAATGATGAGTAAAAATGTGATGTCAGTTTTAGTTTTGGAATGTTCGTCAGAGGTTTTATTAAATGGACGAGCTAGAGCAGGAAAAAAGGAACACACCACTCGTGTACATTGGGTGCTCATTCTCGGCTACGTTTATTTCGATGGCACTTTTCTGTAAGCTTACTCGATACTTCCTAAAAACTGCACTTTTGGTATGGACTTAAAATCACAGCTTTTATTTTTTGGTGCACTTATTTAATAGAATTCCATGAGTGGTGTGTTTTGGCATTGCCTCTATTTTGGATTTGATACTTTTTTTTTTTTTTTTTTAAGAGTGACGAAGAAATGCTCGTCCCAAACTGGCGAAAAGGATTTGAAAAATAACAATATTGAACTGACAGTTTAGATGTGGCAGCTTCTACCATTAAAAATGGATGATGGTATACCGACAACAAAGGAGAAGCGGAGGATGATACACTCCTTTCTGTTTACAGTGTCTCGATGTTTGCAGAGTGTTCCTCATGTGTCTCCTATTACAGCATTGATGTGTGAGAACACACACACACGCACACAATGTTGTGTATTTACATGTATTTCCAATACAAAAGAGGGTCCAACTGATACGTAAGCCTTTACTTGGACCAACTCTTTGTTACTATTTCTTTTCAAATGGAGAATTAAATTTGCAAAAGTCTGTGTGGCTGTTTTTTTGTGCTCCCTACAGGGGAAATTAACCATTGTAAATTAATCATTGTAATTTTCTTTTTAAAATTATTTTAACGGGACAGGAGAATCTCTCCGTCAATGTTCTGAACTCCTGTTTCGATGCTAGTGCACTATTGAGCAGGAATTGTGCCATCGTGTGAATTTATGTTACAGCAAACAAGTTGCAACTGAATCAGCAGCGCCTCTGCTTTTTGCAGCCGAGTAAGACAAAGCAGCAATCAATCTACAATTTGACAAAACTCTTAGGCATAGGTCACCAACGGGCGTACGACTTTTTGGCTGTGCGATTCCCCCAAATCGCACAAAATCTGAGGCTGATGGGACGTACGGGTGTCGCTTCATTCATACAGCCAATGCACGTGAGTTGTAAGACCAATGTGCGTCAGACTTGCTTTGTATGAAGTTTGCAAGAACAACGCGCGAGCTGTACATTGTGTGTACCAACGTGCTGGAAACATGATTGGTTCTGCACATACGCGAGACCTACGTCACTTCCTCCACTCGCAATTTCGTATGACAGAGCTTCTGCGACGTCCCGTGCCATGATACTGATTTATGTTTTCAAATTATGAACATAAATAGTCAATTACCATACGGAATATGTGTAACATATTGGGAGTTCTTTTCCGTAATGACGCTTATTAAGACTTTGCCAGCATGTAGATTGTCTTTATTCACCAACCGTGACCTCGTGCAGCAGGTGCGCAGATGCACCACAGGCGTATACGTCACATCTGGTCACGTAAATAACAATATGCATTGCAAGAGGAATCAAATATATATTACAATAGAGACATAGCAAAAGACAAATATACATTGATAAATACAAATACAGATACAATAAATCATATAAAACCGAATTTTACCCGAATTTTTGTGTGATTGATGCACTCTCTCCGTACGGGCAACACTTGACCGACTTAACCGACACGCACGGAGCACATAAGAAATATGAACATGTGTTTGCTGCACTAATTACGTATGTGGGGTGCACATGTGGCGCACAACACATATGGAGTCCACGAAAAAAAAGTACATATTGCCCAAACCTGACACCAGCAAAACGTACGAAAAAGACACGTTGGCCATACGGACGATGCACAAAGACAAGGTGCGCAAGTTTGTCCTGAAACCTGAAAGAAACCCAAGTGCCCGTAGAGTTTTGACAAGACAAAGAACCTCTGCGGCCAGTCTACGGCTTGAAAATCAACACGTCGCACGTGCGCCCTCCACGTGTTTATGGTTTTTTTACATGTAGACCGGCTGTAGGAGCTCGTATAACCGGGTGTGACCTAGGCTTTAATGACATTGACGGGTCAATTAGTTAACAAAACATATGCATATGTTCAATAACGTCCAAAACACAAATCTTCTCTCACAGCAAACTGTGTCTCTACACATCCCTTCTTTAAGCACGCATGAGCTTTTATTCTCCGCTTTTACAATCCCATTATGTGCACAATTGGATTTCTGCAGAGCCTTTTAGAGCCGTCTGGCTGAGCTACTAAACCAGCTTTGAATTAAGCAGCACTTCCCCAGAGATCAACAATATCCTTTAACGTCCAAATGTCAAGAGGTGAAAATACAGGTGAAAAACAACAGTGTTTAGCACATCACATTTAAGGCTCAGAGGTGAAGCGTGTCGTGAACTATCAACACTTTCCTCTTGAACTCTTTGAATGTGACTGTGGACTCAATGTCAATCCGCCATTTCCCATAAGAGGCTCTGCTTTGAATCGCACAGCCATTGTGGTCGAGTTTTTTTTCCACTGTCGGTTTGATCCTCATAGTCCAACAGTCACACTATCTGCCCAAGACCAGATGGCTTTACAAAAAAACCTATTGCTGTGCTTCGCACTCAATGCTAACTACAACAAACCATTCAACATGAGATTTATTATCGTTCCATGCCTAGTGCCCACAAGACTTTTTTTTTCTGAACGAGGTATGCCTGTGAACGATCGTCATTTAACACCAGTAAAGAGCCAAACATTTTTATCTGAACATGCCCCCTCCTTTAGAGGATAAATAGATTAGATCTTGCACCAAGCTCTCAGACTAGAGCTGTCCTATCTAGTGTGACTGGTGTGTTTCCCACCTAGTCTTTAAGCATGAACTGATGAAGCCTGCTCGGATGAGAAGCGAAAAATCGTCATTCAGAATTTTCTGAATGAGAAATCTTGTCACGTTTTAATCTTGGACACGACAATGATGTGAATTGTGTATTTAGTGTTAAAAACGCGGTTGACGTATAAACTCGTTGGCCAAAGCAGTTTTTCCTTTCCTTGTTTCTAATTAAAAATGTTCCCACGTCTATGAAAATCTTAATACAGTATATAAAACAGGAGTGAGCCCTAGTAGCTCTCAAGGTGGAAAGGTAATGAGTATGAGGGCCACTGAAAACAAAATGATCTTGATAAAAAAGTTGCAACACTCTGAAAATAACGTTGTATTAGGAAAAAAAAGTTGTATTTATTTTACGAATAGAAATGGACAGTAGGGATTCATGCTGGCCACGCAGTCAGGAGATCGTAAGACCTGGGTTGAAACCTCCGTCTGCATGTTCTGTCCGTACTTTTCTGAGGGTACTTCGGTTTCATCCCACACTCCAAAAATATGCATGGTTTTTTTCACTTAATCGGGGACTCTAAATTGTCCACAGGTATGAATGTGAGTGTAAATTGTTGTTTGTCTAAATGTGCCCTGCGATTGGCTGGCAACCAGTCCAGGGTGTACCCCACCTCTCGCCCAAAGTCAGGTGGGATAGGCTCCAGCATACCCCCACGACCCTAGTAAGCACAAGCGGTATACAAAATGAATGAAATCTGACGTATTTAGGGTTAGATATAATTAATATAATTAAATTCCTTTGTACTTCCTCTGGCATGTAGTAGAAATGGCAGATTTTTAAGAATCTGCTTAAAGATTTTAAGGAGGGCCTTGGGAAATGTTCTCTCCTGTAAAGGGTCCGTGGTCCCAAAAAGTTTCAGAACCCCTGATGTATGGTACATGAATTCATGTTTCCCTCAATGAACCACAGCACTCAACAACGTTGCGACCACCATCGTGTTTGACTGTAAACAAGACAATTATCTTGCTGCTCCCTTGAGTTAGCTACTTCGACAATAATGTCTGTGTGTGAACTCATTTTCGGTGGATAGTAAATCTATACTTCTATACAAGCTGTACACTGACATGCTAAATTATCTCCATTTCTTTTCTTAATGTTCCTTGAGAGGTATTGTACTATTACTGTAAGAAATATGCCTCCTTAAATGGGAGGGGTGTACTCACTTTTGTTTGTTACGCTGACTTGGGGTGGATCTTAGCTCCTAATTTACAAGCCAGTTTTCTTTTGCATTGCTTGTGGCCTGAAGAGATGCTGCAGATCCACTGAGTAGTGGACACAAATTCAACCACTGTGTAACTTCAGGATGAAAATAAGCATTTAATTTGAGATTTATTTTGCCAAAAGAACTAGAGAAGGTCTGCATGACAATTATACTTACAAATGTTAGCATTCGTCTATGTGCCGTTTAAGTCTTGCAGGCAGCTCATCCAGTGATGACAGACGATGCTCTTTAGGGATATCATGTCGGTCAAAGTGGCTTTTTCGGTCTAAAAGGAAGCCGTGGATTCCGACCGAGCGTGACGTGAGGTAATCGTTCACGTAGTGGTCCCCGACGTGAGCTACGCTGGCAGCTGGCACGCCGCATTTCAGCAGCGCCTGATCAAAGATGGCGGCATTGGGCTTCTCGACACCTGCCCCCTCTGATGTCACCAGAAAGCTGAAGTGAAAAAGCAGCCCACAACCGCGTAAAATGGCTTCAAGGCGGTTGTCAAAGTTTGAAACGACTCCCAGATGCAGTCCTAGTGAAGAACAGCTCTCCAGAGCCGCCTTTGTGTCTGGAAAAACCTCAAATAAAACATGAATAATCTTTTGGGCTCTGTAAGTTGCAGACTTATGGAAGAAAATCACATCATGTTGCACTTACCTCCCAGTTCTCTGCATTGCTGAAGTTCTGGTAGAGATTGAGGGCCATTGTATTTAGCAGGGCCGGGTCACACACCTTGCACTGAGAGAAGGTGGCCTTCACCACCGCTTTCCACCAAGACTGTCCGTCCAGTCCCTGAGCAATGCCGTAGTTTGGGAATGTGCTGGAGTGATGTCTATACGCCTGACGGAAAGCAGCATCTACCTCCACAGGACTGAGGCTTAGGCCCATTCGTTTGGCCTCATCACAATACTGTTCTCCCACTGAAGAACGCACCTTCAGCAGGGTGTCTTTCACATCCCACAGCACCCAACGCACAGGAGCACGCATTGCATCTGCAGAGGAAAGACAAGACAACGTAACAGATGATAACAGAGAAATCTTCCTTTAAATCTCACCTATTGTCACTGAGAATCCTGCACTATGAGAGCAGAAAGGGCAATAATAGTCTCTTAACAAGCCAAACACTTGGGTGAAGCTATTTGGGATAATAATTACATTTGCTGCCATGACGTCTAAGAAAGTCTGATATGAAAATGTAGGATAAGGGAATGTATTGTTTCTGGGCAACTTTCTAGACAATGAGTAACAGACAGAGAATGGTGGTATGAAGACTGAATCACGCAACTTTTCCAAGTGGTCAACTATTCTAGGGCTCCGCACTGTGAACATGTTTGTTATACTGTGGAAATTCAATTAAA
Source organism: Dunckerocampus dactyliophorus (assembly GCF_027744805.1). Taxonomy (NCBI): domain Eukaryota; kingdom Metazoa; phylum Chordata; class Actinopteri; order Syngnathiformes; family Syngnathidae; genus Dunckerocampus; species Dunckerocampus dactyliophorus. The sequence goes on from NC_072826.1 coordinate 3,272,661, forward strand.
CTTGAGTGTGGGAACATGCAGAACTTTATAAACTGGCAAGGATCCTCAAGTGGGTTGATAAATAATATTTTTGACACATATGTAATAATGCATTTAGCATTTAAAAGCTATATTTCAACCCAGTTTATTAAGTATTTCTGAAAAATACTTTCATAAGTAATCTTAAAAATCTGGTCAAGAAGTATTTGGTGTGCACCCATAAACAGTAGCCGCTGCCCCCTGCCGGTAAAACTGCGGCATCACAACTTACATGAGGAAACATAAATGTGTATGACGACCAGCAGTTGTGTAATGGACCAGACAAAAACGGACAAACGTCACCAAAGACCAAAAATGTTAATGTTATTTTTTAATTTTAGGACAGTCACTATGGCACACACATTGAAAAGGTAATATTTAGACCAGAATAAACTGCAGCCGGATTTTTCCATTCCTCCAACCCCCCGCCCACTGAGAGATTCGTCACTTCCTCTGTGTGGCCGTCGGCTTGTAATCTTAGGGAACAATGCAGACGTCTATCTGTTGTTGCCACTCTACGAAAAGGTTGCATTTATGTTTTCTGTCACAAATGAACATTTAATGTAGTCTGGCACGCGCGCTAGCATTTCAAGTTAGTTCTTTGGACTGAGCGGTTTGACGAATCTGCGGAACCAGTAACGAAGCTTGTCAATGACGTCGTGATGGCTACAAATTGTAGTTTTTGACCCAGACACAGCAACTATTCCAACGTAAAGATTGTTTCCAGTGTAAACAACTGACAATGGGTGTCAAAACAGTTTACACAATGTTACACGTCCCAACAGATGTATAATAACCAAGGTTGTGGTAGTTTTAATGGCTACCGATCGGTTTTCCTGGTTAGCTAGCAGAGGCAGGGTCAAAACCAGGCAAAGGTCATGAATCCCCAACCGCGTGTAGAGTATAACACTGTATTCCCTTTAAATGCCATAAGTGGACACGACACTATACTTACCAACGCTGAAGCTGTGAATGTAGTGTAAAAATATGTACTTGTATCTTTTAGCTGAAAACGTGACGTCGCCAGCGTAAGACACCGCGAGAATACATTCATGAAACAATTGTAAAGGGACATCAGATCTCGCGAGATTTTATTGAATTGTGGAGAAACACTCATTCAACCTGACTTTCCCTGACAAGTGCCACGTTTCACGGCGGAATATTTATATATTAAACACAATATATTTGTATTTGCACGAATACAAATAATCAACACCATGCATCAACCGGTCCTGTAGGAGGCGCTGTGGTCAGGTCCAGCGCAAGACCCTATGTGCATGCGCACCAACGTACTATCGCGTGCTAGCGAGTACAGTCATGGCATTTAGCAACCAAGCATCGATTGCCTTTTAGATCCGTGTTTAGTAGTTTTGAAGATAGTGTTGATTTCCTAACGTAAATGTCACCATGGCCAGCCCTGCTGCTCGCATATATCGAAGGTTGGAGGGTTTGTTTTGTGTCTACAAACCCTCTGGTATCCCATGGAAACTTGTGAGGGACACCATCGAGACCAAGCTCCTCAAAGGTCAGACTTCCATATCTCACTTATCTAAAATATCTGTAGCATGTTTAAAAGCAAGATTCACGTGCGGAGCATGGAATTTCAACAACATAACATGTTTTTGAAAATATAAAACATCTGTACACCCGCTCAACACAAGAATGGAGTAAAATCAAGAAACGGAAGACGGTTTAAGTTAAGCGTGGGTGAAATAAACCATTACAATCCACTTGAACTATCTGTATCACATTGCAGGTTTAGATGCTTCGCCATCGCTGCCTCTTCCTCAGCAGATCCGCTTTTTGCCACAACCAGGCAGCGACACCCTGACACCCAAGGGACTGTCAGCAGTCTCTGTCCCCATCCTGTCCAAACACCCTCTGGGTATGCACCTGCTTTCTTTTATGGGTCTTGTAATGTAGTAGGGGTGTCCTTACAAATCCTGCTTCGGTATGTACCGGTTCCTCATTGACTGTAGTGCAGCATGATCAGTTCCAATTTGTAGCCTTGTTACCCTTCTCTACTGAACAATTGCGGCACACTGCTGTTGTCTTATCCACTTGTCTTTATCTGTTCACATATTTTACCAGGAAGGCCAAGTGTTCTAAAGCAGGAGACTTTAATGACAGAAGAGCGTTTTCAAGCTCTGGCTTCTACTTGGCACTATCTCTCGCCAAAGGCTGGGCTGCACTGCATTTGTTTACCGAGTTGACGTGTGACTTCCTGTCCTCACTTTTAATGGGAAATTGGTACGCCTCAGTACTGAACCAAAAAATCCAATTATGAATACATGTATCTTTGCACCCCTAAGTATATTACATGCTCAAATGATCATATTATGATCTGATAAATTGATCTGTATTGTGTAGAAGTCCCTAAAATAAAAATATAAAATGTTTCAGTAACTGGGCCTGAATTCAAGAAACTTCGAGTTGGTGTTGGGCATCGCTTGGATACATTATCTTCTGGTGTTCTGGGTATGATCTTAATTCTGTGTGGGTTTTTTTAATCCATGCACTGATTTTAATGTCTAATTTCCCTTTAGTTCTTGGTGTTGGGAATGGAAACAAAGTGCTGAATGACCTCCACAACTTGCCAGTTACAAGGGTGATTTTCCTGTGATGACATTTCATCAGTACAATCATTGGGACAAAATACACGTGGATTTAATTCTCCTTGCTGTTTTCAGGATTACACACTGGAGGGCGAGTTCGGGACTGCTACAGATGACTTCTCCCACACAGGACGTGTTGTGGAAAGATCCACCTATGGTATGAACGATTGAAAAATGTATTTGCTATTCACATAAGAAGCTGTATTGCCAGATCCTCACGGGATCTAGTTGAATTTGAATAAATAAGGCACTTAAAATTAACAGTCTCTATCAAAGTATCTGACTTCAGTGTTTGCTCAACAGATCATATAACGCAAGATAAGCTGGACAGAGTTTTGGCAATGCTGCAGGGAGCAAATCAGAAGGCCTTGTTAACGTATGGAAATTGTATTTTTTTCCTCCAGTGACGTGTTGAAAGTTCAGTTTGTCCTTAATAGATGTTTTCCCCCCTCAGATACGCCAACGTAGACATGCGTTCACAGGAAGCCTATGAGATGGCCGTGCAAGGCCAACTCGGCCCAGAGGGGAAGTCGCCGCCGATTTTAATGGGCCTAAGGTGCATTCGCTTCCAGCCTCCCAACTTCACTCTGGGTAAATAATCCTCAGCTACCACACAGACAAATCATTTTACTGCTTTTAATGCACTGATCTTGTGTTTGATACGTTCTCAGAGGTACAGTGCCTCAACGAAACGCAAAAATACCTCCGCAAAGTGGTGCACGAGATCGGACTGGAGTTGCGCAGCACAGCCGTCTGCAAGGGAGTTCGCCGCACGAGAGACGGCGTCTTCACTCTGCAGGAGGCTCTAACCCGCGACCACTGGACTCCCAGTGATGTAGTGGGTGCCGTCCGACAATACCACGCTGTTAAGAAGAACAAATTATCCAATCACCGATCAAGGACACACGAGTACAAAACCCAGAATCAACAAGACGACGATGCCGGAGAAGAAATGCATTCAAGATGAAGCACTATTAATTAGTTATGCTGGAAAGGAGATGTGACAGTCGTGAGATCAGAATTTGATCACTATTTTGCTCTGTTGTTGGGCGCCGTGTCAACATTTGCCTGCCACAAAAGCTCCATTGGAGGGCTGATGATGTCATCACATAGTTGTCATGCTCTCCATACCACCGAGGGGCTTGTTGTCCTAAGAGTGAACACCGTTGGCTTTGTCAGTCTGGAAGTACGCCCATGAAAACACAAATCAAGTCGAAAAACAAAAAGCGGTTTGTCTGGAGGTTTATTAAGCAGTTAGAAGGTTATTTTGCAACACAAGTCTGTGGAAAAGTACAATTTACACCATTGTGTCAATGTTACCAATGTTGATTCGATCAGGGGTTTAATGCTGCCGATACCGATCATCCATGAGTAAAATCGGCTGATCGCAATTTATGATGGAGTACTATTGTGCTATGCGCTAGCAGTGTCAAAGCGCTTTGAGTGCCTTGAAGGTGGAAAAGCGCTGTACAAGTAAAAGACCATTTACGATTGCCCAGGGGTGCCGTATCAGTGGGAAATGTAATTGTTTATAAAATTAGTAATGCACCTCTGATATGAAAACAGGAACCATAAAATTGCCTTAATTGAGCCAAAAACACATTTTAATAACTTTTTCAAGAGAACATGTATCACTTGTGAAACTTCCGGAGAATGAGATGCCTTCTGTAAGGAGACTTGCTCTGGCAGGACTTCCAGTAGCACATAGGTGGGCTCCAAGTGAGGCGGTGCTCGGCTCACCCACTGTCCTCCACTGCTGACAAGGCTGGTGGCTCACATCCAATGAATCAGTTATTTTTTCGAGTTACTTTCTTAGCCTTCTGACTGTCACGCACATACAGGCGAGTGTTGTTGTTCGTGCTGCGTTAGCTGGCATGTGACTGATCACACTGTGAGCCTCAAAAACTCACCATACTCCGTCAAGTGTTTGTTCTTCAATTGCCGTATTAAATTAAAGCTACCCCTGCGAGTTAATTTTTCATGGCATGTGTTGGTAGGTAAGTTCCACACGGCAGACATGTTTTGTTTTGGCACAGCTGCACAGTGTGAAGGAAAGTGGGAGGGGGACACTACCCAAGACAATACACTGCACGCAGGGATTGCTTCAGGCTGCAGTAGTTGGAGCCTTACAGTAGGTGATCGGCTTTTGTGTCTGCATTGAAAGGCATTTATCGGCATAATCCGATCACGTGCCTTTTCACAAGAATCGTCCGATTCTGTTTGGTGGCCGATTGATCGGAGCATCCCGAGGGGTACTACATGTGTAATATACAGTGGATCCCTGCACATTAGGGATTCAGCATTCACTGCCACACAAATTTGCATTTTTTTGTCAAATATGTTCTTTTTTTTTTCTCTGAAAATAGGAAATTTTCTTTCAGCAGAAAACACAGCTTATTCACGATAAGGCAGTGGTTCTCTATTTTCTGTTGTGCCCTCCCCTTGGGGACAGACTTTTTTTTTTCATGCCCCCCCTTGAGTTGAAGTACTATTGCAAACCTGATGTTTATCTGTACAAACCGCTGTTCAAGCTGGTGGCACCAGCATTCTGTGATTATTAAAACAGATTTATAAAATGAGCGGAGATAACATCTGCAATACCTTATAACAATTTCTAAATAGTAGTCACACCCCACTGACATCTCAACACCCCACTCCGTGCATTAGATCAAGGTAGTGCAAGTGTACTTAATGATGTGGCCAGTAAAGCCTAAATATGTCTTTTCATGCCAAGTAAACCATTCCTGAGATGTACCATATTGCACCACGTATGCGTTCAGCAACATCCTGATGTTTTCTTTGCTGGCTCTTTGTGTAACACCAAGGTTTCCTCTCTTCCACCATCTTCCTGACTCAACAACCTGACGATGACAACAACAGACACACTCTTGAATATGAAAGACGTGACTTAACGCAGGTTACCTGGTTCATTACCTGGCAACTGCCTCCAAAGACTGAATCACGTTGTCACCGGTGACGGCGCTACACTCCATGAACTCTACGTTGAACTCCTATCAAGACCAAAGTTAGCACGACATAAAGTACCTGCCAGCACAGATCCATTACCTTTGCAATATTCTGCCCCTCTTCAGTTTTAACGTGACGTCCTGCATGGTCGCTTTTATTTCCGAGAAGTAAAATGGGAATGTTCTCCACAGCTCCCTCCTGCAGACAAACAGTGTGACACAAGAAAGATTGTCATACTTGTTTACAGGGCAGAGTACTTTTGAATGTGTTTTTTTTTTATACTGTTTTTACAAGCCAACCTGCTGCAGGCACTGTATGCCCATTAAGTACAGTTGCGTGCTTTGGAGGCCTTCAAAAGCTACACTGCCTACAAGGCCTTTGCTACTGTTGTGGCAGGAGGAACTACAGTAAGGGGAGCAAACAGCACTAACCTGAATGCAGCTTGCCCAGTAGTAGACTGCAGTGAAGCTTTGCAAGGAAGTGACGTCGTACATCAGGAGAAATGCGTGAGCTCTGTGAAATATCTGCTTGGTGACACTGTGAAATCTATAAAAGGACAAATTAAACAACGTGAAGAGATTAAAAGATAAACTGCCATGTCATTTTACACACATAAAATGAGGAAGACTGCATTTGCCCTGAGAAAGGAAAGACATGCAAGTCTGTTGACGGTGGTGTTAATGTTCCAATGATTGTGGCATGTCGAGTTCGACACAAGAAAGCCAAATTCCCAGAAGCTCACATAACTTCCTGGAGATTTGGATCATGCAATTCATGTGATTGCATATGACAAAAACAAAAAAAGCAATCTGATTAGGAAAATCAGCAGAAACATGAGTGTGACTGGTGCATCAGTTTTACTGACTGTGTATTTGCCAGGAGGCCTCTGCTGATTTTAGAAATGTACTGCAAAAACGCTAGCCAAAAGATCATATAGATCTATATCAGCCGTTCTCAACGGGGGGAGTCACTGGGGCCCTCCAAATCCTGGTACTGCACTGACAAAGGTTTTATTCTCTCTTCAACACAAGGTCTTCAATGTGGGAAGCAGCTACTTATATGGCCACGTTTATACACCCTCCCAAAAATGATTTAAAATATTGTTTATCATCTACTAACTTAGTAGATGTAGAAATGACAATGGTAGATTACGCATTTTGATGTATTTAAGACTAAAACAGTCAAATGTGCTTTAAATTGAAGAAAAAAATCTTGTATGAGACGGTTGGGGGCGCCGAGATGGCAACTGCCTGGAAAAAAGACTAGTTTGTACTTGTACAAACTGTAAGCATCGTACAGTACATTTGAACGGCAACAGTTTGTCTCTAATCTCTGTAGTGCAAATATTTCGCTCCATAACTCCAAAATCTCACCTTTCTTGCCCTGCTGTATCCCACAATTGGAGCACCACAGGTTTCCCCTCCACGACCACAGTCCACAAGCACGTATCCAGACCTTCCAAATACATGGGTGAGGCATCGCTCTATGTCTTTTTATATATTTATGATAGGCTCTTACCCACAGAGGCCGGCATATCCGGATAAAACTTCCCGTTCTGAGCTCGTCTCATGAAGGAGGTCTTGCCCACGCAGCTGTCTCCAACCAAGACAACGTTGTAGGTTTTTGCTCTCAAGTCAGAGTTACCTGCAGAAAGCAAAAATACAAATATTGTTAAAATAACATTATATAAATACAAATATTGTTAAATGAACCGTTCTCTCACAGCATTATTAGCTTTGTAAAGGCAGAATTGGTGATACAGTCCTTGAACTGGGTTTCATGACATCGCATTGCTATTTCCCATATTAAAATGTCGGAGGGTAACAGTGTCTACTGTCCGTTTACCTGAAGAAATATTTTTGTGGGTGTCATGACCCAGAAGGCCTCGATCATGATGATCATTGGATGGAGTCATTTCCTGAGACGTCACACGTCTGTATAAAATCACAAATAAAATCAAAACCTGTGCCAATGTGTTATGATGACATAAATCATTACATTCATAGTCAAAATTAAATGTCGTATACAATATACTTATGCGCGCACACACACACACACACAATTCCGCGGAATGATGCAGCTCAGGGCAAACGGACTAGCTGGTTGCGCGTAATACTGTGCGATAACTGGGACAGTGTACGAACACCAGGGCAACATTTTTTGTGCAAGTTTATCAGTACATATAAACACCACACACAAAGTATATTATATACATATATAACATACATCAAAACTTCAAGACAAGTTGAAAAGTTGCAAGAATTTACACTTTGCAGTGTTGGATCTTAAGGAGGTTCTAAGCAGAGCTTCAAATCGCAAATGGAAGAAATGGGAGTGAGACAAAAAATGTTCCAAACATGGGACATTGAAAGGTGGAAGAAAGTTGTATTCTCTGATGAGACAAATAGAACATTAATGGTCCTGATGGCTTCCAGCGTTACTGGCATGACAAGGAGATCCCACCTGAGATGTTTTCCACACGACACAGTGGAGGGGGCCATCATGATCCTTCAATGGAACACTGGAGCTTCAGGTTGTGCAGGGGTGTCAAACGGCAGCTGGAGATGTAACAGGGAGCATCCCTCATGACTGAAGGCCCTCGTCTGTGTGGTAATGACTGGCGTTTTCCATCCTGCGTGGTAATGACTGGCGTTTTCCATCCTGCGTGTTCCCCTGATCTAAATCCAATGGAGGACATTTGGGGATGGATGGCAAGGGAAGTTTTTAAAAATGGACATCAGTTCCAGACAGTGGACGCCCTCCGTGAAGCCATCTTCACCACCTGGAGCAACATTCCCACTAGCCTCCTGGAAACACTGGCATCAAGCATGCCACAAACCGAGTTCTTTTTTTTAACATTTTATTTCTATTCTAGCGTAGTTTTATTTTTATTTTTTTTAGCGATTATCTAACTTCTGATCAGCTGGTGAACAGCCTCTTTTAGTTTAATCCTTTTTTGTAATAAATTGCATACTCAAAAAATGTTTGTCTCACTCCTATTTCGTCTTGTTGCATTTTGAAGGTCTACTTAGAACCACCTTAAGATCCAACCGAGCAAAATAGAAATTCTTGCAATTATTCAACTGGTCTTAAAATTTGGATGAGGAGTGTACTCGTCTATCAACGTATGTACAGTATGTACTCTATGTAGGACGCTTACCTGACAGCCTTTGGGATAGTGATGTTGGATGACGCTTTGGTGTCAGTCTCATGATTCTAAAGATGCATGATGAGATTTTGTTATTATTTGCAGCATTTATTTGACAACTTGCATGAGACTTCAGCGCAGGGAAGAAATACATGCAAAAATATAAAGGAACAAAATATGTTGTACACTTGTATGATAAAGTAAATATCATTTTTACATTTTTCTGCACTCTGTATATAAACCACCAATGTATTTTTCATAAGATGATGGAAATTGCGATCCAAGAAAATATCTTCATCACTAATTGTATTGGCTTTTTCACCGCATAGTATTTAGAATGTCAGACGGTTGCCAGTAAGAATGCCTCAAAACTTTGAAGACTAAGGGAGAATCCAGTACACTGTGGTGAGGCTCTAGACTAGATAAAGGGGCTAATAGATCAAATGGCAACACAATGGCGCTCTCTTCGACTCTTCCATCACTCCACCTGTTTGAACAGAGACTGCAACAGTCCCAAGCTGACTGTTAGAAGTGTTGAGTCCTTCTGGTCTTGATATACTTTAGCATTTTGGTATGTTGTCTTGCTTGACTTCAATGATTGTATAGTTAGTTACATTGTGGATTCCTGTATGTGTTTTGTTTTTACTGCCTGCTGGGGCCTCTTGCCAGATCATCTTTGTAAATGAGAAAGTCTTCTCAATTGATCTTATCTGGGAAAATAAAGGTGAAATCAATGTAAATAAACAAGTCTGTATGAATCCTCCCTGAATCAGGAAGTAATCTGCTAACCAACCAACACAAAGTGACATTCTCTGTGTTGTAGCTAAAACAACAATCTCTGGTGGCTTGTATGTATCGTATGTGCTTTGCCTCTTACCTCTGATTCTTTACGCCCTTGAATGGTGTCATCAGCACATTTGTCTGTGGTTGTTGTTGTTGTAGCTTCAGGCTGATTTTTCATCATCAAGTCCTCTCCTTGACTTCGGTGTCCTCCTCGTGACTTCCGGTGGGACCCCAGTTTCCTTCTTCTCCCTCTAGGTGTCAATTCTGACAGCACATCAAGTTTGGGTGATGTTTCTTCTAGGTCATCACGTGGAGACATATGATGCGCTGAAGTTTGATGCGCCTTGGGTGTCCGATGAGTTTGGGTTTTGTTTTGGAGGTCACCGGTGTGGCTGAGGACAACATTGTCTTTGGTTGCTTCAGAGTCTTTGTATCCTACACGAGGCTTCAACTCTTTGCCTTCACCCCTGCTGGCAATGTCGGGTACAATATCTTGGACATGGGCCGTGACTGGAGACTCATTGTTCACATCCAACTTTTGCTCCAAGTCCCCTTTTGACATGGTGCCCAGATTTCTGCGTGTGGAGCCCATCTTTCTCTTTCTATGAGTCAAGCTCAAATTTGGACTTCTTGCAGACGCGTCCCCACTCCCACTCCTTAGTTCTTCTGTATTTGTCTGAGTTTCCCTGTGCTCTTCTGCAGGTGAGTCTGTTGAATCTTTGCCTAGCGTTACACTTTGTATGGTTCTAGTACTTGGATGCAGCTCAGTGTCCACAGATGTTATAATGTGAACCTCATGATCGGGTTCGAATTTGGCCATAGCGTTTTCATTTCCACTTAAGTCATCTACCTGGGAAGTAAGGGGATTAGTACCTTCTGCATGACAGCTGGACGACTGCTCTGGAAGGACAGGCGTGACATCTGTGGCTGATATCACGTGGCTTTCTTCTGTACTGCTGTGAAGCTCCTGGTATTCATCAGCCTCGGCCTTGTTCATTTCCTGCCCTTCCTTGCACAATGAAGCTGCCCTTTGATTTTCTAATGCTTCCTTGTGCGGTACATCCTCCAGCACTCCCACGTTTTCCAAACCTCCCATATCAAGTTCTGCTTGCAAATTATCCACCTGTGTCTCTTGTTTCCTGTTGATTTGCCGCATACGAGTGGAGCCCATCTTTCTCTTCTTGGTATTGGTTTTAACTAGCAAGTTCAGACTTTCCTCATGTATCTCCTGCTGGCTCTGACATTCAGCCGCTGCATCAGCGATGCCAGTGTCACATACACCCACTGCTGGTTCCAGAGTATAGTTTTCCTCCAAACCAAAGGCTTCAGGAGCCAGTGTTGCATTTGGTTTCTCCTCAGACCCCCCTTGCTGTTGTTCAACTTCTTCCCCGTCAGCAATAAGCACATGCAGTTCTCCTTTCTCTTTATTTGTCAGTGACTCTTTCTTTAAAGACACAGCCTCCAGGTTTTGGTCCAGAAAGGTTTCTTCGGCCTCTTGTACATTTAAAGTGCTACTGGTACGTCGATGCATGGATGTGTCCATGTCTTCCCCTTCAGAGTCGGGAAGGTCGTCTTTGTCTGACTTTGGAGAAATGTCTTCATCCTCTTGAACTGCGACTTTCACTTCCATTTGCTCAGTGGGTTTAAAGTGTGGAGCACTTTGTTCTTGTGACGCTTGCTGCCCTGTTTGCTCAGTTGGGACTGTTTCCTCTCTGGTACACAGCGTTCCTTCCGCCTCAACTTCCACACACTGCAAAGAAGCATCTGACTGCATGGTTCCAACAGAAGAGCAGGCCTTAACTGTGGAGTAATCAGTCTGATCAACTTCATTAACTTCTACAGGGTAAACCATGTGTATTTTATGGGCGTCCTCTAACTTCTGAGCACTGTAGCCTTCAGAAGAGCCTAACCAGTGTTCTACCTTTGATGACGTTTCTTGTTTTGCTGATGCAGTTGTGGCTTTTGCTACACTGCCTCCAGTGTGTGCATCTGCAATACAGCTGGTATTTGCTCTCTTAGTGCTTTGTTCCACATCAGACACCATTTGAGCTACAACGTTATGTTCCTGGGGGGGTGTATGTTCTGTACTTTCTAAGTTGATCAATGCATCCATGGTACTACAAATGGAATCATTTTCATCTCTCTGGTCCAAATCCTCCATGTTGTCCTCTTTCATAGCGTCCTCTTCCTGTTTGTCATGTTGATTTAAACTTGATTCATGAGATTGATGCATTTCTATTTCCTTGATTTCCTCTACTAGATTTTCAATATTTTTATCAACATCTTCTTTATGCTGATGTAGCAACCTTGCAAAGTCTTCTTTTCGGCCTGTCCCTGATGACCTGTCATGAAAGAAACACTCGTTGGACTGCTCATGTTGTACCTCAGCTGTTGCTGTTTCTGCTTTAGGTGATGAGATTGTGGCATCAATGTCGGCATCATCATGAAGGCTGCTTATCTCTGGTGTGGCAGAAGACACCTGTGCATCCAAAAGTGGTTGACTCACCAAACAGCCGTCCTCTACATTTCTATTCTGTGTCAATAAAGTCTCTTCTTCTGGTTTTGTTTCGGGTTCAACTTTGGAAAGCTCCCCTAGCATCTCCCTGGAATTGGATTGCTCACTTAACAGTTGGGCTGAGTTTGAAGATGTATTTGAAGCACTAGACTCAGAGAGGACTACATGTGCACTTTTCCAAACTAAATCGCTCCTGTGTTCACCTTCAGTGGTTCCTAAATCATCAGTTTCTATCAGCACGGTTTCCTTTGATTCCATCTCAGCCATTTCTCTTGCAAGTTCTGGAAGATTGTTCTCATCTCTTGTCTTTCCTGCAGCAGCATCTTGCAATTCGTTGAATGTGTCAAAGACCTTTACACAGCTTCCTTTGTTCCGTCGACTAGAACCCAGTTTTCTCCTGCTTCTAGCTGGACTGAAGGATTCTCTTTGGTCATCTGCACTGGCCTTGTTGTCCTCACTTTGGGAGCAGACAACAAAACTTTGGTCTGGTGAAGACAATTCACTCTCCACGACTCTTTCAGCACTTTGTTCCACATCAGACACCATTTGAGCTACAACGTTATGTTCCTGGGGGGGTGTATGTTCTGTACTTTCTAAGTTGATCAATGCATCCATGGTACTACAAATGGGATCATGTTCATCTCTCTGGTCCAAATCCTCCATGTTGTCTTTGTTCCTAGTGTCCTCTTCCTGTTTGTCATGTTGATTTAAACTTGAATCATGAGATTGATGCATTTCTATTTCTCTGATTTCCTCTACTAAGTTTTCAATATTTTTATCAACATCTTCTTTACGATCATGCATCAACATTTCAGAGTCTTCCTTGTGGTCGATTTCTGATGATCTAAGCGCTTTAATTACAACCTTGTCAACTTTGTTGAACTGCTCATGCTGTGCCTCAGCTGTTGATGTTTCTGCTTTAGGTGAGGAGATTGTGGCTTGCGTTCCACGGTCTTCGATTTCTGCATCATCATGAAGGCTGCTTACCTCTGGTGTGGCAGACGACGCCAGTGCATTCACAAGTGGTTGATTCATCAAATAGCTGTCCTCTACATTTCTATTCTGCATCAATAAAGTTGCATTTTCCTCTCCCGCTTTTGTTTGGAGTTCAACTTTGGAAAGCTCCACAGGAGCATCTCTGGAACTGGGTTGGTAACTCAACAGTTGGGCTGAGTTTGAATGTGTATGTGTTTTCCAGACTCGATCACTCATGTCTTCACATTGAACAGCCCCTAAATGATCAATTTCTATCAGCAGTGTTTCCTCTGACACCAATTCAGCTGTTTTTTTTGCAAGTTCTGGAAGATTTTTGTCATCTGTCGTCTCTTCTGCAGCAACAGCATCTTTCAATTCACTGAACGTGTCAAAGACCTTCACACGGCTTCCTTTGTTCCGTCGACTAGAACCCAGTTTTCTCCTGCTCCCTGCGGGACTGAAGGACACTCCTTGCTCATCTGCACTCACATTGTTGTCCACACTTTGCGAGTCGACAACAAAACATTTCTGCGGTTCCACGCTTTGTGAAGACAATTCACTCTCCTCACTTACACTGAAGACTCTTTCAGCACTTTCGTCCTCATTACAGACCATTGGAGTTTCATCATCATGTTCCTGGGATGGTATATATTTAGTATTGTCCAAGTTGAGCAATACCTCCATGTTAGTAGTAGAAATGGGATCATTTTCATCTCCCTGGTCTAAAACGTCCATGTTTTCTTCTTCCTGTATTTCATGTGGATTTAAACCTGAATTATTAGGGATTTGCTCAATCAACTGAGATTGATGCATTTCCATCTCCATTATTTGATGTTTACTTGTTTGATCAATATCTTCTTTATGGTCACGTGTCAAGATCTCAGAGTATCCCGCATGGTATGTTTGTGATGATTTAACATATTCAATGACTATGTGTGGATGCTGCACACCTCTGACCTGTGAAATGTCAAAATGCTCATGTTGTTCCTCATTTACAGGCAGTTCCTCCACTGCCAATGAATAGTCTGCTTGCTCATGGCGGTTTCTGATTTCATCATTTTCACTGTGGTCCCTTTTGTCAGGGGCCATCTCTGGTCCTGTCGAAAAAGTAATTCCTTCTGTTGAATGTTCGATGAGAGGTAGCAGGTCTGTTTCTTCATTTATATCCTCCTTTTCTGAGTCAGGTACTGGCTTAATATAGACCGGCATGGCTGTGACCTTTGCGTGGTGGCTTAGTTGTTGCTCAACTGTAGAATGTGTGCTGCACCCAACCACTTCTGCAGTCGTGACCGTCTTTTCCACTGGTTTACAGGGCTCAGCATTCAGTCGAGAGCCACTCTCTTCTGCTTGATCATCCAAATGCAAGGTTTCACTTACTGGTTGTGGGCTTTTCACATCAGTGTCTAAAGCATCCAAAGCGTGATCAGATGTGGAGGCTCCATCCAAATGTGCTCCATACTCATCTGTCTTATTAAATCCTTTTTGAAGGGCTTGTTGTGTTTCTATCATTTGTGTTGTGTGGTATTGTTCTCTACTCACATTTTGCTCAACTTCCTCTGTAGGTTTGTGGTATGTTGCAGCAGAAGATTGCTCAACTTGATATTTTCTTTGACTTTGTTGATTTGAGCTTAGCTTTCTTCTTCTGTCTTTCTGTTCAGATGAAAGTAGATGATGCGTTTCCAAAGGGGTAGGATTGCTTTCTTCTGGTTGTGCTACATTTGACTGGTCTGATACAGTCAAATCCACAGGTGTTTCATCATGTTTTATCACCCTCCGACGAGAGCTAAGTCTCTTTTTTCCACTGGGACCAGGCATGATTATCTCTCCTCCTGAGTGTCGCATCCAAGAAGAAACATTTTAAGACAGACTATCAAATGGTGAATGTTTATCAAATGATATGAAGCCATCATCTGAAAACCATAAAAGGAATGGGTCTTCTTCCCCACATCATAACTAAGAAATGGTACACTTACCCTGGCCAACGTCTGTGTCATCGGACAGTTACTGTATGATGTGAAACATCACAGTCCCGTCTGAGTGGAAGTTCAAAATCACCATGTGGGCGTGTTTTTACAGCAACAATGACTGGAAGCTTCCTGTGTTTTACACGCTTAGTTTACAATAAACAATGTAGCAAATCTAAATAAGAAAGATTAACAATGTCACTTTGGAAAAAAAATATTGACCATTCTATCTTCAACAAACCTGTCAGACCTCAAATACAATGCCCACAAAAACTATTTACCCCAAGTGGATCTTTCAGCCTTGACTTGTTTTTATAAATGAAATCATGGTCAATGTAATTGGCTTTTTTGACCAGAATTTTAAGAAAAAAGCTCATTTCATGTCAGTGTCAAAATAAAAACAAATTTGTGTTACTACTAAATAAAAAAAAGAAACCAGCTAATTACCGACTGTCCCCACAGAAAAATCAACAGATCTGGGTTCTCATCTTTAAAGCTTGTTTATAGAAAATATTTGATCACCGTTATAATAAACATCGAGTTATCAATTCAATAGTTATGACATAAAGTTCACAAGATATGACTGTAGACCCACTATACAGTTCTCCTTTTCTTTGGACAATGTATCATGGCAGCGCTCCAGGGCACGCCAGTCATCAATACTCTACCAACATTTGTCTAACCACGGCCTCTATTAATGTAGATGTCAGGGGGCCTGTGGGCAAGTGAGTTTGCTAATTTGGGGATTTTGTTTTGTGACTCACACAAAAATAGTTCATATTAGTCCTGATATTTCCATGGTGGTTTGAATCTTTTGTTTGGGCATCTCTGTGGAGTTTGCATGTTCTCCCTGTGTGTGCGTGGGGTTTCTCCGGGTACTCTGGTTTCCTCCCACAGTCCCAAAATATGCATGTTAGGTTAATTGGAGAGTCTAAATTGTCAATAGTATGAATGTGCATATGAATATTTGTTGTCTTTATGTGCCCTGCGGTTGGCTGGCGACCAGTCCAGGGTCTACCCTGCCTCTTGCCCAAAGTCAGCTGGGATAGGCTCCAGCATATCCCCACAATCCTAGTTGAGGAAAAGCAGCATAGAAAATGGTGTTAATGCTGGCATAAACATTTTTGAAATATCAATCTGGAAATGCATCTGTGACTGTGACTGACTAATGTAGGAATTGCAACATTACAGTACAAGTACAGTACAGTACAGTATAAGAGGCTGCCTCTTTACAGGTTTTACTACTGAATGTAAAATTCTACACAGATACAAACCTTTAGTTCTGCCACACTGTACCATTCCACTCAGTTGACAGTGGATGTGCTGCCACTCCCATCTTTCTTCGTTCTGCTGCTGCTGTGGCCTCCAGCCAGTATTTGCACCTCAAGTTTTAGTACAATTCTGACGCACCTCAACAGCCCTGATTTATGACAGGAAATGCAATAAATTTGGACGTCACATTCACGAATCACTTTGTATTGAGGTTCACGTACGCACACGAGACATAAAATACAAGGAGACATTAAAACAGAAACTGCGTTAACGCGTGCGTGTGGCCATTTCCAGCATGAATATTTTTGTCTGTACATAATTTTTGGGTTTCTGGCACGTGTTTACTAACATTTAGAACTCCACGCGGTTTTACTGATGAGACCCCTGGTCCTGGACTCAATTTAACTCTTCCCCTTGCTGCATCACGGGGGCTCAAGTTTCACTGACTCAGGGGTGCTTGCCCAGCATCTACAGCACAGCTGCCAAACCTGTTGCGCATGAGAGCTTGTGCATTCATTGTGTCAGATGACTTGAGTACCCGTCACTTTAAAGGGGTGCATTTTACATTATTCAGATGACTTGAGTACCCGTCACTTTAAAGGGGTGCATTTTACATTATTCAGATGAGTCGAGTACCAAAGTCACTTTAAAGGGGTACATTTTACATTATATAATTTTAATTGACAGTTTGAAAAATGTGTTTAAACTGACATATTGATAGTTTGAAAAATGTATTTAAACTATGTTTTTTCCTCAATTTGTCAAAAAACATTGCAAAATCTACACTGACCATGATTTCATCCATTAAAGCAATAAAAGGCTGAAACATTGAGGTGAATACTCTTTATAGGCATTGTAGCAAAGAATGAATGTGTTGTACTGAAAGCATGACAAGGTAAAGTAGTTATATGTAGCTTTATCTAATAGCCCCACAACTTACAATTGTGGAGTTTTCCCCCAAAACACATGACTTGCAAAATAAAACCCACAGACATAATTGCATAACAGGAGATCAATGTAAAATAAACCAGCTATTTAAAAAATAAAATCTAAACCTATAATAGCAAAAACAATCATGGTGAAAAAAATCAAAATGGTGAAAACAAAAAACCTTTATTGTGAACTGACTGTAACGACTTGAACATCCCTACCACCTTGAGCTGGCAAATAAAATCTAAAACAAAAAAAAACCATGATTATAAAAATTGGAGTTCCCAAACACATAAGCCATTCTGTGACGTCCTCACTTCCTGTCGTTAGACCGAGAACGACTGTAAGACAAAAAAACAAAACAAAAACAAACAAGTTAAATGACAAAAACAAAACAGGTAGTTGTTTGCATGACAGTGTCAATATTATGTTCATGAACAACATACCTCCTTGATCGTGAAAATGATCTTGAGCGCTTACGGTTCTTGTCTCTGGACAGAGACCGATATCTACGTTTGTCTCGTGAAACAGACCTGGAGGAGGAAAACAGAAAATGAGGTTCAACATTCATAAACACAGCCATTAAAAAAAGAAAATGACAAGGACTTACCTGCTGCGACTGCGGCTCAGGCTCCTCCTCCTCGGCGATCTAGAGTATAGGTGAAGTTGAAAACAAAAAGATTACAGAATGATTTAAATGTTATCCTCACACTTCGGGTGCATGTGGAAATTTAGTGTATTGCATTTTAATATGATCACGATGGAACGTCTAAAAAATGACAACACTAATTTTCTTATTCATGCTAGTTTGATTAGAACCAAAGAGTGAGCCAGATCCAAGATGGCTATGGACATGATCAAAGCTTGACACCAACGCTGCTCAATTAGTGAAAACTACTTTCCATCTTACAGTGCAGGGGTGCCCGTTAGGTCGATCGCGAGCAACCGGTGGATTGCGAAGGTAGTTTGGGTCGATTGCATATATGTCACTTTGCGTGATGTATCAGTCAGCTGACATTAAGCTCCCCCCGATGTCAGACAGACGTCTCAAACTATACATGGAGATGCAACATTCATCTGTGTTATTTATTTTATTACTGATAATCTAACCCTGTGATAAGATGGATATGTATAACAAAAGTTATCCGAACACTTGTAGCGGCAAGTTAGAACATTTTTTATTGAAAAAGTAAATAGTTTGAAGGCTTTGCTTTGCGTTCAAAACTCCACTGTAGGAAGTTTTCTACACTTCTGTTTCTTTACCTGATTGGAAAATGTGCCCACTGCTGAAACCTTCCTAATATGTTGCCTTGACGTCGGCTGCATTGTCTTTTGCAGAATAATTTTCATTTTTTTGTCTGTGTAATGTTTGATTGCAAATGTTAACCGGACATAATACATCAACTGTGTATAATGAATGCTACGTAGCTATTTGGACTGACATCACAGGTACTCAGGTTATGTACACAACTATTGAGGAATTGTGTAATCATATTTCTTGCCATAGTGAATTTAATTGTGAATGATAAACTACTTTGATTACCTGCAAACTTTGAAACTGAATGTGAAATACTAATTTACTATAGTAGTTTCAAAGTTTGACGTTTATATATATATAATATTTATATAATGTATGTTTTATAGTAATAGATCAAGTTGACTTGTAACTTGCATGCTGAAAGTGTGTGCACCCGGACATAAATATATTTTCTATAAACATAGTAAATATATACATTTTATATTGATACTAAGATCTTTGGTCATTTTCAAAGTTGTTTGCAGGCTGAAAAAGTGTGAGCACCCCTGCTTTAGTGGTTAGAAAATGTGCTTTTTAACAGAAATAAGAATAAAAAGTGATGTCTGTTCATTTTATGCAGTGTTTGCTGGCTGTAAATGCATTTCAGCAACAAATAGGTGCATTATTATTGAAATGTTCATCCTGCTTTTGTACTAAACAGGCGCCATTTACACTAGAGGTGAACTGATCATACAGTTATGGGGCAAAAGGACCAAAACTGCAAGGTCACCTGAAAGTGCCAGTTGTTCAGCTGTTAAATCTAACATATACAATCTAACGTTTTAGTGTTTTTACTGTGATCAATATTAGGAATATATTTTTATATTTTTAATATATTTAAACCACACAACTGCCAAGTGCAAAATGTTACTGAGTTTAGAAAGGAAAAAAAAAACGCATAAACAACTACAAAGAGCATGATAAAAACAACTTACTATTTTGGGGGATTTGGACAAGAAAGAAATGGCGCATGGTAGCCATGGAGAGGGAGGTCAAATTGCAGAGAGGATCTGCCACATGCTGCAAATGTTGGCGATATGAAGTTGCTTGTTTGCTGGTTGAAGGGGATGGTTGTAGGTTCCCTGTCTTTAGGGGGAGGGATGTAAGCCAAGGGCAGTTCCCGTTGATACAGTGGTCGCGTGGCGAATAGTACGAGTAAAGACGATTGGTTGATAATGTGATGTGGGCCGCTGTTGATTGGGTTAATGTTGGAGGAGGAGGAGGATGCCGGGAACTGCATTCTCAGGAACCAAAAGGTTGGTGGAACCTGACGACTGGCGGTGCGCCTGGGTCATGTGACAACACCAGCCAAGCAGGTCAGCAGTCACATGATGCTGTAAGAGGACTAGTTGACTGACTCAGATGGTGAGAAGCGTGGCGGTGACTCTGCAACGGGGTTCAGTTTTATTAATAAATGGAAAACTGAACTCAGCAAAACAAAATTTACACCTGCAAAAATGTGCTCTAAAAAGATTGACGTTTATAATGAAGGCATTTTATTTGTAAGTG
Organism: Dunckerocampus dactyliophorus; assembly: GCF_027744805.1. Taxonomy (NCBI): domain Eukaryota; kingdom Metazoa; phylum Chordata; class Actinopteri; order Syngnathiformes; family Syngnathidae; genus Dunckerocampus; species Dunckerocampus dactyliophorus. The sequence continues at coordinate 3,292,654 of NC_072826.1, forward strand.
TAGTGTATTTCTGGAAAAGAAATTACTGCTTTTGACAGATTGTCTTAACTTCGCACTACCAAAATTAAGCAAAGTATTGACACGAACTGGAAAAACCATTAAGTCATTGTGCATAATCACAAGTGATCATCTTGCCAGTGTAGTCAACTTAGTGTGGGGAAATCAGCCATGTGTGCACGACACTTGAAAATAAATGCATGTGTTTGCATTTAGGAAGATACCTGCGTCTAACTGGAGGGCTACGACGCCTGATGTCATCCCTCGAGTGTCTACTCCAGGATGGAGGGGGACCACGGCTTCTCGAACGCTTTTCCCCGGTGGACAATTCAACACGTACTCGGCAGCCACACATTGTTCTTGCAAATAAAAGTTACCATGAATATATTTTCCAAATGGTGAATATACAACAGCAAATAAGAAAAGTGGTTACCTTCCATCCAGTTCTCTCACAGCATCAGAGGCATCTCTTGGATCTTCAAACTCAACAAATGCAAAGCCTGGTGGGTTCCTAGCAACCCAAACACTCCGTAAAGGTCCAAAGTATCCAAAAGCCTGTTCCAACTCTGACTTGTTTCCATTGTTTCCAAGATTCCCAACATAAACTTTGCAGTCCAGGGGACAGTCTCTGTTGTAAGAAGGGTCTGAGAGAAAGGAACACATTTAAGACAGTGAGGACCAAGATATCATTTTCAATGTTTCCAGCACCAGAAGCCGCAAGAGTAAAACACTTTCAAACACGGCTACTGAAAAATCATTGGCTTTAGAAGATTAACGCCAGTGTTTCCCATACATTCATTTACTAATGGGGGCCCGCCACGAATACATTTCGACCAGCACACATTGATTTGGTGCTACTTTTTTTTTTTTTTTTTTTTTAAATATAGACTTGGCACAACCTATTCACATGAACACATTATGGGACTGACTGTCCCATAGATTAGTAGATGGCATGTAAACTGCTGCTTTGCACACCTCAAACGCACATTCCTTATCCAAGTTGTGCATTACAACGCATCTGTTGATCAATATACAGTCGTCCTTCGTTTATCATGGTTAATTTGTATTGGTGTTAAGTGAATTTTCACGAGATATGCTTCAATGTTAAATGGACTATTTTCGTAGTTGAGAGCAAACCTGTACGACTTTCTAAATATGTTTTTAACGAGCCTCGTAGACATAAAATAACACACCTATAGTGACCTTTGCACTCCTATAATTCACTGTTTACAACACGTTGCGCAACACTTATGCTGCAGGGACTCAACATGGCCGCTAGCTAGCAAGCTGGTGAGCTAACAATGCAGTGTTAAGGTAATATCTCAATGTTTTGTGCCATTACTGCTGCCTAGTGACCAGAATACTACATATCACTTTTATTTCAATATAGTTTGACTAATCATAGACCGTAGCGTACCACAAAACAGCAATCATTAATATAGGATATAGCGAGGGAGCAATAATTGAACTAATATTGCGAGGGGCGACTGTAGTGAGATTAGATCACGGGACACAATTTTGGCCTTGCAGCCTTTTTTTTTTTTTTTTTTTAAATTGGACATTGGCATATTCTAAAAATAAAATGAATGGGTGGATGAATACTATATATTATTTGATATTACACTAATATCTATTTGATTTGTCAACTACAAAAAAATGTAAGATGTCAGTGTTTTCAAATAGCTTTGCATATGCTGACCTACATTATATTAGTTTTAACGTAGCGAAAAATCTATTTGTCTGTAAGCAGCCTTCGGGCGAAAATGGTGTGTACATTATCCTTAAAATCAGCACACACTTACTTGGACCCTGAAATTATTAGTGTTTTTAAAATCGCCCGTTTTAAGTTACATGCACAGATACTGCTGTGCAACCTGAAGTGAGCCCCCGCAAGTCAATAACATGTTCTGCTGTAAGGTTTAAAAGCATTCGCACAGTCTGAGCTTTTGGAAAAAGTTTTTCGCGTCATAGCCAACTCGACAATCGATTACAACACCCTGCCGCCACCACAGATAGATTACAGTCCTGTGGGAAACACTGACTATATTTAGATAGATGCCACCAATATCTCTTCTTTCATTAAGACCTTTTGGTCTTTGCTTATCTGGGGGAAGTGGTATAGCAATGTGAAGGAACACACAAACGCCTCATACCTCCCATTTCAGCAGGTCCAAAAGACTACTGATGTCCTGCAGTGAGAAATGCCTGAAAGGACACAAAGACAATTAGGAAAATGTCGCTCTTGCTCACAAGCACGATAAAGCATTTATCTGAAAAGTAGTGTCTGCTATGTAATGCAGCCTGGTGTGGGAACAAAAGAAATGCTTAATCTGATGTGATAAAAAACACGTTGTATCTTAGTTACATACTTATGTCGTCAGAGAATACGTGTTAAAGTACATCTTTCTTTGTTTCGCACTGTTACTAAAGCAGGACAACGGCCGTGACTGGAATAATTAACGCATAAGAGTCAAACAGAACAAACCTGTATTTGACGTCTTGGGGCCTTACGACGGTGCTGTGAGCTACATCGCCATGCTAACGCACGCTACCACAACCAGGTTATATTCGCCACATTCAAACAAAGCAATCGTGTGAATTTTGCCTTTCTAGTATCAAGGCTCAAGTATCAAGATTCAACGTGGATAGTTTATTCTCGACACTTTAACCGAATTACCAAGTAAACCTGCGAAGCCATGTTTCCAACCCATCCCCCCTTGTAAAACACGCGTGGCTAATATTAGCTAGCAGCGAAGGCTCTATTACGACAATGGATTCAACACTTTCCCATGACTAAAGAGATAATGACTAACTTTTGTTGCCACTTACGTCGTAGCAATGTGATGTGCAATAATTTAAACGTCATTTTAAATTATACCTACCCTTAATGAGACCGTTTGCGAGGTAAACCGTCGGCAGCGCTCACTCTTACCCAACTGCGGTAGCTCCTGCTAGCTTAACTTGTTGTTAGCGCCGGTATCACAGCGGGAAGAGGAGGTGGCGTTCTTCTTCTGCTTATGAGTTAAAGACTCACTTGCACATAGCGCCGCCTAGTGCAGTGGAAGATATAAAGTACGATATAAAGTACGCTTCCATTTTCCATTTCAAAAACCGACCTTTGCTCACTGTATTTCGTCAGATTATGTTAGGAGAATGAATACGAAACACACTTAATGGTAAAAAAACAATAGTGTAAAAAATGTAAATAATGTAATTATCTAAATTGATTAAATTAATAAAAATGTTTGGCTGCTTCATGTGCATTAAGAAAGATATATCAACCAATAGTGAACCACTTAGTCTTAAAAATATTTTTTCCAACTATTAAGGTTTGACTGCATGCATGCATACATTTGACAAATATGATTAATGCATTTTGATAAAAAAAAGACCAGTCTGACAAGACTGAGTCACAGAAAGAGTGCTTACAGAGCATTCAGAATTTAGTCAGTGCACAGAAATGTAATCCACACATTCGTTGTTTATTAAAGCTGATTGGACGTTAATAGATGCATTCAGTGAGGCAGTTTCTAAGGGAAAACATTCAAGATTCAAGAGTTTTATTGTCATATGCATAGTAAAACAGGCAGTTATACAAGTACTATGCAATGAAATTCTTATTCTGTTCATTCTCCCAAGAAAAGAAAGAAAACACAAGAAATAATAAGAACATAAGAAACATATGTACCAATAAATTAAGCAACAACAACAGAAGATACATTAATAGAGATAAATAATATAAATAAATAAATAAATAAATAAATAAAGTGCTATGAGTGTGTGCTTGTGTTGCGTGTGGCGTGTGTGAGTGCTTCGTTGAGGAGCCTGATGGCCTGTGGGTAAAAGCTGTTCGCCAGCCTTGTGGTCCTGGACTTCAAACTCCTGTAGCGTCTGCCTGACGATAGGAGTGTGAATAATGAGTGTTGTGGATGTGTGCTGTCCTTGATGAGGTTGTGTGTTCTGCGTAGGACTCTAGTTTTATAAATGTCTTGCAGTGAGGGGAGGGCTGCCCCAACAATGTTCTGTGAGGTCTTGATCACCCGCTGGAGTGCCTTCCTATCACGTGTTGTACAGTTACCGTACCAAACAGTGATGGAGGCGGTAAGGACACTTTCCATAGTGCATCTGTAGAAGCAACTAAGGATTTTGGTGGACATGCCAAATTTCCCCAGTCTTCTCAGGAAGTACAGTCTCCTTTGAGACTTCTTCATAATTTGTTGGGTGTCGTGAGACCAGGTGAGGTCCTCGCTGATGTGTGTGCCAAGGAACTTGAAAACATGTTATCTTGCTGGAAATTACGTCATAACGACCACGTTATTTCAACACCCATAGTGTGTATGTGCCTTGGGATTGACTGGTGAGTCCAGTGTGTGACCCGCCTCTTGCACAGAGTCAGCTGGGATAGGCTCCAGCTAACCCGTGAACCTAATGAGAACAAGCAGTATAGACAAAGGATGGATGCAACAAATACATTTGAATGATTCAGGCTGTCATGCAAGGGTATCCAAATAGATCAACTTTGCACTTATGCTCCTTTTAAATGGATATTTATTGCAAACCAACAGGGAACTTCTTAATCAGCACTATACTAAATGAGGTTTGATTGCATGCATGCGGTTTATATTTTTTATTAAAATGATAGTTTTGCCTGACAAAGTAGGGGAAAATTCCCTTCTCTTTGAAAGCACATACATGTATTTGATCTTGGGTGTGCAATCTTGGCAACAAACACAAACACAAGGCATGCAGTGTAACCTTAAATGTAGAAAACAGTTGCTGGGGTTCACTTATTACTCAGCAGGGAATATGAGTAAATCAACTAGATGGTTATTGCTCAACAGGAGATGACGCCACAAACAAGCTCCAAGTCATAGGCTGCATGTACTCGCCCTATGAGTACTTCTAAAATCCAGTGTTGATGTCGGGGAAGAGTTGTGTTTAGAAGGCTGAGTGTTAAGGAGTGCTTTTTGTAACAGCTTCACTGTTTCAAGATGGACTCGATGCTTTTTCAACACTGCACAGTTAGGTGATTTGTTGCATTCTGTTAGTTCTCGTCTTCTGTGTTGACATTACAACATACTGTACATCTTTTTTCTGTGGTGATTGTGGAGTGGTGCCACACCCTTGTACTGTATGTGTAGATAAGGCTCAAACTGACATTGTGGACTTCCAATGTAGTTACGGTGAAATTAGTCACACGCGCACGTCCCAGCCAACCTGTAATTAGTGAGACCTATGCAATTCCTTCTTGACAGACAGATACTCGATTATAGCTGACATTCAAGTTGACGTGATGATGGTCCCCATGTAGGAGGGATTTGTTTCAAATAAATGTAACTAGAAATGAGGGAACATCCGTTTAATTCTACAAATCTCTCATGGGCACAAGGACTGGGATGAAAATAAATTCATTAATTATTCACACAATAAATGAAAAATAAACAATAATTTTGGTGGCTTGTATATATTGCCATCTGCATGCGTGCCTGTTTTCCTTGTTTCGCGCCTCCAAACAGGCAGGAAGAGGATATCACTCACATGTGGCACCCCTGGTAATCTGGCAAAACTTCCATTTTGTTCCGTAAACTTGCAGCGTTATCTTCTGCATTTGTTTATTTATCCTGCAGCATTTATGTGATTGAATTTTGAATTTGCAGCACTTTCCCGTCGCATTGTTTTGATGGCGTTTGTGTGTTTTTGGTTTTTGGTTAGGATGTTGTTTGCCCCAGTAGGCTAGCGTATGTTTTAGTAATTTGGATTATTGATTCCACTGAATAATTGCACATTTTACACATTGCAATGCAGCTCAGTGAAACATTAATTTGATATTGAAGCTAATAATGCTAATAATATGCCTAAAAACAGATACATCCATTATCACAACAGTGCTGTATCATGATACCATTGGCAAAATATTGTAATATTATCATATAGTTGTAATTCCCACCCTGATTTGATGCAGTATATATATATATATACTTTAGCAATCCTGTGAGAGGATATTTACACGAAATGCACTCATATTTTCAACTTGGCTATAACTTGTAACTCTATACTGCTATACAAGCTGTACACTGACTACTCTAAGGCATATCCAAGTTGCATTTTTATAGTATTGTCCCTTGAGAAGATGTGATAAAAATGGTGAATGAAGTGTGAAGGGTGTCACTCTGGTGAGATAATGTATATACATGACAAGAAAAAGTTGTATTTAAAGAAAGTAAATACTGTGTTACTAATAACGTGTAGTTTTCAGGCTTAAAGGCAGTAACTCATTTATTTAATTATGTTAACATTTTTTGTGTCATGTCAAGCCACATCTCCCTGTTAAGACGGCAGACGGAGCCACAATAGCGTCCCCTCAGAATCACACAGATTTCGCCTCTCTTTAATAACTTTATTCTGACTTGAGCACATCAACCGCAGGGCAATTCCAACACCATATGTATGTCCAACTCCGTTCAGCGTCGGAATGACACGTCTTCATTGTCACGAGACAACAGCGAGATGCATTCACCACACTCCGAAAATCACAATAACGTATGTGTGGTATAAATAAACAGAAAGACAAAAAACATTAAGTGGGTATTCTTATCACTCACTAATGTAACTCTTGCTGTGAGATAGCAAAATGCTATGTTTAATTATACTCGGAAATCCCACGATCCCATCCACACTCAAAACATACGAATTCAAGTTAAGTGACGTGGTGTCTTTGAATCACACGTTAACTTGGTGAACGTGAGATTAAAATGTTTTGCTACTATTAAGGAAGACTATAGCGTTCAGATGTGCGTGCTATCGTTTAGCTTGATTGACATTTTCAGTTCGCTTGGAGCTGTTAATACGTACAAATAAACACATTTGCACTGGCGGAGGTACGTGGAGACATTTCAGGTATCAACTTATTGCTACCCCTTATTGCTATGTGTGTAACGGTCTCACCTTGGCCACCCCAATGAAACAGTTCTGGCTCCGCCACTGTATGTGTCATTTATCTTTCTCTTCATAAAATACAGCAAAAAATGACACATATCACACATAGCGGCAAATGGTGATTAATAATGACGAATTAATTTAAAAATTGTGATTAATGTTATTAAAATTGTAACCATTTGACAGCCCTAGTAAAAACTAGAAGTGGGCGGACCGCTATCGGATCAATACTCGCGCAAGGAGATTTCTTCTACACTGTATGTTCATTTTCACAAATATGTGTGTTTTTTTGTTGTTGAGTTGTTCAAATATGTGGTATGTATTTATTGTTGTAATGTTTACAAACTCAGATAATAAGTTATTGCGTCTTTGCAGTGCTCATGTTATGTCATGTGCTCATAATCATTTATTATAAATCAACTCATATTGTAGTACAATTCGCTTTTCTGGTTCTATGAGTGCTTCCCTAATTGGTTTAAAACTCATGGCTTTGTACATTAATCAAAGTTCAACGTCATGACAACTGACTGTCAAGTATTGAAAGAAAAGTGTAGCCCGTAGCCAGCAATTATCCATGTAGGGGTTTTGTTTTTACAAGGGTTTTTTCTGCTCTTCCACGGAGCAAAAGTTCAGGGATAAACAGGAGCATGCAGGAGATTACGCCATGTACGTAACACGGATGGCTACAACACAAAGAGCATTATGTTGCTCGGCTTATTTTCGTCTCAGCATTCGTATAGTGGAGCACACGCGCCTTTTCTTCTCACTAAATGAATACTTGTTAAAACTCTTGCATGTTTGTTCTGCATATTGCCCCGAAGCCATGCCATTCTTTGAACGACATGTCCTTTTTTTCATGCATCCACTCAGGGTCGTGTTTTTCAGTGCGATTAGTACAGCACATTCTGTTCTGTTTCACTTCCTGATGACTGTGCAGGCTCTATCCCTGAATGAACTCACCCGCGTGCTTCTGGTTACACCGAGACACAAGACAGACGGATTCCCACAACCGCCTGTCAGGTTTCTACTTTATGGCCAAACAAGACAATCCTAAAGACTTGAAGTTAAGAAGACAAAGGCTAAAATATTTTATTTGTTTTAGTGGTTCAGGAAAATTATGGAGTTAAAATTTCTTTTAGGCAAGAGAAGCTATTCTCATAAAGACTTAACACACAGTCATGTATAAGAAAACATTTGACTTTTGAGGGCTACACGGTGTGTTAGTGGTTAGTATGTTGGCCTCAAAGTCAGTAAATCGAGTGTTTGAATCTATATTTGTGCATGTTTGCATTTTCTCCCCGTGCGTGCGTGGTTTTGCTCAAGGTACTCACCCCCGCATTCACAAAACATGCATGTAACCGGAGACTCTAAATTGTACACAAGTGTGAATGTGATTGACTGGTGAGTCCACCCAAAGTCAGCTGGGATGGGCTCCACCTCACCCATGACCCTAATAAGCGCAGGTCCTATAGAAAATGGCTGGATGGATTGCCATTTGTGTGCAGATAACCACAATTAAATGCTAAACATGAACATACAGTGCAACGAGAATGGGGTTCAATCTCTATAGTATTTGGTTTATTTTAAGCACACCAGAACTTCCTTTCTGGGTGCATTGATTTCACATAGCAACATAGAAAGGAACGCTACACCTAGCGTTAACTTTTCCAAACTCAAAAACAAAAACACAGCAGCAGTGGCAGCAACTCCAATATGTAGCGTTACCTTTCGCTAGTGGCCTGAAGCATTGTGAGCGAGTGTGTGGTGGAGCTATTCGCTAGTTGGCTCGTGGCTAGCCAGCGTGGTGTGGAGAGGTGTCACTACGCCGGTAATGTAGTTCTTCAGCATAACAATGTTTTTAATAATACCAAGGTCACATTATGTAAATGGAGTGTTGTTGGTGCTTTTTGGAGGTTTTATAGGCAGAATGGGTGCGTCCCATTATGTGCATTCTTAGCTGCCTCTTTTTATATCTTTAGAACACACAGAAAGGAGACAGGTGTGTTCAGATTGTGGATGACGGGCAAAATTCCCCAAAAAGTACAGTTAAATATGATTACATTTTAGATGAGTCGTTTTTCATTATTTCATCAACTCATACCCAACAGCAATAAATAGCAGCCGACCTTTGACCATCTGATTGTCTCTCTTTGTATCAGGTGGACTGTTTGGCCATAACAGACCCAGGATGTTGCGAATGGAACACACCGCCCCGTGCGCGCACACACACACACACACACAGTGCGTCAGTATAAACATTTATTCAAGCATTTCATTTCACGTCAGTTCAGATGAGTTCATTGTGACCGACCTCCACATAAGCACAGCGAGGCGGAGAACAGGCTGCCACAATGTGAACAAACAACAAGCCGGGCAAGAAAAGGTGACTTTTAAGACCATCTCAAAAACATTTGATATCAGCAGCATCAGGTGGGAGGTGCTGTTTCTTAGACCAATGTTAATCTTTCACCCAGTGTACTATTTTTTGCTCATTTGAATCAAATTTTCCAATAATGCATTTGAGTGTGTGTGTGTGTGTGTGTGTGTGTGTGTGTGTGTGTGTGTGTGTGTGAGAGAGACTTTCTACTGGCGCCTCAGCAGATTACTCATCCGGGTGACAACCTCCCGGTAGACTCTCAGAATCAGATTCACTTGTGTTATATCACCTTTGTAATTAAGAGGATCACCGTGTTCCTTTCGGTTGCTGTCTGGCTGAGTGCCAACAATGTGGTCCGGCAGCATCTTCGACAGCTACGAAGCCTCAATACAGGAAGAAGTCTTCAAATGCAACAAAGGCTAGGGGGGGGATACAGAGCAAAAGTGAGCACACCTCACATTTTAGCAAATAAAAGTATGACTTCTCAAGGGACAATACTAGAGAAATGAAGCTTGGATATACTTTAGAGTAGTTAGTGTACAGCTTGTATAGCGGTATAGATTTAACAGCCACTGAAAATGAGTCATCACGCTTTCATTAGTGTCCAAACAGCTGGCAAAACAAGTGAGCATCAAGGTAACTGTCACGTTTGCTTTTTTTAGTTCATTTTTGGTACAGTAAGGGAGCAAAACATAATATTACTTAGGTTTTGTGTTTAATAGATTTAAAAATGAAGCATGAAAATGCAATTGCAATCTGGTGGCAATTCTCCAATGGCAATAAGATAAAAGGCAATGTTTTTGGACAAAGTATGTGTTTTTTAAAGTACCGGTGTACTAGGAAAGTACAGATGGTCTTTGTTTTACGCCATTTCATGGTTACAAATGTGATTTCATCAGCAAATTAAAAACGTACTCTTGGTCCGCCACCGTGAGACTCACTTGAGAACTAGCTAGAGTGGAAGAATAGCTCACGTGCACCTACACTACAACACTCGACTGTCGCGACCATCATCAAGGATAAAGGCCGTATTGTAACGTCTACCCAGACATTGCAAGGGTGACGTGGCGATGGTCGATCAACGATCTCTTGATTGCAGAAACAAAACAAGTTTGTAAACAGTACTGTACCAGCAAACTCAACTGTCCTCTGCACGCAGCCGTCCTGCTGCACTCACACATATCATTGAGCATGTTAAAGGATCTCCTATGCTCCTATGAAAACGACAGTACTCACCGAGTTTCCACTTACACTAAAATTTGACTTATGCTGCATCGTAGGAAACGGAAATTGTAACCGGAGGACCACCTGGCAACAGCATTGAATAATATGTAAACGATACCCTACCCTAAATCACAGGCGGAAGAAAAGAAGGTCGAGGAGAGCACGGTGTCTAACATCCACCAGGTCCATCACTGATGTCGTCATGGAAGAGGATTCCAGTAACAACCTGTGCAACTCGGGTCACTTCAGACTATTAAGGCAGCGCCAGATAACAATGGTGCTCACAATAAATATTCACACCAACGACACAATTTGGACATGCTCACTGTGAGGTGTTCTCGCTCATATTGCCAGCTACTTACATAATGTTTGTGTGTTTGCTGTAATGTAAACACAGGCACATCTTTACAAAAAACACTGCCAACAACTTGAAGCCTTTGCCAGCGTTCCTTCAAACTGGATCATCAGCACTATCGGAATTGTTAAGATCAAGTCATAATTTCTAATGGCCTGAAGCACAATTCCCATTTCAACATACTGTCTCTTACAAGGCCTTTGCAATGACTGCATTTATTTCATTTCTTTGAGTACACATTAAAGGACAATTTTTCTTGTAAATTACAACCATGACACTTTTTCATTTTCTTTTTCTGCGCTACTAAGCTGGCGTGCCATGGGTCAGGTTGCCATGTGCCAACAGTGGCATGCGAGCCTCAGGTTGCTGACTGCCAATTTCACTTTCTGTCTGAACATGACTGATTAAGTATTTTCTTTTGTGAAAATATTGAATATGTGCTTATTTTTTTTCGTATAGGCGTGCTCCTTTAATGAGAGTCAATATTTGACTGACCAAACAAACTCATAAATACAAAGCACTGCAACATAAAAAAAAATAAAAGTCACAGGAGGGCACATTTTTCTGTCATATACCTGCTGTTACTGGAGGTTTTACGACTATGAGATGGATTACAATATATTAAAAGCAAATCCTATCAATAGAAATGCCCTATACTTGCGCAACATCAAAACACTGCTCTCAAATATAATGGTGTATTTTGCACAGGTACATTTGCTGTTATGTCTGTGTGCTGTTTCCTTACTTTTGTACATTTCCTTCAATCACAGCGTATATTACAATCGGATGAAGCCAAAATTCTTCATATTCAAGTTGAAGCGAACGTCTTCTGACTCCTGGAAATGACACAAGGAAATTACAAAAGACATTGTGTCAAAAATATTTTTTTAATATTTGCCATTAGGGCAAAATGTTCCATGCCAAAAGTTACGATACTTTATAACTCAAAATTGTCCATTAATATGAGGGATGTGGCGTTTCTTCAAAGTGTAAAAACTACAATAATGAATAGTCAGTACTTCAATATTAAAGTACAGCGGAACCTCGGTTTTTATTCATCCCTTCCAAAAGGTCTGGCAAATGTACGGATTTAATGTCAATCCAACTGATCCGTTCCAAAACCCCGAATATATTAACAAAAAATAAATTCTACAGAGAATAATTATATTTTTATTATCATTAAACAATGTGAAATAATTATAAATAACAAATGAATGGAACTTATTGTTGGTGCGGACTCCTCGTACATCCTGGCGAGGTCGAATTTAATGTTTCTCACCAACTTGATGAAACTGATAGCACTCGCAACTTTCTTTGGCCCCATGGCAGGTTATTTAGCAGTCACACTCTAAAAAATGCACGGAAAGTGAGTCAGCAACGCGTGGGGTGCTTTGTTTGGGCACTCTTTTTTTGCTGAACGATGCAGTACAGGGCAAACGGACTAGTTTGTGATGTGTAAGATTGTACAAAAACCGGGGCAAAATTGTAGTGAAAATTGAAAAGGTTTGCCCGTACAAGGGATATAATGCTGACATAATCAGGCCACAATAAGGGCGCCAAGGAGAAAGTGATGTCATCTATGTTGCCCTACTTTTGATTACCACAGAAAATCCTCTCTAAACACAGTTGCTCAATGCAGACAGTTGCCCGGCATTGAGTTTTGGGTCTGTTCAAGGTAACTAACAAAAGTGCTCGCTCAGTCAAAATAGCATTTGGGACCTCATAATTCATTTCAGTACGGTGGTAAACTCACTCCCTGACACCTTAAGAGCTGTGCTGTACCAATGAGTTGACTGCTTGGGTTTTCAGCTCAACGCTGCTCAATTTAAATCTCATTTAGCGGGGACTTGTGGACGCAGGTTTGACCCCGGTCGGGGTGCAGGGCTGACCCACATTAGTAGTAAAATGTATGTTATTTGGTCAATTGTGTTGTCGTCTCTTCAATCATCAATCAATGATCTTGAAACATTTCAAATAAAAAGTATCGGTATATGTACATGGTATGCAATACTGCAAATTTTGGTATCAACCCGATACCAAACAAGTACAGGACCAGTATTGCTGATTAGGGGTGTCACGAGACACTCAGTTCACGAGATAAGACGATACACAAGATTGGGTCTACGAGAACGAGATTTTAACATCACTTTTACGAAAAGTACAATGAAAAAAAAATACATATATATTGCAATCTATCCATTTAATTTCTACTACTATCTCTGTGTGTAAGCAAGTGGCCTCACCCATCGAGACATAAAGAGACTGTATGACTGACAGAAGGGCTCACTCCGTTCATGCCGCTGTTCTACAGAACAAACGCGCCAAGGTGCTGAAAGCAATGCAGAGTGAAACCTCTTGCTGCTTGTTTGGAGGCGAGAGATGAGGAAAACAAACATGCATGCACATGGCAATTATTAAGGCCAGCAAAATATCTCAAGTTCATTTTCATTTATGGTGTGATTAATTTATTATCTTCACAAGTCGAGTGCCCACAACATTTTTTTTTTGAATGAGCAATCTTCTCACGTTTTAATCTTGCTGGACACCAATCTTACGACACCCCTATTGCTGATACTTATTTTTTACTTGAAATTTGTCAATTAATTATTTTGTGAACTTAATTGTTGATGATTTATGGTCTGACAAAACACCATTAGCAACAAAGATATTTGTGAACAATTTAACAATAACATAACAATGCTATTATTCTCGTTCGTTTCATTCAATTGTTTGAGCACTAGTGCAAAATAAGTAAACAAAAGCAATAATTAGCTCTCATTCACATCGTTTGCTTTTTGCTCCCAAAGCACCTATGTGCCTTATTCCCCGAATTGCAAACAATATACAATATGTATTGAAAAATATTGCCATTGGTATTGTTGCTATCGGATTTGGATCGATCCCTCCACACCGAGTCAACTGTGCTGGTATAACCAGCGTGCTGTGGAGCAACAACAAACCGGCTCCCAGGGGCTTCTTCTCGGGCGGCAGGCAGCTTGACTTGCCGCCATGGTGTCAGTCTCGGTGGTGGTGGTTGCATGGCGGTGTTGATGATCCGAGCTGTCAGCTGACCGACCGGGGGCGGAGGACAGCCTGCTGCGGAACAGGCTGTTCCCGGCCAGCCAGCTAGGCTCGGCACAGAACGGGTTACAGGTCAGGGTGTCTATTTGGAACACAGTGTTCTCATCAGCGGCGGTGAAGCCACAGTACAGCCGGAACATTGTGTTACTTTGTGGCTGCTTTCCAAGACCTGCCCTTCATTTCATACTAAAACTCCTCCCACCGTTCCTCTCTCTCCCTCCTCTCTCTGCGTATTTTCCGCCTCTGTCCCTCCTCCAGACTCAGTTCGACGTGTGTGCTCCATGCGGTCGACTTACCGGTACGTGTGTGGTGATGAAGCCGAGAAAACGACTCCAATCCCGGGCAAGATAAGCGGTAGCGAGACACAAACGCGGAGGAACATCTCGAACCCCGGGACGTGAGCAGTGTCAGGGACAGCCACTCCTTTAGTTCACCGGGAGGATCTTTTTTTCACGAAAGCACAAAAATGTGAGTGTTTTTTCAATTCTCACTTGTCACTTCATTGGGATGTTAATTAAGTGCTTCTGTTCTGCTTCAATTATTATGCATTGCGAGGAATTCACCAGAAAATGGTGTAAATAAAGGATGTAACGTGGGGTTGCAGGTGTAGGGGATTAAATGACTTAATGTATGAGTCATGCTTGAATTACATTATAATAAAGAATTATTATCCCCCCTCCATTCAATTAAGTCATAAAGCCTGGTAGAACATTCTGAACCAGAACAGGATGTAACGTTGAGATGGAACAACTGAGAATTGTTATGAAAACATGTGTTTACACTGATATGACATGATTAGAATGAAGATTTTTATGTCTTATAACAAAGTCGGACTTAATTTTCTGAGATAGTGAAAGCATTCCATGATTTACTTAAATGGAAAAAACGAGACTTCTCTTCATACATGCAAATCCTCAGAAGGCATCATACATGTCTGAATTTAAAAGGTAAATTTTTCTTTGTTAGATTGTTGCCAATGTTATAGACAATTGTAGGAAAAGCTGCTGAGCAATGTGTCATCAGTGAAATGTCTTGATCCAAATTGCACCCTTGCACCAAGTTTTAAGTATAATCTTAATGATTTATTGCCAAAAAGAATTACTGCTGAGGTGTCACAGGCTCTTTGACTGATTCAGTGCCCCTTTAAAATTGAAAGTGTAAAATGTTCTCGCATTCCCATGCAGGGTATTTGAGTTCAGGTACATACTGTCGTCTCACACCTCTTTATTTCATTCAATAACTTGTTTTCACGTCTGCTTCCTACATAGGCACTAGTATTTGTTTATGCATGGAAAATGGCATAGTTATTGAAGGCAATGTAACACATGTTGGCTTTCATTGTGATTTCATGACTGCACTGAAGATGATTTATATTTGTAAGATAAATTCAATAAAATAGGTTGGTCTGAGCCATCAGGCTATGCCGGTGGGGAACTGTGAATAGAAGGAACATTGTGTTCAGAAACACAAACACACATACACGCTTGCGCACGCGCACACACACACAAGCGCACAGTTCAGTTCCTTTGAGGACACTGCATTGACTTGCATTAATTTCATGGAGACTTTAGCGCACCTATAACCATAACAATGGTTCTTTTCCACAAAAGACAGGCATGTCCCTGCAGCACAGAGACTACCTGGCTCTGATGTGTGTACACTGTGTACTGGGTACTTTTCGAGAACATGAAGACGACAAAATATGCACTTGAAGCCACGGTTCCATTGGTTGTTGAATCAGTTTTGTCTTTCAGCTGAAGTGAGAATGACATTTTAATCACGTCTCATATCAATGCACCTAATAATTGAGATGTGTGTTTTACAATATGTGTTTTCCTTTGCATGAAATGCCTTAAGAGAATTTAGAGAGAGGCGGGAGTTTGAAGTCCAGGACCACAAGACTGGCAAACAGCTTTTACCCACAGGCCATCAGGCTTCTCAACAAAGCACTCACACACACCGCACGCAACACACACTCATAGCACTTTTATTTATTTACTTATTTATTCATTTATTTGTATTATTTATCTGTATTAATGTCTCTTCTGTTGTTGTTGCTTAATTTATTGGTATTTATGTTTCTTATGATGGTATTTATGTTTCTTATGTTGGTATTTGGGCCGCACGGTGGTCTAGTGGTTAGCACATTGGCCAATACAGGAACAGCCTGGAGATCGGGAAGACCTGGGTTCGATTCTCCCCTGGGCATTTCTGTGTGGAGTTTGCATGTTCTCCCCGTGTGCGCGTGGGTTTTCTCCGGGTACTCCGGCTTCCTCCCACATTCCCAAAAACATGCAGGTGAGGTTAATTGGCGACTCTAAATTGTCCATAGGTATGAATGTGAGTGTGAATGGTTGTTTGTCTATATGTGCCCTGTGATTGGCTGGCGACCAGTCCAGGGTGTACCCCGCCTGTCGCCCGAAGTCAGCTGGGATAGGCTCCAGCATGCCCCCGCGACCCTAATGAGGATGAAGCGGTATAGAAAATGGATGGATGGATGTTGGTATTTATGTTTCTTATGTTCTTATTCTTTTTCTTGTGTTTTCTTTCTTTTCTTGGGAGAATGAACAGAATAAGAATTTCATTGCATAGTATAACTGCTGTTTTACTATGCACATGACAATAAAACTCTTGAATCTTGAATATTTGCAAACATTTGGTCGTATTTATAGGCTGTTTTTAAAGAGGACCTCTCCTGAATTCAATTTTTCAGACTTAGGTATATGTTTGTTGTATATGTCATGTCATGAGGTTGAACGATTGTGAATTTCTCACTTGACAACTTTAAGGCCATGTATGCCAACTCGTGCTCACCGGCGACTGCAGTTTGTCGCATTTCTTTTTCTACATGTCATCCAGAAAGTTTTGAAAGAAATTGTGTATCTAAACAAGTGTAAGGCAGCAATGCGAAGTTATTTTTGTTTTCTGGGGAGCTCAAGACCTACGCCATGGTCACTGCTCCTCTGCTCTCGCCACTTCACAGACAGCTGTTTCATGAACAAAGCACATTTCGACGCCAGATTGTCCAGTGTTTATCCAATATCCAGTTATTCTTTACTGGTTGCTTATAACCATTGGCTCGTAACTGTCATGTTCTGCATGCACTCTTATTTTGGAATGCTGCACTTCTTGCTGGGGGGAAGTTGCAGCCGCTTTACCCCAGTGGAGTTGTACACAGCTGTTTATAATTGCAATTAGTGGGGGTTAAAAGCCCAGAGTGTTTCATTGACTCATTTCTCTTCACCCATGGGAATACCACAGGTATTCCTGTCCCGCAGAACATGACTAACTGGTTGAGTGGTGGGAGGGTGGAGCCGACCCTTGACCCCGACCAATCGCAACAGAGTAAGAGGCTGCCAAATCTGAGCGTTTCGGCCAAGAGAAGACTGCAGATTTACCCTCTACACAACCTTGAGATTTATGGACGATTGTATGAAAATAAATTTAAGCCATGTCCACACAGGGATATTTAAAAAAAAAAACGCACATTTGCTCCAAAAAAAATCCATCCACATTAGTGGAGTTGTAAAGGCAATCTACACTTTTTGGGGAATTTTTCACATCACCCACAATCCTTATGTGAGACATGAACACATGTCTTTCTCTTTTCTGTGCGTTCTAAAGATATAAAAACAGCTAAGAAGAGGCAGCTAAGAATGCATGTAATGGGACGCACCTATTCTGCCTATAAAGCCCTTTGAAAAAAACCTCCAAAAAGCACCAACAACGCTTCATTTACATAATGTGACCTGCATATTAAAACCAAGCTACAGCGACATATTATTATTGTTATGAACATTGTTACGCCCAGGAACTACGTTACTGGTGTAGTGACACCTCACCACACCACACCGGCTAGCTACTAGCCGGCTAGCGACTAGCTTCACCACACACTCGCTCACAATGCCTCAGGCCACTAGCGAAAGGTCTATCTGCATATTAGAGCTGCCGCCACTGCTGCTGTGTTTTTCTTTTTGAGTTTTGAAAAGTTAACGCTAGGTGTAGCGTTCCTTTCTATGTTGCTATGTGAAAACAAGGTGCCCAGGAAGGAAGTTCCGCTCATGCTTAAAATGATAAATGTAAAAAAAAAAAAGGAAAAAAAAAGAAGAAAAACAGCAAAAATGGGAAAACAAGAAAAAAAGTGTAACGATAAAAAGTTAATTCATACTAATAAATATACTTGTCGCAGATGACACAGCTGAGATGCAGCTTGTTTTTTTTCTTTAAATGTACTGTGTATATAACTTCTTGGCATATTTGCATGGATTGGTTTAAAAAATGTAAAGGTGGCCCCCACATCCTTTGATTTTTCAGTATGCAGCCCTCGGTGGAAAAAGTTTGGAAATCAACATGTTGAAATGTTTTTCCATCTAATTTCTATTGTTTAAATAAGAATAACAACCTTTTACATTACTTTACACTTATTTTGTAATCACTTTGACTCTGAGGCTCTGGGTTGAGCCTGCGTTTGTGTAAAAACAACGTTTTCATATGCAAATGGATGCCAAAAGGGGAGTGGAATTCAGGATTGTGCATGTGTTTATTTATAAAAGTGGGCCGAGAGTTTGCACAGCTTTATGAATCTGACCAAAAGAATGTGCATACACATTTTTTAATTTGAGAGTATGCACAGTTTTAGTCCTGAGTCCCTATTTTACACAGTGTCACATACCCACACCTATCTATCTATCTATCTATCTATCTATCTATCTATCTATCTATCTATCTATCTATCTATCTATCTATCTATCTACCTATCCATCTATCTATCTATCTATCTATCTATCTATCTATCTATCTATCTATCTATCTATCTATCTATCTATCTATCTATCTACCTATCCATCTATCTATCTATCTATCTATCTATCTATCTATCTATCTATCTATCTATCTATCTATCTATCTATCTATCTATCTACCTACCTACCTACCTACCTACCTACCTACCTACCTACCTACCTACCTACCTACCTACCTATGGTCTCAAGAGAAAGTGATCATGATGTTTTGCAACATCTAAAGGAAAAACACAAACGCAGCCTCAAATCGTGATTAGACATGCAAAACTGACAACCAGTTCCACAAACAATATGATCCATCTATGGAAGTCGTATTGTGTGCCTCTGCAGCTTATCAGTGCTTTTTATCAGCACCGGCATATTTTGCTGACAGTTTCACATAGTAACTCACGCTGCTGACAACTCCCAAGAAACATTGCATTTTGCAAAGGAAGAGTGCCTATTTTGCGTATGAATGGAGAGAAAATAACGCAGATCGATTGTGGAGCCTGACCTTTTTGTGGAAAACTGTTTTGTGATGCAAATGTTTTACTCTTTTGAACGCATAGTGTTTTGAGAAGCAAAACTCCTTACTTAAGACACCCCACCGTTCCTCAACACGAAAACTAACGGGACAAAGTAGGGGAAAAGTCATTGTTGATGCACGACACTGCTGATTGGGATGTCATACAACTTCATGCCTTTAATACAAGGCCTTTATTTTCAATACCTATTCCAGCGTCACTGTGATGCCCACAGGCAGACATGACCACCGATCAAGATCTTTCTATGGACGGGCCCTCAGCCCCAGCTGCGTTTGCTGCAAAGGGCGCTGATGTCACGCCTAAAAAGGACCAAGGAATAATCAAGGTATTTATTAATGCCAAGTTTTTTTGAGATTTAAAAAAAATCCGTCTTCAGGCTCTTTCTCAACATGTTTTTGTCTTTCAATCGCAGGTTGTGAAACGACAGGGGGAAGATGGAGAGTGTCCAATGATAGGGGACAGAGTGACGATCCATTACACTGGAAGGCTTCTCACTGGGAAGAAGTTTGACTGTAGCAGAGATCGGAAGGAGTCTTTTTCCTTCAATGTTGGCAAGGGTAGGCTACTTTTCACTCTTTGTATTCCACTTGTATGTCAAATAAGTATAGTTGTTCCGAGCAGTATTGCGGTTTGATTATTGCTCCCTTGCTCTAGCGCGATTTTTCAGAAATTAATTAATAAATGATAGCTGTTTTGTGGTAGACTCTGGTTTATTATTAGTCAAAACATATTGAAATACAAGTGATATGTAGTATTCTGGTCTCAAGGCGGCAGTAATGACACAAACCATTGATGAGACATTAGCTTACATTACATTACATTACGTTAACACTGCATGAAGTCAGCCATGACATGTCCGACATGACAGAGTGAAAAAAAGTTATCCCAACTCGTGTGGAAGTAGTAGGTTTTTGGCTTCTTAAGTTTAGAAGAAATAAGTTTGAGGCTGACTGGTTAGCTCGCGGGCGTATCAACAAGAGTTGCGCAATGTTATGTAAACAATGAATACTAGGAGTGTAAAAGTGACTATATGGGTTTTATTTCATGTCTACAGGGCTCTAATAATGTTAAAAACTGGATTTAGAAAGTCATAAACCGATTTTCTATGCTCTAACTACAAAAATAATTCATTTATTAGCATCGAATCCTATATGGTGGAAATTAATTTATCACGGTCGGGTTTGGAACCAATTAGCCGCTATAAATGAGGGACGACTGTACTTTTGTTAATTACGCCAATAGTTTAATGATAGTATATTATATTATAATTACTTGCACAATAGCTACTGGACCGGTATGAGGGAATTTGGGCTATGCTACACACTGCAGGGTATGATGCCCAATTTAGATTTTTTGTTAATAGCCAATTTTTTAATGTGGTTCTTATTACCAAAAAAAAGTGACATGTTCATGTGAAAGCAAAGTGTCCGGGAAGTGACGTGCATGTGCAAAAGCACGACGTCACACGCATTTCCGTGTGTTTACGGAAGTAAAGATTGCTGTGGTGTGTGCTCTCCTTCACGTGTTGTGGCAATTTCAAGGATTTTGTGCAACGGGAGTCAATATTTTCTTAACCAAATAATTCCATGTAAGAAATTAAGAAGAAAGAAGCCTAGAATTTTGGCTATGGGAGTTTGTGTAGAACTTGCTGCGCCGTCTGTTCCGCGGAGCCTCTTCACTGACACTTTTTCAAAATAATTTTCGACTGACAGGAAGACATTTTTCCTACATCGGTGAGTACCTTCATGCAAGTCAAGTACGAACAAGACCTGAGTCGCATTTGAAAAAATTGGAATTGTACTATTCACACTGACAGGAAAAAATCTGATACAGATATCGGAATTGACCGGCAATGTGAACGTAGCCTATGACGTCATATCAATAAATCAGATAACATTAAAAATAGCTCCGATAACTGATAATTTAAAAAATGCTTCAATGAGGCGAGATTGACCATACTGTGCAGGTGAGCAAATCAAGCGCTCCTTTTTTCTCCTGCCTGTGACGTTAACTTCCCCTGAGCTTACTTGTAAATAAAACATTCACTTGCTGTGGAAGACATTTCAAAACATCGAGCACACAAAAAACCTTATCTGCCACCTGAAACGACACCGGCGTGGCGTTTGAAAAGTGCAAAAGGTTTGCCAGAGACCTCTGTGACGTCACACCGGCTGCTCGGAGCATGCGTCTGACGAAAGTGCAGCTTGCTGCTCCTCCTGCTCTATACTACGGTTCTCCTGACCTCCGTAGCGGCATGCTGGCTGGTCGCTGCATGTGTCCAAATATAGTGCACTTTACTGGGCCACAGGAGGTGGCTCCCTCCGCTCTGTACTCTGGTTCTCCTGATGATAGTGCACAAACTACAGTTAAATCCAAATCCAAAAAAGTTATCAGTTATTGGTACCATATCGGTCTTGAGAAGCAGAAAATTGTCGTTATCAGTTTGAGAAAAAAGATATTGTGCATCTCTAATTAGAATATATTATAATAGTTTAATTATGAGAATTTAGGCAAATATCCATCCATGATGGCCACCCCAGGGAACCTCAGGGAGTGATGTCTTACACTTATTATAACACAAGATTTGTTTGTGTAGGGCAGGGGTCGGCAACCTTTACTATCAAAAGTACCATTTTATCCTCCAAGAAAAATTGTCTTGGAGCTGCAAACCATTGTTTAAAAAAGTTCTCATCTTAAACCTCACTAACTGACACCTCAAGAAATGTGCTCCACAATGACTTGACAGCCTGTTCCTTTTAGCTCGCTGGTTAACGCTGCTCGACTTAACTATCAATCAGTAGACTTACGTGGTAACCTGTTCGAGCCCGTCGTGTGCAGGGCCGCGCTACAGGGATGACACATGTGTAGGTCTTCTTTGAAATAAATTACTACTTGTCAGACAATGTTGAGTGCTTCTCTTGAAACTGTCTTTCAAGGTTTTTGGTTGTTTATTGCCACATCAAGCATAAACTGTAGGTAAGCCAGCACTGTTGGGAGATAAGACAAAGGAATATATTAATGGTTAGCTTACCACGGGGGAAAAAACGTCTGTCACATCTCAATGAACGCAGGCAGGCAAACACAGGCTCCCGCTCCCTTTCTTGCGTTCATCTAGTCACTCAGAACTCAGCCAGGATGCATTCACGGCTTTACAGAAAGTTGGATATTTTTAACTGCGCATTTTCCCCCTTCAGGCGTGAAAAACAATTCCAGCATTGCAAAGGGGGCCACAACAAAGAGGCAGAAGAGCCTCATGCGGCCTCGGAGCCGGGGGTTGCCGACCGCGGGTGTAGGGGGTCTACAAAAGGGTCTCTAATTAGCACCGGCTCAAAAACCATGTGGCGGTATGCAGCATCATGTCGTAGTTTTTTTAATGACTCCACAAGATGTCAGTAACTGCCTTTGACGT
Organism: Dunckerocampus dactyliophorus; assembly: GCF_027744805.1. NCBI lineage: Eukaryota > Metazoa > Chordata > Actinopteri > Syngnathiformes > Syngnathidae > Dunckerocampus > Dunckerocampus dactyliophorus. Next base: position 3,315,359 of record NC_072826.1, read on the forward strand.
ATCATGTGTGGTCAGCTTCCAGCAGCTTTATCTACCTCTGCATGCACTTTAAAATGCTGGCTTGGTGTAAAAGTCATGCGTGTTACACTTGCCGTACTTTTGTTTGCGATGAACTCATCAGCACTATTAATGCTGACTGAGCAGTTTGCTCTGTACTGCCATTACAACACTGATTCTGCTGCTGCTGTGTTGTACAGTATACTTTCTCATGCACTCTACTCTTTTTTTTTTTTTATACAATGTATGTTGTGAGTCAACATCATTGGTAATTAATAGGGGACGAGACAATACATGAGATTGGGTCTATGAGAACCAGACAAGATTTTAACATTACTTTTAACAAAAGTACAATGAAAAATATATAACAATATATTGCAATCTACAAATTTTATTTATGTTACGCACTCTGTGTGTATGCTGGTGGCCCCGCCTCCACCCACTGAGACAAAGAGACTGTAAGACTAACAAAGGGGCTCACTTCGTTCATGCCGTTACTCTATGGAATAAATGCGCCAAGGTGCTGAAACCAATGCACAGAGTGAACTCTCTTTGTGCCATTTGGAGGTGAGAGGCGAGGAAGACAAACACGCATGCACATGGCAATATCTTAAGGTTGGCAAAATTATCGAGTTCATTTGAATTTACTGTGTGATTAATTAACTGTCATCATCCCAGCCATAGTGTCCATGAGACTTGTTATTCTGAAGGAGAAATCTTGTCACGTTTTAATCTCGCACCCCTTGTAACACCCCTAGTAATTAATGTTAATGAATAATCATAATATGTTTCTTGGCTACAAACAGGTCAAGTCCTCAAAGCCTGGGATATCGGTGTGTTATCCATGCAGAGAGGAGAGGTGTGCACTTTATTGTGTAAGCCAGAGTACGCTTACGGCTCCGCTGGAAATCCGGACAAAATTCCTCCCAACTCATCAGTGCTGTTTGAGGTAGCTATGGAATGCTGGTTTTGCTGTTTGGTCGTACCACAAAGCAGCCACCGTAGTCCACCTTGATGCTGTCTTCCTCTTTACTTGATGTATCGTTAATATACAATCCATACAGTATCAGTAATACACCATACCAGCAACAAAACATTACATTTTTTGGACAAATTCTACCTTTCTGCAATTGTTCTTTTGTGACAACTCCTACGCTTTTTTTGTTATGTATTAGCTTTTTCTCCACCCACACCAAACCTTCCTGTGCCCACTGCAAGGCTTTTTTTCTTCCCTCAAATTGTTCCTTTCACACCGTTGTTTAATGCTGAAATCAATAATAATGTTAGTTTGTTTGCGTCCAAACAGATCGAGCTGCTCAAGTTTGAAGGAGAGACGCTGACAGATGATAACGGCATCGTACGAAGGATAAAAGTCAAAGGGGATGGTTACTTGAATCCCAATGATGGTGCAATCGTAGATGGTAAGCCCCTTTCTTGCCTCATTTTGCGTCATCTCACAAAAGTGAGTACACCCCTCACGTTTCAGCAACCATTTTATTACAGTGTATCTTCTCAAGGGACAGTACTATAGAAATTAAACTTGGATATACCGTAACTTAAAGGAAAAGTGCACATTTTCATCCACGATCCTAATGTGAGACATGAACACATCTTTCTCTTTTCTGTGTGTTCTAAAGATATAAAAACAGATGAAAAGAGGTGGCTAAGAATGGCTAAGAATGCACATAATGGGAAGCACCTATTCTGCCTATAAAGCCTTCTGAAAAAACTTTCAAAAAGCGTCAACAATGCTTCGTTTACAAAATGTGACCTTCAGGGTAACTAAGCTACAGCGACATTGTTATTATTATTATTGTTATTAACATTGTTACGGCAAAGAACTACGTTACTGGCATAGTGACATCTCACACCACACCGGCTAGCGACAAGCTTCACTACACACTTGCTGCTCGAGTCCTGACTAGAACCAGGAAATATGACCATGTTTGTCCAGTACTCAGGTCTCTGCACTGGCTTCCTGTTGCTCAGAGAATAGACTTTAAAACAGCTCTGCTTGTGTACATGTCTTTTCATGGTCTTGCGCCAAAATACACCTCTGACACATGAACCGCCTTGGGCTCTGAGAAGTTCAGGGACTGGTCTCCTGCTGGGGCCCAGGGTCAGGACTAAACACGGTGAGGCTGCGTTTCAGTTTTATGCTGCCAAAATCTGGAACAGTCTTCCAGAAGATGTGCGACAATCTTTGGCAATGCTCAAAAACTCTTATATTCAACTGTGCATATGACAAATGAATCTTCCATTTGAATTCATTTTTTATTTATTTGTTTGATGTAATGATTTTAGAATAATTTTGTGTTTTATGGAATTATTTTCTGAAGTGATTTTACCCTTCTTTTCTGTAAGGTACTTTGAATTACCTTGTGTACGAATTGTGCTTTATAAATAAACTTGCCTTGGCCCTGCCTTGTTTTTGAGTTTGGAAAGGCCACTAGCGAAAGGTAACGCTACATACAATATTGGAGCTACCGCCACTGCTGCTGTGTTTTTGAGTTTGGGAAAGTTACCGCTAGCTGTAGCGTTCCTTTCTATGTTGCTATGTAAAATCAATGCACCCAGGAAGGAAGGTCCGCTAATGCTTAAAATGACCAAAGTACGTTAAAATACTGCAAGTATTACATGTTATCATGTAGCTGTTACTACATGCTCACAGCATGGATATAAAACTATAAAACCTTGTTGGAGGTTTTTGGAGGTGTTTTAATAGTGGGCTTTCTAGGCAGAATAGGTGTGTTCCTCCATTATGTGCATTAATTAGCTGCCTCTTTTTAGCTGTTTTTATATCTTTAGAATGCACAGAAAAGAGAAATACATTTTATTTCTCACATAAGGATTGTGGATGATAGGAAAAGTAGTTTTCCTTAGTGTACAGCTTGGAAAGCAGTTTCCCAAGGGAGTACCCGTTCACCATGTCCCATGTTGGAATTCACATTCACATCCTCAATCAACTGCAGCTCCGCAGTGCCGGCAGCACTCACCACCTTGCTTGAGTGTAGGCAAGAGACAGTTTTCTTGCTACTCACTTGTTTTGCCATTTATTTTGACAATAATGGCTGTGTGAGGACTAAATTTCAATGGATAGTAAATCTGTATTGGTGTACAAGCTATGCACTAACTACTCTAAAGTATAGCCACAGGTACTTTGTATAGTATTGTGCCGTGAGACGATACATTGTACTGTCATAAAAATGATTGCTTCAGTATTGTATGATGAATGTAAATATATATACAGTATATAATACCTGTGTTGTGTTTGACACCGCTCAGTACATCTGGAGGGGAGCTGTGACGGCCGATTGTTTGACCGCCGGGACATCAGCTTCGTAGTCAGTGAGTCGGAGGATAAAGGTGTTCCTCTTGGTGTGGACCGCGCCATGGACAAGATGCAGAAGGGAGAGTGCTGTATACTTTACTTATCACCAAAGTAAGTGCAATGTTTGCCTCTACTAAGTAGGTCTCAATGGTGGTCCTTTCAGACATGTTGTATGTATATATCTGCATATAATGCTTTAACACCCTTTATAATAACTTAAACTCCCACTTAAAGTTACTAAATGTGGTTCCTTAGTAGATAAAGACTCATAGCATGGACGTGTTTTGGATTTTTAATTAATACTTCACAACAAAAGTGTTTGTTTCCCATAGAAAATAATGGATATTGAAGTAATCCATAATAAAACATGAATTAACTGTGCTGGTAATATTTTAAGTAACATTCTAACATTCATATTTTCATAAAGCAGAAAAATAAGTGCAATATAAAATAATTAAATAAAACAAAAATATATGTATCTAGAAGTATACATAAAAATGACGCGCGATGGAAGGAAGGGAGGCTACAGGACATTTGTTGAGGGGAGTTCATCAAACAAGTGAAAAAAAAGAAGTTATTACTGCGTAGTAAAACTTAGAAACAATAAATTGTGTACTTACCATGAACACAGCTGACACGGCAGTGCTGTTTGTCTTTTATTATTCATCTTCTTTAGCTATATTGAACTGAGCAACCAGGACAGCGAGAAAAGGTTCCATTTCTGTTTCTATGGTTGTCATCACACTTTTCCTCTTTTCTTTCACAAAGAAGGTTAAAGAAAAAAGACACAATTTGCTCACGTGACGCATGATGATGCTTTGAAGACTTTTCAGTAGGGATGCTCCGATCAGGGTTTTATGCTGCCGATTCCAATCATCCACAAGATTGGCAGACACCGATCACATGGATTAACTGCACATTTTTCACTTTATTTATGATGAGCCACATTGGCCAAGGCCACCGTTAGACAATTCCAAGGGCCCCTGGCAAATAGGTAATTATTAAAAAATGAACTTTTGGGCGGATTATTTTTTTTTTTTCTCGCAAAACATTTAAATTGTACGCTACTTTCTTTACTTCGTTTATTTATAGCACATCTCCACTCAAACAGTGTGGCCATCGTCTTTATGCTATTTTGTGGTCATTTGTCATTATGTAAAGACAAAGTCTGAATGCAACAACTACTGAGAGTTGAAGGAAACATTCTTTGACCTTTTGGTGAGCTACTCAAAACCAGCTGGCGAGCGAGGAGACTCCTCCTGGGATAGTATCACCATCATAAGGCTGGACACACGATGTGTTTATGTTCATTAAACAACCACACACAAAAGGAAGCAAAATTGTTCAGTGACACTTGAAAAAGTTAGTACGTACCACATGAACGTGATATCCACTTGTAGCTTTCCCGTGGGACAAAAATGAGCTCCCAACTAACCGTATTGCTTGTTTGCTTTAAAAACAAAATGTCAATGTGGAAAAAGTCACATTTGAAGTCCGAAGACCAGAAGCTAGACAGATAACTCTAGCTAGCTAGCGAGCTAGCTGCTGCCAGTAACAGCTAGGCAAAGCGTGCAAACAAAGATGCAAGAAAAGTCGAACGGCAATAGGTTTGATAAGGGAGCGATCAAACACGCTGAAATCAATTGTGTCAAGCTGTCAAACTAAAGCCATTGAGGTTTTACAGACTGGTTTTGATCCTCGCGGCAATACAGGACAAAGTGCGCCCCTTGACTGCTCAATATCGGTGTTGGCAACCCTTCGTGACACAGCACACATGTAGGATTTGCCGCCGCACGCCAATCATTTTTGGTGATCGGCTTTGAAAGGCATTTATTGGCATATTCCGATCACATGTTTTTTTTATGGAAATGGGCCGATATAGATCGCTGGCTGATCGATCAGAGCATCCCTACTCATTATGAGGAAAAGTCTTTTTAAAAGCATCAGGATGATGTCAGTGTCATTCTGGCACTGTTCCATTCCAAGCAGCTATCTGCTGTTATTTACGTCATCAAAGATGGGATTTCCCAACCTGTAGTAGAATCACCGTCAAACAGTGACAAATAATTACATTTTACCATTCCGGAAGTGTCATGTCTTTTTTTTAAATTCTTCTTTTAAGTAGCTTTTTTCCTCACAGGTATGGCTTTGGTTGCAGAGGCAAACCAGAATTTAAAATTGGACCAGACAAAGACATTGTATACGAGGTTACACTCAAAGACTTTCAAAGGGTGAGTTTTAGCCACTAAGAAACATGATGCACTTTTTGGCAATTTTGCCCATCATCCACAATCCTTATGTGAGACATGAACACACGTCTTTTCTGTGCGTTCTGAATATACAGTATATAAAAACAGCTACAAAGAGGCAGCTTATTAATGCACATAATAGAACACACCTATTCCGCCTACAAAACCCACTATTAGAACACCTCCAAAAACCTCCAACAAGGTTTTATGGTTTTATACCTATTCTGTTGGCCATGTAGTAACAGGCACATTTATGATAACATGGAATACTTACAGTATTTTGACGTATTTTGGTCATTTTAAGCAGGAACTTCCTTCCTGGGCGCATTGATTTCACATAACAACATAGAAAAAAACGCTACACCTTGCGTTAACTATTCCAAACTCAAAAACAATAACACAGCTCCAGTATGTAGCGTTACTTTTCCGTCGTGCTGAGGCATTGTGAGTGAGTATGTGGTGAAGCTAGTCGCTAGCCAGCTAGTAGCTAGCCGGTGTAGCGAAGTGTCACTACGCCAGTAACGTAGTTCTTGGGCCTAACAATGTTAATAACAATTCTAACAATGTTGCTGTAGATTGGTTAATATGCAGGTCACATGATGTAAATGGAGCATTGTTGGTGCTTTTTGGAGTTTATTTCAGGAGGCTTTATAGGCGGAATAGGTGCGTCCCATTACATGCTCTTTTTCTTTAAATCTGTTTTTATATCTTAAGACCACACAGAAAAGAGAAAGACGTGTTCATGTCTCACATGAGGATTGTGGATGATGGTCAAAATTCCAAAAAAGGTGCGCTTTTCCTTTATTTAAAGACAATTGTCTGACTGACTGACTGACTGTGCTGTGTGTGTCAAGGCTAAAGAATCCTGGGAAATGGACTTGCATGAAAAGCTGAGTCTGGCCTCTGAAACCAAGCGTAAAGGGAATCAGTATTACAAGGTAGAGTCTGCTTGCTTTTCTATCTCAATTCACTGGAACAACTGAAAACTAATACAGGTCACAACAAACCAAGGTCATGGGCACATTTTAGCAAGCATTTTCATGACTGTGTATCTTTTCAAGGGACAATGCTATAGACACTAAACTTGGATATACTTTAGAGTAATCAGTGTACAGCTTGTATAGCAGTTCACCTTTACTATCCAGTGAAAATAAGTCAACACACAGCCATTATTGTCTTAATAGCTGGTTGCACAAGTGAGCAGTAAGATAATTAGTAAAATATTCAATTCGACACCATTTTTCATCCATTTATTCTTCTACTTCTTATTCCGAACAATTTTTTGTAAGCTAACTCCTCCCACAATTCTCAGCCGATTCATTCATTCATTCATTGCTTCAACTAATTGTGTCGAGTGCTGCCGGCACTGGGGAGCTGGGGTTCACTGAGGGAAATGCCAAGATGTACTGTGACATTGTGACACAGCGCATGCCAAAATGCTTAAAACAAGTAAATTAAGTAAGTATATTATTATTATTACTGCGCAGGTCAAATGGATTTGTTCTGTATTTTGCTTATGTGAAAAATATATCTCAGATTTTAGGACAAATAGAAAATTACTACAAGAAAAGTCATATATTTGACCTTGCTTTAAGATATTTAATTAGATTTTGTAGTCTGAAACCTGTTGAGCATGTCTACAGTACACATGAATCATATGTTGTTTTTTTAGGGGGGACACTACTACCAGGCGGTGGTCCAGTACCAGCGCATCGTTTCCTGGTTGGAGATGGAGTGTGGTAGCGGCTTGGAGCAGCAGAAGTGCATTAATGACTTTCTTTTGACAGCCCACCTCAATTTAGCTTTGTGTTTCCTGCGCATTAAAGACTTCTCTCTTGTGGTGGAGAACTGCAGCAAGGTGAGCTGCCTTCGGCATACATGTAATACAGATATCCTCGAAGTTTTACAATCGTTAGACAAGCGCTCAATGACTTATGGACAATTAGTTGCCAGTTGGAAAGATGTTTTGCTTGATGGCGTCCATGTTTTTCAACCAATCTTCCTCAAATTTTACACACATAGAAGAGTTAAGCGGCGTTTACACTTGCACGCATTTTGCCTACGCATTGTCCCACAATTTGCCGTGGCAATACGTGTCATTTATTTATTTATGGCATGCGTGAAAAGCATGAAGACCAGTTTTTGCACTGTTTGTGTTCTGTTTATGCATAAATTACGCACTTGGAACACAATCCGTGACCGAAAATGGTGCCCAATGGCACGAACTGACCATGCGCCCACGCAACTTATTTAGACCTTGTCAAGTACTGTTTACTAGGGGTATAACAATACAAGTATAAGAATACACACGCGTACCGAACCGTGAGCCCTGCATCGAACAATACGCAGTTTCATATTCATTTGATCAACTTCTGACGGCGCTCTGTGCTGAAAGCTCAGTCTATCTGCGATCAGCTACTCTGGATTAGGTTGCATTGTCAAGCACAGAGCCACTGAGCTCCGCCTCTCACATTCAACCTTTGTTTGGACAAATATAACAATGACAACAAAAATAAGAGTTACATTTTTTGGCAGTACAATGCTCTAGCTATTCATGGAAGAACTTACGTGATTTGGGTTTTTAGCAAGAAAACCATGGAAGTTGCTCGATATCAGCTGTTAAATTAGTTTTTGTTATCATGATTATATTTGTCCAAACAAATGCACCTTTAGTCGTATCAGGCATTAAAATGGATCAATAAAATGAAGAAACAAGGGTGGTCTAATAATTTTTTCCATGACTGTAGGTTGCGGTGCGTTTGCGGTGCATTCACGACTAGTTCATGGAAATTTTGCGTGCCACAAATTTTGAACATTTCAACATTTTCTTTGGGCACTGGCATGTGTCCCCGCACAGTTCACGCATACTTCACACCTGTTAACAACCAATTTACTCATTGGCACATCATTTTTTCACATGGATTTAGTTACCCTGTGTTGTGTACCCAAGGTGATCGAGATGGACGCTTGCAACGAGAAGGCTCTGTACCGCCGCGGTGAGGCCCGTCTGCTCCGTAATGAGTTCAGCTTGGCCTTGGCAGATTTTCAGCAAGTGCTGCGGGTCAATGCTGCCAATCGAGCTGCTCGCTCCCAGATTTCCATCTGCCAGAGCAAGATGAAGGAATATCACGAGCTGGATAAGAAGACCTACGCTAACATGTTCCAGAAGTTTGCAGAGCGAGATGCCAAGGTCTGTAAATGCTCCCTTGCACTTCTACATTAAACATTTTTAACAATAGTTACTTGAGGGATCATTTACACCGACAGCGATCCAATACAAAAATAATGCTTTCATTTTGGTTGCCATAATTTCAACATTAATTCCCATGATAAGATTGATACTTATGAGTTGTCTAACATGAAGAAAAACTATAACCTGAACACAAACAGCTAAGCAATGGAGGAACCACATGCTGTTTTTTTTTTTTTAATAAAAAAGCAACTGGCAATTGTCTCTTAAATTATCTCTTAAAATGAAAGGAAACCATCACCATCACCACATCACAACAACTGCCACATATGTTTGTATTCATTGTTATGACATAAACTCATTAATAAGAACACTGGTGCCTTCTTTTGGCAGTCTGTGTTAGACCACTTAAGTTTTTAATGTTTGTGATTCATTTGATTTATCTAAAGTTCCCTCCAAAAAAATGGTACGCCTGAACGAAACAGCTCATGAGGCCCCTTTAAAAAACACTTTTTACCCTTAGGTCACAAAATGGGCCCTCTCATAGAAGTCAAATAAAACTAATATATACTGTAAATATTGATTCTACTGTCACCATTAAATCTCTTGAATAAGTTCAGACCTAACCATACATACATACAATGGTTGTTTGTTTTTTTTAACTTGATGTGATGAAGCTGTGCTGCTCCCTGGTGGTCGTCACACCTCAAACCTGTTTTCCCTTGACTTTGAAAGTAGGGCTTAGATTTGTTCATTCACGTGAAAAGCATATCTCCAGCGGATATGCCCTGCCAATATCCCCACTGTTGGCAGGGCTTACTTTCCGAATTAACCCGTGAATGCCGAAAAAATTACATAAAAAGTAACCACCCATATAAATGTAAAAAATACTTTTGACAGACAGCTCGCTTCTCCCCCTCCAAACTATCCTGCTATCTTGACGTTCTCCTATGATTTCGACATTTGAAATAAAAGTGACTTGTAATTATTAGATTAGATTACAATAACATTCCAATAACCCTCCCGGCTAGCTGTCGAAGAAGGTGTTTGTCCTAGCAGCGTCTACATAGCCCCCACTCCTTGCCTGTTGTAATTCCGGAAACAATTTATTAGCATATTTTAACTTGTGTTCACCTTGTTGCAAGTTTTGAGGCCGGATTGTAACAAAGTTGATTGTCGAAGCTTGTGCTGTTGTAGCAACACACACAGGCACCGCCATTTTGCGCAGACGTCACGATGTTAGCCTGTACGTCCGTCCATCCCTCTTCTATGCTGCTTCACCAAGGTCGCGGGTATGCTGGAGCCTATCCTTGCTGACTTCGGGCGAGGGACAAATTTGGTTTCATTGACACACATTATAACCACATAAACATTTTTATATACACTCCTGATCAAAATCTTCAACTAGTCTTAACATTTTGTGTATACACAGTGTATATGTATGTATATACTGATGTATGTGTGTAAACATATATTTAAGGGATTAAAGTATATAAAATATGTGGTAATAATGCGAGTCAATGGGTAACAAGTAAAATTAAATATATACAAATAATGTGTATACAGAACGAGAGTCAAATGAAATAAACAAATGTTTGGGTCGCACAAGATGGATCGTTCATTTTCCAAACACAAGAATAGTAGAAAATGAGTGGTTTTGGTTTGTGATACAAAGAACGTGAACGTGAGCCACTAAACAAGAGAGCTTTTCTTTGGGTCTACACTGACCTCTAGTGGTCAGTTGCTGCATTTGTAGATGTTATTGCCAACACCTAACGTCTATGAAAACTACTACACTCAACTTGTTTTGGATTTACTTTAATTTTACTCAGAATTAGAATTGAACTCATCGTACAAATAAAGATTTTGAGGAACATTTTTGCAGCTTAATGACAAGTTTGTGGTTTTGCAAGCAGATCGGGAGGACGAAAAGGCGGCGGGACGACAGTGTGAGGAGCAGCGTCAATGGTGAACTGGGCATTAAACGTCGACGGAGTCAGGACCGCCTCACATACCAGTGACATCTGTGTAGAAACCAAGAAAAGACTGCATCAGACTGGAAGCAGAGGCACACTCAAACACTTCAAACTACTCCAGCTCCAATATTGTGTGTACAATGTACATTTCTCCAATCACAAGGACTGCATCACAACACACCTCTGAGTGGCTCTAGGACCCCCCACCAACCCTTTTTAAAAATCAACACAAAATACTAAACTCCATTTTATAAGGCTTCTATGTTGAGACGTGCCTCGGCAGTGAATAGTCGCATCCAACAACAGGAGACTTGCACATATTATTGTCTATTGTGACTTGAACCTCATGTCAAATTTGTTCCTTGAATGATAAGATAACTTATGAGATAACTTATGTGCGCAATATGTCTTTTTTTTAAACTCTGAAACAAACAACAATGTTTTTTTTCCTGCAAAACACCTTCAAGCCACAATGGTAAAGAGGATAAATGACTTACCTCCAAGGATGCGCCTCATAGAATACTCCAAAATGACAAAAGAGGAATGGGAGTAAGCACATAAATAAATAACAAATCAACAAATTTGCAGGTTGAAATAAATAATGAGATTATTAAGGGGCTGACTTATAGAACTTTTCATGGGAAGTTTAGCTGAGGAAGGTTGGAACTATTAAACAGAAATGAACAAGAATGCAAAATAAAGGTCTCATATTATACTATTCTTAAACAGTTTTAAATAAGTCTCAGAGGTTCCAGATTAGTGTGTTGGCCACAAATGACCCTTGAGGCTGTAATTTAGACACTTTAATAGTAAGCCTGATTGGGAACGCGCCATTGTGTGTCTGTAGCTTTAATGCTAATGAGCTGGGTTTGTCCACACCTGCCTCTGACAGAGTGAGTGTGTGACTCCTAAGAAGCACTAAAGTGCACTTCTTTACTGGGGCTGTCATCTTCTATGCTGCTTATCCTCACTAGAGTCGTGGGGGTATGCTGGAGCCTATCCCAGCTGACTTCGGGCGAAAGGCGGGGGTACACCCTGGACTGGTCGCCAGCCAATCAACCATTCACACTCACATTCAACTTACAATTTAGAGTCGGCAATTAACCTAACATGCATGTTTTAGGAAAAAAAACACCCGGAGAAAACCCACACACGCACATGCAAAGTGTGGCCAACATGCTAACCACTAGGCCACCGCGCGGACCCAGAAAATAGATCTCCATTCAAAACAGTGCGTTCAACTTAAAAAATTACATGGTGTCTTTGAACGCAATCCCTCATGGCTCATAATAACTCTGTTAAAGTGTGATTCAAATGTTCTGCTACTATTAAGAGACTAGCAAATAGGTTTTCAGACATGTGTGCTATCTTCTAGCATGATTTACATTTTCAGTTCATTTGGAGCTGTTAATGCATACAAATGTATATAATCATGTCCTGTCATTTATCTTTTTGTTCATAAAATACAGTAAAAAGGCATATTTGACACACATATTTGACAACTATGTAACATTAAGTGGGACAGGAGCACATAAACGTTAGCGACACTAGCATAGCTCTGTGAGCTATGGTGCTAACAGCAATGTCATGCTGGCTTAGCCTATTCGCTGAAGAAAAACTTACAGCTACCACGTATGTAGCCGACTGACGGCTCCTTGGCAGAGCTTCAGGCTGCATTTTAAGAAGTGTAGCGAAGCCTGCCTTTTTACAAAGTGGTGGGCGTATACACAGAGCCGAGCTCATCTAGCTAGGAGCGGTCAGATGTCATATTAGGTCCATGAGGAAGGAGGTTTTCCCTTCATCACGTTATGGAAACTTAAAAAGCGAGTGCCTCTTCTCTCAAAAGTGAGGGAGAGGATAGATTTGATCACGTTTAGTGCCCATGACTCTAGGGACATATATTACTGTTAGAACATCACAAAAAAGCCACTTTTGCGCAAGAAGGAAAAAAGACTGGGACAAATTATAAATACTGTATCACAAAAAAACCAAGAAATGTTTTGTACTATTCCCTGTTTCAGACAAGCAAAATTCCTGTGCATTCCTGTTCATTCCTGTAAAAATCTTTCCAACTTTGATCATTCCCCAAGTTTTTCAAGCCTTCATATAATATACTGTACCTACACAAGCATATTTTCACAAAATCTAAGGATCAATGCCGAAATAATTTTATTTTGGCTAAATATGAGGCACAACTAGAACGCTGCCACGGGAACACATACTGTACACACAATATACAGTACAATATATAGTACATGCAGTTACAGTAAACCAAAAATAAGTCATAATATGGACACATTTTGAGTTTGTGCTTTTTTTCCATTTGTTGAATGTGTATCTTTTTGCTGGACTTGACAAAACAGACTGTAAAATGTTGTGTTTAAGAGATATTCATGACAAATTCTTAAAGTAAAAGTGCACTTTTTGGGTAATTTTGCCCATCCTCCACAATCCTTATGTGAGACATGAACACACGTCTTTGTCTTTTCTGTGCGTTATAAAAATCTAAACACTAAAAAGAGGCAGCTAACAATGCACATAATGGGACACACCTATTCCGCCCATAAAGCCTTCTGAAAAAAACGCCAACACTGCTCCATTTACAGAATGTGACCTGCATATTAACCAAGCTACAGCAACATTGTTGTTATTATTGTTATTAACATTGTTACGCAGAACTACGTTAATGGTGTAGTGACACCTCGCCACACCACACTGGCTAGCTACTAGCTTCACCACACACTCGCTCACAATGCCTCAGGCCACTAGCGAAAGGTAACGTTACATATTGGAGCTGCCGCCACTGCTGCTGTGTTTTTGTTTTTGAGTTTGGAAAAGTTAACGCTAGGTGTAGCATTCCTTTCCATGCTGCTATGTGAAATCAATGCACCCAGGAAGGAAGCTGCGCTCATGCTTCAAATGACCAAAATATGAAAAAATACTGTATTACATGTTATCATGAATGTGCTTGTTACTACATGGTCACAGCAGGGATATAAAACCATAAAACTTTGTTTGAGGTTTTCAGAGGGGTTTTAATACCGGGTTTTGTAGGCGGAATAGGTGTGTCCCATTACGTGCATTAATTAGCCGCCTCTTTTTAGTTGTTTTATATCTTTAGAACTCACAGAAAAGAGAAAGACGTGTGTTCATGTCTCACATAAGGATTGTGGATGATGGGTAAAATGCCAAATAAAGTCCAGTTTTCCTTTAAGCATGAATATTTTACAATACAATAATGATTTGGAGTGGATGAGGAAGAAAAGGAAAGTATATTCCTAAGTGTATTGTACAACACAGCAGCAACAGAACCAATGTGGTAATAGCGGGAAACTGAGCGCAAACTGCTCAGTCGGCCTTGAGTTGATTGTAAACATGTAACAGTGCAAGTGTCACTCGCACGACTTTCACACCAAAAGCTGACTGGCGTGATGGACATTTTCAAGGGCATACAGGCTAAAATGTTGTGATAAGAGATTTTCATGACAAATCCTGTATTGACAATTTTCATTTATCATGTGAGGAAACACAAGCTTTTCCAAAGCATGGCTATTTGTCATTAACGTGTCTTAACACAACTCCTCGCTGTGTCATTTCCAGCTAAAAGACACCCACCAGGCATATCAAAACGAACTTTAACTCAGCATCTAGCCACAGTATGGCTCACTGTCGGCTTAACTGTACTTTTGCATGGTATCGATGTTCTCCAGTGATGTTCTTGGTGAGAGATGATAACTTAGAGGCAAAGTTGAACTGGTGGCAGCTTTTACAACCAAACACAATTTCTGGAGTTTCAGTCAGGTTCCCATTGTCATGTATTTTAATAAAACAGGGTACAGAAAGGCGCCCATTGGCTGGTATGTTTTATGATGAGGAACAGTGATGAAGCTTTAAAAAACAAAACACCACAATTGGGATTATTTAAAAGAATCTTGCAGAACAAGGGCGCCTTTTTTTAAATCGTGTGAATGTTTGAAATGGATGATGCACTAAAGTCAATACGGTCTTTTGACTAGAATGGCGATAATCTTGAAATGTTTTATAAACATTGGTATGTTCATAATTAAAAAAAACAAAGTTAGCTGTCTTAAACACGTTGTGTCTCGCTGTGTGAGTGCTAATACAGTATTCATTTTCATATTTAAATGTGTTGCTATGGCTCGAAACATGTTGTACAGTGGTTGTGGAGTCAAAATTAGATTTATACGCCGGTCAAACTTAACGTTCCGTAACAATAAAATATTTTTTGCTTGATTATGACAGCTACTATTTATAGTATTCCTCTAGCAATGTTTACACACGACAACCAACACAAATACGTTCGTATTAGCATGGCAGTCATGACATACCTGTCAACCCCCCTTTTCCCCGTAAAACTACGGTGTTTTACCCTTTTTATTTTTACCCGTTTTCATAGTCTCTCGCATTTCCCATACTGTATTTTAACTTTCTCCGGTCCCGCCGACGCTCAGCAACACTTCCGCAACATTGGCAGAACACTTCCTGTAGCCGGCAAAGTCAGGCCTTCCAAATAAAAGCACGCCAGTAAAATAATTTCCTTTTTCCGGAAAATGTCCCTTTTTTTGAAATGCAAATGTTGACAGTTATGATGAACGCATTAAAAAAAGTCACAAAGCATGTACCAGTCATGTGTGTTATATACTGTATATTGTTTTATATGTTATTATTTTGCACTTGAAAAAGAATAAATAAACCCGTTGTTTGCTTTAAATGAAATATGTCCGTCTTTGAGTGTTGCATTGACACTAAAAACACATAGCAATGCATATTTCAACTTTAGATGCTCAAATTACAGCTGGGGGGTTTATTTAAACAGCTAAGGAGATGGGGTGCTGATTGGAAGCAGGTAATAACTGGAGAGAAAACTTCATTCTAAGAAGACTAAGATTAAAATTGCCAAAAACAAAACTGTGGTTATTCACTTCTGTAGACCACATAGCCGGCGACTATAGGAGACTCTGTGCTTAACTGAATAGTGGCGTTAATTGGAACTTTTATGGATATTTTAGTTTTAAAATAATGTTGTCAACTTAACTCTGCAGCAAAACAAAAATTAACAAAGTCGTTCACAGAGGCTTTATCTACTTCTCATAATTTACTCAACATGAATACAATGTAAGAAAGGACATTGTTCTGATGGCATCGACATCTGCCACGGAAAAAAACAAACAAAAAAAACAATACATTTCCATTCCAGCCCTTTTATTTATTTAGGTTTTATATCACAGCACTGTCGTGTTATACAAAGATCACGCGTGTCAATTAGATGCAAAAAATTATACAAAAACTCCACAAATCAATTGAATCTTTATAAAAACAAGGCGGTAACAAGAGTGTAACTAAAACTACGTCAAAAAAAATAAATCCATTTAATGGTTACAAATATATCCTCTCTGACTCTTGACAGCCAAAAGTTTGCACCATGAAGTGTCACTATGTTTCCATTCATCACGTCTTCAATGCCAGCTGAGCGACTGTGAGGATCACGTGCATGTTGACTGTAGAAATGCCTTGACTTCCTTAGGACTCTATTCAGAAAGGGAGCATATCTTCTTATAGCCTCCAGCAAGGCAATGAGGAACCTTTTAAAATATGGCATGGATCTCTTTTGTATTTTTTTTTTAAACAAATTCAAACATTTCTCAGTGAAAAATGTCCTAAACTTTATGTAAAAAAAAGATATGAGATATGATATGTTTGTATCTATGAAGATCTACTGTACATTTGGTGAAAATTTATCAGCCTTGGTGGAGGGCTGCACTCCACTGGGTGCCGTTCTATTTACCGCCTCAAGGAGTTAATGTGTTTGGTTGTGTTTCTTAGCAGGACTGCCCTATAAACAAATAATTTAAACAACATTTTGTCACTTAAGCAATACCGCACTGACGCAAACATAAGTATTTTATCCCTTAGAAAAAAAGTCTGAAAAAGAGAGGCCGTCTTGTATTGTCCCTCGCCACTTCGTGTTTCGAATTTCACGACTTCACTCTATCACAGTTAAAAAAAAAAAATAAATCAATTATTGCTGTTTCATAGTTCAATATTGCCTATTATTAGTAAAAAAGTATGTATTTTTTAGAGATGCACAAGATCTTTATTTTCACCGATAACTTTGTGCTTCTCAAGACTGATATGGTAACGATAACTGATAACTTTTTTATATCTACTTTTTAAAATTTAGAATTAAAAATTTTGATTTAACTGTAGTTTGTACTTACTTCTTACTGGAGGTAAGAAGTACAGTACCTGTTGATTTGTCCTAATCAAATATCATGACATTACTACTACCACATCAGGAGAACCAGAGTATAGAGCGGAGGGAGCCACCTGCTGTGGCCCAGCAAGGTGCACTGTATTCGGGTACACGCTCCAAGCAGCGGATGTGATGGAGATCTCTGGCGAACCTTTTGCACATTTCAAATGCCAGTGCTGCTGTTTTTTTGTGTGGTCCATGTTTTCTCCCCCTCTCATCACAGAGCATTTGATACAACTAGCACGCAAAATGTCTTCCTCGGAAAGCGAATGTTTGTTTACAAGTGAGGGGAAGTTACGACAGGCCGTTAACATCACAGGCAGGAGAAAAAAGGAGCGCTTGATTTGGTCACCTGCACAGTATGGGTAATCTCGCCTCATTGGATCATTTTTTTTAATGATTGGTATCGGAGCTATTTTTAATGTTCATCATAATCAATCATAATTTGAACTCTACAAAAAACTGTCACATTTTGAGCACACCTCAACTTTAAAATTTTAGTCCTTGTTGGGTCTTTAGTCAGCAGGTTCGAAGAACGTGTCATATGCATTATTCAGGGTCGTCTTATGTACTTGTGTCAATACGGTAATGATGATTAAATATATTTTGTCTCAGTTTGCAAGAGAGAAAGGATTTTTTTGTGCACTTTTTCAACATTTCCCTTAATTTCGTGGTGAATAAATGTTAATGACAAAAGACATGTATGAAGGTGGACTGATGCAATTTAGGATTGTCCGGCCTTGTGTGCTTTTATTCTAGTTACCTCTGCCAGGGTTATGTGTTTGATACGAGCACGTTTTGATGACTTTTTTGTGGACTGTTGGACCACTTAAGACAGGGGTTCTCAAAGTGTGGCAAAGACTGGGGCCTCCCATAAGTATACAGTAGGTCACAAGCGGTCGTATGTGCTCCTACGGCCGGACTACGTGAAAAAAACTCAAGAAACACACGGAGGGCGCGCGTGTGACGTGCTGATTTTCGAGCCGTAGATTGGCTGCAGACCGGCCGCAGAGGTCCTTTGTCATGTCAAACAAACTCTATGGCCGCTTGGGTTTTTTTCAGTGTGTAAGACAAACTTTGTACATCTTCGTGCGTCGTCCTTGCGGCCAATGTGTGTCTTTTGCACGTTTTGCTGGTGGCAGGTTTTGGCAAAATGTAATTTTTTTCGTACGTCGCACTTGCGGACTCCATATGCGTGTCGTGCGCCACATGTGCATCCCACATACATAATTAGTGCAACCAACGCACGTTCAAATATTTCGTACGTGCTCCATTCGTGTCGAGTAAGTCGGTATCTGAGGTATATTAGGATGCAGGGGTGCCTCATGTCGTTCGTAAGCACAACGTACAGCTTGCGCGTAGTTCTTGCAACCTTCGTACAAAGGCTGCATGGAACACAAGGTCAGTACTTTTACTGCAAGTTTGACGGACGTTGGTCTTTCAACTTACATGCGTTGGCTGTACAAATGAAGCCACAGCCGTTTGTCCGAGCAGACTCGGATTTCGACCTACAGCTTGTGCGTTGGGCGCATGGTGATCTTACTCCTTCAAGGTCACCACAACTACATTCTCCATGAGCACAAAAAGAAAATGTAGTGATTGGGGGAACGCCAAAATGCCGTATGTCCGGTTGTGACCTACGCTTTACCGCTGTAGATTCGGTTTACTCGCTTACTGTAGGACCTAAAATTCAACTCATTTTGCCTTGGCAGGATTGAAAATTGACATTTTTCTTAATTTTCTCAAGGTGCTCTGCTCCCCTGTAGTCTTCCGGCGTCCGCCTCACACTTCGAAGACACCACACTTAAGGAATGATCCAACACATGTGGAAAATGGTGCATAATGTTTCGTTTCTGGAAGAACCAGAGCTTTTTAAGGCACTAATTTATCGAAATGGTTGATAAAAAAAAATTCTACGATTGGTGTGGACCCAACACAATTTTTTTGCTTTAGTCAACACTCAAGTATGTAGTAGTAGCATACAGCTGATCTGTATGGCATCTCATTGGCACCTACACAAATACATTAACAAAAAAAAGACAAAAACAGACGTGCCTCTTAAATTTGATCTTAAAATGAAGAACTTGATCCAGGCAGTTAGAAGTACAATTTTGAGCTATAGAATTTTACTACCAACAACGTTTACTGTTAGGTTCAAATGCAATTTATGATTACTGGTCTGCTGCAGGCCACACGGTGGTCTAGTGGTTAGCACGTTGGCCAACACAGTAACAGCTTGGAGATCGGGAAGACCTGGGTTCGATTCTCCCCTGGGCATTTCTGTGTGGAGTTTGCATGTTTTCCCCGTGTGCGCGTCGGTTTTCTCCAGGTACTCCGGCTTCCTCCCACATTCCCAATAATTGGCGACTCTAAATTGCCCATGGGTATGAATGTGAGTGTGAATGGTTGTTTGTCTATATGTGCCCTGGCTGGCGACCAGTCCAGGGTGTACTCCAGGCTCCAGCATGCCCCCGCGACCGCGACCCTAATGAGGAAGAAGCGGTATAGAAAATGGATGGTCTGCTGCATTCTGTGGTAAAATAAAATAATTTAATCCTTGGCCCATTTTTTTTCTTCCATTCATGTAAACCATCAAATATTGGAGGATAGGAATGGACCAACCCAAGTGTACTTTGTGTGTCTTTGTGTGTGGCTTGACATGAAGAGGTGGCGGTCCATTGAAGTTGTGCTTTGGTGTTGTATCCCTCTCACACTATGACATCTGATTTGGGCGTCAAGTTGTGCAGTTCAAGTGCTTTCTTGTCAGATTTGGACGAGGGAAGATCTTCCGATGGAGTGCAAAGGATGGCCATCCGCTAACAAGAAAGAGCGCCAGGTTTTACTATAGTGTGACATGGAAAAAAAACACAAACTCCATATTACCTGTCGAAGTGTCCCGGAAGTGGTGCTGATTTTGTAGACCATCCAGAAAGGAACATTGAGTGTGGAGGACAGAGTGAACCACCAGCCCAGAGCGTAACCCCACCATGGATAAGCAATAGTGTTGTTGAACTTCAGTGGTTGATATTTCACCAAGGAGAAGACAAATGTTCCCTGGAAGCATCCATGACAAATAACGGCGATAGTTTAGTGTACACCATAAAAAAAACATGCGCAGTTAAGGTCAAAATGATTCATGCTTGTGAATATTCTCATTCATCCGCGTCATTGTATTGTCAGTGCATTGAATGGATCGCAACTGGACTGTTGAGGTTGTCTTAGAAGACGTTTGGTTTCTGATCTGAGCAGGCTTCATCATTTCATAGACTAGGTAGGACACATACCAGTCAAACTTGATAGGACAGCTCCAGTCTGAGAGCTTGGTGCAAGAGCCAATCTATTTATCCTCTAAAGGAGGGGGCATGTCCAGACAGGAATAGTCAGGCTCCTTAGTGGTGTCAAATGACGATCGTTAGGATACAATGGGGTGATGCCTCTGCCCGCCAACGTTTGGGTGGTATCACCTTCGTCAGCATCCCATTCAGATGTCACGATGGTCATGGGCCAACCTGAAACCGAGGTGGCTGTGCCTTATTTGTTCGAGGCTAAGTGATTGAATCTTTTAGGACCGGATGAAAGGACAGCACTGTATGTGGGAGAAAGGTGGTGTCGCAGACCTCCCCCTCTGTTCACAGACGGCTTCTCAAACAAAAAAACAACCTGGATTTTTTATTTGACTCAAAACATAAAAATAGGGCGAAAAAATACATGATTGTATGCGATTCTATATTGTATGCTCGAACCTGCTTGCTCGTATCTAATCCAGCAAATCACTGATTATTTCACTGTTAAGGATTCTGTCACTTGTGCGGCACTGGGGAAAAAGGGAAAAAGAGTACAGTACTGGAATAAAACCAGCTGAGGCGCTGTTGATTCAAGCTCAACTACTTTGTTGTCTAAAGACAACATGAGGTCAGCCATGCGAAGTTAAGCTACATACATGGCACAACTTATCCATGCAGCATTATTTAACTCAGTACAAAACTGGCATGTAAACAGGAGTTCAGGACATTCAGAAAAAGATCCTCCCGTCCCTTTACAAACAATATCTGAAGGGCAAATTCAGCCATTCATTTCAGCTCACAGAACGACATCGTTCGCCCAAAGAACCTACCAGAAGGTGTTCATGGCGGCCTCCTAGAAGAGATACCGACTATTTTCGTCTATAATTGTCAAATTAAGGGCGCCGAAACGAGAGCAAAGGTAATCTTCCATTATGTTCCGAGTCAACCATTATTCTCTCCAGCAATGGTAGGTTTACTCACCATGCAGATGACTGGAGTGACGTATTTCAAGCAATATTTTATCAGGCTGAAAGGTCTGTAACCAATCATGTCCTCAATGTTGTCATAAAAGCGATCTGCTCCTGTATGTTGGAGACACACTGGTGAGGACGCTTGCACGGAGAATGAAGGATGCATTCAAATGTAAAATGTACTGACCGTACACCCATCCAACGCACACAGACTGGAGTATGGCAAAGAGAAGTAGAGTCATGCCGCTGCAGGCGTAGTAGTCGAACAGCTGGAAGATGTACAATCCACCCTGTGTGTGCATATTTACAATACTGGAAGTCAATAACCTCATTCATTTGTGGCCCTCCCAAAAACTGCTGTAACTTCCCACCCACCCCAACTTTAAACAAGTCAATCTTTTGAAACTACTTTGGAATGACATAAACATGCCAAATATGTACACTATTTTTGGTGTTTAACGCTTTAAAAGACAATATATTCATTCGCACCACTGGTTTTACATAAAAAACCCAAATGATTTCTGTAAAATACATTCCAAGGCGTGCGGTTGTCCCTCGCTACAACGTGGTTTGAACATCGCTCCCTCACTCTACTGCAGTTGTTTGAAAATAAAAGTAATTAATGACCGCTGTTTTGTGGTTGACTATGGACTATTATTTGTCAAAAAATATTGAAAGACGAGTTATAGGTAGCATTCTGGTCACTAGGCATTGGTAATGTGGCTGCAGCTCCAATATGTAGTGTTACCTTTCACTAGTGACCTGAAGCATTGTGTGTGGTGAAGCTAGTTGTTAGCCAGCTAGTAGCTAGTTGGTGTGGCAAGGTGTCACTACTTCAGTAACTTAGTTCTTCGACGTAACAATGTTAATAATAATAATAGTAATAATAACAATGTGACTTAGCTGCCTCTTTTTAGCTCTTTTTATATCTTTAGAACGCACAGAAAAGAGAAAGACGTGTGTTCATGTCTCACAAAAGGATGGTGGATGATGGGTAAAATTCCAAAAAAGTCAAATTTTCCTTGAAAGTTTTAAAATGACTTCAGTCCATAGTAGATCTCAAATACTACACACAATTATCAAACATCAATCGTGACGCCACAAGAAAAGGAAAAGGTGAGATATTTTGCTGCGTGCTTCCAATAGTAAAAAAAAAAAGTAGCACCGTCTGATGGAAAAATATAAAAATGAAAAACTGAAGGCCGTTGGTCCAAATTGAAATATTAACAAAGGATTGCACTGGCTTAAGTTAAGATAAATGTGGTATAAAAAATGGCATTTTCAATGTTTATAATAGGGTTTTGTTGTTGTGAGGAACAAATGTGTCATTTTATGTGTAGCCTTGCCATTTTAGGCTGATGACAATTGTAAAATAAAGGAAATTTACCGTCTGGCAAATTCAACAACTAGCACAATGGAACAAAATGCCTTGAAGGTTAAAGTGGGGATCTTACCTCAGTGACCATTACGAGGCCGATGAGGAAACAAAAAACACTTATGATGAGTAGGAGGAGTTTACGTCGATGGCCGATGTGGAAGAAGGAAGGTTTCAGGTCACAAATGCCCGTCACGAGAGCTTCCAGACCTACAAACTGATGGACAGCAGACATGTTTTGGTCACATATTGCACACATTACGTTCCACCAGGGGTTCAATCCCATCTGTTGACCTCTCCTTCACACTCACACATTTACAAAGATAATACAGCTGAGGTTTGAAGTATTTTTTTTTTTACAGTGGTCATAGTTTGCAGTGGTGTACGACTGCACTGCACTAACATCATATTGTACTCATTTGAACATCTGACACCAGCTATGTAGAACTACTTGAGAGCATTAAAACATTGCTTTTCCATGATGTGATGAAATCTCCCAACAACTTACAGTACATAAAGGTTATACACTGGATCTCTGCTATTCGCTATAACTAATAAACTCAAGTAATTGAGACGCCAATAAAAATGTCTATTTTGGACACTCTAATAAAACCTGGATTATGCTGCTGCATTGAGGCGCCACCGTACACAACGCGGGCTCAGTCTTCCTCCCCCAAACCGTCCTGCTAGCTTGATGTTGACGTTCTCCTCTGATTTTGGATCATTTACAAAAAGTGACTGATCATTTTAGAGATTCACTTCCAGCACCCTCCCTGTCGCTCTACAATTGCCATTGTTCACTCGCGACAAAGGAAGCTAACAAGGTAACATGCATGGAAACACAATCCAGGTGTCTCATTAGGCATGGGCCGGTTCCCGGTTTGAAGGTATGCTACAGTATGAAAAGGTCACGGTTTCAAAACTGCTAAAATAGTCTGTCATACCGTCCTACAGTATGAGAGAAAGTGGAGGTCCAGAGGCCACTATAGCTGCCTCGGTAGAATCCAGCGGCGCCGGTGTCACGGGACATGTGCCCTTGTAGAGTTTTGCATCCCGTGGCGTGTGGATTTAGTGTGTATTTCACATGGCTTTGCGGCTTTGCAACCACACTATTTAAGTATTTGTGACATTTTTTGAGCTACTGATTGAGCCAGTGATTGCATTTTGCTTTTTTTTTGTTTTTTTTTTTTAGTACAAAAATATTTATGCTCTTGTGACATGAGTTGCAGGATTAGCCACCGTAGACTGCATTAAGAAATGCATTTTATGTCAGATTTATTTAGAAATAATTCTGTTATTTTTTGTTATTTGTTTTAAATATATATGTTCCATCTACATTATGTTCTATTACATTGATTAAAAATGACTCTTCTTTTCAGCAAAGATCTATACTTACAATATCATGAAACCGTGATATTTTTGCCCCAGGTTATCATACCGTCAGAATCTCATACCGGCCCATGCCTATGCCTCATATTCTTATTAAACGCATTTAAAGTTTGAAATGAATAGGTACTCATCACTAATGAACGATAATGAATGCCTTTAGCCTGGTCGCAGGCTAGCACTACAACCACGCTTCCGTCTGCTGTGGCACCACCAAGCGGCTAGCGGTGGTACGTGGATCTGCTGCGCCGCAGACCACCAGGCCGCAGACCACCACCCTGATCACACGTTGTCACTTTGTACATGTATTCGCTACTGTATACTGTATAAATTATTATCGACTTAGGGTGAATGAGAAGAGTTTTCTGCACAAAAATGTCCTGTTTTTTAAGAAAAAATAAAACAAAATAAAATAAATTGAATTTTTTGGACCAAAAACCCACAAATACAAATAAAACAAAAAGTGTTAGCAAAGTGCACAACCTCACTGTCCAGTCCCAGCAGGATGATCATAATGAAAAAGAAGATGGCCCAAATCTGAGGAAAGGGCATCATGGCCACCGCTCGAGGGTAGGCGATGAACGCCAGGCCAGGACCTGCACTCAGAGCAGTGCATATATTCACACTTGCTGACAGACATGAACAGAAATAGTGAAGATGCTGTGACTTAGTACACTTAAGATGTCGTACCTGATTCAGCTACTTTGGATATTTCTGTGTTCTGCTCGTAAGCCATGAATCCAAGAACCGAGAAGATGGCAAAGCCGGCCACAAAGCTGGTCCCGCTGTTCAGGAGACACAGGTAGACACAGTCCCTGAAAATAACAACAAAACAAATATGTACACTGTGTGTACGGTAGCTCATTCGGCAAAACAAGCTGCAGCTATGACTTCAGCAGAGGGCGCTGTCTCACAAGGCACTTCACTCAACATTTTCCAGCAGGAAGATGCTTTGACAAGACTTGATGTTGTGTGACTGCATGTTTTGTAAGTACAATACTGCATACCGCATGCCCGTGATTGTTTCTTAATGTGCAAAAGTGAATGTAAAATGCGTTTTCTAACTGTGAGAGGCATATTATAGGTTTTGCGTATCAAAAACAGGCATTTTTAAGGCTTTTTATGAGTGTGCCCAATAATTGCATTCATTTTTTCAAACTTATTTAGTCTTCTCTTCTGAAATTCACATCTAGACTGCTCTAGTTGGACTTTGCGTGTAGTACACTCTTGATCAAAATCTTAAGACCAGTTGAAAAATTGCAAGAATGCAAGAATTTACATTTTGCATTGTTGGAGCTTAAGGAGGTTCTAAGTAGAGCTCAAAATGCAAAAAAAAGAAATGAAAAAAAAAAATTAGTAAACAATTTATTGCAAACAAGCATCACCGTGATACAGGCTATTCATCAGCTGATCAACAGTTTAAGACCATAGCTAAAAAAAAAAATCCCTGAAACCTCCCCTAAAAGAGAAATAAAACGTCCAAAAAAGGAGTCACTAATGAGTAACTGTGCCAAGTAGCGGTGCCATTCTTGTTAATCACCTGGAAAATGGGTTTGGGCATTCTTGATGTTTCCAGGAGGCTCATGGGAATGTTGCTCCAGGTGGTGAAGATGGCTTCACGGAGGGCATCCACTGTCTGGAACTGATGTTCATTTTTGTAAACTTCGCTTGCCATCCATCCCCAAATGTTCTCCATTGGATTTAGATGAGGGGAACACACAGGATGGTCCAAAGGTGTGATCTTATTCCTCTGGAAGAAGTCCTTTGTTGTGAAGTGCAGCGTTGTCCTGTTGAAAAAGCCAGTCATTACCACACAGACGAGGGCCTTCAGTCATGAGGGATGCCCCCTGTAACATCTCCACATAGCCAGCTTCCGTTTGACACCCTTGCACAACCTGAAGCTCCATTGTTCCATTGAAGGATCATGGTGGCGCCCCCTCCAATGTGCCGTGTGGGATCAGGTGGGATCTACTTGTCATGCCAGTAACGTTGGAAGCCATCAGGACCATCAAGGTTACATTTTTTTCTCATTAGAGAATAAAAACTTTCTTCCATCTTTCAATGTCCCATGTTTGGTGCTCTCGTACAAATTCCAAACGGGCAATTTTGTGGCGTTGAAGGAGACAAGGCCTTTGAAGAAATCTTTTCTTCTTAAAACCCTTCTGTCGTAGATGATGGTTATTGGATGGTTATTGGACTCTCGGTACCAGTAAAAACCTTCATTTGTGCCAAGGATGGTCCTGTGTCTTGTTGGAAAGCCAATTGAATCCTCCATCTCAGGGCCGGTGATATTTTTTTGTGTCTACCACTTGACTTTTTTGTTCCATAACCCTCAGGATATTTGAAGAAGTTTGAAATGACTGTTTTACTGCGTCCAACCTCAGCAGCAATCGCACATTGCGAGAGGCCTTGCTTATGCAGCTGAACAATCCCACTGCGTTCAAAGAGAGACAGCTTTTTTGTCTTTCCCATCAAGAGATCATGACAGTGTGAATATCTGACAGAAAATGACACTGAATCCATATTTTTGCCAAGATTTTGGCTTTTAAAGGCCGTCGTCTTCAACTTTTGATCAGCTGATGAACAGCCTATTTCACTTTAATGCTTGTTTGCAATAAATTGCTTACGCTAAATGTTTTTTTTTGGCTTACTCCCATTTCTTCTTTTTGCGATTTTGAGCTCTACTTAGAACCTCCTTAAGATCCAACAGTGCAAAATGTAAATTCTTGCAATTTTTCAACTGTCTTAACATTTTGATCAGGAGTGTAGTCGTTCCCACGGTTATTTTCCTCATTTATTTTGGTCCAGAAGGGTCAGTTTTATTTGGAAAATGTTCAAGTTGTGTGTATTTACAACAGTGCTTGACTCCTTAATCAATTTTGACATATTTTATGACAGAGTTGAAGGAGGAAATAAGAATTTATTGACTTGTCCACCGGTTCGCGCTACAGAGGGAACAGAAACAGTTTGTTGTCAAGCTTCCCATGCTAATGATTAACCATTAAGCTACATGTTATTTCCGTTAGCAATGCAATGCAATGTATGGTATTTTATTAACAGTCCTGCTCAAGACCCTGCCCCATGCTCCTATGAGTTTAATTCCTTCTTCTATGGTTATCCCACTGCGGTCATCTACAACCAAGTACTGTACTGTGTAGTTATAGTTCTGGATTAGTAGAAGGAAAATCGTTCCCTTTAGGGCGAATGTTCATGTTTTGAAAACTGTCTTGCTATCTTGGCCCCACCAATTCTATATCAGTCAATCACCAGCTTCTCTGTGATTAATATCTGCATTTTGTAGTTCTACTTATTGTAGCACTGGAAGAGTTGCTGGCACCAGCATTGTTCAAGCATGATTAAAGAAACTAACAGACGCTGAGAAAATGCTTATCTGTAGTCCCCCCCTTGCCTCTCACTCCCCCACCCAGGGGAGCCCGCCCCACTAGTTGAGAAGCACTGCTCTACAGTACTTCCTCTCTGTTTTTCTTTTTTTCTTTTGCTCAGCCAAATTAGATTAAATGTTTGCCTTGTTTTGCTTTGCTGTAGCAATAACAAAACCCAGAAAAATACAAAGCTGTTTCAGTTTGACATGACACATAAATCAGAATAAAACATAAGGTCTATTCAAAGAGAACTGTAAATAAACCACAATCTTAAAAAGAGACTAGTGGGAAGATATTATTGGTTCTTGTTTGTGTTTTCTGTGTGTGGTTTTTGGCTGCTTTCCCTTTCTAAAGAGCTTGTCATTTTCCACTGTTTCCTCAGCGGGTTTGTGCTGCTTCTGGAGTCAGTCAACTTTAAAAAATAGGTCACGTTCTGTATACACGGCTCTCTCGCTCTCTTTTTTTGAAGTATGCTGCTGCTGCTGTGGGTTTGTGCAATGTTTACTTAAACAGGAATAAACCATGTTTATATTTAGAGCTTTAGAAAGTTAGCAGTAGCAGTAGAAAGGAAAATACACAAAACAGAAGTAGAGTGACCATGGGGAAGAGTCTTATTAGAGGCACAATGTTTGATAAAGCTCTAATAGTCTACTGGTCAGTAGTGATCTGCAATACCACTGATTTAGTTTACGATCCGATACCGAGTAAAATTCAGGCTGGTATCTGTGATACCGTTCCAATACTGATACTTTGGGCAAATTCGCTTAATGTTTCTGGTAAATTTTAAAAAGTACTCTATTTCATATTATAGCATAAAGAATACAAGACATTTCATGAATTTATTAATGAAAAAAAAGATTAATTTCTATATATGTTTAAATTTTAAATTACATTTAAAACATAATAATTTAAATGAATTAACATTTAAATAAATTAAGAATTTCAGAATTAATTTAAGTAATTTATTTATTTATTTTAAATCCTGAAGTATAAGTACAGTCCAAAATGTAAATTATTGCTATTTTTCAACTGGTCTTCAAGGAAAACTGCATTTTTTGGGGAATTTTGCTTGTCCTCCACAATCCTCATGTGAGACATGAACACATATGTCTTTCTCTTTTCTGTGCGTTTTAAAGAAATAAAAACAGATAAAAAAGAGCCAGCTCATTACTGCGCATATGGGACATATTTATTCCTCCCATACTGTATAGTCTTCTGAAAAAGTCTCCAAAAAGCGGCAACGACGCTCCGTTTACATATAATGTGACGTGCATATTAACCAAGCTCCATTGCTATTCTTATTATTAACATTGTTACGCCCATCGAACTACATTACTGGCATACTGACACCTAGCCAGAAAACACCGGCTACCTACAAGCTGGCTAGCGACTAGTTTCACCACAGACTCGCCCGTAGCGCGTCAGCATCACGCTCATGACGCCTCAGGCACTACCAAAACGTAAGGCTACATATTCGAGATGCCGCCACTGCTGCTGTGTTTTTATTTCTGAGTCCGGAAAAGTTAACACTACAGTAGGTGTAGGCGTTCATTTCTACGATGAACTTAGAAGGGCCGAAATACCCAAAATACTGTAAGTATTACATTTTATCATGAATGTTCCTGTTACTACATGGTCACAGCATGGATATGAAACCGTAAAACTGAAACCGAAGGTAATAGAAGTCTTTGTAGGCGGCATAAGTGTACCCCATTACATGCACTACTGAGCTGTCGCTTTTTACCTGTTTTTATATCTTTAGAACGCAGAGAAAAGAGAAAGACATACTGTAGGTGTTCATGTCTCACATAAGGATTGTGGATGATGGGCAACATTCCATTTCCTTTAATACTTTGATCCGCAGTGTCTTGACTACATCCTGAATGCCATGTCAGCACTCTTTTTCTGTGACTGTCTTGTCAAACTGGTCATATTTTATTTGAAAAAATAAAACAACTGAAAGCGCATTCATTTAACACATTGTTAAAATGGGATTTTAATTGGTAAATACTACTGTAAACAGTGCTTATGACTTGTAAGGACTCAATAATTTCAAGCCTATGACTTGGGACTTGACTCTACCCGTCTTGTCTTGACTTGAGATTTGACCCAGACTTCTGGTACTTGTAAAGTTTCATGCCAAACTTACTTGTAGCAGTTATTGTTGTACTTGTTGTAACTGCCAAGTGCCGTCAAGCAGCCGATGCAAATAGCGTAGGAATAAAATATTTGCGTGCCAGCGTCCATCCAGACCTGCAAGACACATGAAGGACATTGTGACACGTGAACGCCCTGCGGTGTGCACAACCGTGGAAATTCAGTGGAAAATTTGACGCCGGCGTCTCTGGAAAAGGTTTTATGTTTGTTTGGTAATGTTTGACTGCGACACAATCAATCATCACCAACACCAGTGAAAAGCGGGCACACATGAGTGACCAATCCTGTCAATGGCTCCTATTTGTTTGTAATAAAACAAATGAAAAAGAACAAATGTTTAAATTAAAATGAAAAGTAAGGTACAGTAAGAAGACAGTCGGCTGGAAGACCTTATGTAGACATTTAAACTTTTTTAATTTTTTTTAAGAAAAAGACATTCAACAAGAATAATTGAATGAAAAAATTACTCATAGACTATCTATGGAGTTGTCATAGATGTATAAATAAATATAAATATATATAAAAAATACACATCTAGTGCCATTGTTAACAGTCAAATTTTCACACCAGTATTTTTATATTTATTGTTAATATTTTTGATTTACTTGTCTTATTTAATGTCGCCACTTATTCTAACTTATTTCTATTTATTATTAATAATTTATTCCTACCGGTCCAGGGTGTACCCCGCCTCTCGCCTGAAAAGAAGAGCTGGGATAGGCTCCAGCATAACTGTGACCCTAGTGAGGACAAGCGGTACAGAAAATGGATGGATGGAATTTATTATTATTTTATCACTTTTATTACATTTGAATCTTATTTTATACTTATTTTTCCATTTTTATTTCCCTATTTCCTTTTCCTTAAGACCACACAAGGTTTATAATGCCATTATTATTATTTTTTTTAATATTCCTTGTAGCGGGGTGATTTACAATATAGCCAAGCTAATATTAAACAGGACAAAATCATATAAAATATGTGAAAATTGTATTTTAAACAATTAAAAATGAATTAAAATAATAAAACTATTAAAATAAATAATGAATTATTAAGAACTACAATAAGCATAAAACCTTTATTCACAATTCACACATGGCACCGATTACGATCGGTCAACGTTTCTACAAACAAACGTGACCTCAAATGACTGAAGTATCAAAAGTGCACGAGTTCAGAGTGAGGCTCATACCTGAGGATCACTCAGGCGGGATGGGTCTGGGTAGAGGTAAAACTTGATGCCATTTAAGGCCCCGGGTAACGTGAGTCCACGGACAAGCAGCACAGCAAGCATCAGATATGGAAATGTGGCGGTGAAGTACACAACCTGCAAAAAGACGAGGATCACTTATTAAGATTCAAGAGAGTTTTATTGTCATGTGCATGGTAAAACAGCAGTTATACCATGCAATGAAAATCTTATTCTGTTCATTCTCCCAAGAAAAGAAAGAAAACACAAGAAATAAGAACATAAGAAACATAAACACATAAACATACAGTATATACCAATAAATTAAGCAACAAAAACAGAAGACACATTAATACAAATAAATAATACAAATAAATAAATAAAGTGCTATGAGTGTGTGCTTGTGTTGCGTGTGGCGTGTGCGAGTGCTTCGTTGAGAAGCCTGATGGCCTGTGGATAAAAGCTGTTTGCCAGCCTTGTGGTCCTGGACTTCAAACTCCTGTAGCGTCTGCCTGACGGTAGGAGTGTGAATAATGAGTGTTGTGGATGTGTGCTGTCCTTGATGAGGTTGTGTGTTCTTCGTAGGACTCTAGATTTATAAATGTCTTGCAGTGAGGGGAGGGCTGCCCCAACAATGTTCTGTGAGGTCTTGATCACCCGCTGGAGTGCCTTCCTATCACGTGTTGTACAGTTACCGTACCAAACAGTGATGGAGGCGGTAAGGACACTTTCGATAGTGCATCTGTAGAAGCAACTCAGGATTGTGGTGGACATGCCAAATTTCCTCAGTCTTCTCAGGAAGTACAGTCTCCTTTGGGACTTCTTCAGAATTTGTTGGGTGTTGTGAGACCAGGTGAGGTCCTCGCTGATGTGTGTGCCAAGGAACTTGGAGGTTTTCACCCTCTGTATTTGCACAGTCCATTCAGTAGATAGATAGGCAATTACACGCTTTACCTTTCCAGTGGACTTGACTCCTTTCCACACACAGAAGTAACAGACGATCCAAGACAAGAGAAGACAAAGAGCTAGCTCCCATCGCATTCCTCCCAACTCACTGACACTTCCTGTCACGTTCAGTACTCTCCTCCTGTGGATCACACGTCCACTGATATCACACACACTGAAACGTTTTTTGGTGTGTTTTGGGATGATTTGTACTTACTCCCAAAACTCCCTCACAGGTGATGTTGCGTTTTCTGCCACTGTCCAGTTGAGAACACGTCTCTGACTGAACTCCATACACGACTCTGTTGAAAAGACAGCCAGCATAGACGCTCACTAAAGTCCTACTGCAGAGGACATGAGTTACAACATTCAAATTGCAGTCGGCAAAACTCTACACTTCATCTGCAGGATTGCTCACATGCCTCGGTAGGTGCTGCTGTTTTGGCTAGCAACACGATTAGCACTGGGCTCAACAGTTAGCTGTTTAATTCCTCACTTAAGTCAACTCGTCGTTAAGTCACTGTTGTTGTGTCCCTGAACAGACACTTCATCCACCTTGCCCCCAGTGCTGCCTACACCGGTGCATGAATGTGAATGAATGTTTGGTGTTGGTCGGAGAGGCTGTGGGTGCGAATTGGCAGGCACGTTTCCGTGGCACAAAAGGGGCTGGCCCCAGTGCAGCTCTGGTAACAGATGTAGTTTACCACCACCAGTGTGTGACTGAGGAGTGAATGAATAATGGGTTCACTTCACTGTGAAGCACTTTGGGTACCTTGTAAAAAAGCGCTACACAAAATCAATCCATTATTATTATTATTTAAAAAAAGTGTAACAATAATGGCGTCTCTGAACTGAGGTAAGAGATTTAATTGCACAGGAGATCCTCGGTCTGCAAAGGAGATCCTCGGCCTACCTAAGCCGCAACTTACACCTAAATTATAAATACGGACGCCACATTCATGAGTCACTTTGCATTGACCTTCTATGGTCAAGTGGAGCCGTGGAAAGGGTATGACTTGAGGCGGAGTTCTGCTTAAGGTGGAACCTATGAACCACAAATTGCCTGAATGTGTGCGTACGCTACTTTTTATAACTATTGACTATTTTTGTCCGTATGCACATTTTGGATTTCTGGCATATGCAGACTTTTCGTCAGAATTCCATTGACATTTTTCTAGACGAGGCCCCAGATCCTTTCACATGTTCAAAGACACCATCTTTATCCTTCATGATGGTTGCGACGTTGGAGCAGCTTCAACCGGGCATACAGCAAATGTTGATTGGCTCCATTTCTCCACTTTCTGAGCATTTTATGATGTCTTAATTTCACTTTAGTTTTCACTTTCAGCTTTCCTTTGTCGCATCGAGATCAGAAGAGTCTGCCTCACGCTAATGAAGGCGGAAAAAAGTTAAATAAACAGAAGGAAAGTGATGTCCTTCCTCAGCGTAGCGATACGTGACTACGTGTTCTTCTGCCTATGTACTCATCCACCGCACGCGTGTAACTGGTTGTCTTTGTGCAGTATTAGCACTTTATGGCAGTGTGTTGCAACCCCCAAACATTGTAAGGACCGCCTGTACATATGATTTTATTTTATTTTATTTTTTTTTACCAGTGTTCCAGTTGTTTCTGCAGCTTGCCCATGGAAGCTCAGAGCTGAAGGAAGAGAAGAGGTACAAGAAGGCCCATGCCAGTATGATGATGTAATAGATGCTGGAGTACAACACTACAACTTGACTTCCATAACCCATCCCTAAGAGAGGACAAATAAAGACAAAACATGTTTAAATCCCAAACTCATGACATCACACCATTTGTGGTTCCCATTAAGGAAATAAAAAGCTACAAACACAAGATTTTGCCCTAAAAAATGATTTAAAAAAAGATGAAAATCTATATTTTGTTATATTTACAATGGATTCGAAGTCCTAAAAACCACAATATCGTAGCACAGAGTAGAAAAAAATATTTGCAAACATTTATATAATCTAGTCAACATCCATACAAAGATGACATGTACATGGCATTTAGCATTGCTCTTTATGTGTACACCATTCAAATTATATGTCCATCCATGCATCTACTATGCCGCTTATCCTATTTAGGCTCGCGCGGGTATGCTGGAGCCTATCCCAGCTGACTTCGGGTGAGAGGCAGGGTAGACCCTGGACTGGTCGCCAGCCAATGGCAGGGCACATATAGACAAACAACCATTCACACTCACATTCATACCTATGGACAATTTGAGCCTCCAATTAACCTAACATGCATGTGGGAGGAAACCAGAGTACAGTGTTCCCTCGTTTATTGCAGGGGATAGGTTCCCAAAATAGCCCGCAATAAGTAAAATCCGCAACATAGCTAACTTCATTTTTTTTTTTTTTTACAATGATTATGTATGTTTTGAGGCTGTAAAACCCCTCACCATACACTTCATACACTTTTCTCACAGAGGTATTAACATTTTATCACATTTCTCCCCTGTTTAAACACTCTCAAAGTTCAAATTTCGTTTGAATTTTAATGATCAACTTAGGAGATCGGACACAAGAAATTAAGTGACTCAAGCATATTTCACTCCTCTGATCGTGGCTTATCCTGGCACCATTAGGCTATATTAGGCTATAGCGTTTTTGTATCCTTGTTAAAACATATTCCTCCTTGTTGTCCTCTATGAAGCGAAGATTCATTTAGAGTATTCCAGCCGCGTAACTTCTGCCTTCATTCAGCATGTATGATCATACAACAGGAAACAGGCAGTCCTGCACATCTACAGCCAGAACACAGAGCACAATGGGCGGGTTCTCCCTTCGCCAAGCAGGACTGCTGTGGCTCTATACATACTGAGAGAACGGGACATGTCTGGACACGTTTTCAACTCTCACGTGAGTATACAACACCCTCTACTGCTAGCAGTTGTAAATACAATAACAGACACATGCAACAGAGCACAGATAGATCATTCTAATACATCACAAGGACGCAGAACACAATGCAGACGAAACAGCGAATCCGAGAAAGGTGAACCGCGATGTAGCAAGGGAGCACAGTACCCAGAGAAAACCTACGCACACATGGGGAGAACATGCAAGCTCCACGCAGAGATGTAGTATTACTTTCAATTTATTGTTGGAAGGGGTTAAATAAGTTTCTCTTTTTTTAGGGTTGTTCTTTCTGTGTGAAATATTAAAATAACATATAAAAATGCTTTATCAGCGGTAACAAATATAACTATACAGTATAAGCCGTCCAGTGAAGGACAGAGTAATGTACCTTTCCGCCATCTGTGCACACAGCTGTAACTCATTCAACCACATGCGCACACTCAAGTAGGCAAAATGTAACTATTGTAACTAATGTTAATGTCCTTCCTTTGATGAACCCTCTGCAGTGACACGTTAACCATAAAAAAACATCAAGATCTGGTTTTGTGAATACCAGGAAAGCATTTTGCAAGTATTTGTGAGTAGCTTGAATACTAAGGGTGTAAATAAACAACATGTGGGGTGATGATAGAACATCTTTGTTAAATGCAGATGTCATCGCTCTGCAATATTTGAAGCACAAGTGCGACAGTGCTCGACTTCACTGAATCACACTTTGAGGTTGATCCATTGACCAATGTGTGAAATGCCTGTTTTTGAAAATGTGACAGTAAAGCATTTGCAATTGACAAACATACTTCTATGACAAGGAGGTCTATTCATTTCTTATCTATCGCTTGGCTGGACATTTGAACGTATCAAGCATCAACTAGAAAATGCATGTGTTTGCTGAGAAATGATGTTTCCTGACACATTTTCAAAAAAAGGAACTGATGTCACAGTGTTTCATAAAAATTCCAAGATAAAACCTCTCTGACAGTGTGCATCAGAACAATGCACTTTGTAAAACAGGATGTTTGGACCTGAAGAGAATGTTCTGGTGTCCTTAATATTACCTTCAAAGAGGGGACAGATTTTCTTCCAGCAGGTAATGGAGCCCTGTTTGGTGTACTGGCCCAAAGACGTCTCCAGCAGAAACAGAGGGATGCCGCAGGTGAAAAGGAAGAGTATATAAGGGATAAAGAACACACCTGGTAAAAAAGAAGATGGAGTTATTATAGTTTTACATATGCCGTAATTTCCAGTGTATGAGTCACTACTTTTTTGTCACGCTCTGAAACTTGCGACTTGTACGGTGATGCGGCAAATTTATGGACAAAAACTACATTTCCCATGATGCTTAGGTTGCAGCTTCAGGAAGTAGTGATGTGGACAGGTGAAGTGGACGCTAATGAGAGCGACATCGAAAGAGAGAGAGAGTGACTGACAAAGTGTGTGACAAAGGAATTATAAAGCTGTTCAATTGTGATGCTGAAGATGACGAAAAAGTTTAAAAACCATTTCTGTGTACCTTTTTTCTGTTGACTAAATATCCCATGTTACAATGTGGAGACCTGCGGATTATCGACAGGTGCGGCAAATCTTTTTTTCTCTTTAAATTTAGTGGGTGTGGCTTACATACCGGTGCGCTGTATAGTCTAGAAATTACGGTATTTCTTTCTTTAAAAATAAATTATTATTATTAAGGGTGCACGATAATTATCGGACTTACATAGATATGTAATACCGAAAAATCTGACTCATTAAAAATAGCTCTGATAACAATTACAAAAAAAATGCTCAAATGAAGCCAGATTACCTGTACTGTGCAAATCAAACGCTCCTTTTTTCTCCTGCCTGTGACGTCAATGGCCTGTCATAACTTCCCCTGAGCTCACTTGTAAACAAACATTCACTTTCCGAGGAAGACACTAATTGTAACAAATGCTCCGCAATGAGGGGGAAAAAATCCCATCGAGCACACAAAAAACCTTACCAGCCACCTGAAATGCCAGCACCACGGCATTTGAAAAGTGCAAAAGGTTTGCCAGAGACCTCTGCGGCGTCACACTGGCTGCTCAGAGCATGTGTCCGAATATAGTGCAATTTGCTAGGCCACAGCCGGTGGCTCCCTTGGCTCTATACTCTGGTTCTCCTGATAGTAGTGATGTAGCAGTAATGTCATGATATTTGACAGGACAAATCGATTTGTTCCAGTCCTTATTAGCTCCAGGTGTGCACTGATTACAGTTAAATCAAAACTTTTAAAAAGTATACATAAAAAAGTTAGGTTATCGGTACCATATTGGTCTTGAGAAGCAGAAAGTTATCTGTTTCAGTTTGAAAAAAATTATACCGTGCATCTCTAATTATTATCATGATCTATATTTTTAATAAATTATGAAAAAACCCACACATTACAATTTAACAAAAAGTCTGATGATCTAGTTATTTCTCCAACTCACCTCCTCCATTTTTGTAGCACAGGTAGGGAAACCTCCACACGTTTCCAAGTCCAATGATTTGTCCTGCAACAGCCAAGAGGAACTCAATTTTGCTGGACCATTGTCCTCTGGCCACCACCACTGGTCCAGATGGGGCTGTGCCTATGCTGGACTTAAACTTGACTTCTGGGTCAAAGGGCTTATCCATGGCACTGGAACAACATGACCAAGGATTAGGATTAGCATGAAATAAACAGTACACAAGTATTGGGACAGGGAGTTGTTATGATTTTGCCTTTATACACCACCAGTTGTGGCTATAGGCCTGATCTATGTTTTATTCACTCCAAAAGTCATGCATGTTAGACTTGCTGATCTGTTGTTTATGATGAACAGCGCTATTAATGTGTGCAGTATACTTGTTAATAAATGGCCATGTGGTCAAAGAGAGCTACATTTTCCTTTCCACTTTGTCATGCACTCTAAATAACCATTAAAGTTTAAAAAAAATAAAGTTTCAAGTAAAGAAATGTAAGGTTGTCAAAGGCTGCAAGATTAAGCCCATTAAAACCCAATCTATTTTTGAACAATATTTGTTTTATAGTAATGAGTGGTTGTTGTCCAACTCTAAATTGGCTTTATACAAAAAAAAATCTAAACCGCTTTTTAGAAAACTAGCTTCTAAACTACCTTACTAATTTTACAACTTTCAAGACACAATAATCTTTTAAACTATAGTCCCACCACATTACTAAATACTATAACTAATATAGTGTACTAGTACTATAAATACAGTACTGGAATGTTAAGAAAAAGCGTATCATGGCAAAGGGGAGCGGGCTGTCACCACCTGCCAAACAATGAGGGTGTCTCTCTAGTCCTTGTTTTTACATTTCTCTTTTGGGCTCTTTAAAAGTACATTCTGCTTATAATTATTTATTTATTTTGCTTTGTTTGGTAGGTGTACGATAAATTCCATAAATCTATGATTAGTTTCATCTCCTGGTACGATACTTCCATTTATTTCCATACTTCCCATCTGGCAACACAGACCACAATGTTTGCGGAAGTAAGATAGCAACATGACGATGGGGGGGTCAATAATGCCGACGACACACGCGTGGCTAATTATTTCTAAATATCTGCATTCCATAGGAATGACGATCTCGAAACAAAGGTAACATTATGCAAAACATGAAGTGGAGATTACCTGTGTAACACGACTCATCTTCATTGCCACTTATTGCGTCACTCTGCCAACACGATGAATAATTTCTTTAAAAAATACAGAAAGTGTTTTCTACAAGACGTCACTTTTTGTTTTTGTTTGTGTTGGTGTTAATCCATACGAGGAAGACGGGCACGTTATTTATCTGAAGAGACGATGTCATTACGGTGAGCAGGGGCTTTGTGGCGGCGATGAAAAAAAAAACATTCCATAGATTCTATCGCGAGAAATGCACCTACATTCCACCTGTGTCCAGGCTAGCAAGCACAGGTGGAAACCACTGATCTGTATAATACAGTATATTTGGATAGCTCATATGTCGCAAGCCGCCGTGCAAGCCGCTGAAGCCACAGAGACGCCATCTTACCACTCACATCTCGACTACATTGGCACAGCGTACATAGTGTACAAAGCAGATGAAGAGGCTCGCAGAACATCTATATTTTACATTAAAAAGCGGGGAGAGTCTCCCATTCCTTCAATTAACGCAACCTTCGTCCCTTAAAAACGATTTGATACGTTATTCTCTATCTTTTGGCTATATTAAATGTACTTTTCCCCCTTCCAATTCTCATTGCCTTTGGGACAAAATTCTACTCTGCCCCTTGGCTCAGCACTCCCCTATAGCAATGCATAGTTTTACTCCTCTAGAAAGAGATTTTAATTTTAACTGCATATCCACGATCATGAGCCTTTACTTTTTTTTCTTACTTTCATACAATTCACTATGCTCTCGTCTGTACAAAATATGAATCATAAAAGAGAGTGACTTTGGACAAGTTTTAAAATAATTTAACATTTTGCTGATTTTTTTTGTTTGTGTTATGAAATAGAAATAACCTCTTTTCTGATATAGAAACATGTTTTAACAAAAACCACAGGAATAATATGTAATATGTAATAATATATAAACATTGTCTCGGGTAAACAAAAAACGTATTTTTTTATATTTGAATAAAACGCAAATTACTTAGTAGTCTAGTCGCGGTTGTTTGTTTACATATCCCCCACGGCCCCCTATGTAAAGCTGTTATGACTCAGGTATGGTACGGTATCGACAGAATTTTTAAAAATGATCATACCCGAGTCCTAATGACTAAGCTCAAGCACACCTGTTGTGCAAGGTTAGTCTTCAGCATTTAGTGTGAGTGAGTAACAAACTAACAACAGACTTAATAACTCACAAGTCCTCACATAAGTCATTGTCTGAGAAGTGTTTCTTGCGAGTGGCAATATGGCGGCCGTGTGGCTTCACAAGTCATCGCCAATGAGCTATCCAGATATATAATACAGATCAGTGGTGGAAACCCTACTAAAATACAAGCGCGTTTACGTTGCTGCAATTCTATTGAAGCACAGGTGTAAAACCCTTCTCAAATAAAAAAAAAGCAACTGATATAAAATGTAGTAAAAGTTACTCTACTATTTACTGGTGTACACATGCAATCTTAAATCTTAAATGATGCAGCAACTTTATGAATTTAAGGGCAAAAATAAAATAAAACACTACTGTTTCCAAGTGCATTTATATAATTTATACACTGTATATCAAGGGTGTCCAAAATGCGGATCATTGTTTATTGGCTAACGGCACATTGTAGAAATAAAATTAAACAAACAAAAATGGGGAAAAAATAGTAATAGGGGATTATAATGTGAGGCATTTCAATTGTTAAAAAAATGTAAACACCTTCGTGAATGGTATCATTTTTGTATAATAACACCTTTGTTAAGTGTTATTAAGATATTTTTGTTTTGCTTCCTAGAAAGAATATATCATACTTTTTTAAAAATAATTAAATGCCAATATTTTTTCTAATGTGATTGTTTTTTTGGGAAATAAGCAAGCTTTATTAAGATATTTTTGTTTGGCTTTGATGATTTAAAACAAAAAATGCTAATATTTTAGTAATGTGAGCATGGTAATAAAAAATGGAATAGTGAATTGTAAATTAAGACATTTCAGTTGTTGAAAGTAATTGTTCTTGTGAAAATATGCCACAATTTGTTTTGTTCCACGAAAGAATATTAAAAACGAATTGAATAATTCCACTATTTGTCAGTTTTGTGAGCCAAGTGATTAAAAAAACAGGTAAACATGTGAAAATAATGCATTTCATTCAGCGGGGTCTTTCAGTTTTGTTAGTAGTAGTGGTAGTAATTCCTACATCGTAAATGTTTGTGAAAACTCTTCAGTTCAAATGCAGTGTGGTGGTGTATAAAGGCTCAACCATAAAGAGTAGGTCCAAATACTTGTGAACCTAACTGTCAGTGTGAAATATAAGATGTGCACACAAAAGAATGCCAGTAGCATTCATTGGCCTATTTTTAATATGATGTAGTCATGCTATATTCTATGTCTTCTAAATAATGCTGCGAATGTGCAACGGCAAGCAGTGGACATCACTGGGATGAACCCAAAAGGTAAAGTAAGGTAAGAGGCAGGCAGAAAGTCATCTTATTCTGGAAAAAAAGCAAAGTTTGCAAACAGAGAATGCGCAAACTTTGGGAATCCAAACCAAAAACATCCAAAGATGCAGGTGTAAGCATGCAAGTGGGAGCACGTTCCAAGAGTTGAAAAGCAGCATGAAGCCAAAGACAAAGGGTATAGTGGAACACATGACAGAGAAGATGGTTATATAAATACACTGAAGTACAGTGAGAGAAGTGGAGGCAGCTGAGCATGAGGGGAGGAAACGCAGGGGACTGTGCATGATGGCAAACAGCAGGTGACATAGGAGCAAAAAGAGTCCGGCAGCTTCCAGGAAACTGGCACAAAGAGGCAAGAATGAAAACAGCAATTACATAGTATACACACAAGGACCTATTAATACACTCTGGTAAAGCTGATGATGGAAATAATAATACAGTGCATCATAATTAAAGTGTCTTTGAGTAGAAGGGTGCTGTCTAAATATGAGTAGTGTAATAGTTAGGGATGCTCTGATCAGGGTTTTGTGCTGCCGATGATCCATGAGTGAGATCGGCCGATACCAATACCGATCACTTTATTTACCAAGCACATCTCCACTCAAACAGTGTGGCCATCGTCTTTATGCTATTTTGTGCTCATTTGTCATATACTGTAAATGCATAAATTATATTATTATTAGCAAATATTCTTTGACCCTTTGT
The DNA here is from genome assembly GCF_027744805.1 of Dunckerocampus dactyliophorus. Taxonomy (NCBI): domain Eukaryota; kingdom Metazoa; phylum Chordata; class Actinopteri; order Syngnathiformes; family Syngnathidae; genus Dunckerocampus; species Dunckerocampus dactyliophorus. Next base: position 3,356,738 of record NC_072826.1, read on the forward strand.
GAGCTACTCAAAATCCGCTGGACAAGACATCATTATTATAGTGACAACAAGAGAGCAAAATTGTTCCGTGACACTTAGTAGTTAGTACGTACCCCATGAACGTGGTACCCATTTCCCCGTGGGACAAAAACGAGCTCCATACTAATCACATTGCTTCTTTGTTTAAAAAAACAAAAACTTTACTATGGTAAAAAGTCGAGAAGCTAGGCAGATAACTCTAGCTAGCTGGCTACTTGCCGCCAGTGACAGCTAGGCAAAGCGTGTCAACAAATATGCAAAAAGAGTCAAACCGCAATAGATTTGATAAGGGAGTGATCAACACGCTGGCACAGCATGGCTTGGCGTAGCCTGTATCCAGCTGTCAAATAAGGGACAAAGTGCGTCGCTTGTCAGCTACGGGTGTTGGCAACCCTACGTGACACAGCACACATGTACGGTTTGCCGCCGCACACCGATCAGTTTTCGTGATAGGCTTTGAAAGGCATTATGGACATATGCCGGTCACGTGTTTTTTACAGAAATCTGTATAGCATGTATTATTATAAACACAATGTTTTGTGTGTCTGTAGCTGTAATGCATATAAGCTACGTTTGTATGAAGCACTGTTGTGTACTTGCGCCACCTTTTACATATATTACAAATAGTTACACTGTAACTCTGCACTTGTGCACTTGTCCAATGTAATAGATGTTATATGTCACATACAACCATGTAACATTAACGAGCGGGCCGGTAGGACACAAACATTAACAACATTTCAAACTTACAGCTCCCATGTCTGTGCCAACTATCCATCAGACATTTTTAAAGATGTGTAGTGAAGCCTGTTTTTAAAAAAATTCTAATAAACATAACATTAACAGGCTGTAGCAACACACATTACTGCTGACACATCACTAAAAAGTCACTGTTGCATAATGGGGCACCTTTCATGCTTCTTTCCTGTCATTTTGTCAGTTTCCTGTTACCCCTTGGGTCGCAGTTTTGTTATTACAGAGAGAAACATCTTACATAATCTCGTTTGAAGACTTCTTTATGTTTAGGTGCAATGTTTGCCACAAATAAAGCAGAAATGCACATCATTTTGTGAGAAAACTATCTGTAGCCGTGATGAGCCTTGCTTGTGAGAATGCTCATTTTTGTTTGCCGATAGAAATTGAACTTTTTGCACCGTGAACACAATGACCGCAGTCTTGCCCGCAAGTGGGTCACAAGAGGGCCAAAGCTGCTTGGCAGCAGAGTTACTTTTCTCCTCAATGTTGCTTTTGTGTGGCCTGCCTTCGGCTTCACTGTGGGAGTGTGGCAAATTATCTTGCAAATATGTGCGTAAAATGATGCCTCGGCCCAAAGTGACCACATATGGTTCGAGCTGAATAAAGAAGACGTGTCATCAAGGCAGAGTTTGACCTGACCACGCCTGCTGAGGGGCGGGTCCAAGTTATTTATTAATACTTCATACTATTATTGTAATGTAGTTACATTCCCATTCATTTTTAGTAATACCGTCCTGGCACATCTACTCTGTGGCAATGGAGTTGGACTAGATTTTAGCTGCATTTTCCCACCAGCCCATCTCCCAAATTGCATTTATTACAATTGCAAAAACAGAAACTTTTAGTGGGGCTTTGTTTGCATAGGGAGGAGAAGTTGTATTTCTAAGATGGAGCAGGTCCTCAAAGAGAAAGTTTATTTACAGATAGCGAGCTGCTTAATAACTAATTAAATGGGTAGTAACTATTTTTTTCTACCTTATTTACTCCCATTGTAGTTTATTTACTCAACTCAACAGTAATGATTGTTATTCTAAAAATTTGCTAGTCGGGTTGGTTGGACATGTGTTTGTTTTGTTTTAAAGTCTAGTTCATTGAATTTTATCATTTTTTCCACAAATGATGTCCATCCATCCATTTTCTATACCGCTTCATCCTCATTAGGGTCACGGGGGCCTGCTGAAGCCTATCCCAGCTGACTTCGGGCGACAGGCGGGGTACACCCTGGACTGGTCGCCAGCCAATGGCAGGGCACATATAGACAAACAAGCATTCACACTCACATTCATACCTATGGACAATTTAGAGTCGCCAATTAACCTCACCTGCATGTTTTTGGAAATGTGGGAGGAAGCCGGAGCACCCGGAGAAAACCCACGCGCACACGGGGAGAACATGCAAACTCCACACAGGAATGCCCAGGGGAGAATCGAACCCAGGTCTTCCCGATCTCCAGGCTGTTCCTGTGTTGGCCAACATGCTAACCACTAGACAAATGATGTATTTCTGAAAAAATAAATACAACTATGTTATATAACAATTAAAAAAATTGACAAAAATACACTGTTAAACATAAATAATTGTATCTATTTTTTCCACAAATAGTGATTCATATATATTACAAAATATGTTAATAAATGTAAGCGCTATTATAGACACATTTTTGAAAAATTGAAAGAAAACAGGCAGAGGGCCAGACAGAGTGGGCAGAGCTAATTAAAAATTGTGGACCGAACATACTTTAGACGCAACTGGAATGCTAAATGCCGGAAAATACTCTCCTTTCCCATTTTGATTTTCGGTAGGTGCTGCTGTTTTGGTTAGTGACTGAGTTCAAATGGGCTGAGCTGTTAAGTCATCACTATCCGTGTGTGAACAATATAATGTCTATGAACTGAAGGTAACTACAGTTACTGCTTTGACTAGCGCTGTTGCGCACAGGCCCATGCATACTTGCATGAATCATTCTTCACTGCTCCTTTCAAATATAGAAAGACAAGGGGGTTGTTTTGACAAATAACACATCTGGACACTGCAGATGTAGCGGTATCAAAGTGCACATGTCACAGCGTGTCACAGGCGCGGTGGGGAGGCACACTTTGTTCGAGATGCTATCCGTAAAGGCGGCCTGAAAACAACATTCTCGGTGGACACTTTGTCACTCTGGCAGCTCCCTGCAGAGCCGCAGCCTAAAAAGGACACTCAAGAACACCTTGAGATGAGAGACGACTCCGCATATTCGCAGGGGTCACAAACCATATCCATTTGTGGTGTTGTCGTATCATCTCTACCAGTGGTTTTTGCCACCTCCGCTCGCCATCACAGTTTTGCTTCGCATTTGTGGCTTTTACAATTTCAGGAACATTTGATTTGAATTCAGTTTTACCAAGTTATTTCATTTCCATCCAATGGGTTGTGATAGGAAGCCATGCTCTAAAATCGATACTCAAATCAAAATATCGATACTTTTGATACTTTGGTCATTTGAGGTGATGTTTGTTTGAAACGATGACCCATCGTAAATGGAGCCGTGTGTGAATTGTGAAAGTATAATGTTTAAATTGGATTTGACAAAATAAGAACCTATCTGTCAAAATTGACAGCAAATACACAAAATATAAAAAAAGATTGTCTTTTTCTTAAAAATATATGTATTTTATTTTTTTATGAATCAAATATAAATATATTAAATCAGTCAAATAAATTAAATATATAAAAATATTTATTATAATATTAAAAATATCTGCAATCCCAGTCAGGATTAGCGGCAAATGAGATGGATGGATCGATATTAAAAATACAAAAATTAAAAATATGACTCTATTAAAAAAGTAAGAAAAAACAAAATTAGTAATAATAATAAAATTAAAATATGTATACAAATACGACCAGTCCAGGGTGTACCCTGCCTCTTGCCCGAAGTCAGCTGTAATAAACTCCAGCATACCCCCTGTGACTCTAATGAGGAGAAGTGGCATAGAAAATGGATATATATATATACAAATATGAAAAATTATGTTAAAATAATAAAATAAGCTTCTTTTTGATGTGAATTATTTCCAGGCTTTCGAGGGGCCACACAAAACGACATGGCTGGCTGAATCTGGCCCCCGGGACTTGAGTTTGACACCTGTGGTGAATTTCACCTGCTGCTCAACTAGTCAGGGGCCGAACTCCACCAAAATATGGCATTTTGTTTGTTGATTGTTCATTACTTTCTGATTTATTGTCACACGGGTTCAAGTCTTGCCTGTCAACAAGCAGTTATGTAATCCAATGTTTATCTTTGTAATTGCAACGAACGCGTTTAATCCGCAGGAGGCCGCTGTGCATAAAGGCCGTATTAAATCGTGTGTTATTAGAAAGGACTGATGTGCCCTGGCTGGGTCGCAATTGCGAGAATGAATGCGTCATTTATCAGCAATTATTTGTGTGGGGACAGATGATAAATTGGCGGTGGTGGTGGTGGTGGTGGTGGTGGTGGGGGGGTGTTCAAAGAAGACTCACCAGGGTCTTAGACTTGTCAGTGTGACATTTCACAAAATATGTGATTCTGTCAACAACCCATGTCTATTTTGAACGACTCGGAAAGCAAACTTCATAAACTTGGCAGAGTGAAGGATATCTATTTATTTTTACAGGCCTGGCACAAGTGGGAGGCACAATGATGCAATTCTCTGTCTTAAGCCATGTACAGTATGCACGGTTGAAACAGCTGTTCATCAACTTAAAATAGAATCAATTCACAATTTGCTTCTTTTTTTTACATTAATTTTTTTACTAATTACACCCACTTTTTTCTGTATTCTTTTAAATGAACACATTATTACAGCCACATTGGTTATACTTATTTGGCAGTATTTGAGTGAAAGTGCAACAGTGCATTGGTTTCTCATAATAAATGGCAAGCGTGCACTGCCTGAGCTGTTACTCTAAACAAGTGAAAAAGCTGTTCCTGCTGCTGGGTAGCCACTAACCTTTACCCTACATAATGTGGCAACAAGCGCCAAGAATAAGTGCACAAGAACACAAAAGCCCAGCTGGTCCCTGAAGTACTCGCCTGCTTGTCTATCCGGTCAGTGTAACCTCAGCACGAGTGTTTACACATCACACATCACAGTTTAAGCAAAGAAATTGGAAGAAAAGCATAGATAGTACCTGATAAAGGCAAGTCACAACGTTAACAGTCCATTCATCCTGAGGTGGAGCTCATCTGCAAGTAGGTCTAGCTAGCTCTGATAAGGCTGAGCCCATGGGGAGTGCTTTGAGAGAGAGAGAGAGAGAGAGAGAGAGAGAGCGAGAGCTGTGCATGTGCAATAAAGAGAAGAGCAAGATGGACTAGCCTCGGAGGCGAGATGAGGGTAGGCGGGGGGCGGGGGGAGTTAGTCTGTGTGTTCCACGGCGCGGAAATACAGGCGGGGTCTATTCAACAAGGCCACATGGTTCCAGAGTGCAGTGGGGGCATAAGTGGGGGACGCGCGCCACAGTTAACAGGCCTTCCTGTGTGGCTCCAACTCCTCTAAGCTACTCATCTGTTGACAAGTTTCACAAGGTGAGAGTCACACAGTAAAACAGGGTTATGACATTCATGAGGGTTCTAACAGTTCAACGGTGCTGTATATACAGTACACAGTAGGAGTATCTGGCCAAGTGATCACTGCATTGACAAGAAGTGAAGAAAGTGAAAGCGAAAGAGCTTCCACTCACACAAGATGTAGAAGTTTGTCTCTGCGAGTTTCTGTACATTTGTGAGGTCAGAGGTCATTGTGTGTGTGACATGTTTACTGCATCTTGCTTACAGCACAGAAAGGCAACGTTTTCAAATGACCTTCAAACCTTCCATAATCGAGCTTGTATTTTAATCAGGAACTCTACTCTCCAATCGTCAATCATAGCAGAGTCCGACTGAACTTGAATCTTAACTAAATAGCTGAGATTGCTGAAGTCAAGTTGATTTCTCTGGGTCCTCATTCTCAATTGAACCTCTTTCTTTTTAACTTTCATGGACTGTTATCTCAAAGCAAGAGCCCAATCATTTTTAATGTCTGGCACAAAATTGGCAGCGATTGGAGGACAGCGGACAAAGCAGTCAGCACAGTCCACACACCACACCTTCACATCTCCACTGGTTATAACGTTAATTCATCGACAGGCGTCAAAGCAAGTCAATTTATCTTCAGTGACGTGCACTCTATTCATCAGTGGCCAATAGATGGCGCCCGATCACCGCCTCAGTCAGGTTGAACGACTCTACTTGACCTCCAGCTGTACCCACTAGTGATGGAAATTTCGCCTCTTTTTAGAGAGCCGGTTCTTTTGGCTCGACTCACTAAAAGGAGCCGGCTCTTTCAGCTCCCAAATGACTCCTCAGGTTTTTATGTTGTCTTAAATTAATTTATTACCAAATTATGTGTATTGTGTAATATTACTAATGTAAAACGCATTATAGGAAATGTTTATTATTTAAATGAATTTATTAAAACCTCAATGAACAGCTACAAAAATATAATGTTGTACTATAAAGCACAAAAAGACCCAACTCGATAGACAAATTAGGTCAAAATAGGTCAAAGTTCTTTATGCAAATTTTGATTTACAATCAAACAACACAAGGTCAAAAAAACACAACAAAACATAAATGAAGAAGTGCAAAACAAACAGAAAACCGCATCCAGGTAACAGTTGTGTCTTTACTGATGACTGGCATTAAAAAACCCCCACATGCCTCAGCTTCAAGGGGCTGATTTTTCCTTACCCATTCTGTGTCTCGGCAACCTGTCTCCCTCCCTCCTGGCAACACTGACTGAAGTGATGTGCCAGCCACAAGCCAATCGGCTCAAAGAGCACCACAGTGTGTGTTTAACCCCGCCCCTCCCCCTGCTCAGTGTGGACACAGAGACGCTGCCACACATCTTAACCAATGACATGCGCCTTTAAAGGAAAAAAAGACTAGGAAAAAAATAATCGTCTCCCAATTGGCTTCCAACGACGCCAGACGGCTCTTAGAGCCGATTCGTTCGTGAACGACACATCACTTGTACCCACGTCACAAGAACCCTTTTCAGGATGCTCAGTGTATTATACTATAAGCTATACAAGCTTTGTGTCATTGGTGACAAAGCAAATTAGTGTAATATCTAACAGTATAGCTCGTTACAAAGAACAAGGCTGAAAATGGCCGCACCTTGGACAAGCTGGGTGGACTTTTTAAGTAGGTGCAAGTGCAACAGTAAGAGTTTGAAGAGGGTGACGATTATTTTATTTTTAGCTTCATTACCTGAAGTGCAGCATTACTTGTTGCAGCGTTATCTCTACTGAACAATGGCAGCACGCTGCTTTCATCTCATGCGCTCATCTTTGTCTGTTTATAGAGGTTCAAAAGTGTTCAAAAACAGGTGCACTGCACCCCGACGTAGATGAAGAGATCGGCCAGGTCCCGAGTTGCCTTGACGCATCGCAGACAGAGCTGTTGTCACCAATACTCTCCAATACATACTCTGTCCTGTATGAATGCATTGCCTTTTCATCTGCTTAAAGGCAGACTGTCCCTCACTTGAAATATGTCCAGTATGGGAAATGGGACATCGGGCATAACCTCGCCAGCCTCGGCAGGCATGCGTACGAACACACTCACACACTCACACACACACAAATGTATTGAAAAACCAGTCCATATTCCATTTGACCCGGAAGGACCTGTGTGGTGATGTAACCCGGAAGTAGTATCGTCAGGTATAGCGGAGTGGAGCCAAACAGTTTTTTGACCTCTCAATTCTCTCTAACGTACTGTCCCCATCCCTCAGGCTATATATCTTTATTTTTTGTTTTTACATGCTCTTGTGTCATACATGACAATATGTTTGCGTTTTGAAAGTAAAGTGAACAAAAAGAAGGAGTTTTCTGGAGTGTTTTTCTTGCTGCTGCAAGCAGAGGAGGACGAGGGAAGGATTGGAGCGTCAAGCTAGGGCTTCACAACTAGGAACCTATAGTAGTCATGCTTGAACGATACACAAGCTTTCAGCTAGGTGGCAGCAGTGCTCAACCCAGGAGAAGAAGTACACAGGAACATGGGCATGCAGAATTGACGGAGGATGAGCGATGGAGAAATCTGACAGAAAATGTTCTATCCCCTGGGTGGCCACTGCACGAGACGGATGTCTAGCTTTAGTCAGTTCAATTTTTTTTAACAATGTAGAACATAATTACAAACGATATATAACATTTAAGCAAACTTGATAAATCATGTCAGGGACCCTTTAATTATCAAATAGGTTCATTTTGCCTTCTAAAAATATTAAGGCAACACGTTTTGCTCCCATTTCTCATGAGCTGAATCTAAAACTTTTTCTATGTACACAAAACGTCTATTTCTGTCAAATATTGTTCACAAATCATCATTAATAATTCATAATTCATCCGCCTCACAGGTGTGTGAATGCCCATGGTGGCAGTGGTGTTACGGAATGGGCAGGAACATGTTATGGACAAGGAAAACACAGGTTTCTCTCCCGGTTCTCAAATCAAATCCCACGACTCGTTGTTTATCTGGCTCATCCAGCACTACACAAACAGGTAATGAATTGGATGTTCACACTATTGTCAATAACCGTTTCTCTTTCTTCTCTGTCTGTGCGCTTTTAAACCATGCACTGTGCTGTTCGGTGGTCTTAAAAAGAAAATTACAATACAGGAGGAGTAGACCACTCACGTGTTGTACAAGAAATCTGTTCTGGCCAAATAAACATACAGTCCACTCGTACTGCATGACAAAGCTGCTGAGCAGGACAAAAAAAGCCCAAAAACTGAACATATGCATGTATATCTTAATCATCTTGCACACTCACCAGGGGTCCTCCACTGGAGTGCTCTGATACCTCGTTGAGTTTGTTTCCACACCTTCCATTTCAAAACACCTTTGCATCTACTTCACTGTGTGACTGTCCCTTTAATGAGCCTGCAATGAGCAAATCATTACACGGGTTGTTGATTAATTATCTTTGTCAAGGTTAAACAAAGCCAAGTCCATAAGGGACACAGAAACACATGCTTCCCGAAGGCGATTATTTGAACTATGATATCTAGTAGGGGTGCTTCGATCAGGGTTTTATGCTGCCGAACGCGATACCGGTCATCCATGAGTGAGATTGGCTGATACCAATCACGTGGATTAACTGAAAGATTTTCCATTTATTTATGATGAGCGTGATTGGCCAGGGGCGCCAAATAGGGGAGAAAAGTTAGGCCAAATTTAAAAAAATAATAATTCGGTAATGAAAAATAAAAGATGGGGGGAGGCCCAGCATGATTTTTTTTCCCATGGAGCAGAATTCCTGGCTGCACCCCCTGCTATTGCCTATATGATCTGAAAGAATGAACCAGAAAATTACCTTAATTTAAACCAAAACGTGTTTTCCTAACTTTTTCCAAGAGAACATATATATACTGCTCAAAAAAATTAGAGGAACACTTCAAAAACACATCAGATCTAAACTGGGGGGAAAAATGATCTTGAATATGTTTCCTGATAATAATTGGGTGATGTATTAGTAACAAAATGATGCCACATCATTTGATAGAAATGAAAATGATCGCCCTATAGAGGGGGGAAATCAAAGACACCCCAAAAATGAAAGTGAAAAAATGACGCAGCAGAGTGGTCCATTTGGCTAAAATGTCATTGTAGCAACTCAAAATGATTCTCAGTAGTTTGTGTGGCCCCCACGTGCTTGTACGCATGCCTGACAACGTTGGGGGCATGCTCCTAATGAGACTACGGATGGTGTCCTGGGGGATCTCCTCCCAGATCTGGACCAGGGCATCCATGAGCTCCTGGACAGTCTGAGGAGCAACCTGGCGGCGCCAGATGGACCTAACATAATGTCCCAGAGGTGTTCTATTGGGTTTAGGTCAGGTGAACGTGGGGGCCAGTCAATAATATCAATTCCTTCATCCTCCAGGAACTACCTGCATACACTAGTCACATGAGGTCGGGCATTGTCGTGGACCAGGAGGAACCCAGGTCCCACTGCACCAGCGTAGGTTCTGACAATGGGTCCAAGGATTTTATCCCCATACCTAATAGCAGTCAGGGTGCCATTATCTAACCTGTAGAGGTCTGTGCGTCCTTCCAGGGATATGCCTCCCCAGACCATCACTGACCCACCACCAAACCGGTCATGCTGAATGATGTTGCAGGCAGCATAATGTTCTCGATGGCATCTCCAGACTCTTTCACGTCTGTCACATGTGCTCAGGTTGAACTTGCTCTCATCAGTGAAGAGCACAGGGCACCAATGGTGTAGTTGCCAATTCTGGTGGTCTATGGCAAATGCCAATCGAGCTCTACGGTGCTGGGCAGTGAGCACAGGGCCCACTACAGGACGTCGGGCCCTCAGGCCACCCTCACGGAGCCTGTTTCTGATTGTTTGGTCAGAAACATTCACACCAGTGGCCTGCTGGAGGTCATTTTGGAGGGCTCTGGCCAATCCTGCTGAGGGTTGAAGGGCCTTCTACGGCCCCGTCCAGCTCTCCTGGAGTAACTACCTCTCTCCTGGAATCTCCTCCATGCATCCAGGTACCGCAGTGATGCCCTGTTCCAGATCTGGTAGGAGATCCCCCAGGACACCATCCTTAGTCTCATTAGGAGCATGCCCCGACGTTGTCAGGCATGCGTACAAACACGTGTACGTGCGTGTGCCCTGGGGCCGGGCGTGCTGGGGAGGGTTGTGCTCTGCCGGGCGCTTGGGCGTTTATCGCCGTTGCACTTTGTGCTCAGCTTGGCCGCTGTCTGTGTCCTCGCCTGCCCCGGTCAGTCTGTGGGCTTGTCGGGGGTGAGGCTCTGTCGGCTCTGGTGGCATGTGGCTGGTCTGGCTTCTGGTGGTTGGTAGGGTCCGTCGGTTGGTCTGCTGCTGGTCTCGCCTTCTCGGCTCTGGTGCTTGGCCTCCCTGCGGCTTGGGGTGCGGTGCTCCCACTCCCTCTTCGGAGTTTGCTGGCCCGCGGGTGTCGGTTGGCGCTGTGTGGTGGTTCGCCTGGCTGCTCGCCCGTTTTCCCGCCTGCTTGCTCAGTTTCCCACTTTCCTCCTCGCTGGCGGCGTCCTACCGTTCGGAGGGTGTGGCCTGGTGTCTTCCTGCTCCCAGCGATCCGCACTCTCCGCGCCTGGGTTCTGGATTGTATGTCTGGGACCCCGGGGTCCCCGGCTCCGCTGCTCCTTGGGTTACCAACGGGGGATAGGGTGAGGCTTCCGGGTGTCGGGCAGTCGACCACTGTGTGTGTGTGTGTGTGTGTGTGTGTGTGTGTGGGTGCGTGCGTGCGTGTGCATGCCTGGGTGCGTAGGAGTGTGTATGTGCGTGCGTGCGTGTGAGTGCATAGGAGTGTGTATGTGTGTGCGTATGTGTACTTTTATTTATTTATTTTTGTTATTTATTTTTTTGGGAGGGGCATACAGGGGTTTGTTCTGTGGGGTCGGGTGCTGGGTGATACATCTCTGCCGCCCGTGCCTCCGCCGGGTGGGTGGAGGGTGTGCCTCCTGCATCTCTGGGCGGGGCGGCCCTGTGTCGGGGGTCGGGTGGGGGTTGGCCTGGGGCGGGCCGGGCTCTGCTCCCTGGGGGTGGCGGTGGGGGGGATTGGCGCTTCCGGCGTGGGTGGGCTTCTTTCCGGTTGTGGGGGCGTCTCTGGGCCTGCCAGTTTGTGGCCCCCAGTACTCGTCTGCCTTTGTGGGGTGTGATCTCTCGCTGGTCTCAGGGGTTGGCTGTCCTCCGGCCCGCCGGCGCCCTGTCTTTGGCTGGGATTGCCTCTCTTCGGCCTCTTGCTGGTCTTCCCGGGGGGGAGGGCTCTCTGGGCTGGCTCTTGGGGCACTGATCTTTGTGCTGCCTGCCCCTGTGGGCCTGGTGGCCTTCTGGCAGCGGGGGCTCGGCCTGGCTATTTGGGGCGAGGCTCTCTGGGAGGTGGAGGGCGGCCCCTTTCCTTTCATGCATTCTCAGTGACAATTACACGCCCACACATTCTTGCACCTTTATATATATGAAGTCTTCCCCACATACAGAGTACATATGCACACTCACAGTACATACGTACTTCCCCACATTACTCACTGAGTTAACCAGGGTGTTATTATGTTGTTGGTTTTATTACAGCGACGGTGATATTAGCAGTATGACTGTGACTGTAGTTTTTTTTTTTTTTTTACAATGATGTGCATTACAGTAATTATCACTCTGTTCACTATCATAGATAATCATTTCATTACTACAATTATGTGTGACTGTTTCAATGCAGTATTGTCATTGTGATCACTATCATAGTTCATCATTTCATGACTGCTATTATGTGTGACTGTTTCAATGCAGTATTATCATTGTGATCACTATCATAGTTCTTCATTTCATGACTGCTATTATGTGTGATTGTCAATGATAGCGTTGTCATTGTGGTTGTTGATATTGTTTTGTCCTTTGTCCTTATGTCCTTGTTCGTCTTTATAGTTGTCACAGACATTCATTTGCTGATGTCGTTCTGTATGTTTCTGTTGTTCTGTTCTTGTTGTCACAATTGTTGTTGTTGTTGCTGTTGTCCTTGTCTCTTGTCTCTCTCTTTTTTTTTTGTCCCCCTCTCATCCCCGCACCCCCCCGTTTCCTTTTCTCTTCTTCTCTGTCCCCTCCTACTCCGGTCCGGTCGCTCCAAATTTGCTTAATAACAAGCACCAAAGTCAAATTAATTCTGTTTAACAGGGGAATTGTATATCACACTTCTCCCTGGCAGAGTAAATCTGTTGAGCACTTGACGGCATTTAGATGTACAATTCTATCTGCTTTAAAGGCTGGACAGGACAGGGGAGGAAAAAAAAAATTGCTAAGTAGAGTTGTGTGTCATCTGCGTAGCAGTGAACGTTAATGGAGTGTTTTCTAATAGCACAGTTGTGGTAATGCTAATGGTTTGGTTCATTTCAAACATGCTTAACAAATCTACATTGAAGTACATTACATGGATACACATGCACAACGCAACATGTCCGAAAAGGAGGAGGAAGAAGCAGAGTTCATTTAATCCCACCCCTACTCCATGTCTCAGCAATTACTGACAGTTTGTATCAAGTTACCATTTTCTTAATAGGGAAATGGTAGGTAGAACAAATGATAACTGCATGCCTAAAAATAATGAATCAAGTAAAATTAAACATCAAAATTGCACTAAATCCTCAAAAGTTTTGATATTTCACTTGCTGTATGTGCATTGAGGAGGATGCCTATAAAAATAAAGTCATAAAGTCAGACTTAAGATTAATTTTAAAGTGCTCAGAACACCCATGAATGTTTGAAAAAACACAATAAAAAAACCATAAGTATTCACCTAATAAAACGTTACGTCATCCGCCAGTAAACAACTTTAAAATACTATTGAAATTGTTGTGATTAGTAAACGCCCACCAGCAACTAAACTGGCACCATCCTGTGACATCAGGCTGAGGACACTTTCTAGCAAACAGACTCATCAAAACACAGCCCTGGAGGCACAGCAAAGTAAAGAAGGAGAAATATCAATAACAAACAATAACAACATTCACTGATATTGAACGATTCATATAACAGAACGATTCAATACAGTGCACGAACGATACGGTGAACATTTGCTCATGTACGCATTAATCTTACATTAGAAAACAAAGAAGCCAATGCTATGTGTCATTCTTACAGTCTTTTCAAATGTGTCAAACACAACATCATATTCCCAAGCAAGCTGGAAAGGCACTGGCGGCAAAAATAAAGTAAAAAGACAAACAACAACAGACTCACGTCAAATGTATTTATTTTTAGACACAGAACAAAGAGACTCGCTGAATGAACATCATTTTGTTTGATGGAATCAATGATCAATATACTTTAAAATATATCAAAGAATGTCTCTCGAGTGAGTCCGGATGTAATTTGTAACGCCAAATAATTACATAAAAACCTGAAAAGAGAGCATAAGACTTGAAAAGAGAGCATTTGTGAATATCTTTTGGAGATGAATAAAGTATCTATTATTTCCTCAAAGGCTTTGGTTGATGAGGCATAATTTCTGCCATTTCATTCCAGATATTTTAAAGTAATTTTTGCACCATTGAAAATGATCAAAGAGATATTATTTTAGCCATTTTAGGCACAAGAAAACACGTCGAGTAACCTCAGAGAATCAGAATTTATGTTTTGGGTTACAGATAATATTTTGTAACATAACAGATTAGGCATACTTTAAATTTATTTAAATAATAAGGCATCTTTCAGTAAAGATCACATTGTCCTGGTTTACGGTCATCAAAATATGGTTATTAGCATTAATATCTATTTTATGGCACATGGGAGAACTAAATGTATGCTTTGGAAACACGGAAGGCTAATGTTGTACAGTGAGTTTGAAAACAAGCTGAACAAAGCAGTTTACATATAAAAAAAAAAAAAATTAAAGCAAAAATGTCAGGAAATGAACCTACCTGAAAAAGCTCTGGATCCCCTCAATATGGTGTCTGGCTTTCGCTGTGTCAGAAGCGCTCTTTATAGCAGAGATGACAACATTGGATGTTTGCAATACAGTACATTATAATAATGAAAATACCCTGTGGTGCCATTTACCCTATTTAGCCATTTAGCTGAAAATATTCACAAATGGAATGTTAATTTTATTAAGATCGCACGTTTGAGGTGTGAAGAGAAAAACCTTGGTTGTTTGCAGCAAAGGGTGAAAAACAACAAGTAATACTTTGGAATACCCTCGTCCCAGTAGCACCACATTTTGTAATAATGGTGCATTATGTAATAATGTAATACATTTTCACCTCATTATGTAATAATGCCACGTTTTGTAATAATTGCCGTATTTTGTAATAAAATTCTTGAATGCGTTTATAACTAACTTTGCTGCATTTTGTAAGAACTCGTCACATATCGCAAAAGTTACTACCAAACGCGCATGCTGAAATTTTTTTGGGGACGAAAATGTAACAATTTGATGCATTTTGTAATAAGCCACTGAAATTGATGCCTTAATTAGAAAAAACAATGTTTCATTTGTCAAACACGAGCCAATATGTCGCATTTGCCAACTTGCATGCGCACCTCGAACACAACCGTCCTGTCCAGTTTTACAAACTGAGGACAAAACTGCCGCTAAAGTGCAGCGGATCCTTTGTCCCGACAGTCAACACTTTCGGAGGCATTTTGTTGGCAAAGTAAATATAAACAAAACAGCAGAAAATGGAGCACGCTCGCAGACATGTTAGCGACATGTTAAGCCTTCCTGTTAGGGAATAATACCCAATGTTTGTTATTTATTCAAGTGCAATGTTGTTCACAGAGACTTGATAGCCCATTTATTTATTGTTTTCATTGTTGTGTGTGCTTTTTAAGCAGAGTGTTTTTTTTCTCAACAGAAAAAGGGTGTATTTTTGTTGTTGTTTTTGGTTATGATTTTTATTTAAGTGCAGTTTTTGCTAAAAGAGACTGACAGTCTATTTTATTTTCATTGGGGATTTTTTTGTCCTTTTTGTTTGATTGATTTTATTATTATTTTTATTATTTATTTTATTATATTAAAGCTCTTGACATTCCAATTACAATGTTAAATAGTCTTGAGAAATTGAAGTTTATTGCTTTGATACCATGTACTTGCATTATTATGCCATATATTTCCATTACATTAATGAAAAAAATTGTCTCAAAATAACGTTGACAATAATTGCGTTTATCAGAAATAATTTGTTATTGTGACAGGCCCATATGCAGTAGGGCTGCAACTAACGATTATTTTTATAACGAATAAATACATTTTTTTGGATTAATCAATCGATCTGATAACAAAAACGACTATTGTTATGTTTCCCTCCCTAGCTTGTGTACTTGCTTGCATGTGTACATGGTATTAATTGCCATGACAAATACATTTATGGTCAAAGAGCTCCAATTGTTTATCTCAGTAAGATAATGACTGGTCTCTTGCCTTCTGTCATTGCTATACTGTCATGACAAGAGCAAAAGTAATTAGTACACAGTCCAATCAGAAAATTATGTCTTTGGAAAAAGGGCAAAATTTGTTTGAAAGTAATCAGTAGAATTAGATTAAATAATCTATTTTTTGTTTCATTTTATTTCGATTTTTTTTATGAGTAGCTACACTAAATATTGACACTAGGCACAGTTTGAACGTCGTCACTTGGGGTGTACTACCAGTGTATGTTTATTACCAGTCGTTTAGACATTAATGGTTGTGTGTTTCGTTATTTTGAGCGGACAGTAAATTACAATGTGTGCACTGTCAACATTTGACCGCTTCATAATTAAGAGCGGGGTAAAACAGGGCTGCGCACCAACCTCGTTTGCCATATTCTTCGCAGTCACACTTTTGGAAGGGCTACTGAAGGTATCTACCGACGTACCAGATCAGACAGAAAGCTTTTTGTGTTTTCAAAGATAAAAACATATATAGACAGTGTTTTCAGGTTAGATGTTAGCATGCTAGCGATTAACATGTTATCATTGTTAACATGCTAACATTAAGATGTAAGCATTTTTCTATTTTCTGAGATAACTTAGGTTAGGTCAATGTTAGGTTTTTTTAAGAAGCGGTTTGATTACAGCCACTTTGAACGACTGTGGAACAAAGCCTGCCACTCGCGACACATGGATTATCTTGAGAACTAAACGAGTTAACTAGCGGAGTACCATTCTTGAGTAAGTGAGCATGGATGGGCTCCAACTGGCAAGACAAGTTTCATGATCTGGATCATTTTTAAATCCGCTTCGAATTGTCAATTTCGCAACAGGTAACGTGACTTCCAAGTAGGATATGCAAAATGAGTTCAGCCCAATTAAATATTCACAGGGTTGATTGCACTACAAAGGCATGGGAGTTTGCTGCTGGGCAAAGTTGTTTTTATAGTTTATACGTGTTTGTGCAGATAACTGGTTTGCTATTGTGCATGAAGGCACTTCACAGGTAGAAGAACCCGACTCCTCAAACATTCAAGAAACCTCAACTGAACCCCACATGAGTGAGCACTATTTAGCATGCATATGGATTTTTGTTGTTGTCTATAATTTGCAGCCTGTACTTCATTAAAAAAACATACTAACTGCCTAATTACAAAAAAAATTACAAAAAAACCCCAAAAATCTGACACAAAAGTTTTATGGACTGATGCATTTTTCAGGTTCATCTCTGTACTTGTTTGGCAAATTCAAGTCTGGCCGTCCTGTTCTTCTTGCTGATGCGTGGTTTGGATCGTCGAGTGTGGCCACTCTACTTTTGATCATGAGTGATACCTTCACTCCTGCCCTCTGCCAAGTTGTTGCTGATATCACCAACAGTTGTTTTCGGGTCTTTCTTTACAGCTGTCACAATGTTTCTGTCGTCAACTGCTGATGTTTTCCTCCGTCTACCCCAGGGGTCGGCAACCTTTCCTGTCATTTTGGCCCATCTTATACTAAAGAAAATAGTTTGAAGCCACAAGTGTAACATGGGTTTTATTGTTTTTTTTTATTCTTTTTGAGTACTTCCCATATTAATGTGTGTAAAATTAAAACAAAACATCGCCCACTTCAATAAAACAAAAACAACATAGCTGCAGCTCGGCAGTTTTAACAAGTAAACGTAAATTGAGGAACGTTTCTTGACGGGCCTAAATTTAATTTCTTTTTTCTGATGTCTTATGTCGGGGCAGTCAGATATGACTTTGCTCTTCACACAGGACTGGAAGTGTAGGCTCTCATTTGTGCCCGATGTTGATGAATCATTTCGCTTTTGGATGTATTGATGGTTAGCTTACCACAGGGCTTGCACGCTCAAGAAGCTGTCTGCAGGTAAAGGCAAGGGCCATAGTGGATGTGATGCATATTGTAATTGACAAATGTGAAAAGTGGGTTTATTTTCGAGTGGCTTGATCCCCCCCCCTAAAAAGTTTGTAAGCCCCCTTATAGTTTTTTTAGTTTTAAGTTTCACTTTGAACTCCAACATATAAAATACATTATTTCATTAAATAATTTGTCATGCCCAAACGGCGCCACAACAAGGAGGATGAAGAGTCGCATGCGGTTCCGGAGCCGTGGGTTGCCTGCCCCTGGTCTGTTACTTAGTACACCAGTGGTGTCTTCCTCATTGCAATTAGTTGTACTGACTATAACCAATGCTTGTGCAACTGTTCTGATTGATTTTCCATCAGCTGTCTATTTCACAATTGCTTGTTTTTCACCCATAGACAGCGCTCTGATTTTCATGTTTTCACCTCTAATTGCAGTCTACGCAGGCAAAACCCAACCTTGCCAATCTGAAACTAAGCGTAGACATTCAGAACTATTTATTGATTGAATGAGCAATGTAGTAGGACACACCTGGGCAACAAAACACACCTGCCAGATGCATGTTCCAAAACCTTTGCTCGCATATCTGTGGGTTCACACAAAAGGTGCCATCTTCAAAGTTGTGCATTCCAAACCCAAATGTTTTCAGTCTACAGTAAAAATAAAGAAATTGACCTCACTGTTCCAATACTTTTGGGGGGTACTGTACATCTCTGAACAGAGGGTGAGGTCTATGACACCACCCATCCCCCACATACAATGCTGTCCTTTCATCCCTTCTTCAGAGATTCAAGAATTTTGCCTCTACCAAATAAACAAGACACCACCTTGGTTTCAGGCGTGTCCATGGCGACAAGAGTGACTCCACCCAAACGACTGTCGTTGGCTGGCAGAGGCCTCACTTCACTATAACTTAATGACTGTTGTTTTGCACCACAAAATAGTGAATCCATTCTTATTTGGGGCGGGCGTCAACACTTTGAATGCTGCCCCATCCCCTCAGACTAGTGCTGTCCTATCTAGTCTTTGAGCGTGAACTGATGACGCTCGCTCGGATGCGTTCTAAGACAATCCAGTTGTGATCAATCAAAGCTCAGAGAATGATCGCCTTGTGACAGTGTCTCCTGGAAACATCCTACCCCCTAAGCTTTCTTTGCCCAGCCATTAATAATTACAGTAAACATCCTGCTGATACTGGTTATACTAATTCATGGGCCACTCCTCATTGAATCCCACTACAAACCAGTTAGGACTTTGGGAAAGACTGATGTCTTCTCTTGATGCTTTGCAGTCAACACACTTCAGTGACTCAAGGTAAACACATTCTATTCTATCTGTTATATACGGCATGTTCAGCTAATGTTTGGGATTTTTGTGGGGTTGGAGATGATCCACATACATTTCTTGTACTGAAATGTCATAACCACAAGGTAAATGGAACTTTTTGGCTTGAGTGGAGCAAAACCATCATTATTATTATTTTACCATATTATGGACGTCACTGGGTCTATTTTAGAGCGGCTTGATACCTCCTAAAAAGTTCCTAAGCCCCCTTTTATTTTGTTTTGCGTGTGTGTGTGCGCGCGTGTATGCGTGCGTGTAAGAAAAAGTTCAGGCATGCCCTTAAAAAGGTGCTGCCTGCCTTGGTTAGGGCCTGCATGGTGTGGCACTAACCTTAGAAAAGTTTATATTTTTTCCCCACGCCCCATGTAACACACACACATACACGCACGCACATTATCTGAAATGTGTGATATGTTGGTTGTCAGCTAACAGTGACACGCTAGGCGTCATTGAATGTATAGCCTATCTAATCCATAAATATATGGAACAGTTGAGCAAAGAACTCAAACAATGTACTAGTATTTGACAGTTTAAGACACAGTACAAACGTATGGTGTTTCCAAGGTATAAGGAAGAAGAATCACAGTGTCGAAGACATTATGTATCAGTACAAATTCATCTGTTTAATACACAAATGTGCCATGTATATTCATTACAAAATGCTTGAGTCAAATTTGTTAATTTCATACTTGAAACGTATTCTTCACCCCTTCGGGATTATTTAAGGTATTAGATTTTCTGTACACATTTACAGAGCATATGAGTTTCTGTACTCACTCTGAGATTGGCTGGCGACCAGTCCAGGGTGTACCCCACATCTTGCCTAAAGTCAGCTGGGATACGCTCCAGCATCCCTCTGCGACCCTAGTAAGGACAAGCGGCGGAAATCAATGTTTCCGTCAACTATAACTTATTTATTATGTATGTATGCTTTATTTATATCACTGGAATAGGCCTCTACAAACTGTTAAAGTAAAACTGCACTTTAAAAACAATGTTTGCCCATCATCCCCTTATGTCAAACATGAACACACGTCTCTCTTTTCTGTGCGTTTTAAAGATTTAAAAGCAGATAAAAAAGAGGCAGCTAAGAATGCATGTAATGGGACGCACGTATTCAGTCTATAAAGCCTTCTGAAAAAAACCTCCAAAAAAGCGCCAACAACGCTCCATTCACATCTTGTGACCTGCATATTAACCAAGTTACAGCGACATTGTTATTGTTAGTTATTAACATTGTCACACCCAAGAACTATGTTACTGCCGTAGTGGCACCTCACCACACCACACCGGCTAGTGACGAGCCAGCTAGCAACTAGCGACACCACACACTCGCTCACAAGGCCTCAGGTCGCTAGCGAAAGGTCATGATACATATTGGCTCTGTCGCCACTGCTGCTGTGTTATTGTTTTTCAGTTTGGAAAAGTTAACGCTAGGTTTAGCTTTCGTTTCTATGTTGCTATGTGAAATCAATGCACCCACGAAGGAAGTTCCGCTAATGCTTAAAAATGACCAAAATATGGCAAAATACTATATAACATGTTATCATGAATGGGACTGTTACTACTTGTTCACAGCATGGATATCAAACCATCAAACCTTGTTGGAGGTTTTGAGAGGTGTTTTAAAAGCGGCCTTTATAGGCAACAGGTGTGTCTCATTACATGCATTCTTAATTCCCTCTTTATCTGCTTGTATATCTTTACAGCGCACAGAAAAGAGCAAGACGTGTGTGTGTCTCATAAGAATTGTGGATGATGGGCAAAATTTAAAAAAAAGCGCAGTTTTCCTTTAAGTTTAGACTAAGTAAATTGGAGAGGCTGACTTGGTAGCAAGGTAGTAAGCTTCTTCCTACTCCTTTTTGGAAATGTTGAATTGCATACTGTACCTTACTGAACTGTTATCAAAAAACACTATAGGTGAGCTAAATTTGACCTTCTTTGAATGCATATGTCCAACCGTTTCAGTACTTTTTGCACAACTCGCTGTTCCCGAACAAGGAGCTGACTGGCAACAGTCACAACATATTGATCAACTGATCTGTGGCTCCTTGGTCTCATGATGTCAAAACGTGAACGGAATGATGACGACTGTTTAGGTACCAATTGTAATTTAACAACGACATTTATTTGTCCATTCATGGATCACACATCTTTGTGGATTTTGTCTTTGTTATGCTAGTGCGCGTAAGGTGTGTGTGCGTGCGTGTGTAATTGATTGTCATTAGGTCCATGGGTGGGACATCGGCTTGACTGATTAGCTGCATCAGACAGCCACCCACCTTTACTGACCAATGATGTCAACAAGATGAAGAGCACGTCCCATCGCTCGTAATTGTTTGTACAACTGTTGTGTAAATATGACGTAGGAGTGAGAGCCTTATTTTCTCTAAATCCTGTTTCTCCTGTTTTGTGTAGCTAGGGCGGTAAGGTCATGTGCTGGTGTCCTTGGTT
Source organism: Dunckerocampus dactyliophorus (assembly GCF_027744805.1). Lineage (NCBI taxonomy): Eukaryota > Metazoa > Chordata > Actinopteri > Syngnathiformes > Syngnathidae > Dunckerocampus > Dunckerocampus dactyliophorus. Next base: position 3,378,133 of record NC_072826.1, read on the forward strand.
AAATTTACGGTTCATCCTGTAATTTCGACCAAAATGTCAATATCCCAAACTTTGTTAGTAATGTACTATATATTTAAAGAAATATATTACACCATTGCTTCTTAAATAGTGGGGTGCGCCCCCCTACGCTGTAACAACAAACCTGTAATTCTTAACTATTTACAGCGTGACTGTCAAGTTCTTCCCAACTTTGTGCATCCCTCAAACTTGAAAAAAGGGCCCCAGTTGCTACGCTGAAGAGACTGGATCCACTCGATGCGTTGCTATCCTTAAGTTTATTTAATGTGGTTCAAGTCATGAGTTTTCATGCACATTCAAGTTTTTCACTGCACAGCACAAAACCTTCAAAAAGAAGGACAAACATGTAATAAAAAGTCAATGTTATATTGTATTGCATATATGAACTAATTTCTATTGCAACAATTTAAATTATATTTTACCACTTTTACTGCTATTTATTCAACTGTTTTTAAAATGTTTCAACATTTGTATTGTAACTTAGTCTTGTACTTTACATCATGCTTGTTTTCTCAAACTGTGAGATTAAATAAAAATCTATTAAATAAATACCATGATTTAACAAACATTTAAACAAGTACATTAAATGGGCAAAAATCTTCATAATTTGTATTTAACGCCCTAAACATGCTGCTCGTGCCTAGGCAAAATTACAATCAAGAACTAATTAATCAATTAACCAAGCATGGACCGCCGCATGCCCACATGTGCCATGAACAATCGGCGGCATTCTTGATTTAACATCCTAAACAAACAAGTACAGCGAGCACACGCTTCAATTCATTTAGATTAATTCACAAATGAGGCACACACCATTAAAGAAAGTCAAGCCGTGCGCAGCGCAGGCGCATCAAAACAGCAGTAGTAAGACTTTTTAAAGAAGATTTCAATTTCTTACCGGCTGCCTCTTCAGACTTGTAGCTCCACTTGCACAAAGTTTGGGGGTAAAGCTATGATCACTTTCTGGTGTCTGCAGCCTTGCCAGCTTCAAAGGAAGTTGCATGTCTTTGGTGCACGCCCAGGTGCGCTGATGAGGCCAACTTCCTGTTCTATCCTGATCTCCTGCAGCAACTATTAATAGTTTTTAACAAATACACTCACGAAAATCTTATTTACTTAAGGCTAGAAATATATATTTTTTATTTATTATTTAAAGTTTTTTTCCCTTTAGTTTCATACATTTTAAATAAAAGGTATTTTTCATTCACTTTTTTTTTTTTTTTTTTTTCCTCCTGTCTCATGAATCGACTAATTTTCGCTAGTTTAACTTGACACCTCCCACTCGATCTACCCAAGGAAACAATGGGGAGATCGCCAGCTCTGAAGTCCAACTCAATTGCTTGATGCTCTGGAATCAGCTGGGATAGATAGTCTGTTCTTCTACAGGCAGTATAACCACCAGCCGCCTGACGTCTTGATGAGGAATGGTGCTCTGCATCTTCTCCCTCTGTCGGTCGTAGGTTGGATGGCTTCTCGGCCTTCACCATCGGAACACTAACTTGGGAAGACCTTGATATTCACGTCAAGCAAAGATGATTTCCTGGCTTTGGATTGGTTCTTGCTTTTTGTTGCAACTTGTCATCACAGCAACAAATGCCTTCTTTTGCATCTTGTGAATGCTCTCCCTGGCAATCAAGGCCAGATCTTTGGCAGCTTTTGTCGGCCATTGATTTACTGGCAAACTGAGAAACTTTGGCCCATTCTGCCACTTTGAGTCCTCGTCTAGGTCCTCTGGGCCAGCACCTCTGGTGATAATGTCAGCAATGTTATGTGAGCCAGGAATCCACCACCAATCTTGGACCCTTGTTATGCTGTGAATCTCACCAATTCTATTCGCAAAGAATGTTTGATAGCCATAGCTTTCTCTCTGTATTGCCCCAAGCACTGTTTGGCTCTCAACCAAATGATACCACCTTTCGACTTTAATCCTACTGTGTTGCTCAAAGTATTTCTTCAGCCATGAGGCGAACACTGCTCCACATACATCTGCCTTAACAGCGTCTCCTTTGTGATCCAGGGGGGTTAATTTGGCTTTGGACTCCACTAGCTGTTCCAGACGAGTCTCACTGGAGTGGTTACAGAGTGAGGGTTCAGCGCAATGAGATGACTTATATACCAGACCGGCCCCGTCCAAGTAAGTATTTCTTCTCTCGATAGCTCCATTGCAGCTTTGCGGGCAATCATCTCATGTACTTGTGCAGTATACGCAACTTTCCATTCTGGTTCTTTTGCTAATTGTTTCTCTGTTCTGAGAAAGGTAGCCTCAACAGCATTTTTATTGTTTGGTAAAGAAGCTGGGTCCTCCAACCAGGGATATTTGGCGTGCCAGTGAGGTTCCTTGCTGTGGTCGTCCCCTGTGACGTAGGTGAGCCCTGCTTTGACAACTTCAAGCTCTCCTTCCTCAGAAAGAGTCATTTCTTTGCCACCGGGTTGGCAGCTTCCACAACGACAGCCTCCACATCTTGGTTCACAAGCTGCACCAATGCTGTCCCACTTTCACAAGTTTAAAAAAAAAAAAAAAAAAAAAAAATCACAGCTGCTTGTCGAAGTTCTTGACTCCTGGGCTGGCTTGGCAGAAATTTCCCTTCGACCTCTCCAACCAGCTCCTCATACTTCACAGCAGCCGCTCTCACTGACATTGCAAAGTGTGTTTTGGACATATGGGCAGCAACATGAAGATTTTCTTAAAGCTTTGGATGAGTTCCCTCAACTGTCTTTCCAAGTGGTCCATTCCACAACACGAGGTCTCCCACAACTGACTTGTTGCGGTGCTAGCTGACCCTCTTGATAGCTTATAAGGAGGTTTATTTCTTTGAGTGGGATGTCTGGAAATAATTTTTGCAGCTGTTTTGGGGTCACTGTTTTATGAACATCAGCAATGGTATCCAAGCCATAACAAACCATCTGGTGTGACTTGACTGCGCTGATCCTGATCTTCAGGAGGTATCTGTTCGTCTCAACATGAACTTTCATTCCTCCAACACCATGCACAACAAGGGTGATTTCCTCACTTCGGAGGTTCAGTTGACTGGCAGCTCTGCGAGTTATATAGTTGGTGTCTGATGCAAGATCAATAAGCGTTTCAATTGTTTGTCCATGCATTAGCGGTGACTTCAAGGAGCACCATTAGTACTGGGAGCTCTTGTAAGCCACTTTCTGACAGAAGACCAGGTGAATAATTAGTACTAAAGGTCCTGCATGTGGTGTTGGAAAAGACATCTCTGCATTGCTTTGCCAAATCAGGGGAAAGTTTCTTGAGGAATTCTTCTTGTTCCTCCGTGCTTCTTCCTCTGCTTTTTCCATCCACAGGGCCGACATGACCTTTCTGCCCTGCAGTACCTCTCTTCATTTCTGCATTCGGACAAAGATAGTAGTGGAGTTCTGGCATATGCTGATCTCTGCAGTCTTGGTTTTTGCACAAGAAGTCAGACTTGCAATCCGAGTTGTCCTCATGAACTTCCAGACACTTCCTGCATGCACCAAGCCTTTGTGCTGCCACCTTCTTCTCTGGTAGTTTTAGAGATGTAGTTTTAGAGATTTAAATTGTTTACAGAAATACAGTTTTCTTTTGTGCTTGCTGTCCCCACAGACGACACTCTCTGGTCATCACCTGCCTTGGTTGATTTTGTCCTTGCATATCTTGGCTCAGATCTGGAATCTCTCTTGTGAGGCTCTTCCTCACTTAGCAGCTCCAGTTGCTCATATGGACTCCTGTGTTTTCAGGAATGCCAACAAACAGTCAAATCTTCTTGATGAAGTTACGACATTTTCTTCATCAGCTGCATACACAAGTGATTCTTTAAGCAACCCTGGAAGCTTACTTTCAATCGATTTTGTGACGAGGGGATTTTTAACTGCTCTTGTGTTTCCGAGGTCAATCAAATCCTGCAGTGCTTTTTCTACGGTCTGAATTAATTCAACAATTTTCCGTGGTTGATTTCCTCGGATGGCTGGCATTTTCTGCAGCTCAACAATTTCAATGGCAATGGCTGTTCGGTTCCCGAAGCGGTTCTCTAGCACACGGAAAATATCTTCTGCTGTATTATATGAGGTGAGTCGAAGGTCTCTGGCCATTTTATCATCAAGACTGTCCTGTAACTGCATCTTTTTGACCTCTTTTGAGCCCGTTGGCTCCCCTTGCGTTTGAAGTGCTTCCCAATCTTTCCTCCATCTGGTAAAATCACGCTTGCTACCTGAAAATTTGGGAAGGTCTGTTGGCCTCAATCTGATAGCCTGCATTGGGTAATTGGGGTTTGAAAGTGTCTGTGCTAGTCTTCCTGCATCCTCTTCACATCTCGTTTGAATAAAGTCCGCCTTCCTGGAGACTAGCTTCGGAACATGAAGCTCTAGCGCCTTTAGCTGGCCTTGGAGATCCCTCATGTTATTTGATGGGATCCAGCGCTTCCACTGACCATAGGCTTCCTTGGCAGACTTCACCAGCTTTTGCAGATGACTGAGCATGTACCGTATTTTCACGACCATAAGGCGCACTTAAGTCTTAAATTTTGTCCAAAATGGGCGGGGCGCCTTATAATGCGAAGCGCCTTGTGTGCGCAGAGTTCCAAAATTTTGGACCGGCAGGTGTTCACGTGTGACTTTCATGAGCACTCCTCTTGACTGGCAGCATTGCCTGCCGGCACGCTGCTTATATAGAGCAAAGGCGGACGTGATTGAGGACAGCAAAGAAAATGCGGACGTAATAGAGGACAGGAGGGGGGGGAAGGGTGGGGCGTGAAAGAGGACGCTAAAGACACGCCCCCAGTAGGTATTATATAGTGCCCGTATGTGCACTGTGCAAAACAACATTGGTTTGGCGAAGAACAAACGAAAATGGCACCTGCAAAGAGACATGCTTATGAAGCACAATTTAAACTGAAAGCTATCAGTTACGCTGAGGAACACGGAAATAGAGCAGCCGCGAGAGAATTCAAGGTGAACGAATCCATGGTTCGCAAATGGAGGAAGCAGGAAAATGAGCTTCGCCAAGTGAAGAAGACGCTGAGTTTCCACGGAAACAAGGCGAGGTGGCCGGAGTTGGAAGACCAGCTGGAGCAATGGATCCACGTTCAAAGAGCAGCTGGGAGAAGCGTGTCTACAGTCACCATTCGACTGAGGGCAGCAAAGCTTGCCGAAGAAATGAAAATTGAGCATTTTCAAGGAGGTCCGTCTTGGTGCTTTCGTTTCATGAAACGGCGCCATCTATCCATCCGGACAAGGACTACCGTGGCACAGCAACTGCCGGTGCATTATAATGAAAAGGTGGCCAACTTCCGCTCCTTCTGCTGTAAAAAGATCGCCGACAAAAAAATCCAGCCCACCCACATCACCAATATGGACGAGGTGCTGCTCACTTTTGACATCCCGGTGAACCACACTGTTGAGGAAGGGAACCAGCACGGTAGCTATACGCACAACGGGGCACGAGAAGTCGGAGTTCACGGTTGTGCTTGGTTGCCATGGCGATGGTCAGAAACTTCCACCCATGGTTATTTTTAAAAGGAAGACGCTGCCGAAGGAAAAGTTTACAGCGGGAGTTGCCATGAAGGCTAATCAGAAGGGCTGGATGGACGAGGAGAAAATGAAAGAGTGGCTGAGTGCACCATATGAATGCTGAGCTTGCCATCATTCCGGGAGGCTTGACAAAAGGAGCTGCAACCGCTGGACATCGGCGTCAACAGGGCTTTTAAAGTCAAGTTGCGAGCGGCGTGGGAGCGTTGGATGACAGAAGGCGAGCATAGCTTCACAAAGACTGGGAGACAGCGCCGTGCGAGTTACGCCACAATGTGAATGGATTGTGGATGCTTGGGCTAACGTGTCTGCTTGCACTGTCCGAGCTTTCGTGAAAGCCAGCATTCTTTCCGAGGAGCCGCACGGGAATGAGACAGACTCTGATAATGACGAGAGGGAGCCTGGTGTGTTCGATGAAGAACTTGCTCAGTTCATTTCGGACACAGAAGATGAAGACTTTGATGGCTTTGTCGATGACGCTTGATAAAATAATGTGAGTACTGTGTTACATAATATATTTTCAATAAAGTACCATCGCACTCAGTTTTTCTCCTGCTGCCTTTTTTCTAAACATACAATAGCATGCATGCTAGCGTATTGTAGCATCGCTGGGAGCACTTCCTGTTCCCCAGCGTGCTTTGGGGTAGTGTTTTGGTGCAAATGCTCTTAAAGTTACATATTTAGACTACTTGTACCAAATAGTTGTTAGTTATTGTTCTGCAAAAATAGGAGGTAATGTCTTGTCTGTTTGCGTTGCTGTGTGATGTTTTTAGTAGTGCACCATGACTTAGACTGTTGTGTTGAGTGATGACCATCCTGATTTCAAGTGGGTTCGTTAAGTCTGTATGTGTTAATGTGCATACCTGCGCCCAATAGTAAGGTGCGCCTTGTGTGTGTGTGTGTTAAATCTAAAAATAGCACCTCCAGCTCAGACTGCGCCTTTTAGTACGGTGCGCTTTATGGTCGTGAAAATACGGTAATCATATGCTTCAAGGTTACCACTCTGCTTTACAGCAGCAACACATTCATACTCCGCTTCCGCCGCCTGAAATGCTGTGGACAACTCATCACATCCGAAGTTTGACCAAAGAGTCTTTTCGATCAGGTGTCTGACCTCCTTTAATTTTAGCTCACATTCACTTGCAGTTTTTTTTCCAGGTCGGCTTTTTGCTGCTCGGGTAATGCAACTTCCTCATCTGTCCCTTGCTCCGCCTCCAACTCTGCAACGAGCCCAGCTTCCACGTTGTCATTTGCCTCTAGGATTCGCTCAGCATTTTATCAAAATCGTCCTTCAGCTCCTCTTCCGACAAGTCTCGAAAGCTTCGTGTGATGTTAAAAAGTCGTGAGAATGCTCTTTTTGCTGTTGTCCTATCCACTTTAAGTTGCTCCACGGACTTGCTGACAATCTGATCAGCCATTTTGACTTCTTGTTTCAAATCTATTTTTGATGCAGTTTGATGATTTTTTAATCTTGCTTAATTTTCCCCACAGTTCCACAGACAGATCAACATTCCTGGCTTTCCAGTTTACTGGTCCCGGTTTTCAGTGTCAAGTTCTTCCCAACTTTGTGCATCCCTCAAACTTGAAAAAAGGGCCTCAGTTGCTACGCTGAAGAAACTGGATCCACTCGATGCGTTGCTATCCTTAAGTTTATTTAATGTGGTTCAAGTCATGAGTTTTCATGCACATTCAAGTTTTTCACTGCACAGCACAAAACCTTCAAAAAGAAGGACAAACATGTAATAAAAAGTCAATGTTATATTGTATTGCATATATGAACTAATTTCTATTGCAACAATTTAAATTATATTTTACCACTTTTACTGCTATTTATTCAACTGTTTTTAAAATGTTTTAACATTTGTATTGTAACTTAGTCTTGTACTTTACATCATGCTTGTTTTCTCAAACTGTGAGATTAAATAAAAATCTATTAAATAAATACCATGATTTAACAAACATTTAAACAAGTACATTAAATGGGCAAAAATCTTCATAATTTGTATTTAACGCCCTAAACATGCTGCTCGTGCCTAGGCAAAATTACAATCAAGAACTAATTAATCAATTAACCAAGCATGGACCGCCGCATGCCCACATGTGCCATGAACAATCGGCGGCATTCTTGATTTAACATCCTAAACAAACAAGTACAGCGAGCACACGCTTCAATTCATTTAGATTCTTAATTCACAAATGAGGCACACACCATTAAAGAAAGTCAAGCCGTGCGCAGCGCAGGCGCATCAAAACAGCAGTAGTAAGACTTTTTAAAGAAGATTTCAATTTCTTACCGGCTGCCTCTTCAGACTTGTAGCTCCACTTGCACAAAGTTTGGGGGTAAAGCTATGATCACTTTCTGGTCACACCAAATTACCACACCTGTCTGCAGCCTTGCCAGCTTAAAAGGAAGTTGCATGTCGTTGGTGCACGCCCAGGTGCGCTGATGAGTCCAACTTCCTGTTCTATCCTGATCTCCTGCAGCAACTATTAATAGCTTTAACAACTACACTCACGAAAATCTTATTTACTTAATGCTAGAAATATATATATTTATTTATTTATTATTGTTTAATTTTTTTTTCCTTTAGTTTCATAAATTTTAAATAAGGTATTTTTCAATCACTTTTTTTTTCTCCTGTCTCATGAATCGACTAATTTTCAACTAACATGCTCTATTAACAGCATCTTATATGCGCTGACCAACCCTGTTCAAAGCTCGGTCAGGTTCTTTTCTACTTTGTGGAAACACTGGCGCCTTAACCTATATGTATAGCAAGAGATAGCCATCTGTTTTTTTATTATTTGTTTTTATGTTCTATGGACCATGTATGTGTATATATGTGTTTATATATATATATATAAATAAATAATATAATATATGATACTCGCTCTACCTAAAGGTAAACATGGATCACTTACCAATGAACGTGGAGAACCGTGAACTCAAAGCAGCACCTGCATCCAAAGACCAGCAGAGGGAGCAGTGGTCAAACAAAATGGACTTCTTCATGGCTGTGGCTGGTAGCATTATTGGCTTGGGGAATGTCTGGAGATTTCCATACCTTTGTTACAAAAATGGAGGAGGTAAATATGACCTCTCATTTCATTGAATGTGCATTCAAATAATGTCTGCGTTTGTGTTGTAATACAGTATTCCAGAATAAAAAGAGATTGAGTGCCTGAATAAAAGGACAAAATAATATTATTATAATATTAAAACACCTTTCCATCATTTTATACCTAAGCTGTGAGCATGTGGTATCAGGCACATTCATGATAACATGTAACACTTGCAGTATTTTGCTGTACTTTGGTCATTTTAAGCATGACGGGAAACTTCCTTCCTACATATCAGCGCTGCCGCCACTGCTGCTGTGTTTTTATTTTTGAGTTTGGAAAAGTTAGGCGTTGGTTTCTATGTTGCTATGTGAAATCAATGCGCCCAGGAAGGCATTGTCCCTGCAGTGATCCCGTAGCTCGCGCAATGTGGTGTAAACAAAGAAAAGTAGGAGTGTAAAGGTGGCTATAGGGGTGTTATTTCATGTCTACAAAGCTCTTATAATGTGAAAAGCCATAGTTAGGACCATACTTAAAAACATATTTAGAAAGTCCTAAACAGGTTTTTATGGTCTACTGTAGATACAAAAATATTCTGTTTGTTGGTATTGAATCCTACTTCGTGGAAACTCATTCATCATGGCTGGGTCTGGAACCAATGAAGTCTACATATTCATTCACCAAAGATTTGCTGGAATTGAATTCAAATGTTCTTGTTAATTCACCTCATAGTACAAGCCACATATTTCAAGCTAAACTGAAATGGCACGAGAACCATTGAACTAACAGATTGACTTGTGGTTTAAAAGGAGTCTTCCTCCTACCATATCTCTTGTTCCTGCTCACCTGTGGCATCCCCCTCTTCATTCTGGAGACATCACTGGGCCAGTACACCAGTCAGGGTGGAATAACATGCTGGAGAAAAATCTGCCCCCTTTTTCAAGGTGAATTACATGAATTACATCTATCGATATACAGTATGTAGGTGGGAATAAGCATGCTCTGTATACACACACACACACACACACACAGGTATAGGATATGGCAGCCAGGTAGTTACTCTCTATACAGTGATTTATTACATCGTGATACTGGCCTGGAGCTTCCTCTTCTTGTTCTCGTCCTTCCAATCGGAGCTTCCGTGGGCTAACTGTCTCCATAGCTGGAACACAGGTACCAAGATTTTTTTCTTTTTGGTAAAACATGCACTGATGTGTGCTAATTAGACTCTCATCTTGTATGTAAGATGCGTGCCTGGGGCACAATGAAACTCTGCAAGAGAACACAAATGCCACATCTTCAGTGGAAGAGTATTGGGAGTAAGTACCACGTCATGAGTGTGTGTGCGTGCGTGCGCGTGTGTTTGACTGATTTCTGTCACAGGAGGAGAATTTTAGGACGATCAAGTGGAATTGAAGTCATGGGAAACATTCGCTGGGACTTGGCCCTTTGTCTTCTGCTTTCCTGGATTATATGCTACTTCTGCATCTGGAAGGGCGTAAAGACCACCGGCAAGGTGAAGAACTTTCAATTTCAATACCTGAAACATAGTTGCTTTTAATATTCAATCATATTCTATTGGAAACAGCGATTGTCACAACAACCACAATTGACAACAACAAACGTGACTTTAAAAACGCTGGCTGGTAAAAGATGAGAAGCAGCTCTGTTGTTGTCAAGGCAACCCTGCATCATTAGTGGTTTGTATTGGTGCTCCTTATGAAACCTTTCCATTGCAGCTGTAGAGTAAATAAAAAAAAAAATAAAAATAAAAATTATGCCAAGATCACTGCTAACCTGGAAATGTATTTTTTGTAAACATAATATCTGTTTATATGCAAGCTCCTTTAGTTGTTGTGTTTTTGTCACAAACATTTAGTTTACAACATGGATTACCTTGATTTTATGGGCAGTACTAAGAGATTATGAATGTAGTGATGTCATTTTCTTTTCAACCACTTTTTCTATCAAATAACAATTTGGATGGTCGTGTGACGCAGGTCAAAGGAAAACTGCATTTAAAAAAAATTATTTTGCCCATCATCCACAACTCTTATGTGAGACATAAACACACGTCTGTCTCTTTTCTGTGCGTTCTGAAGATGTAAAAAAAAAACTGCTAAAGGAGGCAGGTAATTAATGCACGTACTGTAATGGGACACATCTATTCTGCCTAGAAAGGCGGCTATTAAAACACCTCCAGAAACCTCCAACAAGGTTTTATGATTTTATGCTGTGAGCATGTAGTACATTCATAGTGTTTTGCCATATTTTGGTCATTTTAAGCATTAGCCAACAGTGTAACTTAGTTCCCTCTACTGATCACACCAAGCAGTGCACGGAAAACACATACAGATATAAACATAACACAGCCGCCCCTAATTGCTGAGGGCAGGCTGACCTAAACAAATGAACACACTCGAGCCCAACATTACTGTATCACTAATTCTTTTAAAGATTTTCTGATTTCTGCACAAGACAAAGTTTAGTCACTGGTCTTTCTAAAATATTAGTTTTGGTTTTTATTCGCACTGCGCGTACTAATCCTTCTTTATCCGGAAATGTCTCCAACACTCTGCCTAGCAGCCATGAATTACGTGGAGCTCCAGAATCTGCAAGCACCGCGATATCTCCAGGCATGAAGCTCCTCTTCTTTTTATTCCAAATCTGTCATTGTTGGAGCAAAGACAGGTACTCCTTTATCCAGCGTTTCCAAAACAAATCTGCTATGTATTGCACTTGCTTCCACCTTCTTCTAGAATAAACGTCTTCTTGCTGTAACAATCCGGGGGGGCAAAATTGGCTTGCCTTTCAGGAGCAAAATATGGTTCGGTGTCAATGGCTGAAGGTCGTTAGGATCATCTGAAAGCTTTGTTATGATGTTTATCTTCCCTCGATATTGCCCGCTGTTCCAGGAAGTGACAATTCCTGTCCTGTGGAGCATGACAAACTCATGCAGTGGCTCCAATATGTAGCGTTACCTTTTGCTAAGTGGCCTGATGCATCGTGAGTGAGTGTGTGGTGAAGCTAGTCGCTAACTGGCTTGTAGCTAGCCGGTGTGGTGTGGCGAGGTGTCACTATGCCAGTAACGTAGTTCTTGGGCGCAACAACGTTAATAGCAATAATAATAACAATGTTTTTGGCGTTTTTTGGAGGATTTTTCTGAAGGCTTTATAGGCAGAATAGGTGCGTCACATTACGTGCATTCTTAACTGCCTCTTTTTAGCTGTTCTTATATCTTTACAACGCACAGAGAAAGAGAAAGACCTGTGTTCACGTCTCATATATTTGTCTTTTAACAAATGGATGTTTACAACTACGGTAATGTAATTATTAATTCATTTAAAACTTCCTCATTCTTGCTTTGAACAACATGAATAACAGTAATAAATGTGGCACATAGATTGTTTTGAACTTTCTGGAACATGGCTTTTATCTAGGTAGTCTACTTCACTGCCACGTTTCCATACGTCATGCTTTTGGCATTGCTTGTTCGTGGTCTGACATTACCAGGAGCCAAAGATGGGATAACCTTCTACCTCTATCCAGACCCGACGCGCCTCAGTGATCCAGCGGTATCAGAAGTTTTGCTCTTACAAGCTGAGTCCTATCACCATGCTAATTGTAGGAGACGGAGCTGCTGTCTCACTAAGTGAACATGCCTCACCTGCAGGTTTGGATGGATGCCGCAGGCCAGGTCCTCTACTCCTATGCAATCGGTGTTGGGGTTCTGATCTCTTTAAGTAGCTACAACAAGTACAACAACAATTGCTACAGGTACGTATTTCAAGGTAAATCTGGACAATTTGGGAATACAATGAACACACCCGTACGCCTCGCCACTATCCAGGCAGCAACCCGTGAGCCCCAGCAAGGAGCCCAGTCCCCAAATCCCAGACGGAGGTACACTAGTACAGTGGTCCCCAACCTTTTTTGACCCACGGACCGGCTTGTGTTCCCACAAATCTCCCGCGGACCAGGGGTGGGGGGTGTTTGGGTTGGGGTTCGTACATTATAGCGATCTAATTGAGTTAATCTCTGGAGTTTTTCCAGATGATTACATCGCTGTTTGACGTGTGTGGTAAGAGGCAGTGTGCTAGCATGAATTCACTTGAGACAAATATGCACATTACCAGTCAATAAGCCATCAAAACTTACTTTTATGCATTTCCACATAGTATCAGCATTTGAGACCAAATAAGAGGTGAAAGAAAAATGGTAAAAATACAGTAGTAGTCTATCTGTGCGGCAAGAGATAAAGTTAGCACACGCACAATGGACATGCGTCAAGTGAGACGGATGTAACAGAGAGAATCCGGTCGCTTTTCAAAATAAAACATCATGGAAATTATTTTTTCTTTCCGTGCGGCCCGGTACCAAATGACCCAGGTGTTGGGGATCACTGCACTAGATGACTTATATTTTGACTTATATTTTACCCAACAGGGACAGCATGTTGCTGTGCCTAATAAACAGTTTGACCAGCTTGGTGGCCGGCTTTGCCATCTTTTCTGTGCTTGGCTTCATGGCCAAGGAGCAAGGTATGGACATATCCATGGCGGCTGAATCAGGTATGGAGGCTTGACAGTGCATTGTTTTCATGGAAGGTCCATAGCTGTTTTATTTGACTTTTTGACATGATATGTGGTGCAGGTCCTGGACTGGCATTCATTGCTTACCCTCGTGCTGTGGCTCTGATGCCCCTCCCTCAACTTTGGGCCGTTTCATTCTTTGTAATGATCATCTTCGTAGGACTAGACAGCGAGGCAAGACTGAGACTCTGCCTGAGACAAGATCTATGTCGGATAGAATCATGTAGCTCACAAACACAATCTGTGTACTCGTCCCAGTTTGCTTATGTAGAGACGCTGGTCACCAGCATCTGCGACATATTCCCTTCCTTCTTTGCCAATAAATGTCGGCGTCAGCTCCTTCTTCTTGCCATCTGCGCTGGAAGCTTCTTCATTGGCCTTACGATGGTTACACAGGTGAGCTGGTAGTGAAATGTCTTCAACATATCAACTACCGTTTAACTGGCAACTAACCTTCACGTAGAGCACGGGTAGCCACAGTGGGGCCGGGGGGCCATTTTTGCCCCACACCTAATTTTTTATTGGCCCTTGACATATTGTACAAATAAAATCAATTGATTAATAATGATTAATAATTGGAATGCAGGCGTGCCAAAACAAAAACAAACACGTCTGCCGTGTGGAACTTACCTGCCAAGAAATGCCATGAAAAATATCTTGTGAAAGTGAAAGTGAAACTTCCTCTGCTTGCTTGCAGGGAGGCTTCTATGTTTTCCTGTTGTTTGACTATTATGGCTGCAGTGGGATCGTTGTCGTTTTTGTCACTCTTGAATCCATCTGCATCGGATGGGTCTACGGTAAGCTGCCGTAAGCCGTAAGCTATAGCAAGATGGATGGGGCTTCTATTGCTAGGTTTTATAGCACCATTTGTATTAGTCTAACATGATTTGTTTTCTGAAGGCGCTGACCGTCTGTATAATAACATAGAGGACATGATTGGCTACCGACCGTGGCCTGTTGTGAAATATTGTTGGCGGTACTCTTCACCAGCTGTTTGCACCGTAAGTATAACAACCACAGCCGCCCCTCCTTGTTCGCAGCCCTCCCATTTTGCACAGGGGTCCACATTCTTAGCAAATGCGCAAAAGCTATGCATCGCTGCCGTGAGGCATGGAGCACCAAGTCAGCCCGAGGCAGGAGAGATGAGACACCACACTCGTTGCCACAATGATTGACAGCATGCCTGTCACCTGTCAGTTGCTGGTGGTGTCACGGTACAGCTGCTACCTTTTAAAGGAGAGGACCCAAACTTTTTCTTTCTATATTAAAGTAATTCATTGAAGAATTTGTTTCCCATGTATTCATATCACTCCAAAACATGCTTTTTTGAGCCATAATGAGTACTTTTACTGTCACTGTTTCTTTCAGTGCATGCTACTGTATAACTTGGCCAAATACAAACCCCTCAAATTCAACAACACGTATGAATACCCATGGTGGGGCTACATGATTGGAGGAGTGTTGGCCCTGTCGTCAATACTCATGGTGCCACTGTGGATGATCTATGCTGTCAGTGTCACTCCTGGAACTTTAAGACAGGTACGACCAATTGTTGCAATTTCCAGTTGCTTGGAAAAAGCTCTCTAAATGAATAAGTTGCCAGTCTGCTCAATACATTGAATGGTTTGTGTGTGTGCGCCGATTAGTGTCGGCCGATTTCCATAAACACGTGATCGACATATGCCGATAAATGCCTTTCAAAGCCGATCACAAAAAATGATTGGCGGCAGCAAACCCTGCATGTGTGCTGTGTCACGTAGGGTTGCCAACGACCGCATTGAGCCGGCAAGGATCCCGTATTGCGAGAATCAGAATATATTTAACAATTTATTTACCATGTATTCATTACTCCAAAACATACATCAAATTAAATCCAGGTTTGTGTCAAATCATTTTACAAAAAACCCTATCTGACAAAAAGTTTATTTTTTAATAATTACCTATTTTCCTGGCCCCTTGGAATTGTCAAATGTCGGCCCTGGCCAATAGCAGTCATCACAAATAAACTGAAAAATGTACAGTTAATGCGTGTGAGCGGTATCGCCTGACCTCACTCATGGGTGATCGGTATCGGAATGGGCAGCATAAAACCCTGATGGGAACATCCCTGGTACTGAGTACACTTTAAATGTCATTTTCCCTTTGCAGAGACTCAGAATTCTCTGCACGCCAGCCAGTGACTTACCTTGTGCAGCACTGAAACGGAAGGCTGCAGATCAAGAAGCAATTCAGACCTTCACAGGGTTGCACACCCACCAAATGACAGAAAATCAACTCGTCACAGACAGCAGCAATTCGAGATGGAGCGCTATTTAAAATGCACAAGAGATTTCTATTGTTGCTGGGCAGCAAGGTGGAAAAAAGTGTATGTTGCTCAGTGGACAAGCACTTTAAAAAAATGTGTATCTGCTTATTGGGGTGCTTTAGTTTTGTTTTTAAAACAATCCAACTGTAATTGTATTAATTACATGACTCACGTATCAATTGCCTTATTACAATTGTATTAATTGTAATTGAAGTTGGAGCAACGGTCTTTTTTTAATGTAATGGGGGGGAAGCAAATGGCAATTTTGAAATTTAGGGGGCCCTCTGCTGGCCGAATAGACACATTGCATACAAGAGCCAGTACAAACGTTGCACTAGTTGTACATGTTATAGTTGACACAATCATAGAAACAAAATAAAAAATATAATAATCTGGAACTTCGCCTGGTCTGGAGCTTCACCTCATTCCCCCTGATATTGAAGACCACAACCACAATTTTGAAGGCAGTTATACTAAGCAATGAAATTCTTATTCTGTTCATTCTCCCACCCATTTTGTCATTCCAGTCTTATGTAACATTATATTTGTAATAATTTCTCCACGTTCTAAGCAACTATGTTAATAAAGATGTGCGAAAAGAGCTCATGAAGGAACTGTGCACGAATATTAATATACACATGCAGTATAATAACAACAAATATCAACCCTCTGTTGAAGTCCCAAAGACCGCAATAAAAACATAACAGATTAATTTAATTAATTGATGAATTAATTACTTTTTTCAACTTTTTTGCCCGAATGTGTACATGTTTTATTTAATTTATTTAATTTAATTTAAATGTATTATTTAACCCTTAAAATGCCTTCATTAACGACTTTATTCTCGTAAATTTACGACATTATTCTATTTACGACTTCATTCTCAAAATATCAGATTATTTTTTTTTTCAATGTGGTCCTAATACTCTGCCGTGCTGCCCTGTATTTCATAAAGAAATGTCCAAATCTTAACGTCATACCTGCTACCATTAATAGTTTCCGTTTCAAATGACTTACTCCTAAAAAGTAAAAAAAAAAATACAACAAGCCTTTTGAACGGCTCTTTGAAAGGAACGGCACTTCAAGATCCGACTCCCTTGAAAGTGCCATAAATCCCACCTCTACTTGACACTTCTGATTAGACTTGAATGTGTCCGGGCCATTTGAGATGAGCGCAAGCTTCCTGCCAGGCATTAAAGAGGACTAGAGGGAGAAAGTGGTCACTTATATAACGTTTATATCACTGCGACACAGTGACCTAAAACACCTTTTCTGTGACAGCTTAGTCTTCTTATGGAAAATAATGGTTGTTAGCTGTCATATTTGTTGAAGTCATACATTAACAGGGTAAGCATGAGCACATCAGTGAAGGTGGTCACACCCCGTAAAATTTAAATGGTGCTTTTCTAAACGGTGTTCAACACTTCAGTACAAATTCCCGTCAGATGCAAAACGCATACGATGCAATCCATGAAAACAACTATAAAAAGCATCCGCAAATGTGGTCCACTCTGTTTCAGATCAGTTATAGGCTATCACGTGTCTTCCTGACCTACTGACGGCTTAGTTTCACTTCCTGTTTGCTGTCGATGCCCTGCTTCCTGCCACCCAAGTGTGCTAAACACTTGCATTGCTGTCAAGCGGCTCGCTAATCCCAATTAAGTGTTTACGTGTGACTTCTCACCTGCCTGGGGTTTATGAGCGGCCCCAAGCTTCTCCATCAATCCTATTTACTGCTCAGCGAGTAGAAGCAGATGGCCCACATACGCAAAACACTATTACAACCTACGTATGTATGCATGTACAGTATGTATGTGAATATATAGTATACACACATACAGCTGCTGTACGTTGTTAACATACAGTACATACTGTAAGTATGTATGTACGCTATATCCAGTATATACTGTATGTATTCCACATACATGAGTATGTACTGTATGTATAATGCATCTATGTATAGTATGAATGTGCGCATTTGTAGCGTATGCATACCTACGTACGTATGAATGCATGCATGTAGTGTATATTAAGTATGAATGTGCATACTGCACATACTGGACATAAGTATGCATGCACATGCACACCATGTATGCATGTATTTCTTTTTGTCTAGGTACAGTATTTGTGTGTATGTAGTATGCATATACGTACATACGGGTATGTGTACCACATACATAAGTATATACTGTATGTATGCAGGCATATGCATTGTACATACAGTATATACATACCATCAGTATGGTGGTATGCCTGTATGAACAGTATTTGTAAGTAGATACAAATACCTACTGTATAGGTGTATAAGTACTGTTGTAAAGACAGCTGTCTGGTTTTCATGTTAATTTCACCTCTAAATGCAGTCTACACAGGCAAAAGCTATCCTACCCAATCTGAAACTGAGCGTAGAAATTCAGTGCTATTTATTGTTTGTGCATCCGATCCAGATGTAAATACCTGCAAGAAAAAAAAAAGCTGAAACGTTGGTCACAGATCTCATGTGTCTGTTGATGTCAAACCCAAACGACTGACCTCACTGTTCGAATACTCGTGCAGGGAACTCTATGTACTGATTTGGACGTTTGTTACCTTAATTCAAGTTCTCATGGGGATTCATTGTGCTTCCTGTTGAACAGCAATAAAATAAAAGGTTGATTAACTGTGTTTGCCCTTCACTTTCTTCCGTCAGAGGTGAGCTGAGCTCTTTGACCTGTCAGCTGCTCTAATCATGTTTGAAGACGATGGCAATTGAGGGGGACAGGAGTCACCTCTAACGTGTGCACAGACGCCCTGCAACACACCCACAGCCTACTCAACACCTCGCAATTGCGTACGAGCTGTGAATCCAATTTGTGAGGATTGGAGATTAGGACGGGCCAAACCTCTCCGCTTCAACAGCTTGCTCGTGACAATTTCTGGACACTAAGCAGATAATGGCAAGCTCCTTGCGCTGGAAATCCCGCTTGTGTGAATGGTCACACTTATGGAATCTGGGTAACAGATGACTTCCTGTTCGTGTGTTGAAGACATTTGTAATATGACGAATATGAATCGGTTTATGTGATTACTGTGCAGGATTTTAAAAAACGAATAGACAACATAATGTAACACTTAAATATTGTGTGCAATGACAGCTTTCATTAACTGTATCAGAGTTAATCTCACTTAACTTGCTTTAAAGATACATATTAATAATTCATGAAACGTTAACATAAACATGAACTATTTATAGTACAGTTTTAACTGCACTTTGATTACAACAAGACTCCCGCCCCCCCAAACACTAATGCTGTAAATCCTTGACGTCAGATATAATGGGATAGAAATGCCGTTATTTCATTAAATTAGGTTTACTAATTTTTGTGTTTTCCTTCCATGCAGAATTGTAAAGAAACTATAATTGCTGTGGTTGTTTTCAATGATTTTGTACATTGTGTCTTCATGCAGAAACAGACCTCGAAGTGTGATTGTCAAAGGGCCAAAACCTCTGGTGATAGAATTCAGGAGAAAAGAAAGTGGTTAAACGATTTAATGTAACTGCAAAGCATAATGAAGACTGACTTGAGTGTCCCCTTCTGCAGCTGCACCAATAACATGCCAGTGACCTGCTTCACTGATTACTTGCAAATACAGTGAATGTTAGATTAGATTCTACTTTATTTATCCCACAACAGGGAAATTTAGCTGAAATGTAAAAATGTTTTGGACAAATTTTAGGATTTAGTAATATTTTGCATAAAAAGTAAACTGAGTATATCTTGTATTGCTCAGAAATACTGAAAAAATAAATTGTTGCCTGGAAATTTACTCCATAAGCTAGACAAGTGGTTCCCAAACGATTCGCAGTCGCGTACCCCTTCAGACACCTGACTGGAAGTCATGTACCCCCTACTGCTGCACACTTAAAAAACATAAACCGCACAATGAAACGTCTTTGATATATTATTAAATAGTAATATATTATTAAATATAGCGTGGTGAACTGTGATTTGTATGCTCTTTTGCTGTGCTTTGGGCTGCAACAACGTGGAAATAATCAGTACAATGTTACACGTAAACGTAATAATTATAAATAATTATGAAAACAAAGGCACATAACGTAGAGAAATCAATGTGGAAATGAATTCAATACGAGGTTTATTACTGAGCCAAATGGGTCTATGAGCACATATTGCATGAGATTATGTGCCAAGCGAAAATGCACAGCAGCACAGAGCTGACATTATTATGCTCGCCTCTGTGCATTTAGGCGCAGCATTAACATTTGCGAACAAGGACGAGGTGAAAAGAGGGAGAAAAAAAATACATGTCTGTCTTTGCGGCGTCAGAGAAACTCATGCACGAGTCTCAATCTGCGTCACACAAGTGACCGCAACGACCGAAGAAGACGCATTCTTTGTGAAAGCAAAAATGTACTTACACGTGCAAGATTGGGGGACTTTCTAACATAGTGCATCCAGTCAACAAACAAATGACAGGCTCGTACTGCTCAGAAAACACACTAATTAGTCACAGCAACCAGTAAGAACACCAGCTCTCATTCAGCACACAATAAAAATGATCTTGAAAAATCTGATCAGGTCCTCTAGGTCCTCCACCTGCCAACTTGATCCCCATCCAACTGCATCACTTAAGGAATACTTACCAACACTCTCCCCTCTTATCACTCAAATTGTTCACAAATTGTTCAATTGTTCCTCCTACTCTCAAAACCGCCCAAGTTACACCAATACCCAAAAATCCTGGTCTGGATCTCCTTGTTCTCAATAACTACCGACCCATATCAAACCTTCCGTTTATTTCCAAGAAGCTTGCGCCTTTCCAGTCTGGTTTTCGGACAATCACAGTACAGAAAGAGCTCTCATTCATATCACCAACGACCTCCTTCTTGCAGAAGACTCCGGCCTTCTCTCCATTCTCGTCCTCCTCGACCTTAGCGCAGTGTTTGATACTTACACTGTCCTCCTGGATCGTTTAGCCTGCATTGGGGTCTCTGGCACAGCTCTACAGCGGTTCTATTCCTACATGTCCAACCGTTTGCAATTTATTCAAAGTCACAATGTCAGATCTGCATGCTCACCAATCTTCCCCTCAGAAATATTTTTCGTCATTTTGATGTTGGTTTTCATTATTACGCCGATGACACTCAGATCTGCCTCGCAACCAAACCCTCCTCAACATCAGCCTCTACTGCTCTTCCAGACTGTCTTCAGGCCATCACTAACTGGATAAAAGAATTAGTGATGATCTATCTGTCTTTACAGGGGAATTAATTGCATATTATCTGGCAATAAACTGGATTGAAGAAAGTAAGCCAAAGAAAGCTGTAGTATGTTCAGATTCAAGTAGTGCGCTAACCAGTTTAAGAAATGCATTTTCAGAATCAAGACAGGATTTAATATTTCAGAGAGTTCAGGCATTATTTCGATTAAAGAAGATAGGGATTATTGTTCAATTCATTTGGGTGCCGACTCACGTAGGCATTATAGAAAATGCATTAGCAGATAGATATGCAAAGTATGCAACATGTAAAGCAGAAATAAATATGGAAATAAGTTGTAGTAAAGAAGAAGTTAAAAGTACAGTTAAGGGGATAGTTTGGATTTTCTGACATGAATTTGTATGACACCCCCATCAGCATTGTAGTCCAATAACAGCCACTTACCCCCCACTTGGTCTCCGAAGTCCAGTTCTGGTCAGATTTCTGTGATGAAGACTTCACTTCCGTGACGTCACTTCCTGAAGCGATTGTATTTTTCTATTTCATTTATTAAACAGGAAAATATGTTTTTTGGTTTTGTAGCAATGATATTTTCTTTACATTTTTAATGATTTGATTAATTGTGTGTGTGTGTGTGTGGGGGGGGGGGGTCGTGCCTCATGGGAGGGCCATGTGACATAAGAGGAGGCGTTTGCCAACCATTCGTGGTGGGAGTTGGTTGGACAGTTGGCAGCAAAGCAGGTTGGAACAGTGTGGTAGTAGACTACAAGTAGACTATTACGTGGCTGTAAATATTTTTTTCCTGACTATTTTGCACTTTTGTCCACATTTTTGTACACTTTTTTTCACTGCCTGCACTACCTAGAGAGCACGATACAGTATATATTATATTATATTATATTATATTATATTATATTATATTATATTATATTATATTATATTATATTATATTATATTATATTATAAAGATAAACCTCTGGACCCGTCGCTTTCTCCAACAGGAACCAAGTTCTTTCACATAACACACGTAAAAACAATATCAAAAATATCATCTCTCAATAGGGGGGTGGGCGTCCTTGCGCCACATTGTAATAAACTTGAAAAACTTCTATGGGAAAAAGCACAGCATTTCAGTATGTGGAATTCAATTATGGAACGGATTGAGCAAGGAACTCAAACATGCACCAAGATGAGCGAATGAAAAAAACAATACAAGCGACTGTCGTCAACCACAAAACAGCAATTATTTATCACCTCCACCAAGCGCAAAGCGCAAGCTCAAAACGGTTATATTTCTGCTGGCATTTGCCTGTTTGTTTGTGTTCAAAATAACTTGAAAAGATGTGAATGGATTTGGATGGAATTTTTTCAGGAATTGTCAGAAATAGGATATGGAAGAACTGATTAAATTTTGGGGGCGACCCGGATCACCGTCTGGTTCCAGGAATTTTTTAACGGCATTACGAGATTTCACCATTTGTGCTTATGAAATGAAAAGCTTTGGCGGGCTGGGTCTGGCCCACGGGCCGCCTATTGATGACCATTGAAATAGACCAAAAACGGCTGAACATTGCTTTTGTTGGCTTGTGGTTTTGCAAATTGTCTCTTCCAAGCCTATAATAAAAAGGTAATAGGTTTTGGACAGTTTAATGAAATAAGAACCAAATCCCATTTATCTGTCTGTCTTATCTGGCTGTCTTTAGCCAATAATGGGATTAACCTGGTTACAATAATTAAAAGCACAAACGCCTGTCAAACGTGTCAAAACGCCAAACATGCACATCTTAGCGTCTATTGTCTACTGTCTTTAATTAATAACATTAATTCATAACATTTAAGATACCATTTAATTAATAAATTAATTAAATGTATTGGGTTTGTTATGCTATGATATGAAATGCACTACTTTTTTTTGTTTGTTTGTTGTTTTTTTATTTGCAAAAAAACAACACTACTTTTACCAGACATGTTAGGTGACTTTGCACAAAGTATCAGTCTTGCATTGTTATCGCCAATACCAGCCTGAATTTTACTCGGAAACTAAATCAGTGGCATCGCACATCACTAAGAAACAGAGGAAAATGGATGGATGGATGGTCTTCCGTGTAAATGATTGTGATGTCAAGTTTTAATATTCATGGCATACAGTATTATTTCCTGTTCGTAAGACGTGAGATAACGACATGCAAAAAGAAGTTGACTTCATGTCTTGTGTTGCTACAGGTACATTCCAGAGGGGATCCAGGTGTCCTGTGGACCCGACTACTACACTCTGGCTCCAGGCTATAACAATGAATCGTACGTCATGTACATGTTTATTTGTCACTTCTGCGTCCCTGTCTTCCCCATCTTCTTCACGTATGGAAACTTGGTGCTGACTGTGAAGGCGGTAAGAGATTTACTATAGTTCGACAAGAGTTTTAGAAAAAAATTGCAGAAGCTGAACAAAAACACCATGAGACAAGATCAGCTCAATTCTGATTTAGTGTCGATACGCAATTTTATTCAAGTATTTCAATGTTTTTCAAAGTGCTCCGATATTACTTTGTTTACATTTACTGAACACTTGAAAAATACACGCATGCGCACATGGCCATGATGCAAATACATTAATTCCCGTTAAAATATCATTTTGTCAGCCTGAATGAGCTCCTGAAATGTACATGTGACATTGACTTGTTTGCACTTGCACAATTCAACATGTCAGAAAAGGAGTAGAAAGAAGAAGATCTTACTTAATCCTACACCTTCTCCATAGCTCAGTAACTACTGTTCACTTGCCGTGTTTGCCATATCACAGGTTACCATTTTTATAACAGTTAATATGGCTTAGTAAAGTACATTCATTGTAGATAGCTTATTCAGTAATATAGACTTAATAGATCAATAAATAAACACAGGAGTAAAAATGAATACAAACATTGTGTAATAGTAAAAAAGTCCATAAACAATACCTTAAGTAAAAATTGCAGTCGTCCCTTATAATATCACGGCTCGATTATCGCTCCCCCGATTGATGAGACATTAGCTTACATTACTTTACCTTAACACGACATCAAGTCATGAAGTCAGCAATGGCATGTCCGATTAAAACTTTACTTAAAACATTTAGAAAGGTTTTCTATGGTCTAACTACAAAAATATTCAAATTCTTAACACTGAATCCTATACAACGTTCTCTCGCTGTATTGTGGTTCAACTTTCGCCAATTTGCTGTTTCGTGGAATTTTTTAGTGCTTCTTTTTTTTTATTACAGCATATGAACGCTTTTACAGGCTGAGCCTAGCCCTTTAAGAACAATTGCATTGTGGGAACTTGAGTGTCTCTATCTTCCCGCTATTGTCTATCTGCAACGCCCATTGTTTTCTGCGTCCTGATTGGCTGTAGACCATTGTCAATCAATCTCCTTTGTCTCCTGCTACAACTAAGCAGCTAAGCGGAACTACATTCCTCGTCATGGATCTCCGACCAGAACTGCACTCATGGGACCAAATGGCTGTAGTACACTGCTGATGAAGATGTCATACAACTTCATGTCAAAAAATCCCAACTATCCCTTTAATAATTTCTTGTGTCCGGCCTGTAGGTTGATCATTAAAATTCAAACAAAGATTTTAACTTTTTGGAGAGTGTTTTTCCGAGAAAACGTTGTTAGAAAAGTGTATAAAGTATATGGTGATGAGTTTTACCGCCTTAAATCATGTATAATAATTGTAAAAAATGAAGTTGGCTACTTTGCGGATTTCACTTATTGCAGGCTATTTTGGGAACCTATCCCCCGCGATAAACGAGGGAACACTGTATTGTGAAAATTCATATATTGTGGTCGGGTCTGGAACCGTTTTAACTGCTATAAACGAGGGACGACTGTGCAGTATTAAGTACAGGAGAAAAAACTAACAAACATAAATGAAGAATATATTACAGATAAAACTAACAGGCAACAGGTAACCTCTGCATGATTCATCATTTTTATCTTTACTTAAAGGTCTATACACCTCTCATGAAGCATACTTAAACTGCATTTGTTGTAGTTTGGATTTATCGTGGGTGTGTTTTTAGGGTGGACAATCACCACATTTCAATGATGTCAGACTAAAGATGTGTCTGTTTTATGCTGCATTGGCAAATATCTGATTCATATCTGATTTTTATCAGAGGACTAATTCAGATTTGAGGTTATCCCATCTGATGCCTTTTTTCTTTTGTTGCTGAACTATGCCACTTAGGGAAAAAAAAAAAAACAAACTATGGGGGGAACTATGGCGCTGGAGTGTCAATCATAACTTAACAGGAAAACAAAAAAGGAACTCTTGGCCACCCTTGGAACTGATCAATTATATTTGAATAATTTTTATGGGGACATTTCAACCTTCAATCTGATCAATTGAATCAATTGTTAAAAACTTCCTGGATTCCAGATGACTTGGACTTTGTTGTTTCCAGGCTGCAGCCCAGCAGCAAGACTCCGTCTCCACCCAAAAAGCTGAGAAGGAGGTGACACGCATGTGCATCCTGATGGTGATGGGCTTCCTGGTGGCTTGGACGCCTTATGCCAGCTTTGCAGCTCGGATCTTCTTCAACAAGCGAGCTGCGTTCTCTGCCACAGCCATGGCCATCCCTGCTTTCTTCTCTAAGAGCTCGGCCTTGTTCAACCCAGTCATCTATGTGCTCATGAACAAACAGGTAGGAGAGAACGCCATCTCTGTGTTTGACTTAAGTTGCTTCTTCGTTGACTAACTTTACTGTCTTCCCAGTTCCGTAACCGCATGCTGAGCACTCTTGGCATGGGAGGCATGGTGGAGGATGAGACTTCAGTGTCAACCAGCAAGACAGAAGTGTCCTCTGTGTCTTAAGAATGGACCACAACTAAACAACTCTCGCATGGACTCACAATGTTTCCAAACCGACAATGACACAATCACTTGCCAAAATATGAACATATCTCCAGGAAGTGGCACAGCATGGTTTGCCAGTGTCTATGGCGTCAAGATAAGAATTTGCAGCCCCGAATGTGGTCTTGTATAGGGCTCCCTGGGTATCTTCCACCAGTCCAGGATTGAGCATTTCTGACCCTTTGGGGCCACCATACATTAATGTGTTGAACAATATAGAACTGAGACAAAGTCACATGAGGTTTTTAGTGACACAAAGTCACTTTCTGCAGGGAGACACTGTGCAATAATTCACCCATTTTTCCTGTACGATAACTAGGCAGCTGGTTAACCTCCATGACGACTGGGATTTGTTTTAATACCTCATAATGTCATTATCATACAATATACAGTACACTATCTGCTGTGTAAATGACATTTTCCCTCTATATTTTGTAAAAGAAAACTTCTTGTAAAAGTAGGTAGATAAATGCAAACAAATGTGTCTGATGAGTACTTCCTCTTTCATGAGAAATAATTGCACATTTTCCTGGAATAAGATCCAATCTGACTTGAAGCTGGATCAGTTGGTCTCAATTTACTCTTATGAGAGACTTTTAAATGTTTGGGTTGAGAAATTATCGTTCTGTAAATGCTTTGCCTGATTACTTTTATGACCTTATATTTTTATTGTTTTATTTTCTACTATTATGTGTGTACGAATGTCTGATGTAATCTGTAAATTGTGCTGCCTCTTGGCCAGGACACTCTTGAAAAAGAGATTTTTAATCTCAATGGGGTTCTCCTGGTTAAATAAAGGATAAATAATAAATAAATAAATAAATAAATTGCACATTATGTCAGTTTAGTCTGTCCATCCGTCTTCTATGCCGCTTATCCTCACTAGGGTCGTGGGTATGCTGGAGCCTATCCCAGCTGACTTCAGGTGAGAGGCGGGGTACACGCTGGACTAGTTGCCAGCCAATCGCAGGGTATTCACACTCACATTCATACCAATGGACAATTTTGAGTCGCCACTTAACCTAACATGCATGTTTTTGGAATGTGGGAGGAAACTGGAGTACCGAGAGAAAACCCACGCACGCACTCTACACAGAGATGCCCAAGTGGAGAGTCGGACCCAGATCTTCCCGATCTCCTGACTGTGTGGCCAACATGCTAACCCTAGGCCACCATGCGGCCAGTGTAGTCTGCTTGGGTCATTAATTCGTCAAGGCTTTTTGCCCTCATAACAAAGATAGTTAAGGAGAATGAAACGCATGCAGCCAAGAACTCACAGTAAAGCCAATACAATAACAATAACACAATAATAACGTTCACTGATATTGTGTTGCGCTAACTATGATATAACACACACACACACACAAATGGCCACATCTAAGTTTTGTCAGTAAGTGACACAAACAGCTGCAAAATAAAAGATCAGTGATCAGCGATCGCTACTTATTAAGCCCTGAAATGAAACCCCATACCATCATTCTAAGACGCGTAGAGTAGATCTAGGAAACTAGTAGACAGCTTGATACCACGCAGGATGCTACATTGTTTTACTGCATTAAGTCATATATCCATCCATCCATCCTTTTTCTATGCCGCTTCTCCTCTTTTAGGGTCGCGGGGGCATGCTGGAGCCTATCCCAGCTGACTTCAGGCGACAGGCGGGGTACACCCTGGACTGGTCGCCAGCCAATCGCAGGGTATAAGTCATATATGTGATAAAATAATACATATATAGGTGCTTATGAAATCCGTTTCATTTTTTCCTAAATTCCGTTTTTTCCGTTGAAAATTTTTTAAAATGAATTTTTTCTTGTTTTTTTAGGGCTGTCAAACGATGAAACATTTTGAGTGAATTAATCACAGTTTTCCACTTAATTAATCATGATTAATCACCATTTGCGTATGCATGAAAGATTTTGTAGAACCTGTTGGAAACTTTTTCCAATTTTTTGTTTTTTCTGGTGTTGTATGCACAAATGGTGAAAATTGTCGCGCAATGTTAAACAATCCTTTAAAAAATCCCTGGATCCAGGCGGTGATCCGGATCGCCCCCAAAATTATATCAGTTCTTCCATATCCCATTTCCGACAATTCCTGAAAATTTCATCCAAATCCATTCAGAACTTTTGAAGCTATTTTGAACACAAAAAAACAGATAAACGCCGGCAAAAACCTAATCGGCGGAGGTAATATGTTGTTGCTGAGAGTGTCAGAGTGTAGCCAAAAAGTAATCAATAAATAATCAATAATAATCAATAATAATCAATAATATTCCTATTGCTGAATGTATCAGGTTTTGCTCTGAGCTGAGAACCTCTCTTCTCTCTCCTGTAAAACCTACATTTAAAAAAATAATAATAACGTTGCTTCTTTAATGTCACATTTTCTTTGTTCCCCTTCACTTTAGTTGTGTTTTTGCTCTCCGTTTGCGATGGAAGGCAGACGTCAGGGTAAACATGAGAACACATGACACAACCAGAAAGTGTGAAGAAATTCACACAGCTGGTCGCGGCTGGAGGAGGAACCTCCGAACGTCTGTCCTTCATCGACAGGGTAGGGAACTGGCCTTGTCGGCTGCAGAACCTTAAAGTGGACACAGCCAATAAGTGGATTACCTTGATCACGCTTCATCATCAGGTCACTGCTCACGCCCCCTACTGGCAAAATGCAGAAGCGGTAAACTGTAGTTATCACAGGAAACGCAAGCCTGTGAGCTCTTTAATCCACTTTAAACTGTGGATTAACAACTATCCGTTCATAATTTGTATTACAGTACTTTATTTGATTTCTTTCAAATCTTGTTCACTAATCTGTCTAATCTGTGCTAGTGAGCGCTTCTCCAGGCACTTCACAGGTGTGGCATACCAAGATGCTCATTAGACAGCATGATTGTCGCACACGTGTGCCTGAGGCTGGCCACAATAAAAAGCCACTCCAAAATGTGCAGTTTTACTATGTTGGGCGTATTGACAAAATCTCTGAAATGCCTTTGGAGGCGGCTTATGAACTAGAAATGAACATTCAAATCAAGGGCAACAACTCTGGTGAACATTCCTGCAGCCAGCAAGCCTATTGCACGCTTCCTCTACACTGGCGCCATCTGTGGCATTGTTTTGTGTGATAAAACTTGCTATGAAAATGAAAAAAATCTAAAAAAAAAGGATATATATTATCATAATTGTATAGGTAATGATAAGTAAGTCTATCCGGTAACACTTTACAATAAGATACAAAAAAATTACAGTAGTTCATGAGGAACAAACCTACCTTAACCTAACCACTACTCATTAGTTAGTCATTAGTTCTTCATTAGTTCCTCAGTAACTACTTTAAATTTATGTGCCTTAGTTCCTCAGTAACTACTCTACTCATTAGTTAGTCATTAGTTCTTCATTAGTTCCTCAGTAACTACTTTAACTTGATGTGCCTTAGTTCCTCAGTAACTACTCTACTCATTAGTTCCTCATGAGTTCCTCAGTAACTATTCAAAATTGATGTGCCTCAGTCATTAGTTCTTCATTAGTTCCTTGGTAACTGCTGTATTTTTGTGAACCCTATTGTAAAATGTGACCGTCTATCCATAACTTTAATTGTGCTTTGCAAGCATGAGTGCAATGGGAGTTACTGAAGAGCAGACCAATAGACCAATACTGATGGACTTCACCTGGCAAGGAAGGTCAGGTTGTGTGCAGATCCAGATGGTGAAAGTGGTGTGTGGCGTCCACACACTCCTTGCACAATCCATTATTACCTGTGCCGCTTCCCTCTTCACTCTAGCTGAAGAGGAGGGAAAAAGACACTGCCTTTTCTCACACAACCATTCACACTTAATTCACACCACTGGGTGTCACCAACAAGTGTAAATGTAATGATACTTGTAATATCATTTGTGTGCCTATTTGGATGGAAAACATCTTTTTTATCACTGCAGGGGGCGATAAAGAGTGTATATAAATGATGGAGAGCCTACGTTCCCATGACTTACTTGACTTAATATCCATGGGTCTCTGTCCCGTGGCGGTCGGTAGAGGCGTCACTGTCCACGACAATTGTCTTGGTTTGCCATATGCTCTTCTGGCACCATGCTTGATGTCGTCTAGCCATTCTCTCTTTGTTGTTGCCTTCAATGATGCCAAAGACAGCTGATTTGACAATTCTATGGTCTGGCATTCTGCAAATGTGACACAAAATTTCAGCTTTCTCTGCATGACAGTTTGTACTATGTTTTTCTTTATGCCGTCCATCATGCTCACCCTCTGCCGTACTTCATTGTTCCATATTCTTTTTTTGAGTGACCGGATTTTGCAGGCATGCAGTAGGATGCTGAAAACACGAGTACTTTGTGCCCTGAGTACTTTGATTTTAGTTCCCATAGCGGAGCGCAATTTGTTATGGGGGTATGTGAATAAAAATTAAAAACAGTTTGACTACATTGGTGCCTGAAAGCATAAAACTCAGAGTTACACAGAGTGCTTGAACGTCTCATCATGTGAATAATGCCTCCAGGGAGCACAGTGCAGAAGAAAGGAGTGTGCGTTATAGCAACAAACAATGTATATACTTCTTCTTAATAATTCTTCAATAATAAAATCAATACAATAAACACATTAATATCATGAATTTAATAAATTATGAAATAATTCAAATGAATACATTGTGTGTATTGTGTGCTTACAGACACTGATTTATGTTTTTTAAGGAGTGCTGAAGTAGGGGGTGCATAGCTTCAGGTCAAACGTGTTCTCAAGTTGTACGGAAGTTTGAAAAGAAAAGGAACCACGGATGTAGAGCAAAGCCAATGGGCAGCTGAGCGCTGTGTTGAGGCTCACGCGTCACCTGATGTCTCACATTAAGCTTCCATAAAAGCAGAGGCTTAACTGGGCCTTAGTGAGCGGGATGGAAGATGCTCTCTGCCCGGGACATTCAGCCACACAGGAGTGCCACTACGTTTGCATTCAAAATAAAAATAGTAACAATGTTTTTATAATACAGTACACAATGTAGTCACATGTTTGTGTGATGCACAACAGCATTGTATCACATCACATTTATTGCAAAATGTTATTTCTTTTTTCGTTGTTGTATTGTTTATTTGATGTTGGATAAACCAGAGGCATCGTAGCACATGTGCTAATTCACAACACATGTCCACACGAGGCTTTTGAAATCATAAATCACATATTTTTGCTGGCTTATACCATATATATATATAAATAAAAAAAAAAAATATATATATATATAATATATATATATACTGTATGTATATATATACATATATATATGTATATATACTGTGTGTATATATGTATATATATATATATATATATATATATATATATACTTTGTGCACAGTTATTAGGCAAGTCAGTATTGTGACCATATTCTCATTTCTTTTTCTGCATATTTTCCAACCCCAAGCTGAATAAACTTGAATGCCTATTGGGTTTAAGCACACCAGGTGATGTGCATGCGTGTACTGAGGGAGGGTGTGGCCTTAGGAGATCAACACCCTTTATCAGGTGTGCACAATTATGAGGCAGCTTATTTTCCTCTGGCAAAACGGGTCCGAAAAGAGATTTAACAGACTCTGAAAAGTCAACAACTGTAAACATCTTTCATAGGGACGCAGCACTCTTGAAACTGCCAAGATATGAGGATGTGACCACAGAACCATCACATGTTTTGCAAGTGCACAAAGAAACGTGTCGAGAGAAAAACATGCAAATGAAGTGCCTAATATTTGAGACAAATCAAACGTGAAGCTCCCAGGAATCCATTATTCTCCACTGGTGTCATATTCCAGAACTGTAATCTACCTGGAGCGTCCACAAGTACGGAAGCAATAAATAGCAATGCAATAAAATAATAGAGAAAAAGGGAATCAGTGAAAGATAAAATATCAAAACATCTCTGAAAATTGCTAATTTCTTTATTTAAGTTTTTTATTATTATTATTATTATTATTATTATTAGTAGTAGTAGTAGTAGTAGTAGTAGTAATATGTGCTTAGCCACAATATTAAAGATCTAGATGCTGAAGTTCAGATTT
Organism: Dunckerocampus dactyliophorus; assembly: GCF_027744805.1. Taxonomy (NCBI): domain Eukaryota; kingdom Metazoa; phylum Chordata; class Actinopteri; order Syngnathiformes; family Syngnathidae; genus Dunckerocampus; species Dunckerocampus dactyliophorus. The sequence goes on from NC_072826.1 coordinate 3,409,781, forward strand.
TTTCTTTATTCGTCTTTTTGAAATTGCTGAGTACCTTTACGCATGTTGATTTGAGATGACAGAGTTGGCAAGCATTTATGAACTAAACATTTTTTTTCCCCCGCCGTGAGCCTGAAAATGGGGGTGCGGTTAATACACGGGTGCGGTTTATACACGGTGCTTTACGGTATATATACAGGTATGTGTGTGTGTGTGTATGTGTGTATATATATATATATATATATATATATATATATATATATATATATATATATATATGTATATATGTATATATACACATACATATATATATATGTATATATATATATATATATATATATATATATATATGTATGTATGTGTGTGTATATAAAATATAATTTTATTTCATTTATTTGATTGCATTTAAAAAATGCCATAATAAAAAGTTAAGTGTACTTGTTAACTGCACTGCAGTTTGACGATTTAACTGTAATTCACTTTTTTGAATTGTCCATCTAGTTTTTGTTATTGCTGTTATTCTGTTAATGTAACAAATGCATTTTATCTGACCAAGTAATACTATATACTGTAATGTGGACAATGCGATAAGCGTAACGTTGAATAACTGGTGTGACGAGTGACATGTAAGCAATGATTTCATGATTCAGTGCAATGTAAAGTGCAGAAAGGGCAGTTAACAAAGGGTTACTGCCTCGATGCTTTGGCAAAGTCAATTATCAGGCAGTCTTGAGCTGTACACTTCCTCTCAATCCTCCTGTAATCTAATTTTGCCAATTTGAGGATCACCTCCAGGAGGTATAAAACAACACCCAGAGCGACATAAGCCACTGGTGTGGGGTTGGCTTCTCGACACCACTCGCGATTTCACGCTTCCCAAGTCCGGACTGACTGAAGCTCCTGCGAACCAACTGACGATGGCTTGGGACGGAGGATTCGAGCCTAATGGCACAGAGGGCAAAAACTTCTACATCCCCATGTCCAACAGGACCGGGATTGTTAGAAGTCCCTTTGAATACCCGCAGTACTACTTGGCGGATCCCATAATGTATAAGCTTCTGGCTTGTTACATGTTCTTCCTGATCTGCACTGGAACCCCCATCAACGGTCTGACACTGTTGGTGACGGCTCAGAACAAGAAGCTCCGGCAACCTCTCAACTTCATCCTGGTCAATTTGGCTGTGGCTGGTCTGATCATGTGCTTTTTCGGCTTCACCATTACCATCACTTCTGCTGTCAATGGCTACTTCATCATGGGAGCTACGTCCTGTGCAGTGGAGGGATTCATGGCCACGCTGGGAGGTAAGATCCCAGTCACAAACGCAACTTGGGAAAGTTAAGAAGATCAATTCCTGACTAAACTGTCTTGCAGGTGAAGTTGCGCTGTGGTCTCTGGTGGTGCTGGCTGTTGAGAGATACATCGTCGTCTGCAAACCTATGGGAAGCTTCAAGTTCACCGGGACACACGCCGGAGCCGGAGTCCTCTTCACCTGGATCATGGCTTTAGCATGTGCCGCACCCCCACTCTTTGGCTGGTCCAGGTAGACCATTTATGTGCTGTAGTGCTTATCCCGCAAAGGGACATCGGGAATCCAGGGCTTATCCTGGCTGAGACAACCAGTCACATTAGCCTTCAAATAAGCTCCACCCTGTCAAAGCCTCGAAAGAATATTTGATTCATTGTTCAACAGGTACCTCCCTGAGGGCATGCAGTGCTCCTGCGGGCCTGACTACTACACTCTGGCTCCAGGCTTCAACAACGAATCCTATGTCATATACATGTTTGTCGTCCACTTCTTCACTCCTGTCTTCCTGATTTTCTTCACCTACGGCAGCCTTGTGCTGACAGTCAAAGCTGTAAGTTGTGCGCCACACGTAATCAGCAACACAATGTGCACCATAAAGGTGTCATACCGCTAACACCATCTCCTGTGCTTTGCCTCCAGGCTGCAGCCCAGCAGCAGGAGTCAGCCTCCACTCAGAAAGCTGAAAAGGAAGTGACACGTATGTGCGTGCTGATGGTCTTAGGCTTCCTGGTGGCTTGGGTGCCATATGCTACCTTTGCCGGATGGATCTTCATGAACAAGGGAGCTTACTTCTCAGCGATGACCGCTGCTATCCCTGCCTTCTTTGCAAAGAGCTCCGCCCTGTATAACCCAATCATTTATGTGCTGATGAACAAACAGGTTGGTACACAATCTCGTTCCCCCTTACTGGACATTAAATGCTGCAACTTCGGTGCTGAAATGGCTCTCTTTGCTCTTGTTTCCAGTTCCGTAACTGCATGCTGAGCACCATTGGAATGGGTGGCATGGTGGAGGATGAGTCCTCGGTTTCCGCCAGCAAGACAGAAGTGTCTTCTGTGTCTTAAATGTGACGACACCTCAGAGTCTATGGACGTTTTCCTTACCGATTGCATCCAGATTTTTAAACCATCCCACGAAAAAAACATTGTGAACTTTTGCCAAATGGAATTATGGATAATGAAAGGACTCTGGACAAAACACTCTAAGGAATATCAACTCACCTGTTAATATGCATAAACAAGACAAAAGTGGAAAGAGATACCAGAGTAATGGCATCCACGTGTGTGCGTCAGCGTGTGTGTGTGAATGAACCAGGACTCACCGTTCAGCGTTTGATGCCACTCGCAAAGCGCTCGACTCGCAACTTGGAACCCGCTGCGGCGTAAACAACACAATGCGTGCAATGTGCAATCACACGTGGGGGTATATTTTCATGTAATTATGTCATGTTTCACTTGTTTTTATGTATTTCATAAAAATGAACAAAAAATATAGGAAGGAGTGTAGATAATAAATGCATGCATGAAAAGATTTGTGTGTCCCTTTGACTCTGATTTGATTGTTTTTCAACCACGACTCTGCACGGAAACACACGTAAAGAATCATATGGTATAAAAACTTCAGTAAGATTGCAAAGAAACACACTTGAAATCACAGACTGGATGAAATATTGGACTTAGGTGCCAGTGGCAAATATATAGTGGCAGGAAGTGACTCCAAATAAACTTTAAAATCTTTCATTTACCATCATGTTCCCTTTATAAATTCTATTGGCGTAAACTGTGGCAGTAATACTAACCATTCCTGGCAACCCTCCCGTTTTCCCTGGGAAACTCCCTTCTTTCCACTTGTCCTCCCATGTAAATCGTTTCCTGTCAATTTCCTGTATTTTAACTTTCACAAAAAACCAAAAAGGAATCCTCTCCGGTCCTGCATGTTGTTGTAATGCAGTCATTTGACATCCGGTTCAGAGAATGTGCTTTTACTGGCACCTAGTGTCTACTTGTATGTTAGGTTTTGTTTGTTTGTTGTGAATGGCACTGATTTGACAGTTATCTTCAATGTGTCACCCAGTTTACATGGTTAACACATGACAAATAAATCCCCCAAAATCTGAAATGCAATATAAAAACCCCCAAATAAAAATCATAAATAATAATAGTAATACATTATAAATACAACAATTAACGTCAAACAATTTAAATGACCATGCAATAACTATTGTAAGCTTTTACACTATGCAAGATAATACCTACATTGCCTAGATTCCTCGTGGGGTACGCGTGCCCTCAGGGGTACACCAAGTCTCATAGGGTGTACGTCAATAAAAATGACAGAGCATGAACTTGTTCATTGCTCTGCGTGCGTCGTGTGAACAAATAAGTAACTTTAATGATTATTTTGTACATTTAGAGTGTTTCAGCTTGAAGATTTCATTTACTTTCGTTCCAATCGCCTCAAGGTGGATCCCCCGAAAATGAGGTTTTATCGTTGAATGTATGTATTTTTGTACTCTGGATACTGCTTTATCATGATTGGCAAACTTTCCCCATCAAACTTGCTATTAAATGAAAATTTAAGATTCAAGATTTTTATTGTCATATGCACAGTAAAACAGGTACCGTAGCAATGAAATCCTTATTCTGATCATTCTCCCTAAAAAAAAGAGAAAGAAAACACAAGAAAATGAATAAGAACGGGAGAAACATCAATCCCAATAAATTGAAAGCCACAGCCATCGTGAATGGACACAAACAGTGAAGCTCACATTCAACCCAATCATAAGGGAGAATGCCAACATCAAAGCGGAATAAAAGATGTGTAGGATGATTACTTTTTATGATGGATTTGTCAGTGCTCATGTGAAACTTGATCTAAATCAGTGTACTCTACAACTGTATGCAAAACTAGGTCTAAAAATGATGGCCTTTACTTGCTAGCATTTGGAGTAGCATAAATTAGGCAATGCTTTACATTTGAATTCATGTGAGCTTTTCCGTTTTAAGAGTTCATAAATAATTCATTTTAATTTAATTATAGTGAAGGTGAATTTTTCTCCCAGTTTTATGGCACCTCCTGAAGGCAATGGCGGTGCCCCTAGTATTTGCCGAATTGCCTAATGGGCCAGCCGGCTGTGGGTGCAGCACACTGGTCTTTCCTGCATCTGAAGCTACTAACTGTGAAAGCTTCTTAGACCTGTTTGAATTCAGGGAGTGTTTTTATGGACACCCTTTATAACCACAGCCTTCATGTTGTGTGATAATCGAAGGCAAGCGTGTCATCAGTCGGATGTCACTCGAGTGTAATCTGTCGGAACGCTGCCATGAGGCATATCCCGAATGGAAAATGACCCTCAATGCTGATCATTTTTGAAATATTACGTCATGTGAGATGCAGAGTTGACCTCCAAGGTGAAACATCAGGTACAGCTGCAGGTAAAAAGCCATCCAATGCAAGAGCTCATACTTTGCAAAGATAATAATGCTGACTTCTGACTGACACTGCCAGAAAGGTATTCATTACTGTGCAAGTGCACTGCATCGTTCCCATTTCATGTTATATTGCCTCCTTGAGGCTTTCTGGAGTCATGCGTGAAATAAATGTGCTGGTTATTTAGCTAGTTTTTTAAAAATGAGATGCTACATGAGCAATCCATATAAAGCATTGGTTCCCAACTGGTGGGTCGTGTGGTCTTATTTAGTGCAATTTTGATTTGCAATTTTCCATTTTAATTTAAGCATTATTTTTCTGCATGGAGTCATTTTGTGTTCTTCCTCATTTCCTTGATGCCCGAATAAATTCCTCTAAAATGTAATTATGTGTTTTAATGCTTCAAAAATGACATTGGCGACGTAAAAAAAACAACAAAAAAAAAACAACAAAGCAAGACCCAAGTAAAGTTGCTTGTTTTGACTTAAATAAAAGTATTATTTTTAAATAAAAATAAGTATAAAAATGAAAATGAGTCAGTCAAAATGAGTCAAAATGAGTCAAAAAACCCCAAAACAAACGTGGATCCCAGGTTGAGACCATTTGAGAACTTCGGAGGAAGTAGGGGTGTAAATATCTTTGTGATGGACGATTCCATTCCAATCTAGATACACTGCTTACGATACAGTTCAAAAACCGTATATTTTAAAAACAGAAGGATTCCATACAGTGTACAAGCGATACGATTCCATTCAATTCGATTCTCTAGTTAATGCTTGTTGACGCAGACATTAGTCGACATAAACCATCGAACTTTATCCCACAGATAGACTACTTTTTTCTTTCTCTTCATAAGTGGTCCCAAATGCTGATACAATGTGGGAATGCATAAAGGTAACATTTGATGACGTTATTGTTGGATTTGTGTGCAACCTCAAGTTAGTTCATGCAAGCAAACAGCGACGTATCGTCTTCCCTCTGCAAACAAACTCCAGGCTTGTACTGGTGGATGGTGGCTCTGTATTCATTGAGTGCTTTTCATTTGATGTTGTTTCTGTCTTCGTTAGACACAATACCTAATATATGACAAATGAGATCGCTACAATGAACGCATTGCTACTATTTACAGCTCTACAACAACACGAATGAACATATTCTTAAATGAATACAAACAAAAGTCTACGTGATGATCTTTGTTCTTTTGGATACAGCTCTTCTACTGTATGTCAGGGGTGCCTAATATTGTGGCCAGAAAGTGTAGAACAGAACGGAAAAGGGTTGGAAAATACACACATACCAAATACTACACAACACAAGGCCGTAACGTCCTAGCTCAAGTAAGTCATGATGCGCAACGTGACATCCATCCTATGATGCAACCTCGTATTTCCTGCAGGCAAGGCTGATGGTAATTGTCGTGCCAGGGAGCACATGCACTGTAATTTAGCGCCGGGAGGCGGCACGGGACACCTGCATGCCATTAGCGGTGGCGGAGAGGCGTGCCACTGCTCGCTCTTCTAATTGTTTGTAGCACTATAGAGGCTGGCTGCAAACTGAGGCCTTAATAACAAAGTGTGCATGTGTAATTCCAGGCTGTGATAAGAACAGCCGTGGATGCATGGATGCTTTTAGATGTGCAGTGAATGTGAAGCCACCATTCTCTCCTTGCATCAAGGACTTTGCTGGAAAAAGAATATTTCCACTCTGCGGTCGTTAATTGCTAATTATATGGGCAAGGAACCGCTCTTGGTTACCTGAGACAATGTTCTAAATGGGGGAAAATAATGTGGCACACCATATTTTTCTTCCTTATGTTTGAAGGCCTGCGATTGGCTGGCGACCAGTCCAGGGTCTGTCGCCCGAAGTCAGCTGGGATAGGCTCCAGCATATCCCCGCGACCCTGATCTGTGATTAAACACAATCCATCCGCCTCACAGGTGTGGCAGAGCTAGCTGAGCTAGCTGACAGCATGGCTATTGCACTTAGGCTGGCCACAATAAAAGGTCTCTACAAAACGTGCAGTTTCATCACAGGACAGAGTACCACAGATGCCGTTCATTTCTCTGTCGTAAGCCGTCTCAGAGAATGTGGCGGTACATCCAAACGGTCTCACAACCGAACCACATGTAACCACACCAGCCCAGGACCTCCACACCCAGCATCTTCACCTCCAAGAGTGTACACAATTCATGGAGGGGTGTTGGCATATGGTCTTAAATGTTTGATCAGCTGATGAACAGCCTATTTCACTTTAATGCTTGTTTGCAGTAAATTGCGTACTCAAATGTTTTTTGTCTCACTCCCATTTCTTCTTTTTGCATTTTGAAGCTCTAGACTAGAACCACTGCTCCTCTCAATGCGGAGGAGGAGCCAGATGACATGGCTGGGGCATCAGTTTAGGATTCCTCCCGGACGCCTCCCTGGGGAGGTGTTCAGGGCACATATGATTGGTAGGAGGGCTCGGGGAAGACCCAGGACATGTAGGAGAGACTATGTCTGTCAACGGGCCTGGGAACGCCTTCAGATCCGTTGGGAGGAGCTGGATGAAGTAGCCAGGGAGCGGGACGTCTGGGCTTCCCTGTTTAGGCTGCTGCCCCTGTAAAAGATGGATGGAAGTTTAAAAGAAATAAATTCGAGACTAACTGGTTTGCTCGCTAGCTCACTAGCTTGTTAGCTCTCTAGCTATGTGGTGTAAACAATGAATAATAGGAGTGTAAAGGTGACTATAGGGGTGTTATTTCATGTCTACAGGGCTCTAATAATGTTAAAAAATTTATTTAGAAAGTCATAAACCAGTTTTCTATGCTCTAACTACAAAAATATTTAATGTATTAACACTGAATCCTGTATCACGGAAATTCATTTAAGAGGTTAGGTCTGGAACCAATTAAACGAGGGACGACTGTAATATTACGTTATTCTCGTAAAATTATGGCGTTTTCTTATGAGATTACATTTTTTTCTATAAAATTTTGACTTTATTCTTATGAAATTAGTGCTGATTTTTGCTGCTGTTTCTGTCTTAGTTTTCTTGTTAGATCATATTTTTAGAATGTACCGCCGGCCAATAAAAATAAAACCAAATGGGGCCCCAAATGGCCACCAGGCCCCCGCACTTTGAACACCCCTGCGTTAGAGAATGACGGCTGGGTCACAGGATAACGCGCTAACTGTGTAGCCTTGCTAACCCTCTCGCTTTCATGTATGGTTGAGGTAAAAATGTTAACATTAAAGGATGAACATCATCGTCCCCCTCAATGCGTCATCTTGGAACAAACAAGACCAACTCCTCACTTAATAACGAGTCGTGTTAGCACAGGAAGAAGGCCTGTGCTAACACAAAAAGGATAGTTTGTTTGTTGGAACACACTTTCTAATCGAAAGTGTAAGCACTGTTTGTTTGTTTGTCCAAGCGCAGATAAGTCAAGTCATTAGTGAGAGTTTGGGGTATCACTTTGCATTACGTTAATTGTCTAATACAGGATGAAAGCTGAGCCACGAGGAGGGATTATCCTGCAGGCCTCGGCAAAGGAGATAATCCAGGTAGCGCGGCTTGGTGCACACTTTCATGTCCACACAGTTAGGAGCTTCCTTCATTTAGCATTCTCTGTTATGTTTGCATAGTTGATTTCTATCGCCCTTTCCCGACACTTTTTTTTTTTTTTTTGTCCATGGACAAGGAGAAAAGGAGACAAGGAGACAAGGAGAGTGTGACTGGCAGCAGCTAAACAGGCTAATGTCCCGCTTACCGTGTGCCGGTGTTGTGTTAGTGTGCAAAATATACGCATTGCCATTTTTTCTGTAGGAGGATTAATGATGAATTGAAGGACAACAATGCACTAAACAGTGCTATGAATTTATGTTAAATATTGCATTTCTGTAGCAAAAAGAGCTTAATGTTGCATTTTTATTGCATTTTTATAGGTTTACCATTTTTGTGGTGTGTGTGTTCCTTTTTTAAAATTTTGGATTTCCTTTTTTTTTAAATAAACTAATGGCATATTTTTTAAAAGGATTAATGATGCATTTTGGGACAACATTGCACTTAACAAAAATGCTATAAATGTTACAGATTTATGGCAAAATATTGCATTTCTCTAGTAAAAGAGTTTGTCTCATTTTGATTACAATTTTTGGGGAGTACGTTGCTTTTTTAAGTTTTGGATGTACTTTTAAATGTTTAGACAACCATGCACTAGACTAAAATGCTATAAATGTTATGGATTTATTGCTAAATATTGCACTTCTCTAGCAAAAGAGCTTAAAGTAGCATTTTTTTTATTGCAGCAGGTTTACCATTTTTGTGGTGTGTGTGTTTCTTCTTTTACATTTTGGATGTACTTTTTTGATAAATAAATATTTTTAAAAGGATTGATGATGCATTTTAGGACACCAATGTACCAAACAAAAATGCTATAAATACTTTGGATTTATGGCAAAGTATTGCATTTTTTTTATAAAATAAGAAAAGGGAAAAATTTTAAATGCTCAATAAGGAATTTGGGACAACAGTGCACTAAACACAAATGTTATGCATTTATGGCAAAATATGGCTTTTCTGTAGCAAAAGAGAGTGTATGAAAGAGTGAATGAAAATTTTAAATGATTAATCAGGAATGTTTGGGACAACAATGCGCTAAACAAAAATGGATTTATGGCAAAATGTAGCATTTTTGTAGCAAAAAAAGAGTGTAATGCAGTATATTTAGTGCATTGAGATCACCGTATGTGTGGATGGAGTAACTTTTTTAATAGAATGCAAATGGAAAAAAATAGAAAATGATCAATAAGGATTTTGGTACAACAATGCAATAAACAAAAAAGCTATAAATGCTATGGTTTTATAACAAAATATAATGTTTTTTGATCAAATAAAAAGCTAAAATTTAAAAAGTTATCAATGAATTTTAAATGCTATGGATTTATGGCAAAACATTGTGCCAATGTGAGGAATGACAATTAGGCTCTTTTAATTGCACGGAACGAGTGTTTTATTTAAAGTCAAAGACTTTTGCACGTGGACAAGTCACATTAATTACAACATCATTAAGATTCATCAGTAATGAGAAAAAGAATACACAAAGATTTACCAAATATTTCAATGGGTTCAGTCCATCAAACGACTCCTGTGAAGTTCGGTATAGTAAACAACGACTGCATGTTCCACAACAGTGCACTGCAACTGTATGATTTTCATTGGAGATATGTGGAGTTCTGTTCTCTTCTCGGTGGGTTTTTGCACATTATGGAACATATTATGCAGTAATAAACAAAGTAAGCAGGTATATTGAGCTAAATTCCATATTATAAGCCTTTTTTAAATGATCAGTTTGCGTCATCATTAGAATTATGACATAAAACACCAGCACACGGGAGACGTGCACAGAACTGGTCAAAGATAACTCGACTACTTCGACACCAGTTCTATGCGTATCCAATGACATAATAAATACACCTTCAAATCACTTGTCATTAACAATTATCATAGGGCCCTGGGAGCCTCCCTGGCTGTCATAAATGACCGGCTGGCCCAAGTGTGTCTGCGGGAGGCCACAGCTGACTTGCGATTGGTTGAAGCTGCCTTGTCGGTACGCCTGCTGCCCAAAATGCCGCTTGGACTGATTGAAGCTGTTTTGCCTGGACGGCTGCGCACCGAAGCTGTCGTCAAAACTTTGCTCAAAGCTGCTCTCGCTGTAGAGCCGCTGCCGCATTTCCCGTTTGCCAGAAGAGCTCCTGGTGGGGTACCTCTGGCCCATCTTGTACCAGCCTGTCTCTTTGAAGACAAACCAAATATTTCCCACCCACAGGATGAAATTGACAAAACCAAAAACCTAAGAGCGGGAAAAACGGAAAAGAAGGTGTGATTACACAGATTTTAAAGATGCCACTGTCTTTCCAGTATTGCTTGTTATATTTAATACAGAGTAGCGATTCACTTCATTAAGTGAACAACATTCATTAATATATGTAATAATTAATTGATTGTGATGCATTTCTGATGTTTTGGTGCCATTACATTTGGTTAAAATTTACATTTTGCACTGTTGGAAGTAGAGCTTCAAAATGCAAAAAAAAGAAAAATGGAGTGAGACAAAAACGTTTTTAGTAAGCAATTTAGTAAGGCCTCTCACAGCGCCATTGCTGCTGAGGTTGGACGCAGTAAGACAGTCATTTCAAACGTATTCAAACATCCTGAGGGTTATGGAACAAAAAAAAATTAATGGTCCATCAAAACACAGGACCATCCTAGGCCCAAATGAAGGTTGTTGCTGGTGCCGAGTGCAGTCCAATAACTATCAGATGCCATCTGCCAGAGAAGGCTTTTAAGAACAAAAAGCGTCTTCAAAGACCTTGTCTCCTTCAAAGCCGCAAAATTGTCCATTTTGAATTTACAGGAGAGCACCAAACATGGGACATTGAAAGGTGGAGGAAAGTTTTGTCTGATGAGAAAAAATGTAACCTTGGCGGCCCTGATGGCTTCCAACATGACTGGCATGACAAGGAGATGAGATGTTTTCCACACGGCACAGTGGAGGGGGCGCCATCATGATCTTTCAGTGGAACAATGGAGCTTGATGTTGTGCAGGGGTGTCAAACGGCAGATGGCTATGTGGAGATGTTGCAGGGGGCATCCCACGTGACGGAAGGCCCTCGTCTGTGTGGTAATGACTGGCTTTTTCAACAGGACAACGCTGCACTTTGCAAAGGACTTCTTCCAGAGGAATAAGCTCACTCTTTTGGACCATCCTGCGTGTTCCCCTCATCTAAATCCAATGGAGAACATTTGGGGATGAATGGCAAGGCAAGTTTACAAAAATGGACATCAGTTCCAGACAGTGGATGCCTTCCGTGAAGCCATCTTCACCACTTGGAGCAACCTTCCCAACACCGACATCAAGCATGTCCAAGCCCCTTTCAGGTAAATAACAAGAATGGCGCAGCTACTCATTGCTGACTCCTTTTCTGAAACATTTTATTTCTATTTTATGAGGGTTTCTGTTTTTTTTTTGCTATGGTCTTAAACGTTTGGACAGCTCATGAACAGCAGATTTCAGTTTACTGGTTCTTTGAAATAAATTGTTTGTCTCACTCTCATTTCTTCTCTTTGCATTTTGAAGCTCTGCTTCGAACCTTCTTAAAATCCAACTGTGACAAATGTACATTCTTGTGGACCTGGCCACTCCATCATCTTCACGTTCAGCTTCCACAGCAAATCACTTCATCTTCCAGGTGTGTTTAGGCTCTTTATCATGTTGGAAAACTGTCATGCGGCGCCTGCTCTACAAGCTTTCCACTGACTACTAGGGGTGTCTCAAGATCTCCAAAGATTAAAAAAGATTTTTTGTTCAGAAAAAAACTTTGTGGGTACCAGGCCTGGGATAAAAAAAAATGAATCACACAAAACATGAAAATGATCTCGATAATTTTACGGCCTCAGTATATTACCATGTGCATGCGTGTCTGCTTTCCTCGTCTCCCGCTTCAAAACAGGCAGGAAGCGGATTCACTCTGTGCATCGGTTTCAGCACCTTGGTGAATTTGTTCCACAGAACAACAGCATGAACGGGGTGAGCTCTTTTGTCAGGCGGGGCGGGTAGCATACACACAGAGTGCAGAAGAGTGTAGCCTCGTTGGGAGCAATGCAAGGTAACGTCGTAGAAATTAAATTAGTAGATCGTAACATCCATTCATCCATGCATTTTCTATGCCACTTATCCTCACTAGGGTCGCAGGGGTATGCTGGAGCCTATCCCCGCCGACTTCGGGCGAGAGGCTGGGTAGACTGCAATATACAGTATTGTCATATATTTTTTCATTGTATGCTTCTTTAAAGTAATGTTAAAATGTCGCCCCATCTCATTCTTGTGCATGACACCCCTACTGACTACTCTAATTGGTTTCTATAGTACCGTGCCTTGAGACATACTGAAGGAAATTGGTTGCTGAAATGTGAGGTCTGTACTCAATTGTCAGATACTTTATATACTGTAAATGCCACTGAGTGTGTTTGTATTAGCTGTCACATGACTCGTGTGTGTGTGTGTGTTTGTGTGTGTGCGTGTGTGTGATCCCACCACAGACGCGTTGAGACGAGACCAGAGAGGCCCTTGGGCAGCTGTGCATTTGTTCTCCTGAGCCGAGCAAGCAGAGATGAGCAGCAGCACCTTGGTGGGCTCTGTGGCCGTCTTGATGTCTGTCAGAGCTTTAGCCCAAAAGCAAGTGCTGATGAGCCACATGAGGGAGAAGATCACCGTCACCACAAAGTCCTGCACACCAGTGGGAGACGGAAGAAAGAGATACTAGACCCACATCCTTGACTTTCTACACACGGACGTGTTGAGTTAGTTACTTACCACAAGCGGGCCTCTGTTGTTCTTTAAGTACTTGTTCTGGTAAAAGACGTAGACCACCGTCGCCAGAAGGGAGTAGAGGAACGTGACCACGCCCACTGTGACAAAAAACTGAGCAGCTGATGAATAGTCGCCATCCAAGAAGAGAATCTCCTGCCTCTTTGCATCACATAAGGGGGCCTTGAAATGCACCTGGTGTAGCCTGCAGAGGAAGAGCAGGTCACCAATCAAACTTAGCAGGCTATGTTAGATTGCTTAGTTATTTAGTTGGGTGGGTGATACATGTCTGCTGTCAATCTGGATAAAACCGTTACAGTCTGCTTGCATTGGGGACACTGGGGCAACGACCCCTCAGAGCCAGCAGATGGAGCTGTGGTGAAAAATGTTTTACTGGAGGTCTCATTCAAGTGATGTCATCTTTTAGTTTGATGATATTTCATTATGGTAATCATAAAGTCATATTCAAATAAATATATTTGTTAGCAATGAAAGTAAAATAGGTCAAATAAGTAAAATAAAACAAAAAATGAATTGTTTTGTTACAGTATATTTCATTGGCCATTTTTCCTTTCATCTGTTTTATGTTTGGCTTTACTATAAATTTTTTATTTGGTTTAATTATTGTTATTATAGTTGTGTTTTAGGGCTGTCTCAAGGCACAGACAATACACGAGATTGGTTCTACGAGAATGAAACGAGACAAGATTTTAACATTACATTTAAGAAAAGTACAATAAAAAATATAAAAAATATATGAAAATATATGTGTGTGTGTGTATATAGCGGCCCCGCCTCCACCCACCAAGACAAAGAGACTGTATGACTGACAAAAGGGCTAATTCCTTTCATGCCGTTGTTCTGTGGGACAAATGCGCCAAGGTGCTGAAACCAATGCACAGAGTGAACCCTCTTCCTGCCTGTTTGGAGAAGGGAGATGAGGAAAACAGCACATGGAAATATATTGAGGCCGGCAAAATGATCCAGTTCATTTTAATTTATTGTGTGATTCATTCATTTAATTATTATCATCCCAGGCCTAGTGTCCACAAGATATTTTTTTTCTGATTGAGAAATCTTGTCATGTTTTATCTTGTGGCACCCCTGGTGTTTTTGTACACCTTCTTAAATTACTTAATTTTGCTGTAATTTTGGTATTTTTATTATTATTTATATTTTGCTCTTTGGCAGCTGGCAACCACTTTGTAATGTGCAATACCACCACCTACAGGACAGGAGTGTTATTAAACATTGTCCAAGATGTCTTTCGAGTCTATTTAACCTCTAATAATGGAATGTTATGTACTTTAATAAAGTTTTATTATAAAATAAATACAGAACAATAAATAATAGTAATTATAATAATCTTTACCACTCATTTATACTATAATAAATGATATACTCGTTTACATTTATTTTAGTGTGATTTGGTGTTGTTATTGTAACATTTAATCATGGACAGGCTGCGGGACATCATGTTCTATTGCCTTATAGTCAGGATATGAGCACCAACTTAACTTCCTTAAAGGCTAACAGCTCACATTTGGTTTCCAGTACCGTGTCATTAATATTGTATAAAATTGCATCACTTTGTCCACCAATCCAATTAGCTGTGGCCACATGCCGTAGTTTGTTTTTTTGCTTTTTGCCCCGTTGCCCGGCTGCTGCATGTGAGAGAATAGTAGTACTTTTGTGTACGTTTAAAGACACATGACATGACGCATGAAGTGTTAATGAGATGCTGGGCTGAAAGTGACAGTGACTGACAGTGAGGCAGAGGCGTTCACTGTCACTGCAGCGCAGAATCAACGTCTAATCCACTTCTATTGGACATTTCCTCCCCAGAAACAAAGTGCTAGTGATGACTGGACCTGTGGACTAAACCTTGTCTAAGTCACTCAGTGTGCATGCAGGGATTTTTCCCCTGTTTGTCCTTAATGGCACTCTAAAAATATTCCACCAAAGTGCTCATCTCCACAATGCATTATTGCACTGTTGCCTAAACGAGCTTAGCTCATTTATGATGTGGAGGGAGGACAGGCGAGCCGGAAGTCGGTCCAATTTAAACTGCTTTGTGTGTCGAAGGATGTTTCACTGACTCCATCATTAGACCAAAATGCACTCGGAGCCAGATCAGTCAAGATTCTAACCTTAAGTGGTCCCTTTTGACGCGCCAGAACGTTTTCACTATTGATCTTGTCTAGCAGCGTGTACCCACAATGCCATGGGGCTGCTTGCTCACAGACAGCTTCATTTAGTGACAGGAAGCCGAGAACATCTCTTTCTCTTGAAATCCAGCTCCAGTAACTTATTTCATCCACTCTTCTAGAAAGTGCTATATCAGATTAATGGGCTGTCACAAACCGTATATCATCAGCAGTTATTTTGCCATCAGACAGTTTTAGCAGACGTAAATACAATGTTGACTAATGCCCTCTAATGTTGATTACACTGACGTATAACATTCTGCTGTATTAATAATGTAAAACGTTCCCATCTGCAAATGTTCAATGCCATCAGGTTGCTTTGAAGCATAAATAGCGCAGCAGTCTATTGTAAGATGTGCTCAAGAGAAATAAAAGTAACTAAAAATGCAAGTGTGTTCACTGACCCTCATTGCAATCAACAGTTTTTGGATCTCTGATACTGTAAATAAAGTTTGTTTATGGTTTAGTTCAGTGGTTGCCAAACTTGCATATACCCTTCAAACATTTGACCAAAGCCACATACAGTCGTCCTTCGCTCCGTCGCGGCTCCAACATCGCTTCCTCACTCTATCGGAGTTTTTCAGAAATTCATTCATAAATGATCGCTGTTTCGTAGTTGACTACGGCCTATTATTAGTCCAAAAATGCATATTTAAGCAGACATACGCTTGGCGTAAATTAAAGGGACAGTTCTGATTTTTTGACATGAAGTTGTATGGGATCCCCATCAGCATTGGACTATATCAACAGTGACTTACCCCCCCATCTGGCCCCGCGAGTCCAGTTTTGGTCGGACTTCCGTGATGAGGAACGTAGTTCTGCTTAGTTGCTGGGTCATTTAAGTAAAGAGTTTGTCTTCCGGCGTGCCCCCGCGCACTGTCGCCTCTCGACGACGCTCGCATCTTCCTCCGCTGTGGAACACACGTAAACAAGATGGCTCCGTCGCGGATGAAAATGCGAGTGTCTTCATCAAATACATACGAATGGAGAGGCGACAGTGCGCAATCTTCAAGATTAAACACTCTTAATGCACAATGTAATCATCCAACTGGTGTGGTGAGGTGTCATGGCGTAGTTCTTCGGCATAACACTGTTCATAACAATAATAATAACAATATCACTGTAACTTGGTTCACTCTGTGCATTGGTTTCAGCGCCTTGGCGCGTTTCTTCCATAGAACAACAGCATGAATGGAGTGAGCCCTTTGGTTAGTCATACAGTCTGTTTGTCTCGGTGGGTGTAGGCGGGGCCACTAATATATACACAGAAGAGTGTAACATAGTAGAAATTAAATTAGTAGATTACAATTTAGTGTCATATTTTTTAATTGTACTTCTTAAAATAGTAATGTTGAAATCTCGTCGCCTCTCGTTCTAATAGACCCAATCTTGCGTAACATCTTGTCTCGCGAATCATCTTGTAACACCTTTAACAGCTTGTGATCTGAATTCTCATTTGGTAGACCAGGGCTTGAGCCCCGGGCTTGCGCGGGTGCGGCTGACCGGATGTGTTACACACGCACCAGGTGACCAATTTTCCAGTAGGGAACGAAAAGCAAACAAATGTATAATATCAAAAGTTAATAGTGATTGTGGATAGCTTATTCAGGAATATGAGTTGATATGGCATACATAAGCTAATTTATGTTTCAAATATGACAACAAAACAATAAGAGAGACTTAAAAAAAGTAACAATTAGTGCAAAAATGTGCAAAACGTTCGTCAGCGCGACTATGAGTCGACATTTTATCAGTGACTAGAATAGTAGAGTAGTTTACCTGAAAGGATAGCCAAAATCAATGATGGCGCTCCTGTTACTCGGCCTACTGTCTGCACAGTCCACTTTAACCTGGAGGTGCCCATAGTAGCCTCCACATGTTGCAAACGCACAAATGGCAAAAATCTGGAAAGAGAGAATTGGATACGAGTATTACGAGGACAAAAACATTCATCTGCATGAGTGAAATCAGTACCCGGGGGGTGAGTGTGAGCGTGGCTTATTGCATAATGTATTCCCATCAATAAATCACAGGACCGATTATTAAAATGTCTAATTGCTTTGAAAACAAAAGCTGAATAATTTAAAGGTGGGAAGTGCTGCTCACTGTGCACTGGGGGGTCGCCGCAGCAGTGCTGGCTAATTGATTTTCCATCAAATGTTTGGAGAACTGTGCCATCGCCATATTTGCTCACTTGTACATCAAAGCAAATATTGAAACATTTACTCTTAACCGCCTGCTTGTATAGGACACATCAACAAGCTGCAACAACTGAAAACTACTTTACGCTTGAAAACATGTACTGCGCCTTAAACCTAACTAATCTACGGTATGGGTAAATAAAAGGATAAAAAGACACTTACCGGGGCAAATATGACCATACACATTTAAAAATCCCAGAGATGTGCGGCCAATGTCCACTCAGTATGTGCTGCTTTTGTCATCAGGCTAAAGATGTGGACGATAAGAGGAGAGCATCCAGCGGATGGGAGGGCTCACATATGAGGGACACTAACTTCCCAAAGGAGGAGCCACACACACATTCCTGATCAGAATTTTAAGATCGGTTGAACAATCGCAAGAATTGACATTATGCGTCGGAAGTAAAGCTTCAAAATACAAAAAGAAGAAATTGGAGTGAGAAAAAAATGTTTTTGAGTAAGCAATTTATTGCAAAGAAGCATTAAAGCGATACAGGCTTCTCACCAGCTGATCAAATGTTTAAGTCCATAACTAAAAAAACAAAACAAAACCACACTTAAAATAGAAAAAATAAATTAGTCCATAATGAGTAACTTCACCACTTCACCATTCTTGTTAATCATCTCAAAAATAGTTGTGGGCTTGCTTGATGGCTCATGGGAATGTTGCTCCAGGTGGTGAAGAGGGCTCACATCCACTGTCTGGAACTGATGTTCATTTTTGTAAACTTCCCTTGCCATCCACGCCCAAATGTTCTCCATTGGATTTAGATGAGGGGAACACACAGGATGGTCCAAAAGAGTGAGCTTATTCCTCTGGAAGAAGTCCTTTGTGAAGTGCAGCGTTGTCCTGTTGAAAAAGCCAGTCATTACCACACAGACGAGGGCCTTCAGTCATGAGGGATGCCCCCTACAACATCGCCACATAGCCAGTTGCTGTTTGACACCCCTGCACAAACAGAAGCTCCACTGTTCCACTGAAGGATCATGACGGCGCCCCCTCTACTCTGCTGTGTGGGAAAACCCCTCAGGTGGGATCTCCTTGTCACGCCAGTAACGTTGGAAGCCATCAGGACCGTCACGGTTACATTGTTTCTCTACAACTTTCTTCCACCTTTCAATGTCCCATGTTTGATGCTCTCCTGCAAATTCGAAACGGATAATTTTGTGGCGTTGAAGGAGACGAGGCCTTTGAAGAGGCCTATGAATCATTGAAGGCTTTCTTCTAAAAAGCTGTAACTTTATTTTGTTTTGTGTGTTTCTTATAATATTATGCTTTAAAAAAATTCATTTTGCTTTAATATTTCTACTTTATGCAATTAAAATGTCATTATTTTTCCTCTACATTATTCTCATAAAATTACGACTTTTTCTCTTAATATTTTGACTTTATTCTTGTAAAATGACTGCTGGTTTTTCCATTTTTATTGCTGTTGGTAGTTTTCTTGTTAAATCATTTTTTTAGATTGTCAATAAAAAAACAGACACGGGGCACAAATGACACCCATGCTATGACCAAAGGCACAAATTCCAAAGGAAGAATGCTCAAAAACTGGCATAAAAATAAGGAATCTGAGGCCAAATTATAAGTTTTTGAATATTACCAATATTTTCAGGAAAAAGGTGCCCTCTAAAGTTGCAAGAACTTGGGAATTTCAACCACAATTGTGCATGACGTCCCCGCGTATACAAGACTTCATCTTGTCCGTATGTTTTGCTTTTTCTCACTTTGGCAACACTAATTCAAAAGGCCGCCCACACAGCAGCCTCTCAGGGATTACATCACATGCAGCAGAGTGCCCTGATGCCACTCAATTTAATGGCCCAAAGGAAAACAATGAAAACCAGGACATTTTCATTATTTTCTACAGACAGCCAGGGCAGATGATCCATGGTAAAACAGGGCATTTAGTGCTCTTGTATACTTTAAAGAAGTCACTCCTTGTTAGAGCACAGCAAATTGTACAAAAAGTACGGAGACATTGAACAGTTGGACATGTGCATTCAAAAATTTAGTGAAGGTCAAATTAAGACCAAGTAGAGCACATGTGTCAAACTCGTGCCCTGGAGGGCCGAGACGCTGCAGGTTTTCTCTCCAACCAATTTCTTCAGCAGGTGATTTAATTGATGAGCTCCTTCCCTCAAACTGATGGTGTTGATCATTAAAATGACCTGCTTTGGTGACTGACTGGAAAGAAAACCTGCAGTGGCTCAGCCCTCCATGGCACGAGATGGACACCCCTGAAGTAGAGCAACGCAGAAAAACTGCAGTACCAAACAATGAATTGCTTTGCTGACCTCTTCTGGTGCCAAGTGTACATTGCAATTAGATTCCCAGATATTGGCAGCGGCAGGTAATGCTGGTTCGATCAATGGATCAATTATTAGGGCTGTCAAAAATAGCGGCGGTAACGAATCTATTTTCTAACTAATCTTCTCACAATTGTGAGTTTGAGATACATAGTGTTGGCGACGTGTTTTCAACACGTCTCCAGTTTGCTCAGCACTGGAACGACACTTCCTATTGTCACTCGACGACCGCGAGATGCATTCATGCACACTCCGAACATCACAATAGCGTCTTGTGCGTGTATGTGTGGTCTAAATAAACAGAAATAGAAAGAAAAACAACAATATATATATATTTTATACTTATCACTCACTTTATAACACTTAACGCGGAAGTACAACTTGCTGCATTTAAGTATGCTCGGAAATCCCAGAAAATACAGTCAATACGAGATTTCAGCTAAAATGACCCGGTGTCTTTGAACGAAACCCTCATTGGCCATAATAACACGGTTAAAGTGTGATTCAAATGTTCTGCTACTATTAAAGTAAATAGATTTTCAGACATGTGCGCTATCTTTTAGCTCGATTTAAATGTAATAAATTTAATACATACAAATATGTATAATCCTGTTTTATAATAAAATACATAAAAACATGGGCATATCTCAGACATTGTTGCAAATGGCGATGAATCATGACGAATTAATTTGAAAGCCGTGATATATTTGATTAAATAAGTTCATCAATTATTATATTGTCATTATTATTGTTCATGGTAGTATTTTTACGTCATTATTAAACGGATATAATACACAGTTTTCTCTTGTATTTATTAAAAATAACAAAAAACAATAAACAATAACATTTAAAAAATAAGTTTGTATAACTTAATAAACACTTAAAACACGTTATGTCATTTTCCTGTAATGAGTTTTGTGATATGACATCGCCGCTTCACTTCAAATGTAGTTTGATGATGTAGCCAAAAGAGGGCAGCACCAAACTATCTCATTGGATAATACATTACCCCCCACCACCCACCCCCCCGGCCCCTCTTCACAGCAGCACAACAATGAATCCCTCATGCAGTTGAACATGAGCATTCCAATCCACTCACTCTTTGATGCACTGAAAATTGAGTGTCCAGATGACGAGTTGCTATATGGGTGGAGGGATGGTGGTGGTTGGCGGGGAGGTGTGTGTGTGTGTGTGTGTGTGTGGTGGGGGGGGGGGGGGCTGCCATGTTAAAGTGGCTCCATCCTCTCTCTGCATTATTAATGAATCTTTTTCTGGCATCATCTCTCTGATCTAGCCTGAAAACGGTGGGAGGAAAGAGACAAGCATTAATCTGGTGGCTTTTTTTTTTTTTGGACAGGCCCCCCCACGTATCCGAGCTACTATCCCTGCAGGCATGTTTAAAGCTTCGTCTTTGGATTTCTTTTGAAATGAAACCACACAATGACTGAGGGCCTGAAAGTGAACTGGTAAAGAGGTTCAACCCACATTTGTTGCTGGTAAAAAGCACAAAGCATAACATTGAAAGCGCCCCGTTTTTGGATAAACTGGGTGGAAATTACAATTCCCTTTTCTATTCTGGGAGCAAAATGTGGAGGACTGTGTTATGTAAAAGGATTTGTCTGGGAAAATGGGCTCCTCCTTGCACCAACAAGCCAATTACGACTGTTGAAGTCACTGCAGCCTCAGCCTGTGTGGTTAAGCCTCTCACTGCACACACACACACACACACACACACACACGCACACACACACACACACACACACACACACACACACACGCACAGAGGCAGACAGGTGAAGCAGCATGCACACGTGTTTGCGGTGCAAGTGTGTGGCATTGTGTTTGAGAGCTGCAAGGACCTGCAACACTGACACTGACCTTATTCCATCAATCTCACATTTAAAAAAAAAAGCAGCAGCATTTAAATATTTCAAAGAGCTCTTGCTGAGAAGCTTTCAGCCTGTGTGCCCGTGTTCGTGGACTGTATGCGTGTTTCAGCATGCATGGGTGTGCGCATACTACATGTGTTCTTGTGTTTGTGTTTAGTACTGTATGTGAGTTTGTACCATCGCTGTCCAAAGAAAAGCATGTGTCTACAAATTATGTGAGCTGTTTCTTCTTATACAAAAAAAATATTAGGGCTAGCAGATCGGCTATCAGTACCAGTATCAGTATCAGTATCTGCTGACCAACATTATCAGATGATACAGTCGTCCCTTGTTTACAGCGGTTAATTAGTTCCAGATGAATGAATTTCCTCAGTGTAGGATTCAATGTTAATAAATTGAATATTTTTGTACGTAGAGCATAAGAAACCTGTTTATGATTTTCTAAATACGGTTTTTAACATTATTAGAGCCCTGTAGACATGAAATAACACCCCTATAGTCACTATTAGACTCCTATTATTCATTGTTTACACTGGATTACAACAACTATTATGCTACAGGGACTCTAGCTAGTAAGCTAGTGAGCTAACCAGTTAGCCTCGAATATACAGTATTTTTTCTAAACTTAAAAGAAAAGTACACTTTTTTTTGTAATTTTGGCCATCATCCACAATCCTGATATGAGACATGACACTCTTTTTTTTGAGTTCTGAACATATAAGAACAGCTAAAAAGAGGCAGCTCATTACTGCACGTAATGGGACACACAAATTCTGCCTACAAAGCCTGCTATTAAAACACCTTCAAAAAACGCCAACAAGGTTTTATGGTTTTACATCCATACTGTGAGCATGTAGTAACAGCTACCTTCATGATAACATGGAATACTCACAGTATGTTGCCGTATTTCGATCATTTTAACTTGTCAAAATGTGTCTTTGGCACGCTACATGCAGGGCTTGAAGGAAAGTACATGCACTTGTCTTGGTGACTTTGTGTAACAATGAGTTTATGTTCACCCACAGTGTGTGTTTGTGTGGGTTGTGCGTTTATGTTGACTTACGTTTATCTGTCCCGCTACCCAACATCACTATAAAACATTCCATGCTTCCCTCAATCAATTAAAAGAAGGCTTCTCACAGTGAGGCAGGTCATGAATATATTTATACGCAGATATTGTGTGATATTTCAGCCGTGCCGCAGTGTCTGCTTCGTCACATATGTCGCCTGTGTCAGCTCTCCAAGGACGCCCACACGAGCTACAACAGTGGGCTCGTGTCCTCCAATCAAGTCTCCTGTTTTGGATTTTTCTTGTAAATCCAAGGATAGTCTCGGCGACGACTATTAATTATTGATATATAGCGTCGGGGTGAAGTAAAGTTCAAATGTTTAATATTGTCTTGCTCCATTAATATCAGCGCATATCTCAAGAAGCAGCCAGTTTATTATCCCGCTTAATCTCTGCTGCTGCAGCAGGGATTTTTTTTCTCTTACATCAACATTTATCTGATGGCTATGCTCCTTCTTAACCTCCATGAACACTCCACGCTCTCTCTGGACCTGACCAATCACAAATTTAAAATGGTCAAGCAGAGTTTAATTGAACTGCATTTGGAGAATCGAGGAGATTCTCTCAACCTCAGAAACAGATTCAGTCCCGATCAACACCTTAAGACCATTTGAAAAATTGCAAGAATTTACATTTTGCACTGTTGGACCTTAAGGAAGTTCTAAGTAGAGCTTCCAACTGCAAAAAGAACAAATTGGAGTGAAACAAAACAAAGAAGAAAAATGAGTAAGCAATTTATTTTTATTTATTAAGCGAAATGGGCTGTTCATCAGCTGATCAAAAGTTTAAGACCATAGTGTCAGGCTCAGGGAGCTGTGTTTCTTGGATCCCGAAATGCAGACACAGAGATGAGTCCAAAAGTTCCAGATATATTTGATGTAGAAACAGTGGAGGCATAAAACAGGAACTCAGGGCGACGGTGCAAAAACTAAGGAGGGCACAGCGGGCAAAAAACAAAGACAGCACTGAACAAAAAGGTAGTGGAACTACCGCATGCGCGGGACGGAGATCTGGTGCAGCAGGACGACTGAGCTGGTTGGAGTGGTGAGATGAACTGCAACAGGAGGATAAAGGTAAGTGGTAGCAGGAGAAATACACATGGTCTGGAAGCGCAACCATGCAGAATAATCCAGCGCTGGCTGGCTGCAGGTGAGGAGACTAAAAAGGGTGCTGATTGAAAACAGCTGCAGGGAACCGGTAGCTCCGCCCAGCACAGGAGCCGTCACAATCTGAACAAGTCAACGGAGGAGAAGTGAGCAATGACATACAACATAAACGGAAAGAAGCACAAAACTACAACAGGCGACAAGTTTCACCGAAGAGCGTGACGCATAGCTTAAAAAAAACCCTGAAACGACCCCTAAAATAGAAATAAAATGTTCAAAAAAGGACTCAGGTTCTTGTTAATGAGCTGAAAAATGGGCTTGGGCATTCTTGATGCCAGTGTTTCCAGGAGGCTAGTGGGAATGTTGCTCCAGGTGCTGAAGATGGCTTCACGGAGGGCATTTACTGTCTGGAACGTCCCTTGCCATCCATCTCCAAGTGTTCTCAGTTTGATTTAGATGAGGGGAACACACAGGATGGTCCAAAAGAGTGAGCTTATTCCTCTGGAAGAAGTCCTTTGTGAAGTGCAGCGTCATTACCACACAGACGAGGGCCTTCAGTCATGAGGGATGCCCCCTGCAACATCTACACATAGCCAGCTGCCATTTGACGCCCCTGCACAACCTGAAGCTCAATTGTTCCATTGAAAGATCATGACGGCGCCCCCTCCACTGTGCCGTGTGGTAAACATCTCAGGTCGGATATCGTTGTCATGCCAACAACGTTGGTAACCATCAAGACCGTCAAGGTTACATTTTTTCTTATCAGAGAAAAAAACTCTCTTCCACCTTTCAATGTCCCATGTTTGGTGCTCTCATGCAAATTCCAAATGGGCAATTTTGTTGCCTTGAAGGAGACGAGGCCTTTGAAGAGATTTTCATCTTAGAAGCCTTCTTTGGCAGATGGTGTCTGATGGTTACCGGACTGCACTTGGCACCACTTCTTTCTTTTGTCATCAAGAGATGATGACAGAGTGAGTACCTGACACAAAATGACATTGAATCCACATTTTTACCAACATTTTGGCTTTTAAAGGCCGTGGTCTTAATCTTTTGACAGCCTATTTCACTTTAATGCTTGCTTGCTTAAAACAAATGTTTGTCTCACTCGCATTTCTCCTTTTTGCATGTTGAAGTTCTACTTAGAACCTCCTTAAGATCCAACAATGCAAAATGGAAATTCTTGCCATTTTTCAACTGCTCTTAAGATTTGGATCAGGAGTGTAGCTTCGATAGCTCTGATTGCCTTTCAGGCGGTGAGGGACCAGTTCAGAGTCTGCCGACATAACAACGTGATGAGAACTGACAGTACTTTTCTACAATGATGATAACATGAATGATGAGTTGCTGCTGCTGATGACCCTGACTGTGTGGTCCTCCCTCCTTAGGTCCGGGGTCGCCTGCACAGTGCCAGCACACACACACACGCACACACACACACACACACACACGATTTGCCCAGTTTGTGATGTGCAATGTCAGCATGCACTTCAGCACACTTCCCCCCTGAGATCCAAGTGAAGGCGACAGCTGCTGGGCATTTGCACATCTGACCAGCAGAATCCCTGGTGCTAAGCATGCTTTCAAGGACTCCTCTAGCTGCACTTCCAGTCGGCCTTAAAGTAGTCCACTATACTGTATCCGCTTTATACAGTCTCCCCTTGTGTGTGTGTTCTGTGTTTCCCCGTGCTGTGCTCAGCTCCATACGTGATCAATTCCTGCCGGCTAAGACAGTCAGAAGACGATAATCCCCTTTGGTCTTGGGCGACTGCACACTCTTGAGGTCCCACGGGGAGACCTGGCATTCTCCAAACCTTTTAAACATGAATAATTAAGTGATGTTCTCAGTCCTGCGCCTATACGTCAACGAGAGTGTGTACACATTAAATGTTGATGCTCTTTATGGTCGGACAACACCAGGCCCACTCTGCAAATGTCCATTCATTTTTGTCTGACAGGAACATTAATGACATCATTGCCTTTGGACCTAGCAGGAAGAATCATATATTACCTGTTATGATTGTGTCGCACCGGTGAATGATGTTTGCATCGCTATCATAGGGGTGTCACGGTATTCGTAATCTGATTTTTCAATATGTACCATGCGGTCCATCTTTTGGCTAGCGGCAGTCATGGATTGCAACAGAGCTTGTAAACCCTCTTCCGTCATTAAAATGCCACTGCTTGGGCTTCCCGGAGGGGATAAAACGGAAGCATTGTTTGGTAGAGATGGGGAACGGGGCTACAAACTGAAACTATTAATGCTGCACTTCACTACAATAAGGTGCATTTCCGTTCTTCAAATGCTAACTGTAAAACTTGTCTGCATCGTTGCACAAAAAATTATTATATATTATTTAATATAAAAAAAATGTGCATACAGTGGAACGTGGGTTACCGTCCACCCCGGTTAAAGTAAAAAATTTACAGTAAAATTGTGCCTCGCTTTGCGTACGTTTTCCAGTTAGCATGCAATATGGTGCGGCTCTTGTTTTTTTAATGTATTTATCACAAAACGTCCTGTTAGCATGAGCAAAGTGAAATGGGATGTTCATCAGCCTATTTCACTTTGCATTTTGAAGCTCTCCTTAGAACCTCCTTAAGATCCAACAGTGCAAAATGTACATTCTTGACATTTTTCAACTGCTCTTAAGATTTTGATCAGGAATGTATATGTGATGTCATATAAGTAGTAACCGCCCTTCGATCCTGGACTGAAAATATTGCTCCAGTTATTATTGCCAGTCCCTTAAAAGTCACCTGTGATGCAAAGGTGACTTCTCAGTGACGTTATATGTGTCCCTCGAGCCATGAGCAGCAACCGTGAGAAAAATCAATCATCTCTCTCACTTGTTTGCTCCACTTTTGAGAGAGGTGGCGCTCAAATGCGCGCTTTTCAAGTTGCGGCTTTTCATGGCATCATTAAGGAAAAACCTCCTTTCTCATGGACATGATACGGGCCCGCCCTGTGTATACGCGCACCACTTCACAGAGGACACAAAAAAAAATCAGGTTTCACTACACGTTGTAAAATAAAGCCTGGAGTTCTGCCAATTATCCATCAGGAGGTTGCACACGTGGAAGCTGCACGTTTAATCATTCTGTTTTTCGACAGCTATAAAGCTAAGCTGCCTAATTTATCTGCAGGACGGCTAACCCTAACTCTAACCCTTTTATGGTGCATATGGATGCTGGTTGAGAAACATCAGCATAATCCCTCCATTTAAACAAAGGGCAACACTAAATACAGACGGTAAGATAACCATCATCAGATGCACTGCAGTGCTGCCTCAGTTGCACATACTGTAGGTGTGCCTATTAAATGGACAAGTCAGTGTACAAACTCCACACCAGAGGGAGCGTGCTTGTGCACCTGTGTCATCTTAAGTCACGCAGGCTGACACTTTGTCACTTTAATCAGGTCAACGGGGCCGCGGGTTGTGTCAGGAAGTGAGACAGCGAAGGTGTTTCGGGTTTGCTGCACTCCTGCATGTTCATCTGATTCACAGAGCTGGTCAATAACTCTGCCTCTGCAGTTATGGTAATGATAAAATGGACTATACAACAAATAATGTATTCTTTAAACTGTCTTCTTTACTTGCGTATCTTGCTTGCTGCTGTAAAGAGTGAATTTCCCCACTGTGGGATAAATAAAGTACAAATAAATAATAATAAATAAAAACTTGTAAAAGGGACTTTTTAGCGATGTTTCAACAGGAACATTTGCCCCCGGAGCCTGTTTATGAGCACCGATCATGAGAAAACTGAATCATCTCACCCCATTTATTTGTTCTACTTTTGAAAGAGGTGGTCCTTCCTCGTTCTCGCATCTTTGTAAAAAAAAAAAAAAAAAAAAAAAAAAAAAAAGCAAAAAAAACAGGCTTTGCTGCACATCTTAAAATGAAGCCTGGGGCTCTGCCAACTATCCATCAGTCAGGTACAAATGTGGGAGCTGTTCGTTGGATCATTTTGTTTTTCTTCAGTGAATAGGCTAACCTAGCATGATGTTACAGTTAAAATGTGAGTGTAATATTAGCACTGTAGCTAACATAGCTATGCTAATGCTGCTAATGTTGGTGTTCTCCAGTCCAAATCCTTAATACTATGTTTTCTATGGCATACAGTGGTCAAGTAATGAGTTACAGTAAATTTGTAGAAGTGGATCAAGTGCACAATAGCGCTTCTTGGAGACGCACACACTGTCACAGACAGACGTGGACAAACACAGCTTGTTAACATTCAAGTGTTCCCATTAGGGCTTACAAAAAGCACTTTTAATATGTCTAAATTGTAGCATAAAAGCTTTATTTTGGGCAACACACTTCCAATTGTATTGTGGGACATCTGAGACTTATTTAAAATTGTTAAAAAATAGTGTGATATTAAATACTTGTTGGCTTTAATACAGCTCTTGGGTCTAGCTGGACTGCGTCGCTGTAGTGTACTGTATGTGATGTTTTATTGCCATTTTGGCATAGACTGTCTGCTTTACGACATTATGATCAAATTTATGACAATAAGATCATCTTTTGACAAAAAGTAACATACACGAGGATAGTAGTTTGGTATGAACGTGGTGCCTGTATCAGGATTTTATATTTCCTGCCAAGGGAGGCCAGCCCAGCTCATAAACAGTCTGTCCCATTTGGGTTTTTTATGGCTGCTGCGCTCCATGCAGGTCTCAGCATTCCCTGCTGGCTGGCATCACAGGATCCCTTGCACGGCAGCCATTTTAGGTGTACCACTGCTGCCTCCAGGAAGCTCAGAAAAGCATCCTTAGCCACTCCGTTCAGGACCAGGGACAGCTCTGTACTGCACATGCGTACAGCGAAAGCGAGTGAAGGGGCCATCGCCTGAATCACCACCGCCCCCCCCTAAACACCCTTCCCTTCATATGTGCCCCTCCCCTTTCTCCTTTCCTCTCATCTCACCCCTCTCCCTCCCCCTCGCATCCGCAGCAGGGACTGGCCAATAAAAGAGAGAAAACACGTAAGCATCGACGCTGGCTCGGCGCAGGCGGAGGATGCTCAGTGTGAAGCGGCATCATCTCTCAGCACCGCTCATATCTTCCAAGCCACCGAGTGGTACTTGGGCCTCTCCCCTGTCCGGACCGCGGCTCTCATTCATCCTGCAGCCACACCACTAGCGACACACCACCCGGAGGTGAGGAGGTTGGGGGGGGGGACCTAATAGTAGAAGGTCAGGATCCTGTAGTAGGAAGGTCATCGCCTCAAGAGCAAGATGTTGGATCCGTCGTCCAGCGAGGAGGAGTCTGACGGGATAGTGGAGGAGGAGACCAAGGAGGTTATGGCCCCCCAAGCCGGATCCCGCATCTCCCCGAGCAGGACCAGCGAGAGCTCCGGCGGACTGGCGCCTAGCAGCGGCCGCAGCAGCGCCCGCCCGACCAGCCCGAGCCCGTCGGCCGCCAGCGAGGAGAAGGACGACCTGGAGAAGCTGCAGAGAGAGGAAGAGGAGCGCAAGAAGAAGCTGCAGCTTTATGTGTTTGTCATGCGATGCATCGCCTATCCGTTCAATGCCAAGCAGCCGACAGACATGGCGAGGCGGCAGCAGAAGGTAAGCACCCCCCCCACCTGCTCTTCGTCTTCCTCTTCCTCCATCGTTAATAAGCACATGCTGATGAGACGCCTCCTTTCACAAGGCAGATGTTGTCATTGATGACCTACATAAGCTACAGTACGGATGTGGGGGGAGCTGGAGGGAGGAGGGGGTGGGGCTATCGGGTATATAGCAGCAGGGAATTCAACACACCTCCAGTTTGTTTTTGGTGCAAAAAAAACCACACACACACACACAAAGCATGAGTGGGAGCACATTGAAGTAGAGCTCCTATAGTGCCAAAGAAGGACACATGGTGGTGCAGAGCTGCACGCACAAAGCTCCCAAGTGAGATCAATTGTGTGCAAGGGCGTGCAAGAGGTGGTGGGTGGCCTTTGGATATGGGAGAGCCTTGCCTTTATCAGCAGTACAATGAATGAAGCCCTCCTCCCCATTCATTTGGCCTCCCAAGGTGACTTTTAGGCTCAGACCTCTGGAGGAAGGTGCCTTCATTAGCATCCTCCTCTTCAGATGGAGAGCGACTGCAAATCCGTGTCATTACAAAATGTGAATATTCACTTTCATACAAATGTTCAACATAAAAACTCTCGATTTGTTTGAATGACCTGATATGGGGTGCGCAGCCTGGTTTGAGACTGCACGAGTCAAAGTCAACACAGTGTTGAAATAATTCAAATCAACAATACATGCATCACATGACAGGAGGAGACAAGAGTATCCTCTCACATTGCACACTTGCATCTAACTTGCCGTCTTGCTCGAGACACAGCTAAGCAACATACTGTACGGTCTGCATTTTCTGCTGACTCATGCGCAAGTGCATGTGGGAGGCATAAAGCACCACGTTTCCACTTATTTGTTTTGTTTGTAGTGCCATTTGGCGGGGGTTACCGACAGTCTAATGCATGCTTAGTAATGCACTTTTATAAATCTGGCAGCCACGAAGGCCTTTGTGCTGGCGGGACAAACAATCCAAAAGGAAGTAAATCCGGAGCAGGATGTCTGTCTAGAAAATTTAGTTTTGTCCACATTTCAGCAAATAGATTCCCTTTTGGAAAGTCATCACCCCCTTCGGCAAAAATGAATGGCATAAAGCGCGTTTATGAGATACTTGTAGTGTGAAAGAGACCCTTAACAATTACAGAGCGTTAACGTCTATTTGGTGTCATTTCAATGGAATTGTATTGCAATATTTGCCAACCTCAAATATAGTCTTAAACCAGCACTTCACAATTATTTTCTGTCATGCCCTCCCTAGGCCCCCACCCGATTTTAAATACTATTGAGAAACTGATACCTATTTATTTATCTGTACTGTACAGACTGAACTCGAACCTGAAACCAGGAGAATGCAACATATTGGAGAGCTGTGAGGCCTACAAGCGTACTCAAGAGTCAAAGTGTAAATTGAATACAATCAATTTGTACATGTTGGCAGGTCTGCACTAACATTGAAAATGCTCCTTGCCTCTCAGGAAAGAGCGCCCCACTATTTGAGGAACACTGTCTTAAATGGTCATTTATTAAGCACATTTCCTATATTAGCTACTATGGATTAGTCACAGAAACGTGATGAAGCTATTTTTTATGAAAAAATAAAAAAAAGACGACTCAAAGCCAAAGGAAAACATATGGAGCGGCTCCATGGTAATCCATTATTAGAGGCTCTGGCACACAGGCGGCGGCAGCCAGTGATGGACTATCACAGCGAAACAGGCGGGGGTTCAAAGTACGTCAGCCCCACTGCTGCGTCTTCGACGTGCCGCTGTAACCTTGTGAAAGGGCGACACAAAAACGCTTCCTTTTGAAAGACGATGCAGATATTGAGCGTCGAACTCTTTCTGCTGTTCATATTTTATGCGGGGATACATGTTTGCATGCGAGGCTTAATTGTCTGGGGACACACTTAAACTAATTTACACTAAAGGATATGTTGGGAGGAAATTTTAGAGGATGTTGATGGATATAGATTGTGTCCACATGCTTTCATTCCCGCTCCTTTTTTCTTCATTATCATCCACAGGCCCCGTAGAATTGGACAATATGGCTCATATAATGAAAACAAATATTGCTCATTACTGGACATGAGATGCCTCGTAATAAGTGTTTGTGCCTTGCAGGCTTTACATTACATTTGAATGCAACATGATGAATATTGGGCTAGCTGTAGCCCCATGTATACAATCCCGGCTATACTTTACCACACCAGACGCTTTGTTCAAATTTGATTTGAGAATCCATTCAATCAACCACAAGAGGAGAATGGATGACAGCGATGGGCCTGCTTTGGTTGAAAACTTCAAGGTCTCAGTAGCAATATGCATTACCTGTATTGTAGTATTGAGCAAGCGTGTACGCAGACTGGACACATCGTTAGGTAACAGTAATAGTTACACCGGCGCAACCAAATGATAACAGTAATGTCAATTTCCCACTGTTGTCTGACCTCGAAAACCACATAACCAAATGAAGTGGTCATTAGAAAGAATTATTCTACCTCGCCCTACATATGCTTGCGTGCAACATTTCTTTCGTACAGCTACACAACCAAGTGATAACTGTCATGTAAATTTGCCACTATTGTCAGACCTCGAAAACCATATAACCACATAATGGTCATTAGAAAGAATTCTTGTACCTCACACCACGTATGCTTCCATGCAACATTTCTTTTGTACACCTACACAACAAAGTGATTACTGTAATGTCAATTTCCCACTATTTGTCCGACCTCGAAAACCACATAACCACACAAAGGTCTTTAGAAAGAAAGACATTTCTGTCTAATCTTGCAAAAGTAGATCCACAAAGATAATCCCATGGTGTTTTCTGTTTTATTCCAGTTTATTGCAGTAATAACAATTGCCATTACACTCACCAATATGAGATGTGGATGTGAAAGTCTGCTTTTACAAAGATAATGACTGCAGTCTGCAGGGTAGAACTGCACCGCAACACACTGACAGGTGTTTCTAGGACTGCATGTTGCATCTTTTCCGTAACTCAGTGTTAATACAAAGCAAGCATTGCTATCTTTAGCTGAGCAAACGTGGTAAATTATATTGGAAAAACCTGGTGACTTGTTTCGCCTTTAATCCACAACCTCAGGTGAGGTGTCTTTGCCGGTTAGCCTCTGTACTGCCCAGGTGATGGAGGTCACATGGTTTGTATGTGACGCTCATTGAAGCGATGACAGCACACGTGTGAACTGATGTTGAAGGTGTCGTGGAGGAGATGGCAGGTCATTTATGGTGACAGAGACCACATCACCTTGTTGACTGATAGCATTTTCTTCTCAAGTGGGCCTCCATTGCCTTCTGACTTCTCTTTGCTTTGTCTTGTTGAATGACAAGTTGAATACTGGGCAAGGAGCCCACAGTGAACCAGTGGTCCCAACCTCAATCGTATCAGTACATTGTTTCAGATGGCTACTCATATACATACACATTTTTTGCTAACTTCCCTAACCAACCTATTTCTTGTTGTATATTATTAAAGAGGAGGTTATTTGCTTTGTGTTGTACCCTTGTGGATTTTAGGAATACAGTTGTCCCTCATTAATTGGTTCCAGGTGAATATCGGCAAAGTAAGATTCCTTATTTATAAAATAGCATATTTTCATAGCTAGAGCATAGAAAACCTGTTCACGACCTTCTAAATACATTTTTTAACATTATTAGAGCCCTCTAAACATAAAATAACATCCCTATTGTCACCTTTACGCTCATATTACCCAATATAGTAAACATAGTAAGAGAAAATCAGAGATGAATAAGACATAATCACATACACACTCACAGACACACATCAGTGTTGCCAGGTCCACTTATTATAAGCGACTTTGGCCTTGAATTTTTCTGTAAAGTGGCTTGCAAATTTGCAAGTTCTCTGTTATTTTGGGCTTGTTTTCAGAGAGATAGTCACTTGTTTCTCTCGCGAGACCTGGCAACACTGACAAACATGCGCTTAGCCAACGGTTTGTTTTATTCAAAGCACTTACTATACGCTTATATAGTAATAATACTTATGCACTTGTGCATTATAATTACATACAAACACAGTTCTTACACACAACCACAAACCTGTGAAAACACTGCAACTTGCTCGACGATGATGGTTCTATGTTAGATACGCGTAGTCAGGCCTTTGCCTTTAAATGTATAATATGTCTTCTGAATACCTCATATTTGTATTTTAGTTCATTTAGCCACTTTCATGCTTGAAAATGCTTCATTTAGGCCAAAACGTGTACTGTACAATTTGCTTAAATATGCTTATTTTTGACTAATAATAGGCCGTAGTCAACCACAAGACGGTTATGATCATTTAATGAACGTATTTGGGAAAAATGTGATAGAGTGAAGCTGCGAAAGTCGGCGCACAAAGTGGCCAGGGACGACTGTAGAGGGTTTGTGAGTTCTTTGCATTATTATGCATCATGTATATTTCAATGTACAGTACGAATAGCTAAGAAATAAACTATTTTGGGGGGGTTCACAATTGTTTGTGTCTGCATACAGCCTCTCCAGAGGGAGGCTCTGTGATGTGAATGTGAAGTGCTACTTGGATAAAGGTTGCCCCACTGGTGCTGAGCATGGACCCAAATAAATAAATAAACAGGTCTGTCTTTCGATACATCAGATAAAGCGATGAGACACACAAATAAAATCCAGGGCCAGAAGTTTGCGCTCTTAAGTGTGTTGCAGACATAATTGATGCATCTTTGTCGAGGCATTTGTTCACTTTATCTGATAGCATATATTAATCAAGGTAGGCACGGCATTTAAGCTAATGGATGAAATACAAGTAATATAGTGAAAGACTGGATCTATAATTGAGGTGGAGGAAATAAAATGTCATACCGCCTGAATGAGGCAAATTTAATGCAATTATCCACGAGTGTGAGTGAAATTATGATAGAATATTAATTGCCTGAAAGTGTAGTGTGTTCCTAGAATTGCAGCATGTTCTCGTGAGGGTTATGAATTACGTAGGGGAATTGTTAACTATCGTCATAACAGGATTATTTCTCAAACAATGCCTGGATCTATGTGAGCTCTGTGCTTCCTGACGCATCAAGCATGGCGGCCACTCACTGAAAATGCAATATTTTGGCATAACAATGCTGTCATTTCACATTTATTAATAAATATAGTGACTTTTTTTCCAAGTAAAATAGTACTAAAAGACATTTGTACTAGAAGCTGTAAAATATGGCAAAATGGACAGTTTTCTGGGGAAAATAAGCTTTAAAACTCTGCTCAACATGGTTGAGCAGTCATCATGGGTGCATCCCATGGGACCTCAGCATACCTCAAGAGCCCAATCTGTACTGACGAGGAAACAAGAACAAGCATTTGAACAACTACGAATAGACAACCAAATTATCTGTAACGCAGGCCCGGGGGCCATTTGCGGCTCGCAGCTGTGATTTTATCGGCCCGCACAGTCTCAAAATGTAATTTAACAAAGAAACTTAAAAAAAAAACAACAAAAGCAGAAAAAATGGGAAAATCAATCAATAGTCAAAATATTAAGAGAAGAGTTGTAATCTAGCAAGGAAAAAAAGCCATAATTTCACAAGAATAAATTAATAGTATAAGGAAAAATGTCATTTTAGTAGCATGAAGTTAGGTTGGGGAAAACATGAGAAAAGTGCAGTTTTCCTTTAAGTTTGCTAGCTGTAACAATAGCCACAGAACGACTGACTCGTGTCTTGTTAGTCGAAAGAGTATTTCAGTGACATGGCAGCCGGAGATGATGCAACCTTGAGAGAGAAGTTGACCGTGGCAGAGATGAGCCAGAATTGTGAAGATTGTTTGCTGGAGAGCGTTTTATCGTTTTTTTACGCTTGAGCGACAATGAAGTTTCCTTAAAAAAAAAAAAAGATGCCTGAGGAATATTTGCAATGGGAGTTACTACACATGGTTAATTCATGCTGACACCAATTTACCCAATTTGCCAATACAGGAGGTCCTTGGTCTACGTCAGGTGTGTCCAAACGTTCTCCACCATGGGCCGTATACCGAAAAGTCAAAGGATGCAGGGGCCACTTTAATATTTGTAAATGTTTTCTTTGAATTCTATATTTTCTAAAAAGGTTCAACATACAGTATTATGAAAGACAAAGCTTTGTGTTATTTAACATTGTCAACATTCAAGCCGTTTCTCTTTACATAGTGCCTTTCGCTTTATTTTTCCCATTTTTGCAGTGGCGCCCAGACCACCTTTTGGGCACCCCTGGACTAAATGAAAAATGAAGAAACGTGTTTGCAACAAACTGTGCATTAGCTTGTAACTTTAAGCATCCATCCCTGACTGTTTATGAAAGTACAAGTCCTTCAATGATTTGCATTTTACATTAAAACGTGGACACGTGTTGCTTCTGTTCCTCAAAGCGTGCAACTTGTCGATGTTGTGTGCTGCCAGTGTCACTGCTACTACTACTACTACTACTACTACTACTACTACTACTACTCCAACAAAATGTTAGCTCAATTACCTCCAAAGATGACTTTCCAAGTTATTTTGCTGATAGGTGGCCACTTCAGGAAATGAGGAGTCCACTGGGGAAATACTTCCCCACACAAATGTGACAGCATTTCATTCACAATATGTCAATTTCCGTGAGATGCCACGTTTAACAGGAGATTCCGTTAACGTCACAATCATCGGGTCCTAGGCATAGCACTAGCTTCCAAACTTGTACCCAAGTTATACCCAAATCAGCACCTAAGTCACTCACACTGTACACAGAACATATGCAGGACATAGAAAATACATTCATAAAAAGATTAAATGCAATCATTAAACAAAACAGTAATAAAAATTTACTACTAATAAAATAAATAAAATAAAATAAAATAACAATTTGAGACCACTACGCTGCTTAGTTATCACTGTCTGTTTCACAGGCTGTTCAAAGATACCATCTTTGTCCGTGATTATGGTGTTTAAGAGTCTTGGACCGGCCTTGCAGGCAATGTTGATCAACATTTAAGAATCAGAATCAGAATCAGAATCAGAATCAGAACAGGATGACTGGGTGATACAAGGGGGAGAGGAAAGGGAAGAACAAGTGTGGGACTGGCAAAAAACCCTGGCAACATGGGCACAAATAAGCACGCTTTACAACATAAGAACCCAAAGACTTGCACCAGGGGAGGGGGAAAGGGTGGAGGTGTTCCAGCGCAGGCCGGCATCCAGCCACAGCAATTGCAGCCATATTTCGGCATGTGCTGCGGACCCTGCCTGTTCGCACTGGGGGGACAAAGCGGCGAAGGTGTGGGATGGGGGAGAGGGTGTGTGTAGCATGTGCATGTGTGTGAGTGTCCTTGGCTGCGTGTGTGTGTAGGCCTGGGGAAGTCGCTCCAGTCGCGCACAATCTTGCCTCAGTCCGCAGGGTGGGTTTACTCCGCATCGCGATAAATTCCACTTTACTTTTCTTTGACATCAGAAGAGACTCTTTTGCACATGGGAGACGGGAAAAAAGCTACCTATAAAGAACAAATGTCCTTCCTCGGTGTAGCGACGACGTATTCTTCCGCCACGCGCACCTAACTACTTCTCTTTGTCTTTCTGTGCAGCATTAACAATTCATGGGAATGTGTCATAACCACAAAACGCTGTAACACAAGGACCGCCTGTATTTTTTACGGGGGAAATGGTTTTGAAAGGCAATCCACCGATACGTGCGGGTTTACTCCTCCTCCTAAAGAAAAGAGCAAGATTCCATTTGAAGATGCAGACGGAGCCCAGAGAGGTAAAAGTGACTCACGTTGTGTATGAAACAGTCACATGAGAGTGCGGCACTAAAGGGGAGCTCATGTAGAATGATTTGCATTATTAGGTAAGCGCTTTAAATAGAGTTGTGCCTTGGAAAAGGACATCCTTTGACAATAAAAGAGGCTTTTCAGTCAGGGTCAAAGTAGGTTTCGCATGATTTCGTATCATTCGTGGCAAAGATTGTTCATCTATGCTTGGGATGGATGGATGTGGATTGAGGAAGAGTGACAGCTTAAAAGCAGCACAAAATAGGCCCTCACCTCCAGTGTGTGTAGGCGTAAATCAACACGGGTTAGAAATAACCTCTGAGTGCAAGTATTTATTGTCTAAATACATACTTTCCTGTTGGTTTTGCTACCAACCACCAGGATTAGCCACGTGTTTATTATTCAGATGATAAAGCAGCAGGAGCTGATGAAGTGAACAACACACCAGGCAACTGTTGTCAGGAGAAACGCAGCAATCGAAATGAAAATGTCACCCTGAGGAGTTTTTGCAGGACAATTTAGGATTTGAGCTTTCTCTTTTTATCCCTCACACGCCGCCTGAGTGCATCTGTGCTTGAGCGCCGCATCTCACATTCTGACGTCCGCCCTGCACCAGTTGATTTCTATTTCCGTTGTGCATGTGTTAATTAAACCTTTGTGTCCCAGCTGAGCAGACGTGCTCCCGTCTGCCATCCAAAAGCTGCAATTTAATTTGTGTAGGCCAGTGTTAAACGTCCAATACAATGTTTTATTTTCCAACCCAACCTTGACACGCCTGATGAGTAGAAGAGAGTATAAAACATTGTTTCATGATGGAGAAAATCCATAAAGCTTAAAAGGAGCTTAGGGTTAGTTAGTGTTAGCTCCCGTTTGGCCATCCAGACTGATTCATCTGCATGGCCCCTGTCAATCTTCCTCTATAAATTGCTATACAAAATGTAATCCCGTGTTCTCAGTCTATAGTAATTGTCGTATAGGACATGGAAGAGTGTAGGGATGAGCTCAGGCTGTCACCTCATGCCAACATCTGGCATGAAGTGGGTTGTATAAATATAAAAGCATTTAACGGGGAAAATAGGTCGCTCTTGCAATAGTGATTCGATACATTATTTCATTAAAGTTCACATATGGCACTTGTTCTGTTGCCTCGAACCACCTACACGTTAAAAGACCGAATGGAAGATGGTATTTTCTCCATGTTTCTCAACCATGTTATGGAAATCTTATATTTTACCATTAGGCCAAT
This sequence comes from Dunckerocampus dactyliophorus, assembly GCF_027744805.1. NCBI lineage: Eukaryota > Metazoa > Chordata > Actinopteri > Syngnathiformes > Syngnathidae > Dunckerocampus > Dunckerocampus dactyliophorus. Next base: position 3,448,218 of record NC_072826.1, read on the forward strand.
TGATTTGAACAAATATAGTATTTCCGGTCATATACATTAATGGCAGACTGAACATGTTGTTCCTGGAGCTGCTCCTTCTCTGATGCCTAGCAGAGGACTCGAAAAACCCGGGCACCTGCGAAAATACACTCACTAGACTCGCTCCAAAACGGCAGCAAGTGAATCGTGAACCTGACGTGGGCTCACGGGCTTAGTAAGCCGTGTTGGTGAGCGGGTAGGCGGACTTGTTGAGCATGTGCGAGTTTCTCCGGTGACGCAGACGCTGCATTGAGTACTAAATCATGAGTCTACGTTACCGCCATATTGGATGTGGCAATAAAGAACGAGGAATCATGTTCTGCATAGAATTGCCCCGACTGGTTTACGGTCCAAACAAGATCTTACGCGATTACCCTTCACAGGTAAGGCTGAAATAATACTTTTGATTGTATTTGGCCATGATAAGATCATTTTACAAACAGAATTAGATGACTCTGTGGCATAATGCTGCGCAGCCTCTAAACACTTTGTAGAAAGGTGCTTTATTAAGTTTGTTCCATTTTCTTGCATCTTTTTAAGGGGCAGATCTGCCACATTCAAATGTCTCGCTGCAACGAGCCAACCATCTCAATGAGGTGTTTGCTTAATGCGTATAAATGTCTATGGGAGCGTCCCTGTGGCCGTGCTTTTTTTCTCTCGCTGCGACACTCGACCCGAGTGAACCAAGTTCTGGATTTAATTTAGTAAGTGATGCGTAAAAACTTGAGTCAGTAAAAGGAATCGAGTTTACCATCACGAGAAGGTTGGTAAATTAGGAATCTGCTTGCTTGAAAAAAAATGCAAACGGATGAAATTGCATCTGAAAATGAGATGTTTGGGTGTAAAATCAATGTGTGATCACGAGCAGCTTCCATGAATGAATGGCCGTCATTCTTTCTCGAAATGATCTTTTCTATCAGTCTGAAATAATGAACACTTGTCTTATTCATGTGGCCGTGCAATAACGAACATGTGTGCCTTTTTTCTCCAGTTGGACACGTTTTGTCGTGTCGTGTTTTCCTTCTTATAAGATGTCAACTCAACATAAGATGTTTTCTACCTCGTGATGCAAAGGGCAGTTATCATGAGCGGCGAAATGTTCCCTTGAGCCATTTCTACGCTGTTATGTTGCATGAAACATTGCTTTAGTGGGAAATAACCCAGCCGTGACAGGAGCTGTGGAGATTTTTTTCCCCCCACATTAAAAGGCAGAAGATAGAGCTGTCCGAGCTGTGCAGGGATCATTACTGCATGGACAGTCCTCTGCTCTTTGGCCGAGGCCAGGAGAAGGCAAAGAGGCGCCTGGGGCACCATCAGGCGTCCTGTCAGGTGCAAACTCTGGCTCTGAGTTTTTTCTTTCCTGTGTTGTCAACAAGTGACAACACCCAGCTGAATGACTGTCAGTCTAGCTTTAGCGGGGTACACACATGAAGCGTTAACAGGTCTGAACAGATGTTTCATATGTGACAAATTGAAATGGTTTTTCTTATAGTGTATTACCCCTGGCCCTCAAGAAGAAAAACCTGTTGTTGCCACACGTCATGCTACAGGGTCATCTTCGAGAGGTATCAGGGACTTTACTTATTTTGGTGTAAAGGGGGAAATCAGACTCAAAATAGGCCAGATTATTTTTCGGCGGACAAACTCAGATTGCTTATACATACAGTCGTCCCTCGCCACATTGTGGTTCGAATTTCGCTGCATCACTCAATCACAGTTTTTCAAAAATATATGAATTAATAAATCATGCTGTTTTGTGGTTGAATTATGGCCTGTTATTAGTAAAAACATGCATATTTAAGGAAATGTTAATGATTTGTTGCCTAAATTAAGTGTTTTGAAGCATAAAAAGGCCAAATTAACTAAATAAAAATACAACATTCTCAAGACACATTCAAAGACGTTAATGAAATATAGTATGTTACACTGGTCACTAGGTGTCAGTAGTGTTACTCTAATGTTCCATGAGACACACTTGACTGATCAGACTTGACAGGCATTTACTGCAGGTGCGAATGATCTCACAACAGGCACAATAAACCTTAATAAAAATCCCTAATAAAAACACGGGGTACTTTTGTGGCCATTACCCACGCAAACTCTGAACCCCCTAGGCCCGCCTCTCTTTCAAGAGCAATAAATCCGCTAAAATTAATAATAGCTCCAATAACCGATAATACCGATACTGTGCAGTTGAGCAACTCAAGCTCTCCTTTTTTCTCCTGCCTGTGACGTTCACAGCCTGTCGTAACTTCTCCTGAGCTCACTTGTAAACAAACATTTACTTTAAGAGCAAGGACGTTGTACCAAATGCTCCGCGATGAGGGGACAAACCCCATCGATGACACAAAAAAACCTTATCAGCCACCTGAAACGGCAGTGGCGCTGCGTGTGAAAAGTGCAAAAGGTTTGCCAGAGGCCTCCGTGCCATCACACCGCCTGCTCGGAGCGTGTGCCCGAATACAGTGCGCCTTGTTGGGCCACGCCAGGTGGCTGGTCTCGCTCTATACTCCGGTTCTCCTGACCTCCGTGGCATCACACTGGCTGCTCGGAGCATGTGCCAGAATATGGTGCACTTTGCTGGGTCACAGCAGGTGGCTCCCTCCACTCTATACTCTGGTTCTCCTGATAGTAGTGATGTGGTAGTAGTAATGTCATGATATTTGATTAGGACACATCAACAGTTGGTCACATCCTAATGTGTTAAGTCTTCATTACCTTCAGGTGTGCACAAACTACAGCTAAATCTAAATAATGTAGATATAAAAAAGGTATATAAAGGTTATCGGTATCAAATTGGTCTTGAGAAGTAGAAAGTTATTGCTATTGGGTTTGAAAAAAAAGATATTGTGCATCTTTCCATCTGTCAAATTCTCTTTATTGCTTCTTTTTGCTAATGAATCGGTGGTTTTGACTGCTGTCTTTTGCCGCGACCTTTTCCAAGAGGCCCCGCTGATCATGGAAGTTCACATGTCCATGCCATTCATGTCGTAGTTGTGTCAGGGCTCATTTTCAGTAACTGCATGAGTGAGGAGCGGGCCGAATCACAATGGGTGCTGTGAGGGAGTGGGTGGTGGTGCGATAACGGATGTCTGTAACGAGAAAGGGCTTAAGCTGGCGGTGAACACCGTGTTCCCCCGTGCGCATCAGAAGCGTCACGACTAGTAGTATGACCGCACTGTGTACGGAGCGCGTCTGCAGTGCACACACCTGGCTGTTTGCTGACCCCGACAAGCGCTGTTTACTCACACAATGCTGCATTTGTGTGTTTTGGTGCAAACGCACATGAACACGTCTGCTCTGGGGTGAATAGCCTAAGCACCTGTCTTTGTGTTTTTGTGGTTTTTATGATCACAGTGGCTTTCACGGTGCTCGGCTTTTTTTTGGTGTTTGACTTTGTGCAGCTGTCATGTACTTGTGCTGTTTGCGCAAATGTGACATGAAATGTGCTTTGTGTTGTTGAAAAGCAAGAAAGGCAGCTGGTTTGTGGCCAAACATTTCTGTGCGCATTAATAAATGTTATCCTAACTGACTTCCCGTCTTTAGGCTGATATACACTCAGTGCCACTTCATCAAGTACACATGCACCATCCACTGAGATCCAATACAAGAGCGGCGCTGAATCACAAATTCTGCCAAATTCATACCCACTGCAAATAGGCATGGGCCGGAATGAGATAACCTTGGGCAAAAATATCCCGATTTGATGGTTTCACGGTATAATAATTACATCTCTAAAATGTGTCATTATGAAATATCTTTATTGAAAAGAGAAAAAAGTCAATATAATATAATACAGTATAATATAATATATGATATAGTATATAACACGATGAAATTGGAACATATGTATTTTAAATAAATAGCAAAAAATACCTGTATTCTTTCTAAATAACTAATAATTAAAATAAAATGACGTCTTTCCCTGCAACTCAAGTCACAACACAAAAAATATTTTCTTAGTAAACAAAAAGCAAAGCAACATGCAAAGAAATGCAATCAAGTGGCTCAAGAAGGTCACAACAAAAAGCATCTAAAAAAACAAACTTGTAATGTTAAGTTATTATTTCATCGTGGCAGTGCAGTGATTTGGGGGCCCAAGACAAACCCGGTCTTTGGGGCCCTCCACATCCTCCTTTTTTTATTCTATTAAAAAAAATGACTAAATGTGACAATGTAATTTAGGCCACTTTTCTCCTGCTTTTGAAATCTGTTACAGTTACCTAGCAGTTTAAGTTGCTAGTTACATAGTCAGGTTTCAGGTATATCCCCCCCCCAAAAAGGATGTGAAATATTAATGTGTATCGTCTTCTAACAAGTGTGAAGATGAGAACATTCGCTTATTTCCTGAAATAGATAAAGTCCTTAAAATCCTCCTGGGGGATTATTATTACCTAACAAGTGAATCATCTCAATGCTTTTACTGTAATTGATGAGAACAATAAGTGACATTTAATAGTTTACCGCTTTAATACTCACATCTTTGTGATGAAAAGCATCACTCTCAGCTTCATCTACTGCATTCTCCTCGGCTGACACTGACAAACGGTGCTGCTGTCCTCATGTGTACGTTTGTTGTGACTGAAAAAGGTTGACACCTTCGGCAGTTTTGATTAAAAAAAAAACTGTTTGTTTTCTACTCGCCTTCTCCTCTCCTCTGTGCCACTGGGGTAACGCCATGCCAAGAAGTTTGTTTCGCTCCTGTCTTCTGGAATAGAAAAGTCCATTACATGAGAAGGGACGTTTATGAAAGATTACGTTGCTGGATGTAGTTTGAAGCATGTGAATTAAGACTAAAACAGTAATACACTAGGAGGAGAGGTGATGAGGAGGAGATATTGAAAAAAAGGACAAATGGTTGTCGTCGGTAGACTCTTCTAAAAGAGGTAGTGTTCTGTGGGTGGTGTAGAATTAAGCAGGCTTATTAACTCTTCATAAACTTTAATCACACGCTCTGTCCGGGTTGTATCATCCAGCTAAAACCTAGCTTTCCTAGCTTTACCGGAAGCTTTCTCTGCCCAGCGTCTGTTGGTCTCATTAGCTCTAAGGCTGCCTCTTGGTCCCATTAGCAGTGTCACAGTGCCCTCTACTGGTCAAGCATGTACAGTAGCAGTATACATACTGATTCCTAAGCACTACAAGGCAAAATAAAATAAAATATAAACCAGTCGGCTTGTGTTCGTATCGGCGAGTGTTCGCTAGTCGGGTGTTCGTAAGTTGGGGACCTAGTGTATGTACTTTATATTGAAGAGAAACATCAATAATCTCCTTTTTATGGGACATTTGGGGGCGCCTGGAAATCTCGGGCCCCCAAGCAATTGCCTGTGTTTGCCTAATGGTAAGTTCGCCCCTGGTCCAGTGGAGAATAAAAGCTTTATACCACTTATCCTCCACTCCTGTCTCTTTCTCAATTACATCTCCACATTTGGTGACCCTCCACGTGAGTAATATGTCGACTGACAACAGCGTGGCCGTACCAGCTAACGAGGCAGCTAACGGCTTTTGGCAACACATCGAAGCCTGGTTCTGACTGCGAGGAATAACACAGGATGTGACAACGTATTTCCACGTAGTGGCCGCGCTGGACCTCCACTTTCTCTCGTATCGTAAAAAACTTTCTGATGCACAATTTTGCTGCTTTTGAAACTTTTTCATATACCGGGAAAACGGTAACCGGCCCATTCCTAACTGCGAACTCCAACAACAATAATAAATACAGGTTTCATTTGTATTTTCTTTGCAAAGACAGATGCTTTCCCTCACGAAACACTCCTGATCTCATTACATTGTGCCAGCATACCAAATGTTGTGGCTGGTGAGCGCACATCATAACTTTGAGATCTCACTGTAATTATTAAGTTTTATCTTCACCGTATTTATGGAGCTTTCAATGGTTTTAGAGCCGCTTGCTTGGGTGTATATTTTTTGTGTTTGTTTTCTATGAAGATTTATTGCCCTATTTCTCACCCTTTGGTGCTGCTATATCCTGCAGACCCTTCATTCATTTTACACTTTCATTAAATTGCTCCGCTACAGTTTGCACCTGCACAAGTAAATGATACTCACTTGATGTACTGCACATCCGTATTGTAGCTCTTTAATTTTGGAAACCGCCACAATTTAACATCAACTTTCAACGTGAGAGGAGGAAGTGTGATTCAGCACACTGAAGTGCCCGGGCTGCATTATATTTTTTATTCATTTGGACCATTAATCCACCCGTCAGAGCTATGCCATGCATGCAGGAAGCTATGGGGGAAGCAATTCTTTGCAATGTAACACAGCAAACATAAAAACGGACACACAAGTGCTAATAACAATATGATACCGCAAATCTAAGTTTGGAGGAATATTCTTAATTAGGTCACCGTGACTCACCTAACTGCATAAGGCACCTAGTTAAGCCTTGAAGTCAAAGAGTTTTGAACAGTAATAAAGTTCCTGTGCATAATGCCCTTGCCTGGCTCCTCTATTGATATGCGAGGGGTGATTAATGTTTACTTCACTGCAACCAAATGAATCACCGGGCTGTGCTGCAATCTTGATAAGAGCCATAGAGGGAGAATCAATAAGCGCCAAGTAGGAAAAATATGTCTTGGGAATGTGGAAACAGATGAAAATGTAGGCACTTTCCGCTCGCCCATCAATATGATCACTAATCAGTGCGGTTCTCCAATCAGCCGTCTCCCTCTCTCATGCACGCGATGTTAATAACGCTGATGAAGAGATTAATAGTCTGTCGCAGGACAAACCACAGTAGGGACAAAACTAATGATTACATTAGAAAATTCCACCCTGGGCGGAACCGAAAGCACGCTGCTAAGAGTGGACTGTACTGCCTCCGTGAATTCATAAATGTTTGCATGGGGGGCGGCATTCTAGTTTAATAGGCGGCATAATATGTGCGTCACCACACTAAAGAAGGCCAACATCACTTTTTCTCTTTATAGTTAACTTTTTTACTTGAACCCCATTGGGCTGGGATGAGAATCAGAACCTCCAAGTTCAAGTCCATGGCTCTCGCCCGGAAAAGGGTGGAGTGTCATCTCTGGGTCGGAAATGAGATCCTGCCCCAAGTGAAGGAGTTTAAGTACCTCAAGGTCTTGTTCACAAACAAGGGGAAGATGTAATGTGAGAACGACAGGCGGCTTGGTGTGTCATCTGCAGTGATGCGCCGTCAGCAGTGATGCGGGCTCTGCAGCGGTCCGTTGTGGTGAAGAAGGAGCTGAGCCGAAAGGCAAACCTCTCAATTTACCAGTCCACCTTTGTTCCTACTCTCACTTATGGTCATGATCTTTGGGTAGTGACCGAAAGGACGAGATAATGGGTGCAAATTTGTTTTCTCTGTGGGGTGGCTGGGCTCTCCCTTAGATAACGTGAGAAACACTGTCATACGGGAGAAACTCAGAGTAGAACCACTGCTCCTCCGCATTGAGAGGAGCCAGGTGAGGTGCCTCAGGGATCTGGTCAAGATGCCTCCCGGATGGCTCCCTGGGGAGGTGTGCAGGGCATGTCCGACCGGTAGGAGGCCAGTTTAGAGACATAGTCTTTCCAACGTGTCCTGGGTACGTTGCAAAGACTATGTCTCTAAACTGGCCTGGGAACGCCTCAGGATCCGCAGGAGGTAAGGAGCTGGACAAATTCTGGGCTTCCCTGTGTAGGTACCTGACCTCAGATCAGCGATAGAAGATGGATGGATGAATGGCATTACAGATACACAAGATATGAAAACTATTATGCAAAAGACAATCCAGCCGAAGTCAAGGCAACGTATTGAAAAGGTTTCAGCAATTTGGCACATTTTCCAATTCATCATGAAATAATAGTGTAACAAAAGTGTAAGAAAACACGCATTTCTATGGTGGAGTTCAGGATGCAAAGCCAAGCCATCAAACAATTGACTTTTTTTCTACATAACTAGCCGCTACAAGTGAACAGATAACATTTGCTAGAGACTTCGGCATCTTACTGCTGAGTTAGTTTATCCGCAATCAGAATAATAAAGATGAAAGTTGCATTTCCGTGTGTTGCTTGTCTGTTCACCACTGACTCTGCCGTGGAGGCGCAACGGCAACATCGACTCACACTATCTTTGTGGTCAACCGGTAGCTCGCGATCGACGGAATGCGCACCCCTGCTCTAGAGAGAGGGGCTTCTCTAAAATCACTCTCTTATGGTTGGCTTTGGTGGCGACAGAGAAATGTTATGTTATATTCCTCATTTATTCTCACCTGACAGGAGGGGGTTGGGGGAGTGTGACAGGCACGCAGATGTTATCGAGATTGCCTCACAGGCACATGATATGGAATGCTTTTCCATCTCTCTCCCACGCCAAAGTCTGTCACTTCCAAATGCACACACCCACATACATTGCCAGGCGGCCCTTGTGCTTGTATGATATACACAACAGCTTGAAGTGTAGACAGCATTTGTCACTGGGAGATGGTCTCGCTATTGACTTTCAGGTCACTGACTCTGTTAGCATGTGTTAAATCAATTCAAGGGCATTTAGACCTGAGAGAGGTGAAACAAAGGGGAGAAGGTGTCAGAGAGGGATAATATTTTAATTAGGTTCTTTATGTGCATATAAAATATCTCAATATTGAAAAAAAGGAGTTAAAAGTTAAGTGTCTGTATTCATTTGGCCGCACTTTAAATTATATGGTAAGCGTATTAGCAACTCAATTATGCAACAAGCTGATGCAAAATGACCATTCCTATGGAGTATTGTTCTCCGACTGTCCAATATGCAAAGCTCCTTTTACTGGCTTTGGGGCCACCAGCGCCAGCCTCCTCGGGGTGTAATGGTCTCCGTAATTGGATGTTCTTGTACGGAACATTCGGTACGGTACAGCGATGCACAGAGTTCTCACATCGAACAGTGAGGAGTGTAGCTATCAACTTGGTAAACAAATACACTGCAACCCAGGCTTTGGCTCGCGGGAGTCATGGCTAACGATTGTGCCAAGAAGAAGCCAGAGCTTGAAACCACCTCTTTCGTCATTAAAGTTTGGGAATACTTGACCTTCCCGGTGAAACACATAACCGGACCAGCACAAGTGGCTTAGACGAAAGCTGTGTGCCCCATTGTTCAGTAGAGATGGGGAACGGGGCTGCAAACTGGAACTGTTAATGATGCACTTCAGTCAATAAGGAACTTGGCTTTACTAAAAAATAAAACAATAATTCACACACATCAAACTCTTACACTTGTCTGCGTTACGGCACTTTCCTAAAAAGGAAGCTTGTAAACGATTATAACGTCGGGGTGTGATGCGATTTCTCGTTCAGAAAAAAACTCTTGCGATAACAAAGAAATAAATACACCATACCACAACACCATAAATTAAAATCAACTCGATAATTTTGCCAACCTCCGTATATTGCCATGTGCGTGTGTGTCTGTTTTCCTGCTCTGTGGCCTCCAAAACAGGCAGGAAGTTCATTCTGTGCATTTGGCTCAGCACCTAGACACTTCACAGAACGTTGTGAGATGGAGTGAGACCTCTTGTCAGTCATATAGTTGCTTTGTCTCTGTGGGGGGGAAGAGCATTGCAAAGTAGGAGAAATTCGGTAGAAAAAAGATGATTGCAAATGCTACAGCCCCCTTGTGGGAATATCAGTAATGAGCGAGGTGAGCCCATCATCACGAACGAGCCAGTATGCTGAATTTGTTTGAAAGTGATGGTAAGATAAACAAAATGAACTTGCCCACCTAAATACCTGTATATCCAACCCACCCAGTTTTCACAGCTGGGAAAAACCTACACACCGACAGTCAACACTCACTGCGACGTTTGATCAGCAAAGTAAATAGAAAAAAAACAGTGCAAAAGGGTGTGCGTTCACAGAGAGTGTAGTTTAATACATCGCCGAAGAAATGCTGCTCTTTAATACAGTTGAAAAGACAGCATTTCAAGAAATGCTGCAAACGTTGGACAGACAGTACGAATGGTCTCAAAAAATGAAACAATAATATAATTTTGCATCAATTTGTGGAACAGTAAATATTTCAAAACACACCTGAATTGTTTTGTGTCTTAAATAAAAATGTTTATTTGTCCAGTTATATTTTTTCATTGTAAAATTAATATTAATTAATGTCGTCTCGTTCTCGTGGACCCAATCTCCTGCGTTGTCTCGTCTTGTGAGTTGGGTGTCTCGTGACACAGTACAGTGGTACCTCTGTTTTTGTGATGAATTAGTTCCAAAAGGTCAGATGAAAACCAAAACATACAACAATCGAAGCAATTTTTAATGAAATAATGTAAATCCAATTCATCAGTTTCTGACACACACAAAAAAATTAACAAAAAAGAATAAGAGAATAATTGCAGTTTTACAGCTGTTTTGTTCCTAACCGGGCTCAAATTGAACAAAACCGTGAGCTTAAAAGCGAGGTTTGAACCGAAACGTGATTATGGCGTACCGCTACACCCCCACTGCCTTCCCCACTTGCCAGTGCTGTGTTCACTATAGGAAAGACGCTCAGCAGAGCAAAACTTTAATTTCGAATTTCATCTCCAGACCCCACAAGGACATTTTCTTTGTGCAGTAGACTTTCTAACAATAAATAAATGCTGCTGAGCTTTCATCAGCTTTCAGTGTGCCATGTCTTCAACAAAAGATGAAAAGTTTAGTTAGTGCATATTAAGGAAGTCAGCAACATTTGAGATTTATTCATAAGGGATGTAAAGAATGTGATGTAAAAAAAAAAAAAAAAAAAGCTAAGATTGACTGCTGATTGAAGCGTGGCTGCACAGCTGCAGGCTTTACATCAGCGGTGGCGGGTAAAGATGGGAGTAGAGCCGTAAAGCTAAGCTCTCGATTTAACAGTCAATCTTCGCTACTCGCTCGCACCTGAGTCCAGGGTGCGCCTGGAAGAGTAAGATTGCAGATCCAATCAGCTAAGATGAACTGGACTTAGTTCTGTTTTGTCTGCGTTGTTTTTGGGTGCGGAGAGCTTTGTCATTGAGCTTCTCCTACTTTTGTGCCTCTTGGTGTGTTTTGTACACCCAGAATAGCTCCTGTCCTTAAAATTGCAAACTGGGAGCGAGCGCATGTCAGCCCAAATGAGGATGCAGGGGTGGACTACATCTCCCAGCTGGCCTGGCAGTGCTGAGCACACCCGCAAGTGGAGTTGGAGATAAAGTCCTGGGCTGATTTGCGGGCTATACAGACAATACAAAAAAAAGTGGCTGGTTAGCATTGTTTAAGCCAATTCGCGCTCATTTTGACGGTGCTGTCTAATCTAGTTTTAATGTTGTCTTGTTTGCCCTTGCCTCCACAGATAACCAAGCAGCAGCTTCAGCAGACTAAGGATCGCTTCCAGGCCTTCCTAAATGGAGACACGCAAATTGTGGCAGATGAAGCATTCATCAACGCTGTGCAGAGCTACTATGAGGTACCAGCACACCATAATCACAGCAGCACACGCTCAATCACAACTATTATTCCTCAGAGCAGAGGCTGGATGACTTTCTGAATTCATCTACGACTCAATACATGTATTTGTACGTTTCTGCTGATGATAGAAGTGCAAAAAACTGTGGCTGCAGCAATTTTAGGCATGCCTGGTCAGGGGCGCCGTAAAGGGTGGAAAAGTTTCGACAATTCCAAGGGCCCCTGACTGACAGGGCCCCCAGTAGATACAGTAGGTAAAATAATTTTGCTGTCTGGAGATTGTCAGGCGGATTGGTGCGGCGTCTGCAGTGATGCGGACTCCGCATCTGTCTGTTGTGGTGAGGAGGGGAGCTGAGCCGAAAGGCAAAGCTCTCAATTTAGAGGTCGATCTATGTTCCTACCCTCACCTATGGTCATGAGCTTTGGGTAGTGACCAAAAAGACAAGATCACGAATACAATCGGCCCCACATAGCTACATGAAAATGGTTTGGCCCACTACTACCTTCACCGTGCTTCGCAACTACGGCAGTTGTGGCAGAGAAGAGTGAAAGGATGTTGCCTGTGCCTAGTCAAATAAAGCCTGGGAGTCAAAAAAAGGAAAGAGAGAAAGGTGAGAAAAGAGAAGCAAACAAAAACGGTGCTAATATGTCACCCGTCAGTCTGTGTATCCTGTTAGCTTAATGTCCACAATGAAATAAACTAACAGTGTTAGCATGTTGTGTTAGCCTACATCTCACACACTTAATCAGTGCAGGTAAATGTTTAGCATGTATTATTAAATCAGTTGCCAGATTTAACAACAAATGTGTCAGCAGCAGCTTTGCCTCCCCGTAACTTTACCCCTCCTTGTCCCAGTGAAGAAGGTGAGCAGCGCTGTGTTCAAGGACATGTCACTTACATCACTGCAAGGAGCCTGTGGGAATTACAAAAATTATATATATATTTTTGTGATGGCAGAAATTCAAACAAGTTACTTTTCCACATAATGATTCCATTCCATTTTGTATATGCAGGCTTTATTTTAAGTCTTTCTTAAAAGTTAAAAATATTTTGGAATTTTACAAATGAAATTGGCGTGCAACTGTAAAAGATGCCTTAAGCACTTTTATGTTCTCTTGCATCAAGGAGTGACTCGCATGCTACTACAACTCACAGCAGCAAATATTACACTGGTAGTACTGAACAGTAAGAAGCAAGACATTTGCAAACCGTCAGAGTTGGAGTTATGTAAAGCTCTTGTTGGGTTAGTTAAGGTTCTACAGATGCCTGAGGGGGGGCCCAAGGTGATTTTTTTTCATGGGGCCCAGAATTCCTGGTGGCGCCCCTGCGCCTGGTATCCGGCACTCCATGTTCAGAGTTGAGCCGTGCAGTTTTCAGGCGGTATATTATATATTAAAAAAGAGAACTGCTCCAGTTTGCATGTCAAAATGCTGAAATTCATGCGGCTGAGTGATAAAATGGTGGCTGAGGTTTCTCACTGTGCAGATTATGAGTCAGCCCATGTGGCTGACACAGCCCTCTTTCCAAGCTCACTCTTCAGTCCACATGAAGCCAGTCGCTATTACCATGCATGCTATAGAGATATGACACATAGTAGGGAATGTTACAAGGTCAATTTTTTAGTAGAAAAAACAAGCAACGGCATAATGGGAAAACTGCAGATAAATCCTTATAGTCAGGAGATGGCTATGGGGGTTAATTAGAGCTTCACCTACACGTGGCAGCTCGTCATTGATGTAGTATGCTATGCGTTATGCAAATGTAAATGAGGGTGATACATTCATACATGACAAGGTTGGAGTGAAAAGGTCATCTGACCATCAGCATGGTACTCTAAAGTCTCTCCAGTCAATCATCTATTAATGGCGCAAATCCAAATAAAAGCTGGGAAAATTGCTGCTGTCGGAATAATTACAATTATATAAACACACAGAGAACAACATTACAATATTATTGGCCAAAATGCAAGAGAGGCAAAAAAATTCTGGTTGTTGCGCCACAGAGCATGCATATAACAACTACTGATTAGTGATGTGCGATACCACTGATTTCGTTTCCGATCCGACACTAATTCAGTAAAATTCAGGCTGGTATCGGCCATACCGATACGATACCTATACTTTGCCCAAATTCACCTAATGTGTCTTGGAAATTTGAAGAAGTAGCGTATTTCATTTAATATCATAAAGAATACAAGACAATTCATGAATTAATAATTAAATACATTATTCATTTAAATACATTCATAATTTAAATAAACTATTAATGTAATAATTCATTTAAGTCCATCCATCCATCTTTTTCCGCTTATCCGAGATTGGGTCGCGAGGACAGCAGCCTAAGCAGGAAGGCCCAGACTTCCCTCTCCCTGGCTACTTGGTCCAGCTCCTCCCAGCGGATCCCAAGACGTTCCCAGGCCAGTTGAGAGACATAGTCTCTCCAACGAGTCATTTGTAGGCCTAATAAAGAAATATTGTGATGAATCTATACCTTGTTTAATCATAAATACATTTGGTTTGATAATAAAAGTTAGGTGTGCACAATAATTATTGGACCGACGTGGGGACTATGATGTCCGATAACATTTAAAATAGCTGCGATAACCGCTAATTTAAAAACACTTGATGAGGGGAGATTACTAGTACTGTGCGGGCGAGCAAATCAAGCGCTCCTTTTTCCTCTTGTAAACAAACATTCACTTTAAGAGAGACATTTCGTGTGCTAGTTCTACCAAATGCTCCACAATGAGGGGAAAAAAACCTATCAAGCACACAAAAACCTTATCAGCCACCTGAAACGCCATCAAAGCTACGACGCCTGGGGGCTTATAGTGCTACGCTGTTTGAAAAGTGCGAAAGGTTTGCCAGAGACCTCCGTGGCGTCACACCGGCTGCTCAGAGCATGTGTCCGAATATAGTGCACTTTGCTGGGCCACAGCAGGTGGCTCCCTCTGCTCTATAGTCTGGTTCTCCTGATAGTAGTGATGTGCTAGTAGTAATGTCATGATATTTATATTATATTATATATATATATATATATATATATATATATATATATGCCTATACATATATTAATATATTACATATATACTTATATTATTTATTGGTATTGCTTTGAAAAAAAAGATATCGTGAACCTCTAATAAAAATGATCAGAATCTGTGAATCAATCGGCTGTAACCCTTTTCGTATTTAAAAAGCCAAATGCTTTGAAGCCATATTGGATGCTGAGAACAAAATGTCTTCGTGACAAAGCAGTGGGCCTCATTGTTCCTCTGATGCTGTCATCTTGTCTGTCGCTGTCAGGCTGTCATTAGCTGGCGGCAGTGTTGATGAACATGCTGGCGTGAAGGGTAATCTCATTCAAAAGCTGGAATAGCTACATTTGCACTGTTGCAGACAAACACACAGACATCTTTTTTCATGCACTCCAATACACAAGTAGGAAAAAGCACAGCTTAAGTGTGGTTGTGCAGGTGTGTTACAATTCACCATTTAACCCCGCAATGCTCTTTGACGATAACCATTTTGCATCCTTATCTCCCGTGTCTCACAACAAAGGTGTTTCTAAAGAGCGACCGCGTGGCTAAAATGGTCCAGAGCGGTGGCTTCTCTGCGAGCGACTTCAGGGAAGTGTTCAAGAGGCACATTGAGAAGCGTGTGCGCAGCCTCCCGGAGATCGACGGCCTGAGCAAGGAGACGGTGCTCAGCTCCTGGATGGCCAAATTTGACACCATCTACCGCGGTGACGAGGATCCACGCAAGGCCCAGCAGCGCATGACGGCCAGCGCCGCCTCTGAGCTCATCCTGAGCAAGGACCAGCTGTACGAGATGTTTCAGAATATCCTGGGCATCAAAAAGTTTGAGCACCAGCTGCTTTATCAAGCCTGTCAGGTACGTACGCTCTAAGACGTGCAAATAAATGAGCCCATTAAGGGGTATGGTGTTGGACCACCACAGGGATGGTTGAAATTTTACTGTAAGAAGATTAAATGATATCACCACCATTGTTTTAATCATATGGAAGCTTCCACCATTGCTTTTCCACTCACGCTTTGCCTTTAAAGCCACAATATGTAACACACTCCATACGGCGTCCTCATTTTTCCTCATTTGTGGCACCCCCTTTGGGTTATGCTTAAAATTAGGAGTGTCACAAGATCTTGTGTAACAAGATCTCGCAAGATGAAAGCGCGACAAGAAAATTCAGAAAAAAATGTCTCGTGGGCACTCGGCCTGGGATGATAAGAAATTAATTAATCACGCAACTCGATGCTTTTGCCGGCCTCCGTATGTTGCCATGTGCATGCGTGTCTGTTTTCCTCGTCTCCCGCCTCCAAGTGGGCAGGAAGAGAGTTCACTCTGTGCATTGGTTTCAGCACCTTGGCACGTTTGTTCCACAGAACAAGGGCATGAATGGAGTGAGCCCTTCTATGAGTCGTACAGTGTAGTCTTTGCCTCGGTGGGTGGAGGCGGGGTCGCTAGCAGAGTGCTGAAGAGTACAAATATCTTTGAAGTTTTATAATCGTTAGACAAATAGTCAATGACTTATGGACAATTACGTACGCCTGCTAAGATATTTTGCTTGATGTTTTTCAACCAAACTTGCTCAAACTTTACACAGCTTGTCGGTATTTAAAGACATAATGTTTTGTGTTTTGTTAGCATTAGCTTAGCTTATTTATCGTCTGAAAGTGTCTGTCACACAATTAATTTGAAATTGTCAAAGTGGATTAAAAGTAGATTACACATCTATAGAAGAGGCCTTTGAGTGAGCAAAAAGACAATCTCTTCGTGTTGCTTGAACTTGTCAGCTATCTGTTACGGGTATTGTCCAATGCTTCATTGGGGGGGTGGATACGTTGAGATTACAGGCCGGGGGCTTGTGTGACATATAAGTGTCTTATCCTGCCGTCTTTCCTGCTCTCTGTGGGAATGTTGAAAGCGGCACTAATGTATTCCTTCTTCAGGAAGCACCATTAAAGTCTTATCTCGGTGCCATGTGAATGAAACCTCTGGCGCTCTTACATGTGTTTATTTAAAGGCTATAAACCTAACTCTTGATATCACCAGGAGGCCGGCGGAGCTTAAAAGTTAGTGGACTTATTGCGATCAAGCCAGTCCATCCTGTGAGCGGATCATGTGGAGATGTTGGATGACAGCGGACGCTCAGTATTGTCTAAATGTCTGGTTTGGCGGAGCCCAATATGGGCTCAGTGGGCTTCATTAGCTCCGTGCTTGTAATGCTGCACTGTAAGAAATTTCCATAGCCTCCTTTCGGAAGCCTTTGAAGATGCTTAACCTAGTTTGGATGAGCTACAAGCACAGTTGATGGTATGAGGTCACAAATCTGCATCCATAGCCTCCACTGAGTAACATCACTGCAGGGCCAGTGAGCAGCAGAAAGTCAACGTACAGATCATCCACCCTTACTGCAAGTGTTGCACACCTCCAATTTGGCTATCGATGAATGGAACATTTGCATAAAAACAATTTGTTTGCAGATGCTTACTCTAGCTGTTTTTCGGCGCCTCTTCTTATTCCATTTGCAGCTGTAATGAATATATTACAGCCGTCTAATGGTGACTTTCAGCAGCTCCTCAGTAAGCAAAGTCACTATCAATTGAGCTAAATGATAAAATCCTCACTGGTAGGCAATCCCGTCAGCGAGACTCACGGCTGCTGGGATTTAATGGAACGTTTTGGTGGATTGTGTGGGATTCAGTGGAAATTGGGGATTTACATTTTTTTGCAATTTGGAAGAGGATATTTCTGCAGAATACAGACTGATTGACTGGCATGTGCTTTACTTTTTATCTGGCTACGGTGCCACCATGGACAACCCTGAGGTACGCCTGCACAATGGAAAGATATCATGCAAGGTTTTTTAAATATCATTTCATTTGAAACTGTTGGCATTAACTTAAAAGGAGAGTTGTTTTTTTTTTTTTTACATGAAGTTGTATGACATCAACGGTAAGTCCATCAACGGTGACTTACCCCCCACTTGGTCCCGTAATGCAAATGTACAGTATTACTCTTTTGAGTGTGTATTCTTTTGAGAGGCCAAACTGTTCACTTAAGTAGCCCCAGCAACTAACCCATCACCAAAATCCGACCAGAACTGAGATCACGGAACCACGTTGGGAGTAAAGTCACCGTTGATGTACTACACTGCTGATGGGGATGTCATACAACTTCATTTCAAAAAATCCCAACTATCCCTTTAGAGGAAAAGTGCAGTGGCCCTGCGATTGGCTGGTGACCAGTCCAGGATGTACCCTGCCTCTCACCCAAAGTCAGCTGGGATAGGCTCCAGCATACCCCCGTGACCCTAGTGAGGACAAACGGCATCGAAAATGGATGGATGCCTTTGCTTTGCAAGAAAAGTAATGTATTTGCATAAAGTATACACAATTTAAAACTTGCTTAAAGCACTTTATATTTGACGTCCAGACAGATAAAATCAAGAGTAGACCGCGTAGTTATAATTTAAATGAATATTTGTTTCGAATGCAAACTTTTAAATCAGCTGTTTACAATTTTGTATGCATTTAGTGGTGTTTTAATAATCAATATTTATGCCGGCTGGTACTTAGGAGGATGTTTGCCCACTCTTAAGAGGCTGATTAAATTACTCAGGCCTGGGAGTCACTGTGAGGCCCACGCTCATTAAGTTGAGACATTTCCCCCCACAGAGCTGTACATCACTTTCCTCTTTAGAGCAGAAGTGTCGGTCGAAAAGGAATTTGTGACTTTGCATGCCTGGAGGGAAACAGTGTCACATTCACAGCAACACGTGGCATTGTTGGTATAATGCAACTAATTAAAACAAAAAAGGATGAAAGAAAAAATATGGCTTTTGATTTATTTAATGGAATTTTGGCACCAATTAGAGTGTCTAGTTTGCCACTAGTGAACTTTGTTTTTACATACACACACACACGCGCACACACACACACACACATGCGGGTCTAAATATAGAACAGATGCTTCAGCTCCTCCTGGTTCCATTCAGCTCTCAACCTACCCTCGCCATTTTTTGCTGTGCATATGAAAACGCCTGTGGCTGGCCTTGCTGTCTGCTGCTCATGTCCCTGTATTCATCTGGGGGGGCTGACATCAGTCCAGCTGTTGATCTCTTGCCTCTTTCCTCACCTTTGACCTGCGCTTGGCTGCGACGGCGCCACCTTTAGCGACACTGCGCGCTGTAAGCTTGGCCATCAGGGTAGGAACGTACCTTTTAGCCGCTCTTATTTGTGGTGAGATTGCCTGTCCGACTACGTTACGCCCGTAGGCGCGCTGACAACGATGACCTTTTAGTAGTTGTGGGTGTGCAGAGATTGGGGTGCTGAGGGATCAGCAGCGGGTGCTTGTTGCTTCACGCAGGCACTCACCTCCAGCTTGACCTCCAGCTTCACTCTCACCTACTGCCAGGACTATTTTGCTACTTTTTGCTGAGCTGCGCTGTCACAGTACAAGAAATCCTCTTATTTAAAACCTTTGCATGATGTACTTTAGTGTAGTGTAGTGTTTTGATAGCTGCTGTTTGCTACAGTCATAGTGTGTGCTTATCATCAATGATTACGCATGAAAAGCCACACCTCTCTGGTATGACCACAGACGGAGGCACAGTGTAGCGTCTCCACAGAGTCACATAGAGTCTGGAACTATTTTAGAACTTTATTCTGACCTCAACACATTAACAGCAGTACGAATATATATATATACTGTATATATTAGTTTTGTATATTAATTTGTATAATATTTGTTTTTTTATATTAGTTATTTGGCTCACACACAATAAGGTACACAAAAATACAGTATTTATTGAGGAACTAATGAGGAACTAATGACTAAGGCACATACATTTACAGTACTTACTGAGGAACTAATGAAGAACTAATGAGGAACTAATGAGTAGTGGTTAGGATTAGGGTCGTGTATTTTTTATGCTATTATATGAAATGCAGTACGTTATCAAATTTCCCCATTAAAGTATCGGTATCTGATCGGTATCGCCACATTTAACCGCATTTAAGTATGCTCGGAAATCCCAGAAAAAAATCCCTCTCAAAACGAAGTCATCTTAAATGACGTGGTGTCTTTGAACGCAGTCCTTCAAGGCTCGTAATAACACGGTTAAAGTGTGGTTCAAGTGTGCCGCTATGAAAGAAACTTGTGTTAGGTAATCAGACACGTGTGCTATCTTTTAGCTTGATTTAAATTTCCAGGTCATTTGGAGCTGTTAATACATACAACTATATGTTGCTTAATGGTTAATGTTGATTAATCATGATTAATTCATTTGAAAACCGTCATTTGACAGCACTAGTGCTTCTGCGTAAGGCGGCTGAGGGGGGCAAACGTGCAGTATACGTCCAAATGACCCAAAACCAAAAGCACACCAACACCATAAAACAAATGCAATGGGAAAATGCTGCAAATGCCAAAAACACAAAAAAACACTTGCATTGCAAATATGCTGCAAGTTCACCCAACAAAACAAAAGGTTAGCCAGCCTTATATTTTGGGTGGTTTTGAAAAGGAAGAGCAGGCCCTTAGCTGATTCTAAATGCTACGTCAGATGCCGTCATACACTGACTTGCTGCTTTTCTCCATTCACGGCACGAGTATTTCCTTTGGGGACGCGTGGATCGGCTGTCGTCCATGAGAGTGTTTTGACAGGCAGCGCAGGATGGCCTGCACCGTGAGGGAAAAGAAAGAGAGTAACTCACCGGTCAGGTTGAGGGTACTTTTGTCATATTGGACATGACAAAGAAGACTCTCTCCTCTGCAGGATGCTCTGGCCTCTTGTGCAAGTGTCACTCTGCTGCACAACAGCACTCAACGCTGCTGTGCTGCTGTGCTGCAAGTGCTGCAAGTGCTGCAAGTGCAGACATTTTCCTGCAGCTGGTGGCAACGTCTGATTACGTGCTCTACTAAACAGGAACTCTGGGTTGTGCAGCAGAGTGCTCCTTCACTGGCTTGCACTGCCAACTCACTACTAGACAGTTGACACTCACTCTCGCCTGTTTGGCATGCCACCTGGCAGACATGATGTGCACATATTTACGCAGTCACTTTTTGACCTGCGTAGTGCAGCTGAAAAATACCCCACAACGCTCTTAGTGGAGCGCATTTTGGATCCGCACTGAATTTCTCTTTCCTGTGCGTTGTTATTATCGTTGTTATTAACATTATTAAGAACTACGTTACTGGCGTAGTGACACCTCGCCACACCACACCGCCTAGCTACTAGCCGGCTAGCAACTAGCTTCTCCACACACCGGTATTGCTTAAATATGGCACAACACTGTAAGTAGTACATGTTATCATGAATGTACCTGTTACATGCTCCCAACATGGATATAAAAACCATAAAACCGTGTTGGAGGTGTTTTAATAGCAGGCTTTGTAGGCAGAACGGGTGCTTCCAATTAATGTGCTGTGTCTTTTTATCTGTTTTTCTATCTTTGAAATGCACAGAAAAGAGAAAGATGTGTGTTCATGTCTCACAGAAGGATTGTGGATGATGAGCAAAATTCCAAACACAGTGCACTTCCCTTTAAATAGTCCCAGAATTTTGGATGATTTGCACTTTGCCATTTTATAGCATTGGCTATTTTATTTTCATATCACTTCCATTTAAAGTTATTTTGTGGTATTGTATGTATATGTCTCTCGCATTTAGTAATGTGTTGGCAAGAAGCCTGATTATCATTCAGTGGCACACCCAAATCCGACCTACTGTAATCTGATTTGATCTATCGATTCTAATAAAGTGACAAAAACAAATGAATGAAGAAGAGCAGTCACAAGTAATAGTAGATTCCTCCCTCCTATCTCTTTATCCCTCCTGTTAGCCTCTATTCAATGTAAATGGGTTGAAAACACATTGGCATTAACATTAACATTGGCTGAGCAGCTTGCTCCTTACCGCCATTGCAAGATTGGTTGTGTTGCTGCTGCAGAAAACAATTCGTAATGCATATGAATACATAGAAATGTTGAATGAAAGGGATAAATGAACTTTTAAGGTTACTTTTACCTTCACTGAAGACATGATTCTTGATGTGATTGAAAACAGGGAGGTGGCGGTGGTTGATCTTGGAGCGTCAACCACTGCCGTCATCACAGATGGGCGACATAATGTGGTTGCTATTTTGTTTAGCTAGCTAATAGGTTGTTAACAGTGTTTTGTAATAAAAAAGACATTAAGAACACAGTTGGACTCACGCAGTACGCTAACCGGAGAATGCATGCAAACCAAGGCAAAATTGCGATGTAAATTTTTGACGCTAACCGGGGCGGACACTAACCGAGGTTCCACTGTACTTTTTAATAAATGACAATTTTGTCAAAGACAGCGACATTTTTGTTTCCCTTTTTCATGCACTCCAAATCATTACTAAAGCTGAAAAAGGCGTTATATTATAACAGTTTATATTTATAATGAATAATAATCAATATAATAATGATTTTCCAAATGGAGGAAATAACAGCCTTTTTCCATTTATCGCCTGCGTCCAATTAACACGCTATGTTCTTTTCACTCCAGCTGTACAGTAATTACAGGTTTTACGAAGAGTGAAACTCCAGTCCTTTGGAGGGCATGAGCATTCCACGGTAGTTGATAAGTAGAAGGAGAAAACGATTAAAATGTCTGCTGTCTTCTAAGGATCTGAGCTTTTATTGACCCGAAACTCAATTTTGATGGGGAATCAAGTCACTGGTGAGTCAAGGTGAACTTTATTTTTTATTGACTTAAACCCCACATGGAAATGTTTTGGGGCTCTGAGTGCAGCAAAATGTGTCTCTTGAAGGCGAGCATCCTCTGCCGTCGGCCCCCAATCGCATTTGACAAACGGGAGAAAAAGTGAAGCAGAAAAACGTACAGACTGAGGATGCCAGAAAGAGACATCAGCCCTCTCGTCTATTTCCCCGCGTCAGCTAATTTAAGATTCCCATTCATTATTGATGAGCGAGAGCCATGAATTTATCTGCTTTTCATTCCTCCAGGGCAGCTTCTCTCAAACATGTTTGCTCTCTTTGACTGCCACCGCTCTCATTTCAGTCAAAGCTTCCTTTTTTTGTGATCTTATTTTATACCCACGCCCTCTCAAATCAACAGGAAAAAGAACAATTCAGAGAGAGGTCCCTTTCATTGTTCTCTATGGCGATGGCAGCACGGTGCCTGGGAGGGAGTGATGGATTTTCCTTTCATTCTCATCTCGTCAAG
This sequence comes from Dunckerocampus dactyliophorus, assembly GCF_027744805.1. Classification (NCBI taxonomy): domain Eukaryota; kingdom Metazoa; phylum Chordata; class Actinopteri; order Syngnathiformes; family Syngnathidae; genus Dunckerocampus; species Dunckerocampus dactyliophorus. Next base: position 3,470,881 of record NC_072826.1, read on the forward strand.
CTGGCTATCGCTACATGCTGCTATGACTACAGCCTCTTGCAACAAGACTGCAGCCCTTTCACGCCCCCGTACACAAACAGTCATCCATTCTTTTTTAATGGCTGCGTTTGTTTCGATCCGCAGTCGCGAGTGTGGTCAATTTGATAGTTTTATCTTGTTACAGGACATTACATTTTGAGACGTAAAATGAGTTAAACACATTTGCATTGCGCAGATGAATATGTTTCATGCAATATTCCAGGGTGATCCCGGAAAGCAACGACATGTCAGAGCAAAGCAGGCCAGTTATTCCTAAAGGTACCGTACATGGAAGCAGAAGAATACCAAGACTCACACGCGTTAGTTTTCCATTTAGTTGGGACAAGAGTCGCCGATCCAGGTTTTATGCTGCCAATTCTGATACCGATCATCAATGGGTGAGATCATCCGATACCGATCACATGGACTAACAATTATACAATTTTCAATTTATTTTTGTTGAGTGGTATTAAATTGTTTTTTCTCAAATTCCGTTTTATTTCTTACACTCATTTTATCACCATAGATTGTGTGTGTGCAGTTTTTGTGTCAGTGAATAAAATGAATTAAATAAATGTAAAAAATCACATCACATAAATCAACAAATAAGCACTGAACATGTAACTTAAAAATGTTACTTCCAAATGCCCGCAAGGCATGCTGGGTAGTCCAACTGCAACAACAATATAAACTATGAACAATAAAACATTGGCTATCAAGAATATGTTAACTCCTCCTTGTTTACTTCTCTGACGACCTTAACATATTTTGTAATCAAGCAAAAATGCGACAAACACGGCAAAATGTTGGGAAAAAGAGGACCACAAGCTACCCAGCATGCCTTGCGGCAGGGAATATATGTGTTTTTTTGGGTATGGGTATCGTGCATAGATATTTGTTTGTATGCCCAAATGGTGCAATAGGTCGGTTACTTTGTGCGTCGTGTGTGTTGTTTGGACAACTTTTTTGTACAAACTACAGATTGCATCATTTTGGCAACTCAAGCGTACCACAATAGCACCGCAAGTCACGTTGCCGGCTACAGTTTCCATGTTAATGGTTAAAAAAAGGAATTTAGAAATGCTCGGTGGGCCTGATTAAGACACTTGGCGGGCCTGATGTGACTCGCAGGCCGCAGTTTTCCGACTCCTGATTTATTGCAATACATCACTGGACAATTTTTCCTAGTATTTCAGAAACGCTTTGCTAACTTTTCAAACTTTTCATTGCTACAACATCTTCAACAGATGATCATATCCGTGCCTGTGGTCAAACAAGACGTAGTTGCAGTTGCAATTGCTTTAAGCTATTTTTTATGACACCCTTACTTTATTACCACTTTTAGACAGGATATGTGCCACTCTTATTTTGAAGGCCGGAAGTGTGATGTGTGTGGAAATGTGGTTTGACTGTTGCTAAGTGAGATAGCTATCTGAGTGCCTCGTGCAGCCGTGGCTGTCGTCCCTATTTCACGCACAACCTTCACGAAGTCAGCGGCCATCCTAAAATGACACCCATTCCATTAACAAGCACTCAAGCACAACTCATACCAGACTTGAAGTGTACCGGAATGTTGTGTTGGTTCCAAATTCTTCAGAGTTTCTTAGGTGGACTCGACACATACAGAATAACAATGTTATTACGTCAGCTGCTCTTTTCTTCCTCATCCACTTTGCTCTTGTTCATCACTCTTGTTCCAAAACCACAGGTTTTCTTTGTCTTTAGCCTGTCGGCCGATGTTACCTTTACCACTACCATCGATATTGATCCAAGACTGAATGAATAAAGAGGAAAAACACATACATGAACAAATAATAATGGAATCCTTGTGTGCCCTTGATGTTCATGTCTGCTTTAAACTCAAAATGGTGTAGCAGTAGCATTGGTGATCTCGAACCTCTTAGCACAGTGTTACATATTTTCTGATTGTGATCTCATGGAGTGTCCCCTATGTTTTTATCTGAATAGTTGGACAACTTGGATGAACAGGCTGCACAGATCAGAAGAGAACTGGATGGTCGTCTTCAGATGGCCGACCAGATTGCACGGGTGAGTTCCACGCTGCGGGGTGACTTTGCCTTTGTTATATAGCTACTATGCTGCTGGAAAGGTGCAACCGTCAATGTGTGAGCCTGCCGCCCACAGAAAGCAGCACGGTACACGTTTTGTAGAACTCCTTTGGCATTTCCGATCTCTTGATTCTCTCTGCAGGGAGGGAAGTTCCCCAAGTTTGTGTCGAAAGAGATGGAAGCCATGTACATTGAGGAGCTCAAGTCTTCAGTCAATCAGCTGATGGCCAATCTGGAGAGCATGCCCGTGTCCAAGGGGGGAGAGTTCAAGCTCCAGAAGCTGAAGCGAGGGCACAACACCTCCATCATCGACATGGGCCAGGAGGACGAAAACACGCTGTCCAAGTCTGATGTGGTCCTGTCGTTCACTTTGGAGGTATGATTGAGAACATCTTCCTACTGTTGCCCCCATGACACAATATTCTGTGGCTACTAGTTGTGGGACATTGAAAATGTTTGGCAATAATTGGCTGAAAAAGACTCAATCATTTTAATGTTTTGAAAACATTTCTCCAGCAAAATATTCAGACGTGGGCTTACTTATCTTGGCTGTGAGCGCTGTCATATGGTGGCGTTTGGGCTGGCTACACCGTTTGCTAATGTTAGCACCGTGCTCGCTGCGATGCGTTTTGCATTAAGGGGTTACCATCGGCATGAAGTGCTGTGGTGCTAAACATGTAAGTATTTGTTGCACTGTTTGCACACACCCATGCTCTTCTCCACAGTTCCATCGGACAATAAACTTTGTGACAATTGGTGCAAGAAGAGCACTGAGAAAAGTTCCTTGTTGCCCGGAGTGCTGAAAACAAACACCTTATCTATTGTGTGACGAATTAAAGCGTTAAAGTCGCAGTCCTTGTGGCGGCAGGTTAGCGTTACTGAAGTCATGTATTTCAGCCAATATCAATATTGATCTGCGTTTCTCCACTTTCATTTTGCGATGTCTAATTTCACTTCACTTTTCACTTGTATTTGAATTTCAAAGTAAAATCCACTTAATCGCTGTGGTTTTGTGCCGCCATATAGACATATGTTTCACAACTGGTCAATGGAAAGAATCTTGAGATAAGGGTGGTTATGAAAGATTTTATTCGAAAAGAGAGAGCAGCCACTGAAATGAGACACAGCTTTTATGTAAATTCCTCCATCCACCTATCCATTTGTTTTATTTTGTGCTGTTTATGCTCCCATTATGTACCTGACACCCAGCACGGACCAATCAATGAACAACAAGCAAGTTTGTAGTTTCTAAGAACTGCAGTAGCCTGAATGAGAAACCCTATAGTGACTCCTCGTCTGCTCCACACTAAGTTTAGAAACAGACAGCAGACTTCCTTGGACGGCTGAGCAGACGGCGTGTGAATAACAGGCCGACACTCAACATAAATCCCCCTTTACCTGCGCTTCAACGCGGGCTATGAGTCATCTTGTTATCAGCTTGTCTGAGACCAAGCTACCAAGAGCACAGCCATCACAGCTCCATCCTCATGATGCGGAGATATTTCCGCTCTTGAGTGCGAGATGATGACGTTTTTTTTCCTTTTCCTTCTGCAGCTCATCGGGCGTGTTGACGCTGCAAGAAATGAATGCTGCACAATTTTGAGGGCTGCACATGTGTTGATTGTGTGTGCGTGGGAGGGATGGTGGCAGCTCCATTGAGTCCAATTATTCTGTATGTTTACTGTCTAACGGCCTCTGTAGCCACCTCACTTTCCTTCCAGATCTACCGAGAATATATCTTAAACAAATTTACTTACAAACGTGTTGCGGTGTGCTGTGATCGTTCAGCACTTTTTGATCCTTGTGAACCACAGACTCTTTTATATTTGCACAGCACAAACAACAGTGAAACAGTGAAAAGAGCAGACATGAATGAGTAGTAGTTTCAGACGTTTGTGCAGCAAGTTAGCTTAGTCGCTTTGAAAAAGATGTTTTTCTTAATTTTTCTCCAGCTGCTGTGCCTCCCCTGGAGTCTCTTGCATCACACTTTGAAAACCCAAAGATTAAACGATCCTTATTTGAATCAGCACCATATTGTGCGCAGAAATAATTCACCATGTTACAAGTGAACGTTACAAAAATGTCCTACCGGTCAAATTGAATGCATTGTACCTTTGCCGTGCCCCACCCCTCTAGAAAGTTTAAGTAAAATGATTAGTATTTTAGTAGTTTTTAAAAGTTTGGGCTAAATATCAAACAAATAAAGAAATATAGAGCCTTACCCAGTATAGCACATACCTCCCCCAAGGCCAAAAAACCTCAAATCACATAGTTTCACCAACTTGCAGGCCTTTATATTATACACCCAACATCTGCAAACAACCCTTCATGGTTCACAATACCGCCAAGTCATTCTGCTACTATTTGCAGACACATCGTTCAGCTTGTTTTAAACATTCAGTGCATGTGGAACTGTTAATACATATAAATGTATATGAATATTATCATTCTCTTCATAAAATACAGAAAAAAATGACATATTTAACACATGGTGGCAAATAGTGATTAATCATGATTAATTCATTTCAAAACTGTGATTAATTTGCTGAAAATGTTTAATCATTTGACCGCCCTAATGATTCATTGAAAAATTAAGTAAAATGCAGCAATTAAAACCCGTTGATTTACCTAACAGCTTCATGTCGGCATTGCTCCACACTTTATTAGTTCAACACAAAAAAAAACAAATATTTTTTTTGCTTCCCTGGTTTCCACCTCTGTACAATTTCAAAGAGTTTTTGTTATCGCCATAAATAACAAACAAACTTCCTTGGCGGAGGTAAATATACTGTTTGGGGAGGGAAATAAGACAACGGAGAGACACGAAGATGACTTTACGAGTCCAGTAGGAGACGACACCCGGCTTTATGTCCTCTTTAGTTGGTGTATCTCTGTCCCAGATGATGCGTCACCGCCTCACTTTCTGCCTCTCAGTGCAATAACGTTCTCCTTTGTTCATGTTTCGACTTTATCTATAGTGTAATAGTCCGCGTAAACAAGCAAACACACACAAATGGTGGTGAAAATCTCAGAGGAGGAGGTCATAAATTCAGTAACACATTTATTCAGCTTTGAATATGTCGGACGGACAAATTGTTTAAACAAAGAGAATGCGTGAGGTGGTGTGATTTAAATTCTGTAAAATGTATTTGTCTCTGACCATCCATTTAAGAGATCCCTCTTGCTGTTTTTTTACATCACGTTCTCAGAGCTAATAAAGGCCAGCAGTATATTTGATGGACTAGATTACACTATGCCCAAAGGCTGTTAACTACACAAACAGATGGGTTTGTTCTCCTCATCATTTACACTGGTATTCAGTACCCTGGTACTCTAGTACAGTACATTCCACGTGTCGTGTGCATCTAGGCTCTTTAAAAGTGTATTTTACAAGCTTTTCATGAAATCCAAAATCTATCAGAACATAAAAATAACATATGTATTTAACCAGATTTCAGTTTCGTCACGTAATACGTCATGAAAACTGTCCAAGTAACCGTTACTTTACGGGTATGTTCCTTACTACACAGCCTCTGGTCACATGACAAAAATATCAGTGTGAACACTAAGCGAACCGCACCAAAGTATGCACTAAGTATCTTTTATAACATTTTTGGTTCGCGCCGTAGTACAACTGTTCGAGGTGGGTAGATTTATCCAAATATCGACAGTATTGCTAGCAGGCTAGTACTGCCATTGGGTTAATACTTGTGTGATGACATTGATATTTTTCCGTTCGCTTCTATGTTTCTTATCACAAATATGCGTGTGTTTTTTGTTGTTCGGATATTGTGCATGTCAGGTGTGGACTCGAGTGACAATTATGATGACTTTGGACTCGACTTGACAGTATCACCCAAGGCTTACAACTTGACTTGGACTTTGACATCAAGCACTTGGGACCTGACTTAGTTTTTTCTGATGACTTGAAAATACATTGCGATTTTCAGTGTGTGTTTTGAGTAAACTGTGTCTCCATCGAAAGCATTCAACTAATGTGATCGTTATTATGTCATTTGCTGCAAGACAACACATTTTTTGAATGCATCTATTAACGCCCAGTCAGGTTTAAGAACAGACAACAAATGTGTGGATTACATTTGTGTGCACTAAATCCTGAATGCTACGTCAGCACGCTTTTTCTGTGACTAAGTCTTGTCACACTGGTTTTATTGTTTTTAAAAAATACAACCATTCAAAATGCATTCATTGTATTTGTTCAAGTTAATCGATTGTTTCGTTGTTAAAATTGCATTTTATTTGGGAGACACTGAATAGTGCTTATGACTTTGGACTTGACCCAACCTGTTTTATCTTGACTTGAGATTTGACTTGGACTTGCACGTCTTTACTTGAGACCTGCGATTAAAGACTTGAGACTTACTTGAGACTTGTTCCTACCTCTGGTATATATTTATTATACATTGCTATATTATCTACAATCTCAAGGAAGAAATCATAGATCGGATACGTTGAGTAATTGTATTATTAGCTTGACATTGTTACATTGTCTTATGCTGTTGGATTTAAATATTGTTAAATTATTCACATTGATTGATACCAAAATTGGTCGTATCACTCACGTCTAGCAAGTGTGAACGCAGCCCTGCTGTCAGGTATGTGCTTGTTGGCCTTGTTGCTGTGTGGGGTGACATGCAGTGTGTACTTCCCAGGTGGTGATCACGGAGGTGCAGGGGCTGAAGTCTCTGGCTCCTAACAGGATTGTTTACTGCACCATGGAGGTGGAGGGCGGGGAGAAGCTCCAGACTGACCAAGCAGAAGCCTCCAAGCCAACGTAAGACAGACATGCATACTAACATGCATGCACACAAACTACATACTCTCATCTACACAACATACGGTGGGAAGCGCCACAATCTAATGACATGTGGTGTACATCTGCCCTGCGTCATAATCTATATATCTCCAGAGTGTCAAAGTCTCAGTAAATAACAGGAGGCTTTCGATAAGTTCCCATTAAAGAACCTTAATTTTAACACATTTCAGCACTAAAGTCATCCAGTAGCAACTACCACGAGGTGCAAAACCTGCACTTTTAAGATGATTTTATGAGAAAGTAAAGAAAATATATCGCCTGATAATAAAAAAGTTTTTTTCCCTGAGCTTGAGCTGGAGCATCCCAAGGTTTTACCTTTCTGGAGGAAGCGCTGCGCTGTCACATCCATTAATAAAGCTCAGGTTGAGTCTCAAGGACACCTTCACGCCGCACAATGGATCCGTGCAGAATCATTGCTGGCTTCTCGGCAACGACTCTGCTCAAGTGCACCTTCTTTGTCGACATGAAATAAGTAAAGGCGAGGCAAATGAGAAATGAAACATTCCGAGCGTGAAGACATTGTTAATTGTTGCATTGGACATGTAACCATGGTTACACGCCGAGCTCGAACCTTAGGCCGCACATTGTCAGCAGCAGCCGGGCAGCACTAGCCAATGAGCTAAAAGCTAAAAAAATCTGATTCCGATGACATGTACTGTTACACCCCTATCTGCAGCATGATTTACAGGCTGCTGGCAGGTGCTAAAATGGGCTCACATTTTCTCAAGGCTGTCTAAAAATAAACCTTAGTAGGAGAAAAAGTTGGTCACACCTGCCAGGCTTCAGTTTTAGTGCAAACAATGCAGGATGGAACCTACTTTGCAGAGATACATTTCACCTGAGAGGACAACTGCACTTTTTGCGGGCATGAACACGCCTTTCGCTTTTCTGTGCGTTCTAAAGATATTAAAACAGCTAAAAAGAGGCAGCTCATTAATGCACGTAATGGGACACACCTATTCATCCATTGTGAGCGAGGGTGTGGTGAAGCTAGCCGGCTAGTCGCTAATCAAGGTGTCACTACACCAGTCACGTGGTTCTTGGACGTAACAAGCTTAATAACAATAATAATAACAATGTCGCTGTAGCTTGATTATTATGCAGGTCACATTATGTTAATAGAGAGTTGTTGTTTTCTTTTTTTCAGAAGGCTTCATAGGCAGAATAGGTGCATGCCATTACGTGCATTCTTAGCTGCCTCTTTTTAGCTGTTTTTTATATATTTTAAACGCACAGAAAAGAGAAAGACGCATGTGTTCATGTCTCACACGCAACACAATTAAAATGAAGCTGCAAACTGCACCCAAGTTCTCGTCAAAAGTTAGCATTGCAGCTACAAACTGATGCTATGCAACCGCTCAGCGTTGATTCATGACTGTGCTATCGGGGTCATATTGTGATGCATTTAAACTGCAAAGGAGATTAGCTGACTGGAGCAAATCTGTGGCATCTTGCTCTTGTACAGCCACTAAGTCACTGTGTGTGACAAGGTGGATGTTGATTATGATCTTAAAAAAATCTTGCCAAGTTGATGTCTGGTGTATAAATAGCAGAATACATTTGGAGCAAGCATCAAGAAGATGGAGCATTAGTGTCAGTGTGTGTCTATAAACAACAAACTGTCTGATCTTTATTATGCAGCAGATTGATGGGATGGTGGCAGAGAAGAAACCAAACTTTTCCTTCATTTGATTGAAGCTGTCTTTTTAGTGACTTTTTGCAAAGACAAGGAGGCATTTTATTGATCGTGAACCATTCTTTATTTTTTTTCTTATTAGAAGTGAACTGCAGATTCACAATATATTTTTTTAAACCGATACTAATAACTTTCTGCTTTTCAGGACCGATACGATACTGGTAACGGATAACTTTGTATATCTACTTTTTAAACATTTCGATTTAAGTGTAGTTTGTGCACACCTGGAGGTAAGAAGGACTGGAACTAATTTTGATTTGACCAACTGTACCTGCTGATTTGTCCTAATCAAATATATCACAACTACCAGGAGAACCAGAGTATAGAGCGGAGGGAGCCACCTGGTGTGGCCCAGCAAAGTGCACTGTACTCGGGCACACGCTCCGAGCAGTCAGTGTGACGCCACGGAGGTCACTGGCAAACCAAACCTTTTGCACCTTTCAAACGACATGGCACAACATGCCCCAGGCGTGATCGTGATCTGGCGTTTCAGGTGGTTGATAAGCCTTTTTGTGTGCTCAATGGGGTTTTTTCCCCTCATTGCCTAACATTTGGTACAACTAGCACGCGAAATGCTTCTGAAACAGTGAATGTCTTTTTACAGGTGAGCTCAGGGAAAGTTACTACAGGCCGTTAACATCGCAGGCAGGAGAAAAACTGATCTCTGGATTTATGGTTATGCGAGTTATTTTTAATGCTATTGGATTTATGGGTATGATGTAATAATTCCCTCATATCGGCCCAAAACTTATCGTACACCCCTAAAGTGAACAAATAAATAAGATCTGCTTTTTCCTGTTCAATTGTACAAATGTAACCATTATGAATGTGATGTTTCTCAGTGTCACAAGTTCAGCACATCCGAAACAAATACAAACATTTCCATATTTCATTCAAACGTGAAATCGTCTCCCAGACTGGAGTCAATAATGTTGGAGATGACGTGACGGTGACAGTGTTGTGAGATCGCGCTGTCATGGAAACTGCCCTCCTGAGTTGTCTGTGTTGTGTCTTTCAGCTGGGGAACCCAGGGGGACTTCACCACCACACACCCCCTACCTGCTGTCAAGGTGAAACTGTTCACAGAGAGCACAGGCGTGTTGGCGCTGGAGGACAAAGAGCTGGGCAGGGTAACACTTGTCTTTGTCTTACCCGTGCACATCAGTCTCCACGGGGTTCTCACATAAATGCATCGACCTTAACTCTAATTCCAACAATGTGTCTTTTGTTACTCATTAACAGTCATCCATCCTAAACACCGGACCCAAAAAGCTTAGTGTGCACTGACACAACATTAGGTACACCTGCGCTAAAAGATCTTATACAGGAGCTGCATTCCAGATAATTCTCACTTTTGATGAAATACTTTCATTCATTATATTTATTTACAAAAATAGAAATGCAACACTTCATTTCACGGGCTGAACTCAAAGATCTACAAAGGTCTTTTCCTCTCAGATATAGTTCACAAATGTGTCCAAATCTGTGTTAGTGAGCACTTTTTTGCTGAGATAATCAGTGCTTATTAGAGGTGTCACAAGACACGAGGAAATACACAAGATTGGGTCTACGAGAACGAGACGAGGCAAGAATATATTGCAACGTATTCATTTAATTTCTACTACCTTACGCTCTTCTGCCCACTGTGTGTATGCTACCGGCCCCGCCTCCACCCACCGAGACAAAGAGCCTGCCCAGGTGGTGAACGCAATGCACAGTGTGAACTCTCTTTCTGTCTGTTCGGAGGCGGGAGACGAGAAAAACAGACACGCATGCACATAGCAATATATTGTGGATGGCAAAATTATGGAGTTCATTTTAATTTATTATGTGATTAATTCATTAAATTATTACAGTCTCAGGCCTAGTGCCCACGATCTTGCACGATCTTGTGACGCCCGTAATGCTTATTGTTCCTCTTATTATTGCACAGTTCCTGTGCAATAATCATGCTGCCTATTAAGCCTCTTGACAAGCCACACATGTGAGCTGAATGGATTATTAACCACATGTTTTTAGGATGACAGACATGCTCTAGTGGAGATTCAAACCCTCGATTTCCTGACTGCGAGGCATGTTAAAATATGAAATACTGTTTTCAGTGACGGAGAACTGATACATAACTGCAAACACACCAAAAAACAGATTTCTAGTGGACAAGCCTGTGCATTGTATCTAATTTCATTGCACAAGTTAGATTGTACATTTCATACATTCAACAGTGAATGGTTCATGTCCTTGCTGAGCTTACTGTACAGTTGATTGGCTTTTTGCTCAAGGGCCCCCCCTACAGTTGTGAAATGTAATGTACTTTCCAGTCAGTGAGATAAGTACAAAACAGCAGTGGTAAAAATGCTTGTGTTAACCTTCAAAAATAGTCAGATTAAAAAAAAGTCTAGTGGTGGTAATGTTTGGAAAAGCGCACATTAGAAGCGTCGGTATGGTACCGGCCAGTAAAGTAGGTTATCCAAGGTCGACATGGCAATGACAGGGATGCTGTTGTCCTTCTTGCAAGCCAATACACCATCCCAAGGACTTTAAGGCTGTTATTTTAAGGTACAATGAGTACGTATCGCTCCTATGGGTGGCATGGTGGTGATATACTGGCCGTAAGTAGAGGTGACCTTGGCTGTAACAAGGCCTTCTAATCTCCCACCGCAGCGCCACTGGCAGGAAGTCAGACTTCCTCAAAGCTCTTTAATGCACCAAAGAGCGATTAGACAGAGGCAGAGGAAAGAAAGCACTGGCCTGTTTCTCTCCCGCCAGTTCCTTTATTCCTCCACTTTCACAACAGACACCACATAAAACACTTCCTGGTCCTTTTTTAAATATATTTATTTAGATTCATATATTTTTTATATGCAGGTTGTCCTACACCCGACTCCCAACAGCCCCAAGCAGTCCGAGCTGCATAAGATGACCGTGACCAAGGCTTGCCCTGACCAAGACCTCAGGATCAAACTAGCCATTCGCATGGACAAACCCCAAAACATGAAACACTGCGGGTGAGTAAGCCGCTGGGTGCTCCCTGTGAGCTGTCGGCTGTCCATGCTTTCTCATGGAACGCTCAGCTCCTTGGCCTCGTTTCCAAGCACGTACCACGGAAAAATACTGGGAAGTACACAACACCCTCTGGTGGACACCAGGATGAACTTTTTGACAGCTGTTGTGCAACAAAGAAGCTTTTAATGAAGCCGATCTTGGTTAAATGTGTGGTGGATCTTTTGGCAGGTATCTGTGGGCTTTTGGGAAGAATGTCTGGAAGCGCTGGAAGAAGCGTTTCTTCGTCCTCGTGCAGGTGAGATGTTCTGCTTATTTTAGATTCTTAACCAGCACAACTCAAGGTGATAGCTCACGCTTTGTTCCATAGGTGAGTCAGTATACGTTCGCCATGTGCAGCTACAGAGAGAAGAAATCAGAACCACAAGAGCTTCTCCAACTGGACGGCTACACTGTGGATTACAGTGACCCGCAGCCCGGTGAGTCAACACTTGGGGTCAAGTCAAGTCAAGTCAAGTCAAGTTATGTCAATTTTGTTACTTAAAACCGGAGGTCTCCAACTTTCATCACTATTAGAGCTAAACTGTACTCCACTCAAACAGTGCAGTCGTTGTCTTTATGCTATTTAGTGGTAATTTGTCATTGCATACTGTAGAGGCATAGAAGGAAAACTGCACTTTTGGGGGGAATTTTGCCCATCATCCACAATCCTTATGTGAGACATGAAGCACGCGTTTCTCTTTTCTGTGGATTGTAAGGATATAAAAACAGATAAAAGAAAAAGCACAGCCAAGAATGCATATAAAGGGACGCACCTATTCTGCCAATAAATCCCTCTGAAAAAACCGCCAACAACGCTGCATTAACATAATGTGACCTGCATATTAACCAAGCTGCAGCACATTCTTATTATTATTGTTATTAACATTGTTACGTGAAAGAACTACTGTACTGGTGGAGTGACACCTCGCCACAGCACACCGGCTAGCTACAAGATTTGGTTTGGTTTGGTTTGGTTTGGTTTGGTATCAGTTTATTTGAACATGAAGGTTACAATGGAATACATCTCATGAATCATTTTTTCACAGTCGCTCACAATTCCTCAGGCCACTAGCGACAGGTAACGCTACAAGTTGGAGCTGCCGCCACATCCGCTGTGTTTTTGTTTTTGACGCCAGGTGTAGCGTTCCTTTCTATGCTGCTATGTGAAACCAGTGTGCCCAGGAAGGAAGTTCCTGGAATGCCTAAAATGACCAAAGTATGGCAAAATACTGTATTACATGTTTTCATGAATGTGCCTGTTACTACATAGTTACAGCATGGATATGAAATGCTAAAAGGTTTTTGGAGGTTTTTGGAGGTGTTTTAATAGCGGGTTTCTAGGCGGAATAGGTGTCATGTGCAAAAACTATTTGTAACTATATTATTTTTTATATAAAATAATGGCCCATGTTTCCTAAATGTATATGCATTCACATAAAATTTGATGTAGTTATTTATCAATTTTTTTTAAGTGTATTTTTTTTTGGCACCTGAACGTTTGCCTGTGTCCCGGTTCGGCCCGGAGGTTGGGGACCCGGGTCTATCAGACGTTTTAAATGCATGACATTTGTGCAGGTATTATGTTTTGTGATATACAGTATGGTATAACTACATGTTCATTCACCTGGAGATGTTTACAGGTGTACTTAGTATACAGAGCGACTAATTGCATCTTCTTTGTTTTTTTTCTCATCCAATTTTAAATACGTATTGATGTCATTATATACTGTATATATTTTTAAAATGAACTAAAACTGACGAAAACTAGACTAAAATGTTTTTAGTTTTTGTCGACTAAAACTTTTTTGGAGTTTTCAACGGCTCAATCTGAACTAAAGCGATCAATCACATACAGAAATGACTAAAATGTGACTAAAACAAGAAGCATTTTCATCCAAAAACTAAAAAGACCAAGACTAAAAATAAAAGGGCTGCCACAAACACACTGCTCATATGTAAAAGAAACCCAACTACACGAACAAGCGCTTGGTGACAGAACCCAGACTCTGTTGGGTTGAGGTGGAGAGACTGGAGAGCAGAGGGACTGAAGTTGGATAGAGAGTGAAAAAGCTTACAGCACCAGTAGGTACTGGTCAGCAAAGCGCTCCATATCTGAAAATGTCTGTTCTCTCAGGCTTGGACGGCGGCAGGGCTTTCTTCAACGCAGTGAAGGAGGGCGACACCGTCATCTTCGCCAGCGATGACGAGCAGGACCGCATCCTGTGGGTCCAGGCCATGTATCGCGCTACCGGCCAGTCCCACAAGCCCGTCCCACCCACTCAGGTCCAGAAACTCAACTCCAAAGGGGGTACCTCGGCCCAAATGGATGCTCCCATCTCTCAGTTCTGTAAGTAGGCCGGAGCACAGCACGCTGACATTAGACCCTAGGCAGTTTCCATCCACGACACCCTGACGGCTCATAAATGTCTCACACCATGCGCTCCACACTTGCGAACGTGCTGGTAAAACTAACACACAAGCACGCACGCACACACACACCTTGACATCTCAAGTATCGGACCACTCATTCACTTCAGCGACTCCCAAAGTGCAAAATCCCATACGCTATCCCATCAGTTCACAAGCAACAACCAACCAGGGAAAGATCTGAACATTCAAGCCTGCTGGGGTGGAATTCAAGCTGATGTCAGCGTGTGCTGCTCATGTTCCTAACCATAGGCCTGTTTTATTCGCTGAATGGTGGCCAGCCATGTTTTTAACCAGTATACTGCTGCAAGCCAACATGTCAGGTTGCAAAGTGAAGGTAAGACTGTCATGTGACATCTGTACCCAATTCTCTTCTCTTGTGCCCCCCCACCCCAAATCGCTCTATTTGAAATTAAAAGCAAATTTAAACTAATCTTCTCATCCTCAGTTGGCTCAGTGCATAACACCAATACGGAAATTTCGGACCCACTAATGTATTGGGAATACCACGTTATACTCCATTTTATTGGATCCTGCTATTCAGAATACGATATCGAAAAGACAAGAAAAAAGAAAAAACCTTTGGCATTCTTTAAACCCAACTCCCAGGCTACAAAATGAATTTATTTCTCATGTTAACCACATGAATTGACATGAATTGGCTCTCTTCTTCCTAAACCCTATCACATAAATTCTATGTTGTTTCTCCATTGGTTTCTTTGTCCAGTATGTGGTCGTTCTTGTGGTTAGTTGACTCCTCTGACGCCAGCTGTCGCCATTCAAAGCCTCGCCACAGCGGCACCGACCTCACCACCCCTGTCAAGCCCTTCCCTGAAACATTGTGGCACACCAACGCAAACATGTTTCACCCCCCGGTGGTCTTGAATGGCACTGGGATCATAACATAACGTCATCCTCCTGACTCCTCTGCAGCGCTAAACAAAAGTCCTGGGAAGGTTCTGATTGGATCTTTATTACAGTTTCCGTCTTATCGAATCCGCTGTTGTTTCGACAAACGCTTGCTAAAATTGTGGAAATGAACTGAAAAATTGACCACAGATATTGTTTTTTCCATTTTGTAAAGATGTTTTGATGACATTGTTACAGGTAATAGAGCTACCATCTTTGTGACTTGCAGCAACATCCACATGCTCCAAATACAAATATTATCCAAAATCAAAAACACACACACACACACACACCATAAAACACATGCAACGGGGAAATGCTGCAATCACATTAACGCTACAGAATCAAAAACAGTGACCTACAATGTGCCTGTTTTTGGCATTTGCAGCATTTTTCTTTGGCATTTGTTTTGGATCCTGCAGCGTTTATGTGATTGCAGTGCAATATTTTTAAATTTGCAGCATCTACCCCATTGTTTTATGGTGTTTGTGGGTTTTTGTTTTGGATCATTTCTGTGTTTGGAGTGTGTGGAGCGTTTGGACGTTGATGAGGCTTTGCCGCTGTTGGCCACCATATTTTAGGGCCCTACCACATCCGTTTTTTGTTTTTTTTTTTCCCAAATTCCGTTTTATTTTTTTCAGTTTTTTCTGTTTTCATTTTTTAAATTCCACCTATGCTCCGATGACCTGTAGAGTCATTTTTTATGTGTAAGAACTTAAAAAACGGTGATTGTGAAAGTTGAGGGCATTCAAATGCGTTGAAAGTGTTCAGTGTTCAGTGTAGCCATACCCCAAACAGTGTTGTGTTGTTGGATGCTGAGACAGTTGTTTCTTTTTAGCAAAGTACTACACCGCTACAGTAATGCGTTACTTATAGAAGTTAAACTTTACACAAATAGAAGGTATTCAAAATACGTTCTAGGATTTGATACTGTTAGGAATGGAATACTTTCCACTCTGTTTCAGACAAAGTACGGCAATGTGCTTATCTAACACAGAGTAGAAAATAGTCCATTCCTAACAACCCAGGAGAAGAAGTAGTTTGATGAACATGAACACCATGTTTCTTTACAAAGTTTCATTGCCATCTAATGGCCTGGCATGCACATTACAGTGTATTTTGTCGGCCGTTTTGACGTTTTCCCTTACAAACATTCCCTTAGACATCTTTGCAAAGCTTCATGTGTGATGCTTGTAATCACAGTCTGTCTGTTAACCTTTCCAGGACCTTCTTCTTGACAGTTTCATCAGGTATAAGTGTGTTTGCCACTTGGGCAGTACTTAACGTGTAGCTCTCCACTCCTTAAGTACTGACCATGAATCCACACAACAAACCACTACATTGGAGTGACGGGGATGGTAAACTCTTTCTTCCTCTATCTTTGTCTTCCTCGTTCTTTCTTCAATCCGCCTCGGCGTCTGCTGTCACACGTCCTCACATGTACTCACACGCCACGGGGTCTCGTGTCGGCATCGGTTGTTGTTTTTGTTGTTCTTGTTGTTGTTGTTATTTTCTTCTTCTCAGTTGTGTTTTCTTCTTCATGCTTTGCCTGTCTACCCTTCTTCAGTAATGCCGCCAAAGCTGCTCCGTCAGTCAGGGTCTCTCGTGATTGCTCTCCTCCAGCCTTGTTGCTAGTCTTTATGTTATTCTGGTTTGTCCCTTCTTACCCTGCTGTCTTCTAGCTGGACTCAAGGGTAAGTGCTTCCCTGTAGCCGGCACAGCTCAGATAATCCCCGACGATTATCTGACAAATGCAACGTTCTTTCTCTCTGCCTCTATTTCTCTCTCTTCTTCTTCCTCTTCCTTCTTCTTCTCCCTCTGCTCCTTCTTCACGTCTCGCTTCATGTCTTTAGATCTTAGTTGAAAACTTTTTTTTTTTTTTGACAACCTCCACTTGAGGATCAAATTAGACGCATCCATTCGTGCCAGTTTAGGATGCATGTCTTTATTCTCAGAACGTATTCTTATTATTTGGCTTAGTATTTGGTTAAAGTGGATATTAGAGTTGTTCCTGCATAATTGCCTTCTCTCTTTGCTCACATTGGTGACCTGATCCCTCAAGAGTAAAGCAATATGGAAGACAGATTGGGCTGAAATATTAAATATTCACATGCATTATTGATATGGTGTCATAAACAAACCTTTAATATTAGATCTATAGAACGTATGGAATTCATTTTATGTAAGGGTGCGAGTGGAGTAGGGGTGTAACGGTTCCATGGGTTGGTAATTGGGTTTTTCTGTATGGACATTTTTTTTATGACACAGAGGCATATCAAGTTCCCACACGGTTCACATTAAGCGAAGAGAGGAAGTGTAACTGCCTCTCGACATAGTCACACGGGTACTTGGTAAAAAAAATCCAGTGCAGCCCAGCCAGTCTGTGATAGAGCTTGAAAACCCTGGTCTGTCGTTCAACTCTCCTGTTTGGGAGCACTTGGCCTTCCCAGTGACATACGTAAAAACTAGGGCTGTCAATCGATTAAAATATTCAATCACAATTAATCACATTTTGTCCATAATTAATCACGGATAGAAAGAAGTTTATTTTTCTATAATAAGTGTACCTTTGGAAAAAATTGTTTTTAAGTTTTTCATGCACCTATCAACATGAGACTGGATAATATGTTTGCTTTATGTAGATTTTTATTTATTAAACACAACAAAATGTACCTGAATGTATAAAAAACAAACACGATGTACAAGAAGTAGACGTTGGTAAAGTAAACTGTCCATCACTCAAATATCATTCTCTTCAAGCAAATCATCTCACAAAATATCATTCTGACTAACATTACAAATAAAGGTTTGCAAAAACACCCAACAACTAAATGAAATGAAAACAGGGTGTTAGAAAAATAAATATTGATAAATTGCAAAAAATAAAGTGCTCAAGAACAGTCAGTAGTTTCTAGAAGTCGGACCGCACCCATAAAATGTCGTACAGTCGGGCTTTAGCTTGTACTCCCCCTTCCAAACACACGCTTTAACACACTTTTTTTAGTCTGGCCACTTCAGCGGTGTGGAGGTGTGACACCACGGGTCTTGCAAGTTTTATTTTGTTCTCTTTGACAAACACATCACTTCAAGCACTAAATGTAATTCATCGTTAATAAAAAATAATAATAACGCTAATAAATTCCCTCGCGAGTCTTTACTGCCATCTCATTGAGGTTTGTGTGTGCGTTAGCTCACTTCCGCCTTTGTGACGTTGATACAAGCTCCCAAATAGCTGTCCTCAGCTGTGCCTGCCGGCAGCTAGCAGCTCATAAAGCAAATTTTAGCTTGCAGTTCAAAGCAAAAAAAATCAGTCGAGAGATGGCTTGCATCTAAAGAAGACTTAGTTGGGACACTTGTATACCAAGGTACCACTGTATAAATGACAATAAAAACATAACTGCAGTGCTCCAGTACCTTCTCTCTGGCATTTGAGAGTGCGGGACAACTCAACTCACAGCGACAGTAGATACAAATACAAATAACTTTCCTTCTCCATTTCTGCTCAATATTTGTTCCCGCTTGTGGCTCCACGTCAACTGCCACGCTGGTGTGGTTCCTCAAACTACGGTGTGGGCCGAGGGTCAAACAGGACGTGTGCACGTTAATCGTAAAAAATAGTGCCGTTAAAGGAAATTTCCAACAGCCCTAGCAAAAACACAAAAACAAGTGGAGTTCAGTAGAAATAGGGAACGACAGTACCGAGTTTCCAAAAGTGTCCAATAAGGCAAGAAAAAGTTGCTAGATTTGCTGGTAGTGGTGTTTTTGAAGAACAGAATCGGGAATTGCTAAACTGGCAACACTATTCCGTCATGGTATGTCTTCATATTCTCTGTCAGACAAGGTGCGTTGGAGGTGTGTTAAGAGGCAGAGTTCCAATGACAGACAGTCCCATTATAATGTGTTTATGAGCGAAGTCGAACATATCCATTTGTGGCGTATGAATACCTACCTGGAAAGTTACCTGCTAGTAGTGGTGTCACAAGACACTCAGTTCAGGAGACGAGATGATACACGAGATCGGGTCTACGACACGAGACTAGATTTTGACATTACTTAAAAAAATATGAAAAATATAAATATATATAAATTATATATAAATTATATGACAATATATTGCAATCTAATCGTTTCATTTCTACTACGTTACACTCTTCTGCACTCTGTATGTATGCTAGCGGCCCCGCCTCCACGCACCGAGACAAAGAGACTGTATGACTAAAAGGGTTCACTCTGTTCATGCCATTGTTCATTGCCAAAAGTGAGGTGCGTACCCAACCCTGATTACGGCGTACCGTTACACCCCGAGAGTGGAGTCAATGTGCGGCTTACGCTGCTTTACTGCAGAGGGCTCAATTTGCTTGTTTCTTTTTTGCTTTGTCAAGAGTTGGCAAATATGTATGCGGAGTATTCTGAATGCCAAAGACAAGGAGTAGCTAATGCCGCCCCTTCTTACAATGAAATACTCCGGAACTCCCCCCTCCGCCCCCTTTCTCCCCCTCCTCCTGCAGTAGATGGGCCTGTAGGTGTGGAAGCAAGGCCGGTGGTCCACCTGCAGATTTTTTTGGACTGCCCGTTAATTTGCCTGTATAGGAGAACACTTGTGTCATGTGTCCATGAGTTTCTATCGAGACAAAAGGTTCCATTCATTACCCCCTCTCCCTTCCCCCATCTCCCAGAGAATGATACAGTTCTGCCTATGTCTACTGTACAGCTTCATGCTATCTACCCATGCACCAAACTGCTACCCTCTTAGAGTTCTTTGGTAGTGACTTGCCTGTTAGTTTGCTCTGTAGATGACCATGAACACACTGCAACACATTCAAGTATTGTCAACTTGCAAATGCGTAGAGAGAGAAAGAGAATTCCAAGAACAAAAAAAACGGGAATGCAATTAAACATGATCAAATCTGAAAGCGGGACTGCAGATGTGCATGATGTTTTTGTTTTTTTAAAAGCTCCATCAAAAGTCACACCGTTTTTTCTCCAAGCATGTGCTTCTATTCTTGCTGTTACGACTGTAACTTGTGCCCACTCACTCGTCGTGTCCTCACTGATTCTCAACAAAGGAGATACAGCCCAGACACCTCCTCGTCACACTTTCTCAACAGTCTGACACCTTACAATATTGCTTCTTGGTAGCTCTATCCTTATTGTCCCCCTCACCTTTCCTCAAAAACCCTGTCTTATTGTCCACGTCCTGGTTGTCTTTTCAAAACGTCTGTCATCTTCAGTCCATGCGTCCTCTCCTCTCACACTGGCATCTTTTGTCCTTCAACGCTCTTACGCCCTTGTCGCCTTTCAGCGGTTCCTCCTCAGATTTGGGGCTAACTGTAACCTTCTGTAGGTTCCCTGGTTTAGAGAGCATCTCTGAATGCCACATTGCACTCCCCCACACCCCTGCAGCCCTCCTGACCCACTGGTTGACAGATGTCACTTGTGCTCTGTCCAGGCCCTCCCCAGCCTAAAATCAGGCCGCTGCATTCCGCCACACTGCCCGTCCGCACCATCATCACCTTGTCTGAGTGTCACAAACATGACACCTGTCACTCACACAGAGGACATGACCGCATCACCTATCTACACTCACTGGCCACTTCATTAGGTATACCTGCACAGTCCAAACCAACATTCTGCCTTTACAACGACACCTACAATGACTCAGACTGCAGACCTTCTCCAAGGATCTAAATATACACATTCACACATTCACACTTCGTGCATGTGTCTGAATTTTGTCGTAAAGATCCTTGAATTATTTATTGAGGAAATAATCGATAGGTGGCGTTATTGTCATTGTACCAAGAACAGTACAACAAAATTGTCAACCCTCTGTTGGCATCAGTCACTACTGGTGTGTGATACCACTGATTCCAGTTCCGATCTGTGTAAAATTCAGGCTGGTATCGACGATATCGATCCGATACTGATACCAATGCTGATGCAAATTCACCTAATGTGTCTGGTAAATTTTAAAAAGTAGCGTATATCATAGCATAGCAAATTCATTATTCATTGATATAAATGTAATTATTAATTAAAAATAAATTAATAACTGAATAATTAATTTAAGTAGTTAAAAAAAGTATTTTAAACCCTGAAGTATATTGAGGTATCGGGGTTTATTAACAATATAGCCAAGCTAATATACAACAAGAGAAAAACAGAGGACCAAATCATATAAAATATGTGGAAATGGTATTTTCAACATAAAAAGAAAATAAGTAAAATAATAAAAGCATTACAATAGATGATTAATTATTAAGAACTACTTTATGACCGAAAACACAATTCACAACGTTTCAACAAACGTTTCAGACATTACCTCAAATGACTGAAGTATCGAAAGTATTGATATTTTGATTTGAGAATCTATTTCAGATCATGAAGAGCTGGTATCAGAAGTATCGATATTTCAGTATCGATGTGCGCATCACTATCGGTCACTGTCTATACATACTTAACACTGTGTGTGTGTAACAAAAATAATGTGACATAAATGAATAGGGTACATAATCATTAATAGTAATAATAATAATAATAATAATAATAATAATAATAATAATAATTGTATATAGTCCATATAGTGGTCCATTTCAGCTCAGGTCAACCAAACCGCACCAGAGTTCACCTGCAAGCGGGCCGACACCCATCTCTCAAGCAGTCTCGATGCACTTGTTTGGTGATGATGGTCTGCACACTTCACCAAACGAACCGCACTAACAGAGCAAACAGACCAGAGTTCCTTTTAACCAAACCAAACCCCGAGAGACTCAGAAAGTACAACTAAATTATTCTTTCCACTCAAGATAGGTCCAACAGTTGCTATTTTTTTTTTGGCCCATGCGGCACCCCTCAATGGAGTTTTAGTAGCTCTTGCATAATTATTAATATGTAAAACATTTATTATATTCCTAACACACATACACTTGGAAGTAATAATGTTTAATTGCATCACGCTAAGAGGGATTTCCAATATTGTGCCCTTCTCTTGCAGCTAATTAAACTGACCAAAGTAATTAGAAAGAGCTCTCAATATGAAGCACTGCAGCTGCACACCACTGCAAACTATAATCACAATAATACACATTTTGCTAAATGAATACATTTCCGACAGTGGGCATTGTTACCTTTGTGAAGGCAAAAGGTTTGATAAATACACTCCTGATCAAAATGTTAAGATCAGTTGCAAAATTTACATTTTGCACTGTTGGATCTTACGGATGTTCTAAGTAGAGCTTCAAATTGCTGAAAGAAGAAATACGAGTGAGACAAAAAACATTTTGCGTAAGCAATTTATTGCAAAGAAGCACTCAAGTGAAATAGGCTGTTCGTCAGCTGATCAAAAGTTTAAGACCACATCCTTTAAAAGCCAAAATTGGCAAAAAAGGGCATTGAATGCCATTTTATATCAGGTATTCACACTGTCATGATCTCTTGATGGCAAAGGAAAAAAAAGCTTTCTCTGTGGGATTGTTGAGCTGCATGAGCAAGGCCTCTTGCAGCGCGCCATTGCTGCTGAGGTTGGATGTAATAATTAAATTAAACTTCTTAAAAGATTATGACCCTTGTGGAACTCAGACCCAGAAAAAATGTTACCGACCCTGAGCCGGAGGATCCGATTGGCTGTCTGTTAAGACACGGGACCATCCTGGGCCCAAACGAAGGTTGTTACTGGTGCCAAGTACAGTCCAATAACCCTCAGACAGCATCTGCGAGAGAATGGTTTTAAGAACAAAAACGTCTTCAAAGGCCTCGTCTCCTTCAATGCCACATAATTGCTCGTTTGGAATTTGCAGAAGAGCACCAAACATGGGACATTGAAAGGTGGAAAAAGGTTTTATTCTTCCTTGACGGTCCTGATGGCTTCCAACATTACTGGCATGACAAGGAGATCCCACCTAAGATGTTTTCCACACGCCATCATGTTCCTTCAATGGAACAATTGAATTTCAGGTTGCGCAGGGGCGTCAAACCGCAGTTGGCTATGTGGAGATGTTGCAGGGGGCATCCCTCATGACTGAAGACCCTCGTCTGTGTGGTAATGACTGGCTTTTTCAACAGGACAACGCTGCACTTCACAAAAGACTTCTTCCAGAGGAATAAGCTCACTCTTTTGGACCATCCTGCGTGTTCCCCTCATCTAAAGCCAATGGAGAACAATTGGTGGTGGATGGCAAGGGAAGTTTACAAAAATGGACATCAGTTCCAGACAGTGGATGCCCTCCGTGAAGCCATCTTCACCACCTGTAGCAACATTCCCACTAG
Organism: Dunckerocampus dactyliophorus; assembly: GCF_027744805.1. Lineage (NCBI taxonomy): Eukaryota > Metazoa > Chordata > Actinopteri > Syngnathiformes > Syngnathidae > Dunckerocampus > Dunckerocampus dactyliophorus. The sequence continues at coordinate 3,494,144 of NC_072826.1, forward strand.
CCTCCTGGAAACACCGACACCAAGCATGCCCAAGCCCATTTTTCAGGAGAATGGCACAGCTACTCATTACGCACTCCTTTTTTCAACATTTTATTTGTATTTTAGGTGGGGTTTAGGCTTTTTTGAGCTATGGTGTTAACATGTTTGATCAGTTGATGAACAGCCTATTTCAGTTCAATGCCTGTTTGCAATAAATTACTTGCTCAACACATGTTTTATCTCACTCCCATTTTGTCTTTTTGCATTTTGAAGCTCTACGTGGAACCTCCTTAAGATCCAACAGTGCAAAATGTACATTCTCACAAATTTTCAGCTGGTCTTAACATTTTTTATCAGGAGTGTACTACTCACAAAATGTTAGGGATCTTCAGCTTTCGGGTGAAATTTCAGGATGAAACTAAAATGTACTAAAACATTTTACAGGTGAAATTCATTTGACCTTCTATAAACCTTTGAGTGCACATGACCAACTGTTGAGTGTTTCAGTACACATTGAAAATTCACAACAGTTCATGGATGCCACAACTTCTTGGTGAACAGCAAGTTGTGCAAAAAGTACTGAAACATGGAACAGCTGGACACGTGAATTAAAAAATGTATTTAAAAGTTATACAGTCAAACCTCAAACCCAGTTTTTTGTATGATTCGTTTTTTGATGAAAATCTTTGCTACAATTTTACATTGCTTTTTGCACACTGCCTCGTGCAAGGTTGCACTTAACAAACTAGTCCGTTTACCACGTACTGTACTGTCCTGCAAAATCAAGTGCCCAAACAAAACACCCTACGCTGACTCACTGTGCTTTATTGATACCTGGCTCAGGTGGTAGAGGGGTCTTCTTCCAACCTGAAGGTTGCGGGTTCGATCCTCCGTCCTCCCGTGATCGTGTCTAAGTGTCCTTGGGCAAGATACTGAACCCTCTTGATGCTGCGTCATCAGTAGGTAAACGTGCTAGCAGTGTCAAAGCGCTTTGGGGGTGGAAAAGCGCTATACAAGTGAAAGATTGAATGTGGCAGATAAATAACCTGCTGTTGTGAGTGCCGGCGATTTGATAAAAATGGTGAGAAAGACTCACCATGATGTAATGTACTGATTTTGTTAATATTTTTGGGTGTCTGGACGAGACTCATTGAATTTACATGATTTCCTATGGGGAAAATTACTTTCGGTTTTTGTCTGACCTTTATGACAAAACTGCAGTGCATTTTAGGTTCATCCTCAAATTTCACCTGAACATTGAATAACCCTAATTTTAGATTGTGCAGGTGTACCTAGTGTATGTTGTGGCCTGACACTAGAGCACAAGGAATGTATCAGGATTAAAAATGAAGGGATGTATTACTCAGTCATCACCCATGTTCATTGCAGTTTTTCTCAAGTTGTCAGACAATCTGATGTAATAAAAAATCTCAAAGGAGATTGATGGCAAAACTACAGCAGCATCCAATTGTCCATCCAGTTGCCATGTTTTCTGTAGCACACAAATATGGAAGAAACATTGTTTAAGGTCGCCCTGCCACGCATCAAGGACTGCGACACTGCAAAGACACGTGCATGCACACACAACGGAAGCGCCTGCCGCTCCGATACGTCAGATCTCTTTACGCTGTCTGACACAATGCAAGTTGACAATGTAAGCTGTTAATGTTTATAATTTGCCCTTAGAAGAACCCCTCCCCTCTTCACCAAAAAAAAAAAAATTCCCTGATGTTTCTGTCTTGTGACAAAGACTTAGCGTGCGCCTCACTGATGCCCTCTCCTCTGAACCGTGTGCTTCTCCCTGTGCTGTTGGCTGGATAGATGCTGACAGAGCTCAGAAACATGGCATGGATGAGTTTATCTCCGCTAACCCCTGTAGCTTTGACCACGCCTCGCTTTTTGAGATGGTGCAGCGGCTCACGTTGGACCACAGGCTCAACGACACCTTCTGCTGTTTGGTGAGCTCCTCGCCTCACTCACTTCCTCCGTGCCTGGCGGGATTCTGACTCTTTCGTTTGTGTGCCGCACAGGGATGGTTCAGTCCGGGCCAGGTGTTCGTCCTGGACGAGTACTGTGCCAGGAACGGCGTCCGTGGTTGTCACAGACATTTGTGCTACCTGCGTGATCTGCTGGAGAGGGCAGAGAGCGGTGCTATTATCGACCCTACTCTTCTACACTACAGCTTTGCGTTTTGTGCCTCCCACGTGCATGGGAACAGGTGTGCACAAACCCCTGTTTTTACAATGTTACTCTGCTTTAAAGGTACACGACATTTTCCAAACAGTCAGTTCAGATAGTCATTTTCAGGGTAGAATGGGGAAAGGAGTCAACACATTGGTCATTTTATGTCTTTATCCATCGACTGTTTTGTTTTATTTTCATGTTGTTTGATTTTGAATGTTATACATTTTATGTTGCTTTATGCAATGGTTGTGTTTACTGGACTGTAATGTATTTTTGCAGGCTATTTTCCGGCAATATTATGATATAATGAAATCTAATGAAACCTTATAATGCGACCGAGGCATTCACTAGTCCCCCCAAAAAATGATTTTCTGGAGCATACTTTGTGGAGTGCTTGTTCACCTCAAACTCTGCTTACTCTCTCAGTGCAGGAACTAAAAATCAGTTAATATGGTTGAAAAATACATCTTCTTTATTTTTGTCAAGCTGGCACCTAACAGGAGTGGTCCGCCTGCCTTACACGATACACAACTCAAAAGTGTCGACACATTTTCTAATGCTACTCAATGACAAGGTGTGTCCAAACCTTTGACTGGTATTAATACGTACAGTAAGACTATGTATTCATATGCATTGGTATCTTGATTTTTGTTATTACCGTAATTTCAAGACTATTGAGCGCACCTGAATATACGCAGCATCCACCAAATTTAATGAGTACAAAAATTGTGCACATATATGGGTCGCACTTTTCTATAAGCCGGAGGTATCCACGTTATAACATGGGATAGTTACACAAAGACACACCATAAACCTTGCAATCCTACCAACACTCTGTGTTGCCAGCATCACTCGTTAAATCCGATGAGGCGTGAGAAGATTTTTTTTTTACATCGGACTTCAACAGCTGCCGCAGTCCACGCAGAAGCTGGGGAAAATCTACACTTGATCAAGCTTACTTTAGATTTTTCAGATCAAAACACGATCGCTGCACAAGACTTCAAAACATGATGTTAGCGTCCACTTCACTACTCTAATTTACTACTTCCTGAATCTGCACTTTAAGCATCATGGGAACTGTAGTTCTTTTAGCCATAAATTACCTGCATCATTGTTTAAGCCGCAGTGTTCAAAGTGTTTGAAAAAAGTAGTGGCTTATAGTACGGAATTTATGGTTATTTGTTCCAAAACCTATGACAAAAACTGAAACATATGAAAACTCTGTAGTTTAACATGCAAAAGGCAATGCAAAATAATTAATTGTAAATAATTACATAATTGTAAATGACAAATAATGGAACTTATTGTTGATGAGGACTTCACGTACATCCTGGCGAGTTGGAATTCAATAGTGTTTATCACCTTCTTTATCAATACCATACCATGGTATCATACCACATCATGCCATGTCAAGTTATTTAGCAGTCACGCTCAATAAAAAATGCACGGATAGTGAGTCGGCAACACGTAGGGCGCTTCATTTGGGCAGTGGATTTGGTGGAACGATATAGCACAGGGGCAAGCAGACTTGTTTGTTACATGCAATACTGTACAAAAACCAAGGCAACATTTTGGCAAACATTTTCAATAAAAACCAAATCATATGAAGGCGAAAACTGATGTTTGACTGTACTGTAGAGAGCATCAAGCAAGGAACCACATGTGGTTCCTTTAGCAGCCTTCAGAGTGACACAGTAGAACCATGTGATCGATGTGAATATTAACAAATGCATAATATAAGATAATAAAAGAAAATGTAAATATTATCATGGTATATCATGACAAAAAGTGTCACAAGAGTAGTGTAATGTACGCCAACATGTCATTAAAACTAGCCTGCAAAAAAAAATCACAGTCCCATAAATACAATCCCTGTCTTTGCTTTGAATTTGTGTTGTTAACCATTTGCATATGTCCACGTGTTTCCTTGTTTTTTTTCTTTGTGTTCTTTTCTTTCTTGTCCTCTGTTGCCGTAGTCTCTTACTGTCCTTATTATTCATCCTCCCATGCGTCCATTAAAGTCAGAGAGGGCCGCAATTATTGGGGGCCGCTGGGCTACGAGGCCCTAACGAGCCCAAACAGCTCCCAAGGGCCAAATCCTGACACTGGCTCTAAACGAGCGCACCTCATGTTCAAGTTTAGAAAAAGAAAGGATTCCAAAGTCTCTCAAGATGCCAACAGGTGAGACATACAGTAGTCATGTGATTTTTTGTGTGTTACCTGAAATGAACTCAGTAAGCTCTCATTGGGCTCGAGGAGAAGAAGTCAGCGATACAACTTGTGTGTTTGTGTTGCTATTATGACGTGTATTTGTGTGATCCGAACAGGCCGGACGGGCTGAGCACGGTCAAAGTGGACGAGAAGGAGCGATTCGAAGACATAAAGGAGCGGTTGCGCGTGATATTGGAAAACCAGATTGTAAATTTCAGGTGATGCACACTCTGCCCTGTTTTAAAATCAGTAGTGCTCCTGTATTAACCCCTCTCTCCTCATCCTCCCATACAGATATTGTTTCCCCTTTGGGCGTCCTGAAGGTGCACTGAAGGCCACTTTATCTTTGCTGGAAAGGGTTTGTAAATATTTAAAATACACATTCATAAAGATAGGAACTCCGTTTTTTTTGTTGACAGGATGTAGAGATGCACGATATCTTATTTTATAAACTGATACTGATGACTTTCTGCTTCTCAAGACTGATATGGTACCGATACCTTTTTATATTTCACCTTTTTAAAATTTAGATTTAAGTGTAGTTTGTGCACACTTGGAGGTAAGAAGAATTGGAACAAATTAGGATTTGACCAACTGTACCTGTGGATTAGTCCTAATCAAATATCATGACATCTGACTTCTACGACATCATACTATCAGGAGAACCAGAGTATAGAGTGGGGGGAGCCACCTGCTGTGGCCCAGCAAAGTGCACTATACAGTGTTCCCTCCTTTATCACGGGGTATAAGTGAAATCCGTGAAGTAGCCAACTTACTTTTTTTTACAATTATTAGATATGTTTTAAGGCTGTAAAACTCAGACATTTTCTCACATTTCTCTCTTGTTTAAACATTCTAAAATTTCAAATTTCGTTTGAATTTAATGATCAACCTACTAGATTGGACACAATTTTTAAGTCACTCACGTGTATTTCACTCCTCTGATGGTCGTTCTGGCGCCGTTCCACTGAAGTGTTTTTGTATCCTTGTTAAAACATATTGCTCCTGTCGTTGTATTTTCCTCCTCTTCGTCGTCCTCCATTAACTGAAGATTTATTTATTCCGTAATGGCACCCTATAGCCGCAATGTCTACCGTCCTTCAGCATATTCAGAAGTCCAACTTTTTGTGAGACGGGTAGCTTCCCCGGCCTTTCGGGTGCAGAACGTTCCGTCGACATTGTGGGTTTTGTCAGGGAGAAACTTGCAAACATACAAAAACTGCAAACTGTTTGCTCGCATGACACAACAGGAGAAACAGCAGGGCGGCAAGAAAGGAAATTGATTGACAGTGGTATACAGCCAATCAGGACGCAGAAGACAATGGGTGGTGCAGACAGAAGAAAGAGGGAAGAGAGAGAGCGATGCCACCTTGTGCCAAGCACAGAACTACAACACTCAACTTCCCACAATGCAATTATTCTTAAAGGGGCAAGCTCAGCCTGTAACAGCGTTCATACACTGTAAAAAAAAAAAGCACTAAAATTGCTCCAAAAAATCCGCAAGCGAGTCTGTGAAAGGTGAACCACGATGGAGCAAGGGAACACTATTGGGACACATGCTCCGAGCAGCCGGTGTACCGCAAGCCTTTTGCACTTTTCCAACCCCGCGCCACTGGTGCTTCAGGGGGCTGATAAGGTTTTTTGTTTGCTCGATGGGTTTTTTTCCCCCTCATCGCGGAGCATTTGGCACAATTAGCATGCAAAACGTCTTCCTCGGAAAGTGAATGTTTGTTTACAGTTGAGGTCAGGGGAAGTTGTGACAGGCCGTTAACATCACAGGCAGGAGAAAAAAGGAGCACTTGATTTGCTCAACCGCACAGTACGGATAATCTCGCCTCATTGGAGCATTTTTTGTTATTATTGGTTATTGAAGCTATTTTTTATGTTATCAGATTTATTGGTGTGACCTCATAATTCCCTCATGTCATGCTAGTACAATAATTATCGTGCACCCCTAACTTATTGTATTTATGAATGTGGTTGTAGTTTGCGCGACTGCACCATTCACCACCATCAGAAACATTTATGAGGGTGATGCTGTGCAGGAGGTAAACCACATTGTTTGTGTGTCTATCAAAACTCAGCATGATTATCTTGTCGATCTTTTGCATTGGATCTCCAAAGCGTGTATTACACCTTCTGAACAGATGACCGCATGCTTTCCTTGAAATGTGACCCACCCCAGGTTCTGATGAAGGACATTGTGACCCCAGTCCCACCGGAAGAAGTCAAAGGGGTAATCCGCAAATGTTTGGAGCAGGCTGCTAACCTCAACTACCAGCGGATTAAAGACTATGCTAAAATCGAAGGTAAACAAAATACCTATTCTCTGAGTGAATGATGATTGCTAAATGCACCAAAAACTACCTCCTGCCTACCGTAAATGTTCCAATTAACGCCTCTATTCAAGTACTCTACTATAATCTCTGGGGGTGTCGAATTAGGTCACAACAGCTGTGGCTGTAAGCAACATCCTGATATACTTTTCTTTATTAACGCCACAAGATGTCATAAGTGGTCGGCAGCCAGCAGCGTTATCTACTCTGCATGCGCTTTAAAATGCTTCACTGTTTCCAACATTTGCGCTACTATTAGTAATAATAAGTGTTATTATAATGCTGGCTTACCATTGTTACAGCATTGGTTCTGTTGCAACTGTGTTGTGCAATATACAGCTGGGATAGGCTCCAGCTCACAGGTGACCCGACCGAATGAGTACAAGCAGTATAGAAAATTAATTTTAAAAACGAAGCTGTTATAGCCTATATAATGACTTTTCATATAAATGACAGCCTCTCTCTAGTTTTTCAATTTGTTTTCAATTAACGCCCCGTTTAGGTCAAATAATTCCTCGTCTATAATTAGAGCATTTACGCTATATTTAAATTTTAATTTTGTTCTCAAGGTTCATGCATTGGAAATAATGACTTACTGTAATTGTTACCAAAGAGGGTTAATAGTGGCTCAAGTTCATATTTATGTGTTTAGTCAACACAACACTTGGCATGAAAGTATTAGTGAAGTTTCTTAATTTGATTTAATTGAATTGTTTATGTGCGATTCTTCTAACAAACAAACATACTGCATTGAAAACACTTGGAATTTCTTTGGTGATAAGATAGGAAAAGACAGTAAGAATGACTCCAGCTGGAGACGGCACTTGTCTTCATGTTCTCGTCACTTGCTCTATCTTTGTCCCAAATGATGTGTCGCTTACTTTCCAGTGCAATAACTCTCTCCTTTGTTTCAGGCCTGCTTTAGCTCTGTGCTGCTCTGTAGCTCAGGTTGTGTAGAGGTGTGTGTGTGTGTGTGTGTGTGTGTGAGTAAAAATGCATTCAACTCCAACAACAACCACAAAAAAAGCCCTGAAATCTGTCTGTGCTGATCTCTCGTCATGCCGAGACATCTGGACTGTGTTGAAGGTCCTCTCTGAGTCACGGCTCCCAAAGGATGCACACTATCGTAGCCTCTAGAAACTCCGCTAACCTTCCCTTAACACCCCCGCCTTGAGATACCAGCAGCTCTCTTGTCAGCTCTGTCTCCCGCTGTCCTCCCTGTCGACTCTGCTTACCTCCCCTCTCCCACACAGTTGCTTCAAACTGTACTGGGCGACGTGCGGTTAAGTGGCTTCCAAAGCAAAGGGATGCTGGGATTGATCACGTCTTCAACCCAGCATCCGCTACCTTGCATGTGCTTTGAGTGGCATATGACCACAATGCAGTGGCGTAGTGTGGGGAGGGGTTTAACCAATCAGTGGGCCTGTTATCAACACATTGACCACCAATGACTGCAAAAGGAGCGACTAAAAAACGGACAGTGGAGCTTAAACAGAAGGGCGAGAATACATGAGGAGTTTTAATGAATTCCCAAATTATTTTCATAAAAATGTATTTTATTTGTTGGGGGGGTTATACAGGCGATCCTCGTGTTTTAACGTTTCGTGGTTATATAAACAGTACGCACTCGTTGTTTTTAGTTACATTTTTCCCTTCATTATCTTTCCTAAGCATGAGGGAGACTCTTCTGATGCCAGTGCGCCAATGAAAAAGAAAGTGAAAGTGAAAAGTGAGGTGAAATAAGATGTAGAATGCTCAGCACGTGGACAAATCGACATTTGCATCAACTATCACAACCATCATGAAGGATAAAGATGGTATCCTGATATGTGAAAGGATCTGCGCCTATGAAATGGACAGTGACAACTAGGCAGTGTAGTTTTTATTTCGTATCCTAGTTTCGATGCTCACTTTGCTGACCGGAAGAAATATTTGCAAACACCAACGAAGAAGAAGCCGGTGAGCACGAGCAAAGAACAAGTGGCTAAAAAGTTTGGCTTAACTTCATAAAAAAGAGCGGTGGGCTCAGTGCAACATTTGCGACACAATGATATCATGCAAAGGAGGGTGCACGAATGACGCTTGTCTCATGCCAATGTAAACCAGGGTTTCAGGATGCTAGCTGTGGAATTTCGGTGTAAATAAAGGACGGGAGCTACCACTAGTCAAGGGACCTTCTCAATTCCGGCCAGCGCTTTAGGCTATATCCTATTGAATTGTTTTAACAAAATAAGGGTTTCATAAAAAGATAGCTTACACCAACAGTATACTAAGTATACTAAAGTAAACATCTCGTGTGAGCGTGTACTCCTGTAAAAAAGTCGTAGTAAAGTTGATAAGAACTTCATATCATTAAACAATTCATGGAGACGTTCAGACATTTCATCCAAAAAGAATTCTGGTTAGCGCCCTCACTTAAACCTTGCAAACTTTGATGAGCCTGTCGCTTAAAAGTATCTCAATCGAGAATCATGAGGAACTGGAATCTAAACGAGGAGTCGGAACCTGGAATTGTTCAAATTCAATCGACGCCCAACCCTATTCTTGACCTCACGATGAGTAATAATGGAGTTTTGGTGTCTGAGCTGGAAAATATAAGCGTAGGTGGCTTTGGCTCTGGCCAATCGCATTGCGGTAGAAAATGGAGGAATGGATTAAAATGTTTTACTTTAAAATGTCAGCAAAAAAAATGAAAATCAATAAATGTTATCAGGTTAAGAAATGTCTGAGAGCCAGTTGCAGTCACCAAAAAAGCCACATCTCGATCCCGAGCCGTAGGCTCCCTACCCCCGGATTAGGGGGTGCAGTACTGGCTTTTCCCAGCCTGTGGCACCCCATGCTACGCCACTGCACACTGATGCGGTTTAATGCCTTGACAAGATTTGCTCAGGGTGCAAACAAGATACTAAGGAGACAATCCTTACTATCTTGCCCGCTGTCCTCGTGAGGCGCCTTCTGTAAAAAATAAAAATGAACACATTTCACTTCCAGTCTCACCTGGACAGCCGTCCTCCCTTTCAGCTTCCCTCCTCCTCTGACCCCAGCTTCTTGCATGCCCCGATCCTTTTTTTTGTAGGGAAAAAGAGGGAAATGTATGAGCACCCTGTCTTCTGCTTGGCGTCTCAAGTGATGGATTTAACCATCCGTGAGTACATCCAAAGCCTCCGCTCCCTCCTCCTCTTATCACCTCATCCCCCGCTCTGCCTCCCCTCTCTCTGCCATGCTTCTGTTTTTTTTATCTGTGGCTTTATGTGTGAGACTGAGTGCCCAGAAAGAAGGAGTCGGGAGAGGAGAGCAGCACCCCACAATCAGTTGGGGTCCATTTTTTTTAAATTATTATTATTAGAACCATCTGCTTGGGATTTACATGAATGAGCAGTCTAGTTTGTGAGCTTCTTTCTTTTGGTTTCAATGCACATTCCTTTGACTTGAATGCATTTTTACATTGCTTACATTGATCTCTCCTCCAGTCATGTGGTCTGATCATGTGTCAGTGGTGTGCTGTGACCAACAGGTAGGCTTGTGACAGCAGGGGGGTTAGTCATGACAGGAGGACATGATAGGCTGTTTGAGTTGAACTGCTTTTTCTGTTTGTCCTAACTTGACTCAGTTTGTCCTGTCTGATGCTGGCACATGTTTGTGTGTCCTGCTGAGCTTTGTCTGTTTGTTAACAAGCGTCTTTCCACTTTTTTTCGTCTTTGACAGTTTCCCACAGGCTAACGTTTCAGCATCTGTGTTTTGATTACGTGTTTGTGACATGTCTGTTGCCTAGAAACCACACTTCCTGGAGCTGAACTCCGCACAACATCAGAGGCTGATGAAGAGCTTCTTTAAAGTGCCCCCCCCCCCCACTGTTAGTGTGGAAGCATCCTAATAAGCGTCTCTAATTCTAAACATCTCTTCATCTTCTCTCTCCCCCTTTTTCGTGCTCAAGTTGAGAAAGGTCAAAAGGATCAAAAGGATCCAGGTGAACTCATGTTTAGCTTCTGGTTTAGACACACATGCGCACACTGTACACATACAGTATATGTGTATACATGCAGACTCACACCTGCACCGTAAATGCTCCAATTAACGCGTATATTCAATTAACCATCGTGCGCGTGGTCTAAAAGAAAGCAAATAACCACATTAGAGATGACAGCTGTGGCTGTAGGCGACCCCCTGGTGTACTTACCGCCGCAAGATAGCAGTAGACACATTTGAAGTATCACGAGTGGTCAGTCACGGTCCTCAGCTATTGGTGTAAAGTCATGCGTGTTGCACTCGACGTAGTGTCAGCAGCACTATTAATGCTAGCGGAACAGTTTGCGCCTTACAACATTGGTTCTGTTGCTGTTGTGTTGTGCGAGACACTTGACAACAAATCACCGTCAAAGCCAGCTATGTTTTTCTTTACACTTTCTCATGCATTCCAAATCATTATTACAGTGAAACATAGAAAAGTTGATAAACATAAAGACTTTTCACATTTGCTTGAAGTAGAAGTGCACTTTTTGGGGAATTTTGCCCTCATCCACAATTCTTTTGGGAGGCATGAACACACGTCTTTTTCTTTTCTGTGCACTCTAAAGATAAAAAAACGGCTAAAAAAAAAAAAGGCAGCTGAGTATGCACATAATGGGACGCACCTATTTCACCTATAAAGCCTTCTGAAAAAAAAAAAAAAAATGCTACATTTACATATTGTTACCTGCATATTACCCAAGCTACAGCGAAATTGCTACTGTTATTGTTATTAACATTATTACTCCCAAGAACGACTTTACTGGTGTTGTGACACCTCGCCACACCACACCGGCTAGCTACTAGCCGGCTAGCAACTAGCTTCACCACACACTCGCTCACAATGCCTCAGGCCACTAGCGAAAGGTAACGCTACATATTGGAGCTGCCGCCACTGCTGCTGTGTTTTTGTTTTTGAGTTTGGAAAAGTTAACGCTAGGTGTAGCGTTCCTTTCTATGTTGCTATGTGACATCAATGCACCCAGGAAGGAAGTTCCGCTAATGCTTACAATGACCAAAATACTGAATGTATTCCATGTTATCATGAATGTAGCTGTTACTACATGCTCACAGCATGGATATAAAACCATAAAACCTTGTTGGAGCTTTTTGGAGGTGTTTTAATAGCGGGCTTTCTAGGCGGAATGGATGTGTCCCATTACATGCATCAATTAGCTGCCTCATTTTTATCAGTTTTTATATCTTTAGAATGCACAGAAAAAGAAAGACGTGTGTTAATGCCTTTAATAACAGCCTCCCTACAATGATCGCATGCTTCCAATGAATTCTCTTTGCGGTTTAGGTAAAGGCTTTAATTAGAGCATTTACAGCAGTAAATTCACACATGTACTAACTAACGTGCACTTGTATACGTTACCTTTCATGTCCTCAAACACATATTTTATATATGACACAAAATATATACATGTGTGGTTAATTTGTGGAGCACATCTTCCATAAAGTATATTATACAAACGGATAATATACTATATATTGCTAACTATATCATTTACGAGTATTAGGGTCACATTGAAAAAAAAAAAATCTGAGATTTCGAGAATAAAGTCATAAATTTACGAGAAAACACTCATAACTTTATGTTACAGGCATTGCCTGAGACAGCCCTCTGACACCTATGACATCGTGACACGGAATATTACGGCTTTATTCTCGTAATATTCCGACATTTTTCTCATAAATTTATGACTTTATTCCAATAAATTTACGACTTCATTCTCAAAATCTTAGTTTTGTTTTTTTTTTCAATGTGGCCCTAATACTCCGTCGTAATGTCTTGGCATGTTTTTACAAATCATCTTTTTATGGAATGAACACACTTTTGTCAAAGGTTATGCCTTTAAAATCAAAAAGAATCACTACATGGTAAATGATACAGCAGCCAAGTATTTCAAGGAAGCGAGAGCAGAGAAAAATAATAATAATTCATCCATTTGTGTATTTTAAATCTTAGGCTGTCATTTGATGAAAGAGAATTGACGACCATACTGAAAATTGAGCTCCAGTCAACATTTACTGTCCATTTAGCCCATTGATGGAAATAATCAAATCCACATATTCAGGCTAATACTGCACTAGAGTTACATGTGTGTGTTTTTCATTTGAGTTACATGTGACCCATCACTGTCGTCCCCCTGTTACAGTGTAATGACATCACCACTCTGTTAGCAATGGACAAGCAAATGATTTGGAGCTTTTGCACGAGTAAACACAGTAAACCAAGTGTTCGTTCAATGAAGACCAAAACACACACAAAGAAAGAGACACTATTTCTGACCTGCAACAGCTCTAATCACACATGCTTATTCAGTGGAACCTCTCAGTGTGCATGCTGCACTTCCATCTCAGTGTCCACTTTCAGTGTCTTACTGTCCTGCAGCCCAACATGCACTAAAAATGAGACCCCCCCCTTCATGTGCTAAATGTGGCAAAATAATCAGAACAGTCAGATAACACCCCCACCCCCAGCCCCCCCACTTCCCTTTGTATCTTATATCGTGCTCTGTGCTTGACTGACCCGGCTACCCTCCCTCATCCTTTTGTCTCAGAGAATGTAGGCCGCTTAGTCACACCTGCCAAGAAGCTGGAGGAAACCATTCGCATGGCGGAGTTAGTCATCGAGGTCCTGCAGCAGAACCAGGAACACCACGCTGAGGTGAGTGAGCATTGTCGCTCCTCCTCCAAGCACACTTGCTCTATTTTTCTTATTTGTTCTATAATTAGTCAGCCAGCTATAAATAAAGCTGCTTTCTTCTACAGCTTGCTAACAACAGCAAAAAACTCCCTTTAAAATAAGGAATTGATGTCGGACACCCCATAAAGTATCGTTTGCCTTTTTATTCCATAAATAGCTCACCCTGAGCCTTATGACGAGGTATTTTGCAGGAGGCATGAGAAAGTTATTCATATTATTTCATTATGTGATGCTTCTGTACGCTTTTAGGGTGCGTTCACACTTGTCATGTTTGGTTCGGTTAAAAGCCGAGCCGGCTGGCGGCAATATGCTGGAGGCACATGCTAGGGGCACCGCGTCCTCCAGGGGGCGGAAAAATGCAATGTCCAATTAATATTACTACAAATGATAACAAGTAAGTCTCCCATTATTTTTGTTTGTAGTTTTGCATATAGTACTGTATAGGTATTTGATATAGCTTTTGCATAGTTATTATATTTTATTTAGTTCTTGTATATACCATCATTATTGCTTCGTGTAATTTGTTTCTGTATGCAACCTCTGTGGTTATTTACATTCTTTGTATTTTTTATGCATTACTATTATCATTTATTCATTTATTTGTAGGACTTTTATTCTGTGGTAATATATTGTATTTGCTGACTTTTTTTGGATTTATTTATTTGTAATTTGCCAACCATGTAATTTGGGTGAGATGCTATTTTACAAATAAAGGACAAACGCGATGACATTCAGTGTATATAAATTGCTGATTGCTTTTAAATTTTGCTCATCATCCACAATCTGTATGTACAACATGAACACTTGTCTTTGTCTTTTCTGTGCATTCTAAAGATATAAAAACAGCAAAAAAAATAGGCAGCTAAGTATGCAAGTAACAGGACGCACCTATTCCACAGAATAATTCAAAACTGCCAGGGGACCCAAAAAATAGGTAATTACTAATAAAATTAGTAATTCATTAATAAACGGGGGGGGGGGGCAACATGATTTTTTTTCATGGGAACCAGATAATCCTCACATAAGGATTGTGGATGATGGGCAAAATTCCAAAAAAAAGTGTGCTTTTCCTTTAAAAGGAACTCTGGTGCATTTGCTCCGCTGGTGTGGTTCGTTTGGTCAAGTGTGGATGCGATCAGCCGACCCTGCTGTGCACCAAACGAGTGTAGAGAGAATGCTTGAGAAATTACTTTTGATCCGCTTGTGAACTCTGGTGCAGTGCGCTTCACTTGCACTCAAATGTGAACACGACACGGACCAAAAACATGGACCAGCGTTAAAATGACAGCATGCAGAAATAACACGTGTACGAGAAACTGTGATCTGTGTGTGTGACAGTGGCACTTCATGAAATCTAAGCTGGTAAATGTAGCAGAATATCAAAATAACCTATTTATTCATTTGGTTTGGAATGTTTGAGTTATGTCATGAAACTTTATGCATATGTTCTTTACTGCACAGTCTTTGGTCACGTGACAAAAACTGGGCATCGACACCAACTATCTTTTTAAAATTTTTGGTCGGGACCAGTGTACCAAAGCACAAGTGTGAACGCAGCCTTAGTGGAGAAGGATTTTGCATCACTTCCAACATGTTGAGTAGGCAAATGATGATCCAGTGTGATCCTCGTATGCAGATGAAGCAGATTTATTGTATCTCTCTGAATATGCTTGACAGGCGGCAGTCACAAGTTCTGCGGATCAATCGGTACAGTATTTGGATTTTTTTTTTACCCTCTTCAGTCCCTTTCACGCACCAACCCTCCCCCAACCCCTTATTGTATGGCATGCGTGCCACTATGGCAAGAAGCACCTTCTCTGGAGGCTGTAAAAAGACAGGGTGGGGTCAGCAACATAGGCGACTAAGAGGAGCTTGCAAAACATGACTGTGATCATAACGCATGTCCATCGGGCCATAAAGAGGTTTCCTTTCTCTCCCAAGCATGCAGAACCAGTCAAGTGTGCTCCATGTGAACCTCTGACTTTGATCCACCATCCTTCTCCATCCAACAATTAATATCCGCTCTTGTTCAAGCATTACTCCCCACTAAGCTTCTCCTTCTCCATCCCCACAAAAGCCTCAAAAATACACTATTTCTCATCTTCTTGTGTTCTCACTGTGATTGGTGACTGTCCATGCAGGGAAAAGAGGTACGTAATAACACTGAATGAGTCTGTGCATGTCCCCTCTGGACTGATTGCATTGACTAAGCACTTCAGAGTGGCTGCTACACTGCCATAGAACACAAGGGACTGCGCGCTCCCCTGAACCACTATCCTAAAAGCTTGACCGCATTTGGAGACTTCCAATCCCCGAAAATCTGTTAGCGAATGAGGCGTAGAAGAGCTTTGTTTGTCGCCTTTTGTGTTTTAACTCTCAGCAGTTGGTAAGTGTACAGGTAAGTACTGCCATTGCAGCGGGTGAGCCACACTGGGATGCAACAAAGCATATTTTGGTAAGACATTTGTCTGTTTGACAGAAGAGAAGCCTGACTGCACAACTAGTGATGCTGTGTGCTGAAGCAAAGGACAGACGACAATGTGCATGTAATGAGTGGCATTCACATTATGTGGGCTGTGGGTTTGTTCTATGCAGCTGATGTGAATGGCAGCACCTCGTATCTCTTCTTATGTAGCTTGGCAGGGCATGCAGGGAAGTTGCACATCTGCATGACAATAAACAACACATCTGCAAGTGGAGAAAGGCAGCAGACATGCAGCACCGCTTATCCAAGTGCAACCTGACACATATATAAAATAAGTCAACATGGAAACACCAATGAGATGCATCATGGGCCTTTGTAGACGCATGAAGCTACTGTATGTGTCAGGAATCTTCTTTATTTTTGTTATTGTCAACAAACACCCCTACTAGTAACCCTACTAATAACTTCCTCTTTTTGTAACTTTTAATTTGTATTTTTCTGCACCACAGCAAGCTCCAAACACAACAATACACTCAAAACTGAGCATCATTGCTTTAGTATCTTTTATCTTGAGTATATGTTAGTGATGTGCAATACTACTGATTTTGTTTCAGAGTACAATTCAGGTTGGTATCGGCGATATCGATCCAATACCGATACTTTGTGCAAATGCTCCAAATTTTCAAGAGACGTCTATTTGATATCATACCACAAAGAATGCAAGGCATTTAATTTAATTTAATTTAATTTAATTTAATTTAATTTAATTTAATTTAATTTAAAACCCTGAAGTACATTGATGTAGCACGGTGATTTCCAATATAGCAAGGTCATGTACAACAACAGAAAAAAACAGAATACAAAATCATGTAAAATCTGTGGAAATAGTGTTTTAATCAATATACAAAGAATCTTAGTAACATAACAAGCTGTTAAAATAAATGTTTAATTATTAAGAATTACTATAAGAATGAAAACATGAGTCCCAATTCACACACGACTCCCTTTACAATCGGTCATTGTTTCAACAGACAAACATCACCTCAAATGAATGAAGTATGAAAAGTATGGATATTCTGATTTGAGTATCAATATTAGAGCATGAAGAGTTGGTATCGGAAGTATCGATATTTCACTATCGACTTGCACATCAGTAGTATATGTACAAAGGTCACACTTATCACGCGATATCCTTGACGAAATTGTTCGGCGTCACAAAACACAGAAAGGACAGGGAGAGTCGACAGCAGAAACGGGAAATCTGACACAAGTCAGTTACTCCCAAAACAGGAACTATACTATTTATACATACTCTGTTACATTATCAGTGGTCCTCAAATGGTTTGGGTGATGCTAATTTAGTACATCCCATTATACACACTAGCGATTAGCATTACCGGTTTTACATGTCAATTTTGAACGCCTCCAAAGATGACAATTAAATAGATAACTAACATGCATATTACTGTACACTTAAACAGCTGATATACAATATAATAAGCATAAAATACCTAGAGTCAAACATTTTCTAAGGCTCAATAAGAGATAGGTGTGGCATTGTTGGTCTATGACAGCAGGGTTCAAATGGCACTAAAGTCATGCCTCGTTTATCGCAGTTAATTGGTTCGAAAGCATTGAATATTTACATAGAGCATAGAAAACCTGTTTATGATGCTAATGCGCGGGCTACGGGATCACTGCAGGGACACAAGAGACAGCCACAGCTTAAAGCATATCATGCTTGCAAGTTAGCTCCCATTTAATTGATTCTAAACTTAAAGGGTTTCACACCGAGTGGGGAAGAAGGACAAAGTAAGAAGCCAAAAACTTACCACTTCCACACGGAATTGGAGGAGAGAATTTTTGCACTCTATCATGTTGGACATTCCATGGCTGACTACATCCAGTGTGACGGTAATCTAATCTAATGTCATGGCTTATCAATGTTTTGTGTCATTACTGACACCTAGTGACCAGAATACTACATGTCACTTGTCTTTCAATATTTTTGGACTAATAATAGGCCATAGTCAAGCATGAACCAGCAATGTATCAAAAGACAACTGTACAGAACATGTTCGCCACCTATGAGTGTTGAAGTAGTGTTCAAAAACAGGTGCACCGTACCTCAAAATTGGGGACAGGAAGCGGGCAGCCCAACGGGCACGTAGCTTAGGTGATCCGCCAGATCCGTGTTGCCTCATGCATCTCCGACATGAACGGGCGGGGCGGACTTTTGTGACCAATATATACTCTGTCCAATAGTCTGTCGCGGAATGCCTCATTTTTTCGTCTGCTTTTAGGAAGACTGCCTCTCACTTAAAATATGTACAGTGTGGGAAATGGGACATTACGTCGCTTTTTGCCAGCCTGGACAGGCATGTGCACGCACACACAGACAGTGCAAAATGTACCACAAAGTCATGGTCCATCAGGTGGGTTGTGCCGTGCAGGGCGAACCAAATAGCACAGGGCGTTACCGTGTACCGTTACATCCCTACTGAAAACGGGTCCAGTTGCGACCCACCAGTTTAAAATCACTGCATTAGATCACCACTTTAGTACACCTTTTTTACACCACCACTGCTGGATCTGGTTGGTATTGGCCTATTTACCTCACATGCAAAATTGCTAGTGGAATCACCCACAAATTCACCACACAAGCTCATAAAAGTTGACAATAACAAAAAAGACTCACCTTTAACATGAAGGCAAAGCCAGGATGGTTCCTTCTTGGTTATTTCCTCTTTCCTTTTTTCTCCTCATCAAGTCACGTTTCACCCGCATTTTTTTGTCCTCCCGCTGTCTCTGCAGGCGTTTGCGTGGTGGACCGACCTCATGGTGGAGCACGCCGAGAACTTCCTGGCCCTCTACGCCATTGACATGGACGCCGCTCTGGAGATCCAGTCACCTGAGAGTTGGGACAGTTTCCCACTCTTCCAGCTCCTCAACGATTTCCTCCGGACGGACTGTAAGACTTTGGATTGTTCCTTTTTCCGTTGTAATTTGTTTAAACCTGCCAGCCAAGGAAGAGTATTCATTTGGTCACTTTAGTGGACCGTGCATGAGTACGACAAGTATAGCATGCGTGACTTTCACACCCAGTGGCCATATGTTCAAGCGCATACAGAGGTAGATAAAGCTCAATACTTCAAATGCAAGCTCCTGCCATCTTGTTCAGTTAATAATACAAATTCAAGTGACTTTAACGCAGGGGCGTCAAACTCGTGATTCACGTGATTCCCCTTAGAGGGCCACCTGCAACTGGGAAGTCATATTCATTTATAATTGCCTCATGACATTATGGCACATTATCATTGTTACTTTGTGTTGTTTTACCAACAAACTTGTATACTTTTTTAAAAACTATTTTATAATTGTAATAATACGATTGTATTAATAATTATTATCTTTTGTAGTAATTATTTATTAATAGATCAAAAATTATTTTAAATTGCATTTGACAACAAAAAATAAGAACTTTTCTGTCAAAATTGACAAAAAATACATTTAGCACGAAAGATTGTCTTTTTGATTTAAAATTATTTTTACTTAATGTAATGTAAATATATTTAAATAAGTTGAAACAATTTTAATATATAATTTTTTTAAATATTACAAATAAATAACATAATAAAAATATGACTATACTAAAAAGTAAGAAAAAAGATCAAATTGGTAATAAAATACATATACAAATTTTTTTGTGAAAATAAAAAAAATAAAAAGTGTCTTTTTGACATGCATTATTTCCAGGCTTTGATGACATCATATGGCAGGCCGAATCCAGCCCCCCGGGCCTTGCGTTTGACACTCGTACTTTAACGAGTGCACAAGAAAAGACACTTCTTCACAACTCTACTGAGCTTGTCCCTGTCTTTGTTCTCACACAGATCATCTGTGCAACGGCAAATTCCACAAGCACCTCCAGGATCTGTATGCTCCTCTGGTGGTTAGATATGTGGATCTGATGGAGTCCTCCATCGCACAGTCAATTCACAAGGGCTTTGAGCGAGAGTCCTGGGAGCCTGTAAAGTAAGGAGCCTCTGCCTTTGTATAGGATGCTTGGAGCTCAGCTTTCTTTTTTTTTTTTTTAATCCGGGGGGACAGACAGACAGCGGCTGAGCTGAGGATGGGAATTTGCGAGAGCAGCTGTAATGTTCAACCAAGCTTCCTTCAGCATTAACGAACAAGGAAAGCGTGGGCCGAATGAATGTTTTTTTTAGGGTGGGAGGGGAAAGGTTATTTACTGTGGAAATAGTTTCTGACTAATGTATGTGTCTTAGCCATTTTTCTGCAGCACATTGGAGTCAGGCAAATATTTCTTTTTTTTGTTTTGTGAACTAACCTTCATAATTTGTGCTTTTGACGTGTTGCCAGAAACAAAAACGCCTACAGTCCGTCGCTCTTGTTTATCATTTGTTGTGGCTTTCACACTTTTGCTTCTGTGTTTTGATTATATAAAATGAATGGATAGCAGAAAAAGCTTTTTTATTTTTTTGATACTGTGACATTTGCTTCTTTTTACATGTGAGTCCAGCTGCAGGTCTTTTCATACAATGTGCATTTGTTTACATGTGTCCCGCCCTTTTTTCAACAATTTTTTACTTTTGAGTAATGAGTGTCACATGGCTTTCTGCAGCTCCCACACCACTGTTACGTTTTTTTTGTTCTTGCTGTTTCTTTTTGTCTGTCTCTTCTGCAGGAGTTTAACAAGTAATCTGCCCAATGTGAATCTACCAAATGTCAACCTCCAAATTCCCAAAGTACCAAATCTGCCAGTTCCAGTAGCGGGACTATCAGTTAACCTTCCGCAAATGCCTAGCTTTTCTACCCCGTCGTGGATGGCTGCTATATATGACTCTGAGTGTGTATTCAACTAGTTCAATCTAGCTTTATTGAGCCAAACGGAGAGCGCCTTGGTATGAAGATGGCCTTGTTCAGGAATGCATTGTCAAAATGATTTTTAAAGCAGCAGTAAAGAACAATTTTGCATTGCTCCAGGGCTCCCCCTAAAGGTGTCAAGTGCACTTTACTTTTAAACCAGTGGTCCATGTAATTTGGCTGCAGTAAACATGCTCCTAAACATACCCTACCCACACAAAGTTAGTGATATTTGACGATGCGGTGGAATTTTATATTCTATGTTCCATCTTCAGGAGGTAGAGCAGGTCGGCGAGAAATCAGAAGGTTGGAGGTTTGATCCTCGCTCCCTCCTCACAGTCACTGTCGTTGTGTCCCTAGGCAAGACAATTCTGCCACCTTGCGTCCAGTGCTGCCCACACTCGTGTATGAACATGAATGGTGATGGAAAGGCGCAAGTTGGCATCCCCGTTTCCGTCAAACTACCCCAGGGCAGCTGTGGCGGCAGATTTCTACCACCAGTGTGTGACTGTAGACTAAGCATTTCCACAATGAATAATGGGTTCACTTCATTGGGAAGCGCTGTGGGTGCCTTGAAAAGCGCTATAAAATCGAATCCATTGTTATTATTATTCCATACTTTGGTAACTGAAAACCCGGCCCGGTAATGAGATACTCAAATGATGCTCAATTTTGCGGGTTCACTCTATCACGGTTTTTAAAAATATATGAATTCATAAATCATTGTGGTTGACTACGGCCAAAACATTTGCATATTTAAGCAAATTGTATCTAATTTTGGCCTAGATCAGTCATGGCTGCCCTCAGAGGGCCACTTGCGACTGTCAATACAAATAAATATATATATGAATATCCGGTCCAGAGTGTACCCCACCTCTCGCCTGAAGACGGCTGGGATAGGCTCCAGCTTACTAGTGTGGACAAGCAGTATAGAAAATAGATAAATATGAATAGAGCCTCATATTATTACACAATTGCCCGTGCATTTGAGTATTATATTTTTAGTACCAAATAGCTTGCTTTGAGGCCGCATGGTGGATGAGTGGTTAGCATGTTGGCCACACAGTCAGGAGAAGACCTGTGTTCGAATCTCCATTGGGCATCTCTCTGTGGAGTTTGCATGTTCCTCCCACATTCCAAAAACATGCATGTTAGGTTAATTGGTGACCCTAAATGGTCCATAGGTATGAATGTGAGTGTGAATGGTTGTTTGTCTATATGTGCCCTGCCATTGGCTGGCGACCAGTCCAGGGTGTACCCCGCCTGCCGCCCGAAGTCAGCTGGGATAGGCTCCAGCATACCCCTGCGACCCTAATGAGGAGAAGCGGCATAGAAAATGGATGGATGGAATAAAATAAATATGAAAAAAAATTCTCTTCTGTATTAGAAAAGCCAGCCTGCAAGAAAATAATATCTCTCATTTGAAGTCTTACTGGACAAATAAATAACCAAAATATGTAGTACTAATACGTAGCTTTATCAGACAATCCAGCTTGAACCAAATTAGCTCTCACAATCTGTTCAATGTAATGATCAAATAATAAAGATATTCATGAAAGTTCCCTAATGCCAGTCAGTTTCATGGACCAATGAAAACCAGAGCATTTTCAGCACTTTGTAAAAAAAGAAAAAACAGAAAAGTGGACCATCCAGATTTGAAGCTGATGTTTTAATATTTTACATGTTGCTGCTTTAAGCTGCTTTTTGACTTCAAAACAATCTGACTCATATGTCGAAAGTCTTCATGTTCATGCCAAGGACTCTCTGAGAGTAGATGAAATCATTTGTCTCAAGATGCATGCTGGTGAGCTTGAGATGTGATGATGCAGGCCCCCCCCCAAGCAAAACCAACCAAAAATCGTGTATATACTGTACATTTCTGCACGCAGTATATACACCCTGGATGTCGCCCCGAGGCTCTGTAGTGTTGCAGAAAACACTTTGAAAGTGTTTGCAAGTCCAGTTTGCAGACGTTTGCCTCGCTGGGAGTCTGATTGGGTGGGATGGGAGGACGGTGCTGGCTCTTTTATCAGCGTCCATCCCAGCAGCACTTTCCCAATAGACTTCAATAAAAAGGTCTGCATGGTTTTGTCTGGTACTTCCTCCAGGGCCCTCCACCCCTTCCCAGCAGCTTGGGGACATGGACGCTGAGAGAGGACATGTGATCAGACATTTGAGAGGCCAATCAGACCAGCGTCTTAGGTGTCCTCTCTCATGCCGCCATTCCCTTTGTGACTAGATGCTGTAGCTGCAGTAACTTGAACCTGCATGTGGCCACCTCACATCCCCGATCAATAATCATACCAGAGAACATGATTATTGATTGATTTGTTACCGTAAAATCCCCGCTCCTCTCCACCCGTGTACTGATTTGGACGTGTATGGTCCAATGTTCAAACGTGTCCTCGGGTGGAGAGGAGCAGCATTTCCCAACACCCCTTCTCCCCTTCCCCTTCTGGTATGATCTTTGACCTGCGTGTGGGTGTTTGCTTCAATGGCAGCAACGGCTCCGGGACATCCGAGGACCTGTTCTGGAAGCTGGACGCCCTCCAGACCTTCATCAGGGACCTCCACTGGCCCGAGGAGGAGTTCGCTAAACACCTGGAGAGCCGCATCAAGCTCATGTCCAGCAACATGATCGAGAACTGCGTCAAGCGGTGAGTGGCGCTGTGTGCTGACTGTCACATGTCCAGAGAGACAGTGAGCTCAATTTGACTTTGTCTTCCATGCAGCACGAGGATGGCGTTCGAGTCCAAACTGACAAAGAGCAGCAAGTCCACAGATTTCCGCATTTCTCCAACATTATGCACCATGTTCAACGTGATGGTGGATGCTAAGGACCAGTCTGCCAAACTGTGTGCAATGGAGATGGGGCAGGAGGTAAACAAAACAAATGTAAAGGTCCCATATTATGGTGTTTGTCAGTCATTTTAAATTCATCTCAGAGGTGCCACAGTAGCGAATGGAAGCGTGCTCGCCTTGATGCTAGAATTTAGACAGTTTAAAAGTGCTTTTAGCAAGCCCTAGTGAGAACACGTTAGCTTGTGCCTCCAACAAGCACCATTGTGTACTTTATGCGCTTTTTACATGTACACTGGGGGTGTGGAGACACTCAGTTCGCGAGACGAGTACAATGAAAACATATACAAAATTTGTGACAGTATATTCTACTACTACTACAATTTGTACCACGTTAGCTTGCATTGCTCCTAACAAGGTTACACTCCTCTGCACACCCACGAAAGGTTTTTTTTTTTCTGAACGAGAAATCATGTCACGTTTTACTCGCCCTGCATATACAGTACACTGTAACTCTTGCCCAATGTAACAGATGCCATATATCATACACAACAACCATGCTAACAGTAAGGAGCGGGACACAAAGGACACAAAGTTGCATAGCTATGTGAGCCACGGTGCTAACATTACACTCACATTTTAACAGCAACATCATGCTTGGTTAGCCTGTTCGCTGAAAAACAAATGCAAAGATCAAAAGGTCTGTGGCTCAGAGATCCAAGCTTTATTTTAAGATGTGTAGTGAAGCCTTCTATTTTAGGGGCGCACTCATCTAGCTGGGGCGGGTCAGAAATGGTTTCATGTCTATGAGGAAGAGATGTTTTCTTCATGACATCAAACAGAGCGCGTTTGAGTGCCACTTCTATCCAAAGTGGAGCAAACAAGTGAGGGAGATGATCGATGTGGTTCTGTCGACACAAACTGTATTACTCTTAGAACATCATTCAAAAGTACTTTTGCTTAATAGGGGAGCTTTAACAAGTACTTTTACTCACAGTACTCGTGCTATCATGTTTATTTCTCATATTCTGTGGACATCATCTCCAACTTTGCAGAAACAGTTCCACTCGCAAATTGACGAGCTGATTGAGGAAAGTGTGCGGGACATGATCCAGCTCCTGGTTGCAAAGGTGAGAGGTCCCATGTTGCTCGTGAGGAGATTCAGTTGTTCATTTATCATCCTCTGCCCTTGAACATTTCTAGTTTGTTGCCATTCTGGAGGGCGTATTGGCAAAGATATCCAGATATGATGAAGGCACTCTCTTCTCCTCCTTCCTCTCCTTCACGGTGAGATTCCACTCTTTTGTTGCACTTGAAAGTGTTGTGTTCAGCATCATGATCATGTTGACAGCTAATTGGTCAGACTTCAACATGTGCTTAATCAGAAACCGCAAAAGGATAAATGTGCCGTTTTATTTACACAAAACGTTGTAACATGGAATGCTGTTCATGAATCGCTGGCACACAAAACTTGAAATGTTGTAACATGAAATATCACAGCACAAAACGCTGTAACATGAAACGCTATAACATGAAATGGTGTAACACAAAACATTGTTACGCAAAACGCCATAACATGAAATGACTGTTACACGAAACTCCGTAACATAAAACATTGTAACATGAAATGCCGTAACATGAAACACTGCCACACTAAACGTTGTTGCACGAAATGTTGTAACATGATACGTCGTAACATAAATTGTTGTAACATGAAACGCCGCCACACGATACTTGAAATGTTGTAACATGAATCGCCACAGCACGAAATGTCATAACATGAAGCGCCGTAACATGAGATGTTGTAATATGAAACGGTGTAACATGAAATGTTGTTATGCAAAATGTCTCAGCACGACACATCGTTACACGAAATGCCATAACATGAAATGACATTGCTACATGAAACGGTGTAACATGAAATGTGCCATAAAATGCCATAACACGAAACGCTGCCACGTGAAACGTTGTTGCACAAAACGTTGCCATAACTTGGACTGTTGTAAAATGAAACCTCACAGCATGAAATGCTGGAACATGAAACGGCACAACATGAAAAGTAGTACAACATATGTCAGCACAAAACATTGATACACGCAACGTTGTAACATGAAATGTCGTAACCTGAGATGTTGTAACATGAAACACTGCCACACGAAACTTTCAGTATTGTACCATGTAACGTCACATCACAAAATGATGTAACACGAAATGTATCTGCATGAATTTTAGTTACACAAAACATTGTAACAGGAAACGTAACATGAAACATTGTACCTCGAAATGCTGTAACACGAAACGCTGCCACATGAAATGGTGTTACACGAAACGTTGCAACACAGATTGTCATAACTTCAACTGATGTAACGTGAAACCTCACAGCCCGAAATGCTGCAACATGAAACGGCATAACACGAAAAGTCTCAGCGCAAAACACTGTTACACTAAACGTAACATGAAACGTCGTAACATAAGATATTGTAACATGAAATGCTGCCACACGAAGCTTAAAATATTGTAACATGAAACGTCACAGCACAAAAGGCCGTAACACAAAAAATAACACCAAATGTCTCAGCACCAAACATTGTTACACAAAACGTTATAACATCAAACGTTATAACATGATACGTCGTAGCATGAAATGTTGTAACATGAATTGCTGCCACACGAAAATTCAAATGCTGTACATGAAACGTCACAGCGCAAAAGACATTGTAACTCGAAACGTTGTAACAAGAAATGCCGTAACATGAAATGTTGTAACATGAAATGTTGTAACATGAAAATTCAAATGTTGTAAGATGAAACGTCAGAGCACATAAAACATAGTAAATCGAAACGTTGTAACATGAAACGCCGTAAAATGAAATGTTGTAACATGAATAGCTGCCACACGAAAATTGAAATGCTGTAACATGAAACGTCACAGCGCAAAAAAACATTGTGACACGAAAAGTTGTATCAAGAAACGCCGTAACATGAAATGTTGTAACATGAAACGCTGCCACACATAACTTGAAATGTTGTAAGATGAAACGTCACAGCACGAAAAACATGGTAAAACAAAACGTTGCAACATGAAACGCCATAAAATGAAATGCTGTAACATGAAACGTCGCAGCGAAAAAAGACACTAACACGAAAAGTTGCAACATGAAACGCTGTAAAATGAAATGTTGTAACATGAAACGTCATGGAACAGGCTAGCCTGTGTATTCTCTGAGAGGAGGCCACATTGGAAAAAAGAAGGTGCCATCACGTATATTTGAAATGCACGTTTGTTGTGTTTGTGTTGTTTTCAGGTGAAAGCTGCGTCCAAGTATGTGGACGTACCCGTAAGTGCAAGCCCGGACTCATGTCATATCTGACTTGCTGCCACTGATTCTTCCATGTTGCTTTGCTTTGCTGAGCAGTAAGTCAGCCTGCTGTGTGTTTGTTTTTGCAGAAACCCGGCATGGACGTGGCCGACGGCTACGTGACCTTTGTGCGCCACTCTCAGGACATGCTGCGTGATAAGGTCAATGAGGAGGTGTATATAGAAAGGTTATTTGATGTAAGTAAGATGCCGTCTCCTCCACTCCGGCAAGGGAGGGGGCCCTACAGAATGTGGCAAAACAACAGGGCAGAGAGGGATAAGTCCCATTTGATATTGCGAGACCAGGAAATGTGTTTATGTCTGTCCTTACTGTCCTCTTCTTCTATCTATCAATCTCAGCTGCTGCCCTCTGCATTCTGGTCTGCATTGCCACAGTGCTTTTGGGCCTTTGTCTATTAAAAAAACAACACGTTTTATTTACAAAGAGTCCATAAAAGCATCCTCCAAAAAAAGGATTATATGAAGCAGTGCTCTCTGGCAAGAACATACAGTAGTGACATCGCATGCATGCACATTGCCCTTCACTTTATTCTACTACACATACAAAAACTTTAGTTTGGCATATTTTCTTTAGGTCAGGGGTGTCCAAAGTACGGCCCCGGGGACCGAAAGTCATTTTTACGCGGCCCTCGCCGGAAAACGTTTGGACACCCCTGGTTGAGGTGGGGTTTCATGTGTTGAGAGCACTGTCTTAGCCGAAGATAATCCTGACGGGATACATTGACAGTAATGTGTCCTCCATGTGTGGTTCTGAACGACACATACTGCTGTGTTGTGTGTGCTTCCACGTCATTATTCCGAGACGCACATCCCTGCGGGTGCGTTGACGGCTTTGCCAGGAAGTGAGTCGGTTCTCACTCAGAAGTTTTTGTGCAGGAGCTAAGTCAATCTATTATTTCTATTTCTTTACTTTTCACTTTCTGGAGTGGCTATGCTTTTGTGTGTGAGGAGGCCCACGCTCGGCCCCTCCCTTGTCTGTGTCCTCACTTCCTCCTGGTGTCCTCTGTGTGGCCCCCAGAGTGCTCACAGTCATGTTCTCTTCTCTCTGGTGATTTCTTTATGGAGTTGATGCTGCTGTTTTCAAAGTGACTTTAGGATGTCAGTGTTTCTGCTTTTTTTCTGTTTTTTGTTTTTGCTTCTCATCTGAATGCATTTCCATCCATGCACTTGTGCATGCACGTGAAAGCCATCCCTCGCTGTTGCACTGGCTCTACTCGATCTCTCTTATTTCAACCCTTTTGGTCTCTTCTGATTAACACCATTCCTGCTGCCTCCTCCAGTGACAAAAAACCCTGCAGTGGCTTCATTTATGGGACCAAAATCTGTTTGCTGAAGGCTATTTTTACGGCTGTTCCAACTGTGCATGTGAGCGTGTGGACTGAATTTTTAAATAGTATTTTTTTTTATTTGTTGAAAACATATCCATTCTGGGGTATCGTCCCCATCAGTAGCAATAGTATAAATAAATAAATGCCCTGGCAGAGCAAATCTGTTTAGCATGTCAGGACATTTAGAGCAACAATACTATCTGACAAAAACTAATAAATAAAAATCATAAGTCCACACAGAAAAAAAATAATTACACTAATAAAATATAAATTATGCTTAAAAAGTCGTACAAGAAAAAAGTTGAGATTTTTAAAGAAAGAAATGATGTACGTTTGAGGACAAAAAGTCTAATTTTTTCTTAAAATAATGGCAACATTTGAAGAACAAAGGATGTTTACTTTCCGATGAAGAAAAGTTGTATTTTGTTCAGAAAAAGGTTTTAATATTATAATTGTAAGATTTGCAGTCAGGTTGTATCAAGAGTATTAAAAACAAATTCTTTAAAATAAAAAAAAAGCTGTTTATTTTCATGCTTTTCAACGTGACCAACATTTTAGCCAATCACACACCTGAAGGACGTGTAGAGAAGGCACAGTGACGTCGATGTGGAGCGTGGACTGCGAGTAAATCAAAGGAAGCAGGCGAGCACCAGGGCTTCTTAGCCCATTAATGGTAATAGAATCAATCAATAAATCATTCACATAGGGCCACACTGAAAAAATATCTATACTAATAAAAGAATTGCACAAATAATTATGCTTTAAAAAAGTCATACATTTACAAAAAATATTTTTAAAAATATTTAAGACCAAAGTACGTTTATTTTGTGATTTCAAAAATTCAGAAAAAAGTGGTAATATCATAATTGTAAGTCAGTTAAAGTCGAACTAGAAAGAAAGTCATATTTTATCAAGTGTAATAAAAAAATGTCTTAAAAAATGTCATTTGAGCTCGTCACACACCTGAAGAAAGTAGCGTGCTGAAAAGGCACAGGAAGATCAACGGTGCTTTGAGGACAGAGGGACTCGTGCATGTGGAGCGAATGAGTACAAGAAACACTGAACAGATAAAAAGTCAATATACTGCGAGAAAAAACATGGGGATTTTTGAGGGAATTATTTGTTTTCTGGGAATAGTAATATGTGGAAAAGGCACATAAACGTCAGTGGTGAATTGTTGTGGACTGCCAATAAATACTGTAGGAGAAACTTGTAAGAGAAATAATATCGAAATAATAGTTGGCTTACGGAGATAAACTGCTCAATCTTTGCCCTTTGCAAAAAGCAGAAACATCAAAATGTAGATACCACATTTCATCATTTTAAAGTAGCGGTGTCCAAAGTGTGGCCTGGGGGCCATTTGCGGCCCGCTGTTATTTTTTTATTGTCCCGCGACACATTCTAAAAATATAATTTAAAAAGAAAACCAACAACAGCAAAACTGGTAAAATATGCAGTAATTTTACAATAATTCAGTCAAAATATTAAGAAAATGTTTAGAAAATATTTGTAATCTAATGAGGGAAAATAACCTCATTTTAATAGCATAAAGTTGAAATATTAAAGAAAAAAATACAAGTATTTTTTAAGTCGTAATATTATGAGAATCAAACAGCAAAATAAAGTTGTAATTTTGGGGAAATTAGCTTAGATGGAAAAAATTCTAATATTATGGGAATAAGGTGAAAATATGGGAATAAAGTCTTAATACTACAGGAAGAAAATTTACAAGAAGAAAGTTGAAATAGTTCGAAAAATGAAAAGAACAGATGTCATTTTACAATAATAAAGTCAAAATATTAAGAGAAAAAATGTCGTAATTCAACGAGAATAACCTTGTAATATAATGAGGGAAAATAATCTCATTTTAGTAGCATAAAGTTGAAATATAAATTTAAAAATATGTTATTTTTTAAAAGTTGGAAACAAGCAAAAATTGTCATTAAATTTTTGGAAAATTAAGTTGGGGAAAAAAAATGATAATATTATGGGAATAATGTGAAAATATTATGGGAATAAAGTCTTAATATTACGGGAAGAAAATTTACAAAAGGAAAGTTTACATAGTTGGAAAAAAATGCAGAAATGGAAAAAACTGTTTTACAAGAATAAAGTCAAAATATTGAAAGAAAAAAGTTGGATTAAATTTTACGAGAATAACC
Source organism: Dunckerocampus dactyliophorus (assembly GCF_027744805.1). NCBI lineage: Eukaryota > Metazoa > Chordata > Actinopteri > Syngnathiformes > Syngnathidae > Dunckerocampus > Dunckerocampus dactyliophorus. The sequence goes on from NC_072826.1 coordinate 3,524,549, forward strand.
TTGTAATATTATGAGGGAAGATTTTTGTAGCATAAAGTTGAAATATTAAAGAAAAAATACATGATTTTTTAAAAAGTTGTAATATTATGAGAATCAAACAGCAAAATAAAGTTGTAATTTTGGGGAAATTAGCTTAGATGGAAAAAATTCTAATATTATGGGAATAAGGTGAACATATGGGAATAAAGTCTTAATATTATGAGAAGAAGAAGCAAGAAGAAAGTTTAAATAGTTGGAGAATTAAAAAACAAAAATGTGGAAATGGAAAAAACTGCTGTAATTTCACAAGAATAAAGTCAAAATATAGAAAGAAAACTGTTGGATTCTAACGAGAAGAAAGAAGTAATTTGATGAGAAGAAACTGGTAAAATAATGTCATTTTAGTAGCATAGAGCTGAAATATTTGTGTTATTTTTTCAAAAGTCGTAACATTCCAAGAAAGAAGCAAAGCAAAATAAAGTGTGTTCCATTTGTCACAGCCGTCATTTGCACCCACTGTGCATGCGCAAGCAGAACGGCTGTTAAAACAGCGTTAAAAGCTACAGCGTCCCTTTAAGTGTGGCCACTCCCCAGCTAAGAAAAAACACACAAGTGAAAAGTGGCACTTATCTCTGGTGTTGCATTGTTTTCTCACATTATGTTGGTTGGCATGTTTTTTTTGGAGTCAAATAATCTTCCTGTGTACATCTTCTAGCATGACCCTCTTCCTCCTCAGACATTTTGCACATAGAGCAGTCTTCCTCAGCACGCACACACCCGCCAGGTCTGCATGCACTACTGCACGCTCGACAAAGTGGACTGTGAAGTGGACAGGCATCTCTCTACATACTCGGACACCCCCCACCCCCCTCTGCTCCCACTCTTTGAGTCCAAACCCTTCCATCCATGCACCGTATCTACGCTCAAGCAGAACAAGCAAACATTTGGACCCAAAAAGGGGTTCTTTTCTTGATCAAGGCTGCCTTCACACTTGTCACGCGTGGCTCGGGTGGTGCGTTTGCTGTGGGCCTCGGTCCAGTGTGGTCACATGACAAAAATAGTAGCAAACCACAAGTGTGTCCGCAGCCAAAGTGTTGGTAGCGCTCTTCTCTTCCATTTTACTTATTCCTACTTTGCTTTTGCCAATGAAAGTCTACGCGTGGTCAGTAAAGGCAGCATTTCTGTCAGCACATTCCCCCTTAATGCCTCCTTTCGCGGCGCTTCACTCGGCTTTATTTGCACTTTTTTATCTGCAGATGTCAAACTTCTGTGTGGCAAATGAGTGGAGCGTCCACTTTGCACGATTCATTCCTAAATATCTCTCCCACGCTCACACTGCCAGGCCCAGCACAGCATTCATTCATCTAAAGGCCCTATTTCTTTATGGGGGGGTGCTCGGGCCGATAGGAGGGAAATACGACGTCATACCGATACATTCGATAACATTAAAAATAGCTCAGATGAACGATAATTTAAAAAAACACTCCAATGAGATTCATACTATGCAGGTGAGCAAATCAAGTGCTCCTCTTTTCTCCTGCTTGTGACGTTAACGGCCTGTCGTAGCTTCCCCTGAGCTTGGGTTGCCAACCGTCCCTCGAAAAACAGAATTGTCCCGTAATTAGAAGCAAATGTACACGTCTCTCGTTGAGTTGAAACGGGACGCACGTCGTCCCTTTTTACCGCAAGGATGAGAAATAATGCGTAAAACGTCAATGGAATTCGTGAATGGCGAGCGCTTGATATCAAATTTTACGGCAAACTTCTTCTCAGCGCTTTCCTACGACGGAGTATTAGCGCCACATTTAAACCAAAAAGATAATCTCGGATTTTTACAATAAAGTCGTCAATTTATGAGAATAAAGTTGTAAATTTCTAAGAATAAAGTCATACATTTATTAGGAAAAAGTCCTAAATTTACCAGAAAAAAAATTGTAAATTTTGGAGAATAAAGTTGTACATTCATAAGAATAAAGCCATGAATTTATTAGAAAAAAAAGTAGTAAATTTACGAGAAAAAAGTCGTACATTTCTGAGAATAAAGGTGTACATTTAGGAGAAAAACATGGTAATATTACGAGAAGAAAAGTGGTAATATTATAATAGAGCAGAGCTCCTCAGGAAGGAAGGAAACTTTCCTCTTGCTTCAGGAAAGCTTTTATTTACAACGTGGCAGCAAAACAGAGCAGCTGAGCACAAACACATTAGCATGGCTAGCCCTTCTCACGTCCGCCTTCCTTACCTTAGGCCAAAGGTCACATAAGCCCCCCCTTTGCATAGCTGTCTCGGGCAATGCCTGTTACATAAAGTTACACGTGTTTTCCCGTAAATGTATGTAAGATTCAGAGTGCTTATTGTCATGTGCACATGTTTCCCTGTGCAATGAAATCCTTCCTTTGCTGTCCACTCGGAATACCAGCATTAAAAGAAGTATTGTAAGTAGTATAAGTATGAGAATAGTAAAAAAGAGTGTAAAAATAGATAAGACAAAAGTAAAATGACTTCATTGTTGAAATCTCAGATCATTTTAAAACTCGGTCGTAACAGGCATTGCCTGAGACAGCTATGAAAAGTGGGGGACATATGTGACCTTTGTGGCCTTGGGCATGTGGAGGGGGCGGGGTAAGGAAGGCTAGCCATGCTAATGTGTTTGTGCTCAACTGCTGTGTTTTGCTGCCACGTTGTAAATAAAAGCTTGCCTGAAGCTTCCTTCCTGAGTTGCTCTATTTTCCCTCCGACACGTGTGACGCCATGACGCGGAATATTACCACGTCCTTCTCCTAAATTTACCACTTCATTCTCGTACTGTTACGGCTTTTTTCCTTGCAAATGCAGAACTTTTTTTCTTGCAAATTTACGACTTTATTCTCCTGAATTGACGACACTTTGTTCCCCACGTGTTTGTGTTACACCAAGCATGCACCTAATTTAATTCTATCAAAATCCTCTTTCAAAAAAGCAAATAATCACCACGTCAGTATGGGTGGCGGCTCAGACGGCCTGGCCGACAAGGTTGGGGTCCCTTATTTATTTTTCAGGGAGGGAAGTGAGGACAGGACGTCAACGTCACAGGCGGGAGATAAAATGATTTGCTCACCCGCACACTACGGGTTATCTGGCCTCATTGGAGCTTTTTATTTTTTAATGCTCAGTTACCAGAGCTATTTTTAGTGTTATCGGATTTATCTGTATGACATCATAATTCCCTTTCATCAGCCCGATAATTATCGATACAATAATGCTCGTACAAACCAACAGGTACAGTTGGTCAAATCCTACTTTGTCCTTCTTCCCTGCGGGTGTGAAAAACTACACAACCGAAATGAAAAAATAGCAGATGTAAAAAAGTTAGAGGTTATCTGTAACATGTCTGTCTTGAGAAGCAGAAACTTTGGGGAAAAAGATGTTGCGCATCTGTACTTCATATGATCCTCGTAGGTGCAAAAATGCTGATTCGTGTGGCGGGCGGCGCTGAGGACCGCTAGCGATGTCCCGGCTGATGAATGAGTGCAGCATTAAGAGCTCAAGCCTTCGTCTAAAAAGCATTTCTTCAGCTGCTCTCGTTTAAGATGTGTTCAACTCTAAGGCGTGACGCACGGTGGGAGTCATTATGGGCCATGGAAACACTAGATGGAGTCCTTGCTGCATTGGACTCAAACAACAGGAGCCAAGCAAGGAAAGATGCAGCACTCGTTGTTCAATGAAACGATCCATCCAGCAGATGGGAACGCTCCGTGTGCGCCACGTGCTTCATTTGGCTAATTCCACAATTTATGACGTGCAGCACTGCAGCTTTAATCTTGTATTAGAATTGTTATTGTTTTTATTGATATATATTATTTGACAAATAGGATATTTTTTTGAGAGCACAACTTTATTTTTGTAGTATTATAGTTTTATTCTCATACAGTTATGACACTTTTCTCATGACAAGTTATGACAATTTTCCTCAAAATATTACCATTTTTTACTCGTAAAATTTTGACTTGATTATTGTTCTGTTATATTTTTCCTTGCATTTTAATGAACTATTTGATGATGATTATTATATGCACATTTATTTAAAAAAAAATCAGACTTTTGCTCATGCTATTAGGTTTATTTTTGTAATTTTATGGTTGTTATTATTAATATTACAATTAGGGCACTTTTTAATGGTACAACTTTAATTTTCTTTATTCAAATTTTATTATCCAACTTTTTTTCTATGAATATTATTATTATATGCAAGTTTATATTTGAAAAAGTCTTATTTTTGGTCATGATAATTGGTTTATTTTTGTATTATTGTTATTATTATTGCAATTATGGCTTTATTAATAGTGCAACTTTATTCTAATTTTATTATCCAAATGATTATCTGCGAATATTTATTATTATATGCAAGTTTGTTTTTAAAAATGTTTGAGTTTTGCTCATGATATTAGATTTTTTTAATTGAAATTATTATTATTTTATTATTACAATTATGGCTTTTTCAATAGTGCAACTTTATTCCAATGTTATTATGTAACTTTTTCCCCTGATAATAGTATATGTATTATTATTAGTAGTAGTAGTGGTAGCAGTATTTTATTTATTTATAATTCAGAGTTATGATTTTTTTTAAATAGTACAACCGTATTCCTCTCAATTACCCTTTACTTTGATCAAATTGATTTTAAAAATGTTGTTACAGTATATATTTATTATTGATGTTACAAATGTGTCCTTTTTTCCCTTTCAAATATGCTGATGTTCTTGTTTACTCGAATGATTACAAGATCATTCTTGTATTATCTTCTAGTATTGTCATTAGGACTTTGTTCTTGCTAATGCAACTTGATACTCATCATTTTATGTCTTTATGTCATATTTTCGTAATGGTCAACTTAAGTTGACATCATGAAAAACAAAATGATTTTTATGATAAACATTGTAACGTGACATCGATACAAAATGCATTCTGAGATCGTGTCGACGTTTTCCCGGTCGTGATGTTAAAAGTCAAAGTGTGTAGCAGTGCTGGTGTGTGTGTCCTTGCTGGAGAGTGTTGTGTTGTGTGTGTTGCAGCAATGGTACACGGCCACCATGAACCTGCTGGGCACGTGGCTCACTGAGCGCATGGACCAGCAGCTGCACGTGTACCAGCTCAAGATCCTCATCAGGATCACCAAGGTCACGCTCCTCACGCCAATCATGCTCCGTGTGTGTGTGTGCGTGTGTGTCTGTGCGCGTGCGCGTAATGTCACGTATACTGACATGACTTTTCTGGCCTCCCGCAGAAAAAGTACCGCGACTTCCGTCTGCAGGGCGTCCTGGACTCCACGCTGAACAGCAAGATGTACGACACGGTGCGCAACAGGCTGACGGTGGAGGAGGCCACGGCCTCCGTGAGGGAAGGGGGCATGCAGGGCATCTCCATGAAGGACAGCGACGAGGAGGACGAGGACGACGACTAGAAGCCACGCCCCCTTGTCCTTTAATCCCACGACCTGCCCCTCACTTAATCACATTTTGACTTTAGCCTGGTTAACCGATGCATGTATCAACTCAGATAGCCACTCTAGGACCTCGTTGTCAGCTCCACGTGAAGGTACGATAAGAAAAACAGTGAAAAAAGAAAAAGAATAGTGCTTTTACTGAGGATAAAAATGTAAAAAAATAAGCATTGATTGGCAGTTTAGCTGTGTCATCATCATTCATTTGGAAATCATGTATGTGTTACTAAGCAATATGGAAGAAGGTGTGTGTCCAATGCAAACTATGTAAGTATGTGACGCTTCTTTGTCCTGCTCATTCAGCCGCGCGCGCGCGTGCGTGCGGGCGTGTGTGTGTGTGTGTGTGTGCGCGTGTGCTCGCGTGCGTGCAGACCCTCCTCTTTGTCTTGGCTTTGGGAAGCGACGAGAACCCTCAGTGTTTTGTTTGCGTCACCCGAAGTCACGCTTCGACCTTCGACCTCAGCACGAGGGCATTCTAGAGATGCAATATGCTCCGTTTTTTGATAACTGGGGGAAGATTCTATTTTTCTTTCTGGCGTTTTGAAAATGATGTCTCCAAACAGGTTCTATTTTAATTGAGTTGCACTTTTACAGAGATTTAAAAAAAAAAAAAAAAGGAGCGAAAAGAGTTTTTTTAAACAAGAAATAAGGACAAAAAAAACAACACACCAAAAAAAAAACAGTCGGTCTGTCTTTGTCGTGCGTGTAACCGTGTGGAATGACATGTCTGCCATCTGTTTGTTGTCCTGTATATACGATATAAATATATATATATAAATATTAAATGCTGTACATTGCATTCTGAGCCATCGCTGCATGCCTGTGGGTCACAACCCCCTCCCCAACCCGACCCGACACCCCCCCAACACGTTTTATGTTTTGTGTGTCAGTTAGCTGGTGGATTCATTCTTGCTTTTTCTCTTTTTTTTCCTTCTTTTTTTCAGTTGTAACATGCAAGAGCTGTGGCACTCCAAATAAAAATCATTGTACATGTGCGCCACGCGTCCGTTTATTTGCAAGCCTGCCGTGGCAGAGCGCGACAAACGACACATTCGTGCCCTCTGACGACAAAATATGGTCAAAAATGTCAATCAGATCCCTCATTTGCCTTCGAGTCAGCTGATGCAACCCTTTATGCTGGGATTTCTGTTAGGACGACTGCTGTTCCATTTTTTATTTCTATATCTTCTACTTTTTCCCATTCAAAGCAGGCAGCAAACCTTTACAGATTTCTGCAAGGGGTGCCTTGCAACCCACGTGAGTGTGGCTGTTGATGTTGAAAAGCGTGCATGTTATTTTTGTTAGTTTAAAAAAAAACAGCAGTGGTGCTGACGTAACATAAAGGGTGAACTCCCCAACATATAATTCATATAATTCATATTTGGAATGAATAGTTGAATAATAAGTAAATACTCCTGGAAATGAATTTTATAGTTGATAAATGTGAAGATAGAGGCTTTTAAATCCCCCAAAATCTAATTCATATTTAATTTGTAGATTTCAAATGGAAGTACACAATTATTAGGTCATTTGCATTATTGATTATGAGTTGTACTATTTAACAATAACAGTGCGCTTGGTCAATCCAAAATGTTAAAAAACCTCAAAGTTGAATATTTAAGGAAGTGAAAGTGAGGTGTTAGTGTGCACAATGATTAGGAAACTCAAAGAAAAACAAAAATATTCCCATCTCAGTACTTTATTTTCATTTTTTTTAAGTCAGAATGAAAAACAAACAACAAAATATTTCTGACGTTTCTGAAAACCAATATAGCCGCCCTTCTTTTCAATAACACGGAAAAGCCGTCCATCCATGGAGCCTCAGTTTCTTCATCATTTGACCATCAACTTTTTGTGCAGCAGCAACCAAAGCCTCCCAGACACTGTTTAGAGATGTCTACCTTTTTTCTTCACTGTAAATCTTACGTTTAAGGGCCTGCAAGTGCTCAACAGGGTTTAGCTGAGTAAGGAGGTCATGTCATTATTTTTGAAGACCTTTCCTAGCGAGCCAAACAGTGGAGTACTTGGATGCAAGAGATGGAGCATTGTCCTGCATACAAATCATGGTCTTCTTGAAAGATGCACACTTTCTCCTGTACCACTGTGTGACAAAAGTGGCAGTAAGTTTGGGAGTTGAGTTGGAGTCCATCTTCAACCCGAAAAGACCCAACAAACTCATCTTTTAATAATTCCAGCCCTTACCAGTACCCCACCCCACCTAGGGACGCTTACATTTGTTGCTTTGAGGGCCTTAAGAGTTTTTGTTGTAGCAATGCTAACCGCTAGCATGCTAACAGGTAGCATGACAACACAATGTAGCAGGAATGCTAAATGCTCAGATTGGAGTTGTGCATTTTGACTTTGGAATGCTGTAAATCGGTTGAGAAATGTGGCAGCAGTAACAATTAAGTCTTTAGAGAAAAGTGGGAATTTTGCCTAAAGCGAAAATTCAAGTGATGTGAAAAATAGGTAGCTTGAACGTCCTGAACGTATCGAACGCATTGATCAGAATCAGAATCAGCTTTATTGGCCAAGTATGCTCACACCAAGAAGGAATTTGACGTTGGTTAAATTAGCTCTCTCTGTACACAACACTTCGGAAATAAATGGTTAGAGAGTAAGACTGAGATGTGCAAATGGGATAATAATAAATGAGTAAGTGGGTGTGTGATTAATAAAGCGGGACTTTTTCTGCGCTTGCCCGTATTTACATTAAAAAAACAGGATTTACATTTTGGCGTACAGTGCTCTGTCGCGCCCACCTGAGGGGAGGAGTTTGAGCTGCTTGTGTCCGCGGTGTGAGGGGTCTGCAGTGATGTTTCCTGCCCGCTCGCTGGCCCTGGACCGATACAGGTCACATATGGAGGGAAGGCCGGCTCCGATCATTTTTTCTGCAGATTTAATGGTCCTTGTTGCAGTTCCTGTCAAGTTTGGTTGCACATCCAAGCCAGACAGTGACGGAAGAACACAGACTGAATGATTGCAGTGCAGAAATGGATCAGCAGCTTCCTCGTAGGAAGTACAACCTCTGCTGGGCCTTTTTTTGTAGCGTCAATGCGGGAGGACCACTTCAGGTCTCGAGGGATTGTGGTTCCCAGAAAACTGTGTCCCCATTAGACACGGATTGTGTGCGTGTGTGTGTGTGTGTGAATTTTGCAAAACAAATGACAACTTTTGGAACGTGAAAAATGGTCTGAAAGTCCTGAATGAGTGGAAAAGTTTCATGGTTGGAGTCGGTTGCGTAATGAAGGTGCGGATGGTGGAAGTTTGAAAAATGGCCCATTCGTTTTCAATGGGAAAAATGTGGTGGAAATTTAGGAAAATCCGGGAATATTTTTGAAATATCTGAATAGGTGGCATAACACCCCCGAATGATGTCGGAACGGTTTGAATCGGTTGAAAAATGAAGGAGTTAGAGGACAAAAAACAGGGTGGAATTAAAAATAAGCATGAACACAATAAAAATAATGAACAGATGAAAAATGGTGTAGAATTTTTCACACAACAATAACAATAAAAGAAACGTCAGAAAGCAGCAAAATAAAGCATGGACCATTTAATGTTTGATATATTTAAGAAGGCGGAGTCACAGTAGACAACAATAGTGATCAACAGAAAAAAAGTGCCAAAGTGAAAAGAATCGTTCATCAACAAAAACCCCAAAAAGCAAACAAATCATCCTCGTCATGACATTCAATCGATGCTAAAATAATCCCAATAAAAAGATGTATAATTCAGCCTTAAGTGATGCTCGAAGAGGAGGAGAAGATGAGATCCTTTTTAGAAGAAAGAAGACGGTCACTGGTGAGCTTCCCTGTTGACAAAAGTGTCAAAAACATTTTTTTTTATTTCCACTGGAGACAAAACACAATTCACTTGGAATGTATTAAAAAAAAAAAAAAAAGGCCAATTGGAGCGCTGACCTCAAACCAGTAAAAAGTACAACAGCTTCATGCACTTCTTAGCAATTTTCTAGTATTTTTGATAGAATTGGAGAAAGTGACCGTTTTTTTTTTTGTTGTTCTTTTTTTTTTTTCCCGGATCCCTTTCACAATAAGAACAAAGCTGTGCGAACATGATCCAAGCCCACAGCACTAAAACAGCCAGTCCACACGCACTGTAGGCAAAGAGTGTTTGGCTAGTAAGGATATCATATAGATAGATATATATATAGATAGATATATATATATATATTACAAAAACAGTATAACAATAGAAATCCCTGTAAAAAGCAAGAAATGTTCACATTGGATGTTGTGTTTCCATGGCAACAAAAGAAGGTGATGTTGTTGTCGTCAAGGTGACTTTGGAACGGGACAGCCGGCCATCGTGCCGGCGTCCGGCGTGGTGTAGCGGAGTGGCGGTCCGAGTGGAAGGTCGGTTAAAGGAGTGCAAAGTGGACACGTTTCCTTCCGTCACGTCAGCACACCGCAACTGATAAAAAGGGCCCAAAAACATAAATATCCAAAAAAGTCAGTATAAAAAGTCCTTGAATCAATAGTCTGGCAAAAAAGGCCTCGAGGAGGAGTTGAGGGGGCGGGGGAGAAGTGCCCGGAGCGGACCCCCTAGTTTACGTCCTCAAACCAGCGACTCCATGCTCTCGGCAGGGTCGCACTCAGGGTCCGCCATCACCGCCACCCCGTTAGTGTCCGTGTGCATCGGGCCGCACTCGCCGTTAGCCAGCAGGCTCAGCATGGCTTTGTAAAGGTACTGGTACTCTTCCTGCAACACAAGACCTGTATTGAATACACTTAAATACAAATTAACACTTCATTGCCCTCTGGTGGACAACGTGTGTAATTGACACATGCCGAACACGGAGGAGTCCAACAAAAACGAAAAAACAGCATATTGATTATAAAACTGTTCATTGTTAAGCTTTATATTCAGTGTTTATTAGCTGGTATTCCTGCTTTTGCCCTTAAAATGTTTTCAGTTCTCCTGCTGTACTGTTTGTCCATTCAGACTCGCCGTAGTGTTTTTTTCCCACCGAGGAGAGGCAGAGCGTCATTTTTTTTAAGCTTATTATTTTCGAAGTAGTTTAATGCTTGAATGTTACGTTAGCGTAAGTGAGTGAGTATTTTGGATTTTAAAAGCGGAGAAAGTCTTACAATGTCCGTGAAGACCCCCGGCCTCATGAGGTTGATCATCTTGGCCACCTGATAGATGTCGACCACGCCCTCGTTCTCCAGCTGCTGCGACAGCGTGGTGAGAGCACACAGCATCCCTGCCGACACCGCTCCATACCTGTGAAGACGCGTTCAAATCTCTTAGATTAGGTCTGAACCAATCACGCGGGGACGAAGGTGGATCGCTAGCAGCGACGTACTCGTCGTGCACGATGGTGGGGCCGTCTCGTGTCATGGCCTCCTCCTTGATGACCCTGATGAGCTCGAAGGCGCTGCTGAGTGGGGAGTCAGGGTTGGGCCACTTGGGGCACTGGAAGTGTCTCACCTCCAGCACGTAGTCGTCCTGACACACACACACACACACACACACACACACACACACACACGGGACGTGACATCATGAGTGGACGTGTGACAGCTGCGGGACAGGAGGGAGGCTCTGCCGGTACCTGTGTGGCTTCCAGGATGAAGTCGTGGATGATGATCTGCTCCTCGTTGGAGAGGCACAGTCTGTCCTTGCTGATGAGCGTGACGGTGAAGGCGATGCAGTTCATGGCCTCTTCCCGACTCGGCCAGTAGACAAACTCATCCTCGGCCTGCAGGGAAAACAGCAAAAATGTTCCATTTGACACTTCCTTATGGCGACCAAGCAAGTGTGTGTGCATGAGGAGGACGGCCGCATGCACGGAGGACGGTTGGGTTTGAATTATGAAAACAGTAAAACATAAAGAAGAAGCAATTCCTGCTTTGAGCATTTTATTTTTTAAGTATAAACCGGAAGTGCACAATAAAACGGAGCTGGTTGGTCTTCAAAGGTAAGTTCCTTCCTCTTTGGCTCTTTTCAAGGAAACAGACTTAAAAAGCCAATGAAAACACTCTGGAATGAACATTTACAACTCATTTTACTTTCATTGATGTACTTAGCCTGCTAAATGAGCACTTCCTGTTTACAAAGTGCTTACCAGGCCCTGGTTGTCAGGCAACATGACAATAATTTGTGCATTATGGTCCCAAATCATCCTCCAAAAGTCAGTGGTGGTGTGGGGCAAAGGATGCTGGGTAATGATGAACTCGTTACTCCTGTAGTAACCCTGAGGAGACAAAAGAGGAGCGGCGTCCAGTCAATCAACAGATGAACATGGGTCGGGGTGGGGGGCTGTACAGGCAGCGAGAGCGTACCATGATGTAGGAGGCGTTGATGTAATCGGTTCCTTTCATCCCGGGCAGAGTGGTGAGCCCCACCCTCGCTCGCTCGGCTGTAGAGGCAGAAAAACACTCAGTCAGGAGGACCCGGGCGGCTGCTGTAATCACGCCGGCTGATAACACTCACGTTCATTACCATTGCTCACTGTTGCCATAGCAACAACAACCTGCATTTCCCCCGACAGGGTGCCGGGAATGCATAGAAAAGAAGAACTTATGGGATTATGGAAATAGATTCTAATTTTGGACTGTGCATTGTCTTCAATAATGCATGGCCCGCATACTCAAACAGCTCCGCGCTGCTTTTTAATTTATGTGAGACGCTTCCTTTATGACGCTTTCAACATGACACTCACATGGAACCACGGACGAGTTGCGGTTCTTCTCCTTGTTGCAGTCTTTGTGAGCACTGAAACACTCCCCAAAGCGAGTGTTGCACTGAGTCAGCAGCTGGCGACACAGAAGTGGGGGGGGGGTCAGTCACATGGAATTAGAATGCAACATACAGAAAGTGGAACCAGCCCCACCAATATATTGGAAAACATCTTCCTGTACACTCAAAGCCCGGTTTTTCTTGAAAACTTTGGCTAAAATGTTGCCCCGGTTTTCGTGCGATATTGCACGTAACAAACTAGTACCGCGTCGTTCCGCCCAAGCCAAGTGTGAGACTGCTAAATAACCCACCATGGGGACACAGAAAGTTGCAAATTCCAGCATTTTGATATTCACATTCGCACCGTTTTCTGCATGCAAAACTGTACTTATTGTCTACAACAATTTATTTTGTAAAGATATTTTTGGGTGTCTGGAAATGAAAAAGACTCAGCTGCTCATTGAATAAGGTCACGCATCCGGCGACTATAAGCAATGACAGGATGATCACAGCCGCTGGCGTTCTTTCTTCACCGATAAATGAAGTACACTTCACAGCATGCTGGTGATAGTCAACATCTGCTACATTTGAATAAAGAACATGTTTCATCCATTTTCACTTTTATATTCACTACTTGTTGCTGACAAACGTGAAACACGCTACTGAGAAGCAACGCTACTTCGCTAGCAGTCCACATGCGTCTTCTCCTGTGAATCGCCATGTTTGTTACGGCGAGTCAGGAAATGATGTCATCGGCGCTTCTGGTTAAAATTGCTTTAGCGGCCCATGTCTGCAGCGCCGCTTTGCTTTGGCATGCGCATGACATGTGACGTGATCGTGTGGGTGGAGACGGGCAAATGAGCGTTTTTGAAAATATCCGTGTTTGTGTGGACACGGCCTTAGAAACAATAAAACACGTTAATGATGAATGATGAAGGCGAGATGTGAAGATCGCTTTTTAACATTTGTCACACCCAAGTGTAAAAAGAAGCTAAGCACTGTAAAAACAAACACTCGCTGGTCTCCCTGGAACTTTGTGCAATTCCAGACACATTTTGCCCCCAATGTTACTTAATAGTGATGCCGAAGGTTCCACTCTGTCTACCGTAACGCAGCTTCCGCTCACCCTGAACTGCTTCTCCAGGCGGGTGCGACCGGTGGAGTTGGGCGTGAGGATGCTGCTGACGTAACTGTGCAGCTGCCAGGCGGGCACCTCCGTCTCTCTGCTGAAGATGGCCTCCATCAGGGCATCGTGGATGAAGACGTACTGCTCCTGCACCATGTCATCGTATAAAGGAACACTTGGAAAGTGTATTCTCCACCGTACATTGAGTATTTCACAGAAATCACAGATGACCTCTGTTAGAGAGTTTGTGATTTGTCTTACCTCTGTCTGGACCAGGTAGTTGCGCTGCGTGCGGATGTGTTTGAGAAAGTCCAGGATGCTGACTGTGCTTTTGTCCTTGATTTGTTGCAGCATGCTGTCAATGACAATGTACGTTCCTGTGCGCCCAACCCCTGCACTGAGGCCAGCACAAAGCAATATGAGCACACTTGGCGGGCCCGTCAGCAAAATTTCCAACGTCTAGCGCTCATAATTAATGTTCATTTTAAGTAATGGATGGTACCTGCAGTGCACCAGGACGGGGCCCATGTCTGCAGTGCGGGCCGCTGATGAGCGGTTGATGAAGGTGAGGACAGGGAGGGTGTACTCTGGCACCCCCATGTCAGGCCACTGAGTGTAATGGTACTGGATGACAGCGCGCTCATTCAGCTTGCCTTTTGGGTTCCCCTTCTGCCCCTGAAACATAACAACCTCAGAACACAGACCTGACCTCTGGTGTCACGTAGTGCCCTCATGCCTTGGCAGACACTGCTGTTCACAGTGCTTCTGTATTACAATTACTCTGGTTGACTTCTTGCAATAACTGATTTCCCACAAGAAGTACGATTTTTTCGCAGCGCTGCTTTAGTTACCTTTTTGACTTTCGTGTTCCTTATGAGGAAACGCCGCAGGGTGTAGCAGGCATGCACTTTGGTACTTTTCAGCGTCACAATGATGTTTCCGTACTGCTCGCTGTTCTCCGTAGGCCAGTACTGGTCACACTTCCTCTGTAGAACACAGTAAAGATATTTGAAGATCGCATTCACAATAGTAAACAAACAAAAAAAGGTCCCTGCGAAATTCCCGCTGAAGGCGTCTCTAGCTGCATGCAAAACTGTATTTTTCATCTTGATAACGTACATTTTGAAAAAATAAGTCAGCAGTGAAGCCTAGGTCACAATCGGACGTACGATTTTTTTGGCCGTACGATTTTTGCCGTTCCCCATATCGTTGTGTGTGTGTGTGTGTTTTTTTTTAATTCGTGGAGAACGTAGTCGTGAAGCTCTCGACACACATGGAGGACATACAACATATCATATGCGTTGGCTGCACTAATTACATATGTGGGGTGCGGGCGCACACAGGAGTCCGCAAGGGCATACAAAAAAATGGGCATTTTGCCCAAACCTGACACCAGCAAAACGTACGGGGGCACATGGAAATGTACAAAGTGCACATGTTTGTCTTGCAACATGAAAAAAAATGTAAGGACCCGTAGAGTTTGTCTGACATGACAAAGAACCTCTGCAGCTCGAAAATCAGCACATCGCACGAGCGCCTTCCGTGCGTTTCTCTGCACGTAGGAGCCCATAAACCGGTTGTGACCTAGGCTTTAGATCAGGGGCGTCAAGCTCGTTTCCACCGTGGGCCACATTGAAGCCATGTAAATGTTTCATCGCATCATGATATTATGACACCTTTGATTATTATCATTTTCATTTTGTATTATTTTACCAACAAACTTACATTGAAAGAAGTCAAAGTGCCAAACAGAAATGTATAAAATTCTTTTTAAATGGGGTTTGGCAACAAACAAATTCCAATTGCATGCAGTACAAATGTTCTGTCAAAATTGACAGAACAAATGGAATCTGGCCCCCGCGCCTTGAGTTTGACACCTGTGCTTTAGACGCATACACATACTGTTTAAGTCCTCATTGCAGGCTTGTTCCATACATAACCTTTACAATTTCTTTTTTTTTTTAAGTCAATTGTGCTGTCCTCGCTCTGAACTCCATTAGGAAAATTTGTTTTTCGACACTTACTTGTTATTGTTGCAATTATTTTATGATGAATGGCTTATGGCTTATGTTTTTTATGTGTTGCCTCGACTTCGGCTGTATTGTCATTTGGATAATTGTTTTTTTTTTATTTTATAATTGTAATGTTTTATAGCATGTGTACATGAGCTGTGGAAATAATGAGTTTGATTGAAATACTATCAAATCTAATGTGTAATTATCTTTATTGCTACGTTGAACTGGATTGTAAATTATTAATTCATTTACTTTACAAGGTCCTGTTTGTTGTATACGGTTCTAACGTCTTAGTATGCACAGCAGACAATGAGGCAGTAAGTAAAACTGCACGTTTGCATTAAGCAAACGTTGGTAATTTCACAATATATTGAACCATGACACTAAAGTATCAAATCTTGTGAATTTTCTGTGTCGTTACACCCCTTACATGTCAGCAACTATTTTTACAACAGTATATCTCCTCAAGGGACAATACTATTGAAATGAAACTTGGATATATTTTAGAGTAGTCAGTGTGCAGCTTGCAAAGTAGTATAGATTTAGTGTCCACTGAAAATGGGTCAACACACAGCCATTATTGTTAATATCTGGCAACACAAGCGAGTACACCTCAGTGAGCATGTGTGGGAATCCACTGTGTACTATAGTCATGTGCGATACCACTGATTTCGTTTCAGATTCAATACTGAGTAAAATTCAGGATGGTATTGGTGATACCAATCCGATACAGATACTTTGTGCATATTTACCTTATGTGTCTGGGAAATTTGAAAAAGTAAGGTATTATCGCATAAAGAATACAGCACATTTAATGCTATGATACACTACTTAATGTGACAACTACCTCATATAATAATTAAACAAGGACATTGGTGCCTGCCGAGGTGCTGCAATGATGTCAGCCTCCCTCTGGGGCTCCTCTGGCTCCCTCTGGTGGACAGAGGTAACATTGCAGCACCATCCATCCATCCATTTCCTATGCCGCTGGTCCTCCAATGAAATGCTTTGCCCAGACGAAATGCATTATGGGAAAAAAAATAATTTCAACTTGTATTGGTACTTGTTTGTATATTTCTTAGGTACACCTTTTGAGTGTTAAGTTGCTGTGAGTTTAGCTTTCTTTGTAAGATGACACCACGAGTCAGACTGTTATATTGAATAATGACTTGTAATTTCCAAAGGGTTGACAAGCTGGTTGTGAATTTTTTCAGAGCTCATGATTGGCTCCTGTCAAATTAAGAGCTGCCTGGTCCTCACGGATTTGTGCGTTCCACAATTTGCCATTTTATGACCTGGACATGTGTGGCTTATAGTCCGGTGCGGCTTATGTATGTACAAATATGTTTTTTCCTCTAAACTTAGTGGGTGCGGCTTATACACTGGTGCAACTTATACACCGGAATTTATTTTTACAAACTCCTACGTATAAAAATGAAAACTTTATTCACAATTCAACAGCTGTTTTAGACAAACATTACCTCAAATGACTGAAGCATCAAAAGTATCGATATTTTTCTCAATTTTAGCGCATGAAGAGCTGGTATCGGAAGTATCGATATTTCAGTATCAATCCGCACATCACAAATGTGTAACATAAAGTGGCTGGTGATACTACTGACACTGTCAATGGTAGCGGCCACCTACCCGTCCTTTCTCCACCAGGTTGGTAATCATGACAATGATGCCGGTGTTCTGCTCCCACACCATCCTCCAGAAGTCTTCAAAGGTGGATTTCAGTGGACCCTGGGCAGCTATGTAAGCTCTGGGCTGGTTGTATCCCTGGCGGAAGGGGTGAGATGATTCAAAGTTTGTTGAGTAAACACCGTTTGGGCTGATGTGAAGAGCCGGAACTCACATCCACGTAGTTGGCGTTGATGTAATCTGAATGTTTGGCGTCTTTCCCAGCCAGAGCTCGTAATTTCACCCGGCTGTGGTCATCTGTATAAAGGTGAAGATCAACAATATATTTGGCAGAATTATTGTCAAAGAAATGAAAGTAGGTTAGACAAACATAACAGGATTCCTCTGCAGTTGACATTTCACAGCAGACTCACAGGCCACAATGTTGATGTATCTGTTTTTGTGCTTGTTGTCAGGATGATTGGAATGTTCTGCTGTGATCTTCAAGTCTGCTGTGGCGCGCTGGACCTCCTGCAGAGAGGAAAAAAACAAAACAAATAATGGCAAGTGAATTTACCGTCACATGCATGATTTGCATCAGTGAAAAGAAAAGCACCTTGGCTCTGTGTCAGCGCTGGTGAAAGATAAGGACAGCCTATCGATTGAAACATCCATACAGTTGTGCCTCCTTTATGGCGGTTAATTTGTTCCAGACCCGACCGCGATAAGTGAATTTCATGTTAATGTTAATAAACAGAACATTTTTGTAGATATCGTTACAAACAACGATGATGCATCAACAAGGCAAATTCGTTCTGCTACGTGTGTGGGGATTTCACGACAGTTGCACAGCGCCCAACAATTACTTCTCTCCTGAGAACTGCTTATTTTCATTATTTTGACTGTAAAATTGGAGATCAGGACAGATCCTGGGCCCCACACATCTGTTGTAAACCTTCAACTTTGCTGTCCCGATGGTCTGGAGAGAGCCACAAAGCCACGCAGATGATGTTTATTTTTGTCTAACAAATATAACTGGTTTCAATACTTCGTCTAGAAAAAATATCAAATATCCCAACCTTCCCTCAGGTGTGAGACCCGTTCCTCACTCAGACGATCTCCCTGTCCCTACACCTCCAGCAAATAAAGATCTTCTTCCCTCATCAGATGAAGAAATGCCTTCAGGGAAAGAATCTGCCAAGTCAATATCTTCTGAAGACAATGCTTGTGTTTATTCAGAAACAAGTGGCAACGAACCCCACTGGACCACACAGAAAGACCTGAATGACCTTGCCCGTGATTTGTATCTACCTAAGCAGCAGTCAGAGCTCCTGGCATCCCGGCGTAAGCAGTGGAACCCCGTCACGGCAGATATAAGCATCACCAGTTTCAGGACACGGAAGAAAGAATTGGCTTCATTATTCGACATGAAAAACAGGTTGTCTCTGGCTTGTTCACCTTACTTGGTCCCCCACACAATCCCTCAGACTGGCGTCTTTTCATAGACTCTTCCAAGCGAAGTCTCAAGACTGTGCTTCTGCACAATGGGAATAAATACCCCAGCATTCTCATGGCCCACTCAGTCCATGTGAAGGAGACATATAATAATATGGAGCTCCTTTTAGAAGCTGTTAAGTACGACAAGTACCAGTGGGCTCTCTGTTGGGACCTGAAGGTTATTGGTGTCATTATGGGTATGCAAGTGGGCTTTACAAAGCACTGTTGCGTTCTCTGTCACTGGGACAGTCGGGCTGTATCCAAGCACTACAAGCAGAAGGACTGGGGATCTAGGAGTACTTTCGTGCCTGGTGAACACAATGTCAAAGAAAAGACATGAACAAGGTGCTTCTATCTCCTCTTCATATCAAGCTAGGTTTAATGGGTTAACTCAGTTAACTGAGTTCTGCTAATATCAAGGAGGGCATCTTCGTCGGACCTCAGATTCGAAAGGTGATATGAAGTTTGTGGAGCTTCTTACCTCAAAGGAACTGAGAGCATGGGAAGCCTTTAAGTCAGTCCTGCAATGGCTTCCTTGGTAACACACGGGTACCAGATTACCAAGAGTGTATTGACGAATTATTGCAATCTTATGAGGATATGGGATGCTGAATGTCACTCAAAATTCACAAAATTCAACTTCTTCCCTCCGAACCTCGGGGCAGTGAGTGACGAGCATGGACAAGGGTTCCACCAAGATATGACTGAGATGGAGAGCAACTACCAAGGCAAGTGGAACCCATGATGGGGGTCTTCTGCTGGATGCTCCTGTGTGACATCCCGGAGGCAAGGTACACAAGATCATCCAAAAAAACTCACTTCTAACCGTCTGCCCTGCTAGGATTTCTGTGTATTGCGTTATCCAAATAATTGAGTTCCATCAGTGTTCTGTATCTATGTTGTTTTTTTGTAATATGCCTTTGTAACAGATGTAATAAACTCATTATATTTAGAATTTATATGCGATGTACTTGAAAAAAGATATGTGAAAGCAAAAAAACTAGAGGTGATAGAGCAAAACTGTTGAGAAATTTGAATTCACCACATCAAAATGAGTAAAACACACCCATTCTCATCCTTGCCTTAGAGCAAAAAAAAAATGTTTTTGGTAAACCAGTGATAATGACCCCTTCTGCTGTTTGCTGCCAATAAATACAATCCATAACACCTTCATTTATTCAAGACATTTCCAACATAACCTCACTGACACCAACTAAAATGATGCCTTGCATTATCAGCTGCAAAGCAAAAAAAGTAATTTGTTTCAGCAGAGCATCGGTGCTGAACCTTCCTTTCCCTACTCTTGAAATATACAGCAGTCGTTACCAACAGGTACACCTTCCCCCGTGTTGTTGTTGTATTTACATGACAAATGAGCGCATGAGGGGGACGTCCAACGACCCAATTAAAGAGCATCCTTCACGAGTGAAGCTTTCGCCTGACCTGCTTTCACCCTAATTAACCCCAAGTCTCGCCTATACTGAATGTCTTTCTCCACACAAAACCAGCAAAGTTGAAGGGGAAAGGAACACAGGTCTACTTCATAAGGGGGGGGTCACATTTTTTGTGGGGCAATGGGTTCAGGCTGAACGCTCTGATGCATTCAAGCGCTGCTCCACAAACACCAGTGAGGACAAAAAAAGGACACAAGCAGGCATGTTTGTGGTGCACCCCAGCAATTCACAAAGGTGAACTTTGTAAAAAGAAATAAATAAAATGTGGAAAAAAATATGAACAAGCGGGCTGCACAACACATCTTGGTTTGGTTGGGTTTCATTTTATTTGAACATGCATGAAGGTTACAATGGAATACATCTCATGAATCATCATTTCATAGTTGCATCTTAAAATAACACTTTTGAAATGGCTCCTTGTTATGCCAAATGTACTTTTTAATGATGTTCTGTGTGTCCTTAGAGCAGAGATGTCCAAAGGGCCACAAACTGAAAAATGAAAGGATGTAAAGGCCACTTTAATATTTTGTAACGCATGCTAAGAAGTGACAAATACAGTATTTCAAGAATGAACGACAGTAGTAGTACACTGTAGTATGTACTTTGGTCTTTGCTCGTTTTTTTCCTCCAATTTTTGCTGTTTTTTTTCCCCCCTACATTTTCCAAATAATTCAACTTTCTTCTTAAAAAATCTTCATACATTTTCTTCTCATAATTATGACTTTTTTCTCAACCTATCAACACAGCTTATCCTCATCAGGGTCGCGGGGAGCTGACTTCAGGCAAGAGGCGGGGTAACCTGGACTGGTGGCCAGCCAATGGCAGGGCACATATAGACAAACAACCATTCACACTCACATTCACACCTATGGACAATTTAGAGTCGCCAATTAACCTAACATGCATGTTTTTGGAATGTGGGAGGAAACCGGAGTACCTGGAGAAAAGCCATGCACGCACGGGGAGAACATGCAAACTCCACACAGAAATGCCCAACGGGGATTTAAACCCAGATCTTCCCGATCTCCCGACTATGTGGACAATATGCTTCCCACTAGGCCACCGTGCGGGTCTTTTCCCAACCTAATTTTCCAAAAATTCTAACTTTGTTTTGATTGGTTTGTTTCTCATAATATTACAACTTTTTTCCTTAATATTTCAACTTTGCTACTAAAATGACGCTATGTTTCCTTATAATAGTACGACATTATTCTCGTAAAATGAAAAAGTTTTCTTGTTACATTACCACACTTTTCTGTTAATATTTTTTACTTTATTCTTGTAAAATTACTGCTGATTTTTCAAATTTTGTAGTTTTCTTGTTAAATTATATTTTTTGAATGTGCCACACTTTGGACACCCCTGCCTTTGAGCCTGTTTTTGAAGTTGGGGCTTTCCATGACAGGCTTCACTACACATCTTAAAATAACGTCTGGAGCTCTGCCAGCTATCCGTCATTTGTGATTGCTTTGTTTTTCTTCAGTAAATAGGCTAACCGACCATGATGTTGCTGTTAAAATGTGGCCATTACTGTTGCTAACGTTTGCATCCTCCTGTCCCACTCCTTAATGCTATGTTGTTTTACAGTTTGTCCAATAGGGAATAATGGAAATTTAATGATGTAGTTCTGTCGTAAAACCTTTATTAAAGGAAAACTGTGAACCTGGCAAAATGTGATATGTAGCATCTATTACGTTGGACAAGTGCAGAGTTACAGTGTACTTGTAAAAAGTGGATATACAGTAGACAACTGTGCTTCCTGGAGACACACACTCATTACTAAAATGACTTTTAAACTGTCTACATTCCAGCAGCAAGGATAACACACTTTCAATACATCCATTGAAATGGTGTAATATGCGACCTTTGACAGCGGGTAACTGATTTTTACACTTGTATGACTCACGGGAATGTCTGACCCGGACTTGGACTGGCCTATTTCTGTGTATCTGACAGCGGTTTTTAATTTAGTTTTAGTCATACTTCAGTCATCTAAATAGTCAGCTAAAATCTAAAGTACAAAGGATAAGGCATCTTTCAAGTTTTCTTGAAAGCACCGTTATTTCGACACAATAAGAACATTCAGAACAAAAAGTAGACCCTGTTCTCAATGAATATATGAATAAGTAAACAATTTCACACAAACCTTGGTGTTAATGTTATTTTACCTGAAATAAATAAAAAAACATTTCAGATGTTGAATAATATGACACAGTATAACTACGACTGTGTGAAGCAATAAATCAACTCTGCATAACGCACGTGGCTGCATACTACTACTGCATACCGTTTACACTTGCATGCATTTTGCCTCTGCATTGTCACACAATTCGCCGTGGCAAAACATGTCATTCATATATTGATTTATGGCACACCTAAAAAGCGTGAAGACTAGTTTGTGCACTGTTTGCGTTCTGTTTGCACATAAATTACGCACTTGGCACGCAATTCATGACCGCAAATGGTACGCATTGGCAAGAAATGACCACGCTCCCGCACAACTTATTTACACCTTGTCAAGAGCTGTTTTTTGTCGAGTGCATGACAATAATACGCACAACGCGCATTGTTCCCACATGTGTATCCAACATGTCCCGCGTGACGCCACGCACCAGAAGGCATCACCTCTATAGCTTCATTAATTCCTCTATTTGCAAGTGACTTGCAAGATATTGAACTCCAGAGAATCATGACAAAAAGAAAGGTACGTTTATATTTTCACACAGCTGCAGATAAAGAATGTGCAAAGAGCAGGAAGGAGGCAATAAACAAGAAAAAAAAAGACGCAACTGACAGTGTGGGAGGGAATTGCTGACGAAAAGACATCGCTTTGGGCATTATCATTAGCTTTAACAGAAAATCACAAGGATGACGCAAGAGGCTACAGAGATTACTTGAGAATTCCCCTCGACTTGCTTCAAGAGGGTGGTGGAAAAGTGAAATCGTTCCTGTGAATGAGACACCCTGCGATAGCTGTGATAGGAACGGCAGCACTGTTTGCACACAGGTTGCGGTGCGGTGGCGGTACGTTCGCGTTGCATTCACGACTAGTTCATGGAAATTATGCATGCCACAAATTTTGAACATTTTAAAATGTTCTTTGTGCACTGACTCGCAGCCCCGCACAGTTTACACCTGTTAACAATCAATTAACTCATTGGCATGCCATTGGCATGCAAAATTTCGTACCACTGAGAGGATAAAGCCCATATACTCTTTCTCAGCGATAAAAACAGCAGTAAACATAACACATGTAAATAATGACGGGTAATTGTGCAAACTGTCATGTCTCTTCGCTTCACTTGTCAGGATGACTCGCGTGCAGATGTCACTTCAAGTTAGTTGCATTTTTTTGCAGCGATAATCGCTCCACATGGTTTACACAGCGTCTTGTTTTGCGTAGCGTCAAACGTGAAATGTGTCCATATGTCTACTCTTCTCTTTCTCACAGTCGTGTTGCGGCAGTG
Source organism: Dunckerocampus dactyliophorus (assembly GCF_027744805.1). NCBI lineage: Eukaryota > Metazoa > Chordata > Actinopteri > Syngnathiformes > Syngnathidae > Dunckerocampus > Dunckerocampus dactyliophorus. The sequence goes on from NC_072826.1 coordinate 3,547,895, forward strand.
GAAAGTCCAACAGCCCTACTTCAAAGACAGTCGTTCTGATTGGATCTCCGAGGTCAACTCATCTTCCGCCCCCTCTCCTACACGCAACTAAATTAGCTGTGGTTGGATACATTGCTAACTTGTCGCTTCCCCTCTACAAGACAAAGTTAGATAAGATTGGGTTTCATTTCTGTGAACATTTTCTCCTTGTTTGTTGACAAAACGGTTAGTTCATTTTGTCACAGATTTGTCAACGTGCATTTGTTTTGATTAGTTATCCTCAAATCACTGTGATGAAAATGATGAATTAACACTGTTGAAATAAGAGCAATCAGAGGTCAGCCAACATCCAGGAACAGATTGTGCTTGACGTGCATACTGTATAAACCTGAAACAACAGTGCCCCCGTTTTCGGAGGATTTGATTTTCAACAAAAATTATTGGCAAAAATATGTCTCGGTTTTCTACGGCCATATCATTCCGCAGAATCGCGTTCCCAGACAAAGCATCCACGTGTTGGTGACTCAGTGTATGTGAGGAATGGATAGTAGTTGTTTTTGTAGTTGGGACACTGTAGACAGATTGTGGCCAATATATACATGAATCATCTATATTATGTGTGTGTGGTTTATTTGTTCATAGAACTCATACAAAACCATGAATAACTCAGCTTCTGTCACCTTTTGTTCCTCCTATGAAGCACTGATGAGTTGTAAAGTGCACTGCATATTTCAGTGTTAGATAAATAGGCTTTTAGACAGCTTTCAACCCACAGGCACCAGACATTGATAAGGAAGGTGAGAAACACTATTGGATTTTCAAAAAGTTAACACAGGTTGCAGGGGGAATAGCTTAAAGGGATAGTTTGGATTTTTTGACATGAAGTTGTATGACATCCCCATCAGCATTGGAGTCCAATAACTAAGCAAATTACCCAAACTCTTCACTTCATTGTCCGCAGCAACGAAGCGGAACTACGTTCTTCATCACAGAAATCTGACCAGAACTGGACTTAGGAGACCAGGGGGGGGGGGGGGGGGGGGGGTAAGTCGCTGTTATTGGACTACGATGCTGATGGGGATGTCATACAACTTCATGTAAAAAATCCAAACTATCCCTTTATTGAAAACTGCACTTTTTAAAAAGGTTTGCCCATCATCCGTGAGACATCTTTCACTTTTCTGTGCGTTCTAAAGATATAAAAACATTTACAAAGAGGCAGGTAAGAGTGCATGTAATTGGACGCACATATTCGGCCTGTAAAGTCTTCTGAAAAAAAACTCCAAAAAGCACCAACAACGCTTCATTTACATAATGTGACCTGCATATTAAGCAAGCTACAGCAACATTGTTATTATTATTATCATTATTATTATTAACATTGTTACGCCAAATAACTACTTTACTGGCATGGTGACACTTCACCGGCTAGCTACTAGCCGGCTAGCAACTAGCTTCACCACACACTTGCTCACAATGCCTCAGGCCACTAGCGAAAGGTAACGCTACATATTGGAGCTGCTGTGTTTTTGTTTTTGAGTTTGGAAAAGTTAACGCTAGGTGTAGCGTTCCTTTCTATGTTGCTATGTGAAATCAATGCACCCAGGAAGGAAGTTCCGCTAATGCTTCAAATGAGCAAAATACTGTAAGTATTCCATGTTATCATGAATGTAGCTGTTACTACATGCTCACAGCATGGATATAAAACCATAAAACCTTGTTGGAGCTTTTTGGAGGTGTTTTAATAGCGGGCTTTGTGGGCTGCATAGGTGTATCCCATTCCGTGCATTAATGACCTGCCACTTTTTATCTGTTTTTAATGCACATAAATGATGAATGAAAGGGATAAAGAAACTTTTATGGCTACTTTTATCTTCATCAAAGACGTGACTGTTCCCAAAAACACGATGTGGCAACGAGATCAACCACCACCACCTTCCTGTTTTTAGTCACGTCAAGAATCATGTCTTCAATGGAGGGAAACACAACCTTAAATGTTCATTTATCCCTTTCATTCATTGTTTATGTATTTACAATGATTTTCTGCATGTAAAACTATCATTGTAAAACTAGGAAAACTTATTTTGGCTTCACATTATTGGCTTTCTGGAATATATTAATTGGATTTACATTATTTCTTATGGGAAAATTTGATTTGGTTAATGTCTGTTTTGGTTAGAGTTGGACCTTCTGGAACGACTTAATGACGGTAACCACGGTTCCACTGTACTGTATTAAGATAGCATAGTTGGCGTAGATAGCGTACTTACCTCAAACTCCTCTGAAAAGCCTTGCAGGTTGTTCTTGTAGAGCTCCATGATGTGTTTGACAAACTGCTTGACAGGAATGGCCTCCATGTCATCTACACGGGGCACAAGCAAGCGTTGATCACACTACAAATGCGCTTTAGACATAAAACGCTGATTTTTGTCAATGAGAAAACACCACTTCACAAAACAGTGCTATAGCTGGTGTCACAAATTCCGGTATTTTGGGCATTTACGGAGGGTAGCATCTGCCTGGGTAGAGTCCAATCACGCTCAGGTCACACATGAGGGATCTTTGATCAGGCTGGTGGAGCAGCGCACACAAGGACAATAGAGGCCGGGTCCCAGCTGTCATGGCTACTGATGCTGGCCAATGTTTAAACTAACACACCGCTGCAGCTGGGGCCTGAAGGGGCCACTGTCGCTACAGCGTTCTTGTGTGTCAACGTCTCCATTTATCAAAAACGTCCTCCTTTTAAGACGCTTAAAGAAACCTGAAAGCTGATTAGGTCTTGAAGGCATGTAATGTTTCATGCTAAATGATTAGCCCTAACGTCTGTCTCACTGCGTCACATCTCAATTCCAGACATTTATTTCCATTACTTGGAAAAATTCACATCCCATTCGGGTCACAGCGCTGTGACTTTCTCTTTCCCTTTCCTGGGTTATTCTGACAATATATGCTGTGGGAACATTGCAATGCAAATAAAAGGAAGAAAGGAGGAGACGAGGAATGAAAGCGGAATTAATGCAGAGTCGATGGCGACATCAGCGGCGCTTTGTGACTACGATATCTCAGTCTTCAAATGTCACAGAGCTTTGTGACAGAGAAACTTAAGCCTGATATCAACTAGCAGCCAGCCAGTGCTCGCCTCGACTGCCGGGAACATTAAAAGCAAGAAGAGAGAGAGAGAAAAAAAAGGACAGCCACAGTGCTTAGCAGCAGAGGGGGCTCCCACAGTCATTTCACATGTAAATGAACATAAATTGTGCAAATATGCACATCAAGGTAACAGAGAAAAAGCCTTCTGAGAGCTGCTCATGGTGATTTGAGGATACCTCCTGAATTAGCAGACAGTTAGTTTGCATTAGTGTCCTAAATAATGAAATTTATGTCAACTCATTAGAATATCTTTAAAGCTACAGAAGATGGGTGCAGGTTCTGCTTTACCTGGTATGGGGATGAAGGGGATGCTCTCATTGGCCACCACCCGAGGAGAGCTGCTCTCTTCCACGTAGAAATGAGCAGTCTGGAAAAACCTCCTGCAGGGACACATGACAGGCACATCAACAACAATGATGCACACAACCATAAATGTATGAACATCGGCATTAGCATGCTCCTAAAGCTCTTATTTTTCTGCACGTTTGTCACACTTAAATGTTTCTGATCATCAAACAAATTTAAATATTAGTCCATGACAACACACCTGAACACAAAATGCAGTTTTTACATGAAACTTTTTATTATTAAGGGAGAAAAAAAATCCAGACCTACATGGCCCTGTGTGAAAATGTGATTGCCCCCCCCCCCGTTAAAACATAATTGAGATTAATTGAGCTCTTATCAGTGTGGAAAAGGTTATAAAGCCATTTCTAAAGCTTTGGGACTCCAGCCAACCACAGTGAGAGCCATTATCCACAAATGGCAGACACATGGAGCTGTGGTGAACCTTCCCAAGAGTGGCCACCCAACCAAAATGACCTCAAGAACGCAGGGATGACTCATCCAAGAGGTCACAAAAGAAGCCACAACAACATCCAAAGAACTGCAGGCCTCACTTGCCTCAGTTAAGGTCAGTGTTCAAGACTCCACCATAAGAAAGACACTGGACAAAAACGACCACTGCTGAACAAAAAGAACATTAAGGCTCGTCTCAGTTTTGCCAGGAAACATCTTAATGATCCCCAAGACCTTTGGGAAAATACTCTGTGGTCCGACGAGACAAAAGTTGAACTTTTTGGAAGGTGTGTGTCCCATTACATCTGGCGTAAAAGTAACGCTGCTTTTCAGACAGAACATCATACCAACAGTAAAATATGGTGGCGGTAGTGTGATGGTCTGGGGCTGTTTTGCTGCTTCAGGACCTGGAAGACTTGCTGTGATAAATGGAACCATGAATTCTGCTGTCTACCAAAAAATCCTGAATCCTTTATTGTACGCTAAACAGAAAATGTACGCAAACCGAGGCAAAATTTGGGTTGAAATTTCCATCCTTGACCAGAAAAACACGCTAACCAAGGTTGCACTGTAAAGTTCCAAATGAAAGAAACTGATCTGGGACAGAAATACACTGTTGGCGCCCTCAAGAACTAAGCACCCATGCTAATTGTACCGATGGAAGTATTCCATTTGAAACACAGCCATGCTCAAGCGTCTGTGTAGGCTCTCAGTCGTACAGGAGTTGTCCATCGAGGAAAAGGCTTCTTGAGACGTCATCTGTACTTCTGTGTAGAAGGTGTCGGACGTTTCGCTCCTCATCCGAGCTGACGAAGCTCTTCGGATGAGGAGCGAAACGTCCGACACCTTCTACACAGAAGTACAGATGACGTCTCAAGAAGCCTTTTCCTCGAGAGCCATGCTCAAGGTTTACACACACACGCAAGCTTGTCAGTCCACTAAAGGTGTATCTAATTTCTGTAAAGTTACAGTGGGTGCATTGACCTGTGTGAGAAATTTCAAGTCATGGGGTTTAATACTAGTGCCCCCATGTGGTGTATTTGTCAACACGGTAGGGGTGCAGGCTTTGACAAATGTTCACCGTTTTGTGCACTGCGGTTCAGGAGCAGAAGGGACTACATCTTTATTATTCCACGTGCTCGTCAGTTTCTTGTAGCAAAGTGCGAGAACAGCCATGCTGCAAAAAAAGTTATTTAACATTACATTATGCAAGCTCATCCATTTAGTTTAGTTACGTACATCCATTTTTTTACTTTTTGCCAAAGCATCAAAAATGATGAATGTGTTAATTATGCGGCAAAATTAATCTTGCACAATGTTTTATGCTTGTTTTTCCAAACTATCCTACGCTGTCAAGTAGAAACGGCACTCAGTAATAGTGGATGAAAACAAGTAAAAGTCCAATTAAGTAGGAAAGCAGCAGTGCAAGGTTAGATCCTACCTGTACTTGCAGAGGAGGGTGCAGATGCTAGTCATTCTTTAGCAAGCAAAACAACAAAGGCATGGACAGATGGAAAGAGAAGCAATGGAATGGTGAGTGGAGGGTGGGCAACTAATGGTGAGGGAGTTCGGGGGCTGGTGGTGGGATGGGGTGGGGGGGGTATCTCCCTCCCGGTTTGCGTCACAGCCTCCGAATTCCAATCAATCTCCCAGTGGGCGCAGATGTGGTGCAGCGAGGTCCACACCTCCCTCTGGATCGTCTTGCGTTGAGGGAATAGAAAGTGGGAATAAGGTGGGCTTTTTCTGAGAGGATGACAGTTGGAAGAGCCGAGGCATCCCGACTCACGACTGTACAGGATTTGTTCCGGGCTCAAACATCTGTGAGCTCCAACAAACAGCTCAACGCCTCAGAGGCGTCCAGATGTGTGCTGCACACCCAGCAATTAAGTCCATGGGAGTTCTCGCTTGTGACCTTAACTTTTCACAAAGTAAGAAGATGCAAACTTCCAAAAAATGCTTTACTGATTAAATATGAAATGAGTATTATGTTTTTCATAAGCAGGGCCGGGCTCAAACAGCTTTGCACCAAGACAAACCCTGCAAACCAGAAAAAGACGAGTGCGAATGAGCTGATTTGTCGTCCATCATTATGCCTGCTTCTCCCGGGGGAGCGGATACTGTCTGTGAACTGCGAGAGTTGTCATAACAACAGCTTGGATGGTCAGCTGTGATCTCCAAGCCTCTCATGGTCTTGCATACTTTTGTCTGACACTGTTTTTCACACTATGATGGAAGACTTTCATGCTTCAGCACATCACTCCGACCACCTAACCTTTTACAGCGTATGAACACGCATTGTGTTCTGCGTCCTTGTGGTCTATGAGAGTGATCTATTGGTGCTCTGTTGTATGTGTCTCTTATTGTGTTTACTACTGCTACCAGCAGAGGGTGTTGTATACTCATGTGATTGACTTCATTGCAATCTACTGCATTTAAGAAATGATTAGACAACGATTAGATAGCGACCTCATTAGCCTGTTCATTGTAAGTTGTATTTTAAAGTAGCAAAGGGACTCCACTTGACTGAACTGGCCGAGAGAGTGCCATGTTTTTGTCCGACTAAAGCACCCCCTTTCTCGGCCACGGCGGGTGGATATCCCCCGCTCTATACTCCCGAGCTCCGTGGAAGCGGGGAGGCTGGTGCCCATGGCAGGTGTCTAGCCCCGCTCCAGAGTGTACAGTGACGTTGGCGTTTTCTAATCTTATCATTCAACGCAGCACATCGTAGTGAAGTCTGTTTGCTGTGAATCATAGCCGCCCTAGGCCACCAACAATTGTCACGGTGCGATACGTTAACTGTATTGAGCATCCAGTATGGATGGTCAGGAAGTGAGCTAAATAAAACATGTAAACAACAAGACCGTATGTGGACAGCACACCACATTATCAAACTTCATTCAACTTTCTACTGTTGTCCCATCTATTTTTTTTCTACCATCACTCTATATTTGTTTTCAGCACACTATTACTATACTACTAATACTATTATTATTGCATTTACAATGAGGTAATAGTTGTAGCCCATCATTAATGCATATGTGTCATTCTTGCAGGAGATGCTGAGCCAAGTGAAGTCAGCTGCACTCCAGGACCTTTCAAAAGCTACAATCTCAGTATGGAAAAGTCAACGACAACAAAATGCATACGCACCCTGAAATAATTCCAACTACAACTTTGACCTGAGCTCTGCTTAGGAAAAAAAATTCTCAGCCGCAGATGAATGACTTGGAATCCACTGAGAGTTTTCTCCATATTCATTGATTGGGCAAAAGTCAATTTGATCCCCAATAGAATAATGATGAGAATACTTGATTCAAATACCACAGATCAAATAATAATGCAGATCCTTTAAGGGAGTAAATAAATATGCATGAGACCAGCTGAGGAAATAGCCCGTAGTGCTATTTGTAACTCATTAACCGTCCCACATGTGCCAGTGGCTTGGCCTGTGTAATTACTGGAACTTCACTTGCGTGGCTGGAAATTAGCCGAGCAGATGAAAACACAGCTGGGACCGCTGTCGGTACGGCGGGGGCCTTAAGGTCTTCTGCCTCAAGCCAAAGAGGCCGATGGCCCTCATGTATGGCGTGGCACACAAATAAAAGCGCCACTGACAGGCTGATAGGCAGATTGAAATGTAAGAGAGAGTGTGACGCGGGGGGTGGGGGGTGACTGGGGGTCGTAATAGGAAGGCGGGGAGGGTCACCCAAAATGGTATGATAAAAAATGGACGACTCCCGTGAGGCTGACAACCCTGTTATTCATGCATTAAGTGCCAGGGATTCTGTATGTACCGCGCTTGCTTTGTTCAAGTCTGGCCACAGTGGCTTATACAACCTAGCACTTCATCTCGCACCAGTCTCACCTCCAGTACACCATCACGATGAGCAGCATGATGAGGCAGAGCAGCGTGAGAGCAGACACCACCACCAAAGGGACGATCCACACCATCCTGCCCATACCGGGGTGAGGCGTGCGGGTCACGTTGGATAAAGTGGTCCTTTCTGGAAAATAGCATGCAGCACAAAACACTTAAACACACTATGAGGATGAAAAAGTCTAAACTTTTTCTGTAACCTAATTTTCCAAAAATTTGAACTGTATTCATTGTTTTATTAGTTTTTCATAATATTACAACTTAAAAAAATAACATCTTCTTTCTTTAATAATTCAACTTTCTGCTACTAAAATGATGTTATTTTTTCCTCCTAATATTATTATATTCTCGTAAAATTAGGACTTTTTTCTCCTAACATTTTGACTCTATTCTTGTAAAATTACTGCTGACTTTCCCATTTTTGCTGCCATTTTTTTTTTTATTTTTTAATTTTCTTGTTAAATTATACTTTCAGAATGTGCCACGGGCCAATAAAAAAAAAAAAAAAAAAGCTCCGGCCTGCAAATGGCCCCCAGGCCACACATTGGGCATCACTGGTCTAGGGCCTAACTGATTACCTAATTAATAATTAATACAAATATACAGTTAGAAAGCCCAGTTTTTGCATGTTTAAGTTGTTGCGAGCGGCGTCTTGTCCCACTTTGTTCGCCGGTCCTTGAAGGCACCATCTAACCTTCTCCCATGCTGCACTGATGAATTACTGTACTGTATTTGTCCCCTTTTCCTTTCACCTGATGTTTGATCCCAAATGCTGATACTATGCATAAAGGTAAGACTTGATGACCTTATTGAGTGCTAATGTGCATATTTGTTCAGTGTACCTCTCTGAAAAACAAAGTCCAGGGTGGTACTGGTGGACGGTGGCTCTGTATTCATTTCGTACTTTTAATTTTGCTGTTCCTGTCTTATTAGATCGCTATTATGCACATATGTTGAAAATCTTTCCTGGTGACTAGCTTGCATGCTGCTAATGCTATTGAGGTCCATTCTCGTCTTCAGCCCTGCTAAGCTACGGAGCATGTGCGACAATCCTTTCGCCGGCAGCCCAGGCTCTCACGTTGGTTAAGAGACTGTCAACTGGTTGCTAGTCCATGTCGCTCCAATCCATTCATCTAAGGATTTATGGCTGATTCTTATCGATCCAGAAGGCTGCAACCGATGCAATCGCATCTCTCGCCTGTCAAACCAGATATCCGGTCACATGGGTTTATCGTTCACATAGTAACCGTGTCTTTTTTTGTATTGTAAGCCCAATACTCCTCTGTGGTGTATAAGAGTGTAGAAAGTTTGCACTAATAATACACCAATTTATTAAATTATAGTAAAGCTAAACAAGATGCCTTCATCAAAAACCAAAAATCCAATTCCAGCTTTCTCTTAACGCCAACTCTTTAAAAAAACAAACCCAAAGGAAATCCTTGAGGCACAACATCCCTAGCAGCTTTGTGCCCTCAGGCTTGTGTTGTTAAGATACAAAAGCCTGGAGCTTTTGTCTTTGAATCAAAATATTTGTTATGCTCAAGTGGTTTGAGTAGCAAATGAGCCACACTTTTTGCGATTCGGAGACAAACTCTTGTCTGTCAGCGTGTGAGTGGCTGCGTCGGTTCAAATGGGGCCTCACCGGTATGGATGGAGAACGGCCAAAGACTTTTGCCATCACTGCTGATCTTTGGCGCTAGAGTGGAGCTCTGTGGAATCTGCATCTCTGCGCTGTCGTTCCGTGGCTCCTGAGTAGTGACTGCATTGACTGTGAGGTTGTTCTGTGTCGGGGCCAAGTGGCTGTGGGCGGTGCTTGCAGCTATCGTGCTGCCGTGCAGGGTGGGCTTCTCTTTGGCTGTGGATGCAGGGGTGGGGAGGATGGACTCTTTGGCCACGGTGCTGTTGGCTTGTGTTTCCTCATGATCGGCAGGCGTCTTGTTCTTCCTCTTCTTCTCCGCACCTTTGTCCTCCTGCTCCCCTTCTCCGTCCCCCTCATCATCTTCTTCCTCCTCGCCCTTGGGGGTGGCCTTGTTCTCCTCAGCAGGAGTCTCCGAGGCCTGTGTCGCCGCTTGCTCCGTGCTGGGCTTTGCGGGCGGGGCTGAGGAATGTGGGGGGCTGCGGCTGGCTTGAGGCACCTGCGTGGGCCAAATGGAACTGGGCAACGAGGAGATGACCCCTCCGCTGACACCCAAGCCTGCCAGGAAGGTGCTCGTCACCACAGACGCCACCGTCGCCTGGCTGCCACTGGAGGATGGGCCCAGTCCTGTCGCCATGGAGACAATGGAGAAGTGGATGCCAGAGGACGTCCATGTGGAGGAACCAGAGCTTATGGGAGCCATGTCGGCTGATGACACCGGAGATACCGTAGGCTGGGAGAGGAAGCGTATAGGATGTTAGCCACAGGACACATGGCAAGCTAAAGTATCTCACAAAAGTCAGCAACCATTTTAATTCCAGCATATCTCCTCAATGGACAATTGAAATGATCAACTTGCATGCATATACCATTGAACTTAATAGAAAGTGGTTTGATGGCCCTATCTGCAAGGGGAAAAAAAAAAGAGTGCTGCAGCTATGAATCGTGCAGAGGTTGCTGCTTCACGGTTTTTGTAAAATATATAATTAATAAATCATGGGGACAATTTAGAGTCATCATACATGTAAAGGAATGAGCATGTGCATGGTTTTGGAGGAAACCGGAATACCCGGAAAAAAGGGAGAACATGCAAACTCCACACAGAGATGCCCAACGGAGATTCAAACCCAAAATTTCCAGATCTCCTGACTGTGTGGCCACCGCGCTAACCACTAGGCCACCGTGCGGGTCTTAAATGGCTCATTTCCTCTTATTATGTCTACTATATCGGGTGATAAGAGTGTAAATGTGATTATAGAGTTGTTATTTTATGTCTAGAGGGCTCTAATATTGTTAAAAAAAACATTTAGAAGGTCATAAACAAATTTTCTATGCTCTACCTCCAAAAATATTCAATTTCTAAATAAGGAATCCTACTTCACGGGAATTTACTTAACACGGTCTCATCATCGGTCTGGAACCAATTAACCGGTAGAGAGAGTACTGTACCGATATTTGTTTGTTAGTGTGTGAAACTGAGTTTAAAATGTAGTTAATAACTGTAAAATGGTTTGGTATATCAAAAAGGGGCATTTTTATGGGTTAGTATTCGTGGCTGTGGGATACTGTAACAATACAGTAATAATAAGTAATAATAAGACACTGGTGTTCTGCTTACCATTCCTGTCTTCACAATACGAGAACCTTCAAATATTCTTGTGGTATTTGCTGGAATTGAAAGGAGAAATTAAATGTTAATATGCTGCAGGTGAAATAAATGTAAAATAACAGTAAAAGGTTACCTCTGAAGAGCAGTGTTTGGCTGAAGTCGCTGCGTAGGTCATGCTGACATACTGCCTGCACTCGGAACAAGTACAGCACATCTGGGGACACGTTAGTGATGACTGCTTTCTGCAAGAAAAAAAAAAAAACACATTGAAGAGCCACTTGCAAACCAAACAACATCTAATATTATGATTAATTCATCTGTTGGCCCAACTGCTGATTGATTAAGTGTGTCCCAATACATTTACTCCTGTTCAGGCTCATTAGTTTGACTTGCTCGACTACAAGCCAGGAGCTGGAGGCAGCTCAAAAAGGCAGATGCTTGTATTTCTCCAAGACAATTCCGATAAAAGGTGTACAGATATAGAAAGCCAGACTTGAAATGGATGCTAAGGGAGCATAATAAGAAGAACTGACAGGCGAGGGAGACGTTGAGAGACTGCTCTCAGTAAAAGTGACGGCATTAATGTATCAGCCACGTGCGACAACACTGACAGTGGAATTAAGTGTCTGTGCTATAAATGTACAATCACACAAAATTAATTAAAGCCGGCGAAAGCAAAGAGACAATCCACTGCAATCCCTGTTCTCAAAAAACAAAAAAAAGCTGTCAACAGACAACTCCGGGGTTGTTGAGCAGGCAAAGCGACAGAGAAAGTTCAATACAAGTTTCAAAAAAATATTAAAAGTCTTCCCCATATCAAATGTCTGCGCTCCTCAAAATGAGGACAGCACCACTTCATCGGCGTATTCATCACAATCTGTTCGCTATTCACTCGTTTCCAAGTTCCGGAAAGTGGCGTCCCATGTGTTTTCTCCATATGAAGCACAACTTTAATTACACACATATCACACAAGCTATTATATAAGATCATTTTGTGCTTCGTCTAATCCTCCTCCCACGCCAGACTCCATACATCGGGGATGAAACCGTACGCCATAATCACGGTGCGGTGCGTACAGTTTGAATATGGCTCGCTCACTATATCACAGTTTTATCAAAAATAATTCATGAATAAATGATCGCTGTTTCGTGGTTGACTGTGGCCTAATATTAGTCCAACAATATTGAAAGACAAGTTATGTGTAGTATTGTGGTCACTAGAGATCCGTAATGTTAGAGACATGACGTTAGATTACATTACCTTGCACACTGCATGGAGACTGGCTACTGAGCCAGCAGAGCCCAGCCGACATGCCATGGCTGAGACATACATGCCATGGCTGATACGTACATGCCATGGCTGAGACGTACATGTCATGGCTGATACGTACATGCCATGGCTGATACGTACATGTCATGGCTGATACATACATGTCATGGCTGATACATACATGCCATGGCTGATACATACATGCCATGGCTGAGACATACATGCCATGGCTGATACGTACATGCCATGGCTGAGACGTACATGTCATGGCTGAGACGTACATGTCATGGCTGATACATACATGTCATGGCTGATACATACATGCCATGGCTGATACATTCATGCTATGGCTGATACGTACATGCCATGGCTGATACATACATGCCATGTCTGATACGTACATGCCATGGCTGATACATACATGCCATGTCTGATACGTACATGCCATGGCTGAGACGTACATGCCATGGCTGAGACGTACATGTCATGGCTGAGACGTACATGTCATGGCTGATACGTACATGTCATGGCTGATACGTACATGTCATGGCTGAGACGTACATGCCATGGCTGAGACGTACATGCCATGGCTGAGACGTACATGTCATGGCTGAGACGTACATGCCATGGCTGAGACGTACATGCTATGGCTGATACGTACATGCCATGGCTGATACATACATGCCATGTCTGATACGTACATGCCATGGCTGAGACGTACATGCCATGGCTGAGACGTACATGTCATGGCTGAGACGTACATGTCATGGCTGATACGTACATGTCATGGCTGATACGTACATGCCATGGCTGAGACGTACATGCCATGGCTGAGACGTACATGTCATGGCTGAGACGTACATGTCATGGCTGATACGTACATGTCATGTCTGATACGTAGTGTGTAGTGTAATACAGTATCTGTGACTTGCTGTGTGCGCCTTTAAGAAGTGGGAAGTGACGTGTGTGACGTCAGCTAGCTAGAGTTGTCTGTTAGCTGAGTGCTAGCAGCAGGTTAGCAGTGTAGAGAGTGGCCGACAGCAGCCCCTGTGTGAATGTTCACTGTCTATGTGTTTTCTGATTGTTAATAAAGCGACTGAAGTGCATCACGAGTCTCTCCTTAATAAGCTTAATAAGCATCAATAAGCAGCGGCAGTTGAGTAGTATTCTACACTAGTCTCTAGGTGTCAGTAACATCACATTTATGAGACAACAGCCACCAGGAAGTACAGTATGTTGTTAAGGCTAACGTGTGAGTCTATCCTATCTTATTTGTGTGATGTCAGCTAGGTAAAGTTGCTAGGTAATGTTAACTGTTAGCTGAGTGCTAGCAGTGACTATAGGGGTGTTATTTCATGTCCAGAGGGCTCTAATAATGCTAAATAACGTATTTAGAAAGTCATGAACAGATTTTCTATGCTAACTACAAAAATATTGAATTTATTAATATTGAATCCTACTTAGTGGAAATTATTTTTTTAACAAATAAAAATATGAAATTATACATGGTGGTTTTAAAGTAACTCGGCATGAGAAATTGCATATAGAATTTTTTGTATCACTGAAGTCATTCCGAAAACATTTTTTAAAAAGACAACATTGCATCTCTGTCTGTTTGACGCCAAGGATTCTTACATTGAAATGTGAATTTTATTTTCCCATGTAACAAAGAACATGTACCATTTGTTTCAATACATCGGTAATTGTAATATTACAAAAATGAAGCTGCACTTTTCACTGTTAGACCCACCAGGGTGCACATCCTAGTCTTCTGAACCGACGGGCAGATTTAAAAAAAAAAAAAAAACAACAAAAAATGAGCAGTTTGTATGTGAAAAGGCGGTGATGCAGACTGCAAGACAGCTCGAGTTGGGGGCTGAGGGGGTCAGCGGACTTTAAAGGGAAGGCGCAGCTGGGTGTCAGGTTCCCACGAACGGAAGAGGATGTGAGCCGAGAGCAGAATATTTAGTATGGAGAAGAACATGCCTGTAGGTATAAACCCTGCAGGATAAATTTCTGTCGAGACATTGAATGTACTGCTGCAAAGATAAAGAAAGATCTGAAGGGAAGCATGAACATGATGGCTGGGGCCCAAAACTGTGCTGAGAGCTTGGAAAATTTCACTTTATAAAGAAGGCAGTTTGTATTAGACAAGACAGCGGAACACTGAATGGCTGTGTTCTACTAATGGGAGTACATTAGCTTTCAAAGTCTATTTCATACCAGGACACATTTTCTAATGATTATCATTAGATGTTATAGCAGCCTTATAAAAGTATAATACGTTATATTTTTCTTTCATTCTATTCATTTCATGACTGAACATTATTTTCCCCTGTTATTATATTTAAATTCACAGATTGGCTGGGAGATGTCAAAGAGCTCAACTTACCATATATCAGCAGTTCTCAATTATTTTCTGTCAAGCCCCCACTGGGGGACAGAAATATTTAATACATTTTAATTGTCCGCAGGCCTGTCATAATAATCAATAAATCAATTAACCGCATGATAAATAAAAACAAGCTCTGTATATTGACATGTGCATGCGTGTTTGTTTTCCTCCTCTCTTTCTACCAAACAGGCTGGATGACAAGAGGGTTCACTCTGTGCATCTGTCCCAACACCTACGCGTGGTACTTCTATAGCGGAATGACCAAAGTGAGTGAACCTGTCAGTCATTCAGTCTGTTTGTCCCAGTGGGAAGAGGCAGGGCTGTGTGTGTTAGTGTGCTACACGTTTACGCACCGTAATTCTGTGACATGAAAAGGTTTGTAACAAAGACAATGAACACATAACGGTGGAACTTACGTTTCATCTGCCGTGATTCCCGATGAATAACACCACATTGTGCAGAGTATTTCCGCGTTATTTCTTGTTTTTTTTTGGTTAATATTCAGACAATAACAAAAGTGACACCGATTCAAAATCAGAAATATGGCGTAGTGTCCATGATACACGTTACGTTTCGGGTTTTCGACAGATTTTTTTCCTAATCGATACACTTTGGGAACTATTGTTTTACATCATGTTTCCACGCACATGTTTAATTAAAATAATTAAATAAAAATGAAAGTTTTTTGGTGTTTGATACGGTGTACTCGCATTATTATGCCATGTATTATCCTTACTTTCATGAAAAATGGTCTCAAAATAAAGCTGCCAATATCATTTATCTGCAATAATTTGTAGGACTTTTTTAAAATGATCGTCCAGCCAAATTTGTTATCGTGACAGGACTAATTGTCTGTGTTGGCAAGACATTTTGGACAATTGTATGTGTCCAACTTTGTGGAAGGCCCTTTTCTGTCCCCAGTGCACAAAAAAAAGGTCATTTGGTTAGGTTTGTGTGGAAGAACCCCATCAAACACCGTTGGCGTGAACTGGAACAGAGATGGCGAGCCAGCAGCCCCTCTTTCAGGTCCAACATGTGACAAATGGACAAAAAACTCCCAGACAAGCTCTGTCCTAATACTGTGATATCTCTAATACTGATGGAAATGTAATAGTAAATCCTAACAGGTGGACCCCCAGGTGCACATGTGGGATGCTTCATGGATAAATCAGATAGAGCTGTCAGTGCATGTGACAGGTGAGTGACAGTGGGGGTGGGGTGACGGTGGGGCGGCTTTGATATCAACCACCAGCTACATGCAGAGTCATTCTTAAATGCCGGATCCTGTTAGTACAAACATATTGCAAACATGCATCTACTGTAGACAAGGGGAGTCTAAAGTTCAGACCGGAGGCCATTTGTGGCCCACAGCTCTTTTTTTCTTTGGGGCTGGAATACTGGAATCATTCTGCCGAGATGTTCTTTATATTTAACAGCTTGCATCTCATGCTTTGTGTTCTCAGTGACAGATTATATCATGACAATACACCTTTTTGCTGTTTTTTTAAAAATATTGTTTTAAAAATATTTCAACTTTCTTCTTGTACATTTTGTTCTCATAATTTTATAACTTTATTCTCACACTATTTTGACTTTATTATTGCAATATTAAAAAGTTGCAACTAAAAATTTCAACTTTTTCTTTGTTGTGTTTGTTTATCATATTACAACTTTTTTCCTTAACCATTTCTATTTTTTTTCTCTTAATATTTTGACTTTACTCTTTTAGTATCTTTATTCTTGTAAAATTACTGCTCTTTTTTAAAATTTTTGCTGTTGTTTTTTTGAACGGGCCGCACTTTGGACACCCCTGGCCCAACATATCTTGACACTGGATTGGTCTTAATGTGCTAAATAAATGAAATATGAAGAATATCAAAGTCCTTCATAGTTTCCGTTTGCAGCCGTCAGTGGAAAAATTTTGGACACCCCTGATCTAGGCCATTCTCAAACTGTGGTACAAGTACCACTGGTGGTACGCGGGCTCCATCTAGTGGTACCCGGGAACACCAGCGATTTTATTTGAAATAAAAAGTATCTTAGCGATATATGCCTAAGAAATAATTGCATAAATACGACTGTATTAAGCAGAGGAGTTGCGCCACGCACCATGCTCTGATCCCCCGTCTTGGTGAAGGTCTCCTCGTCTGCGACGTCACGCTTCACCCAGCTGTAGGAGACCATGTAGCTGGTGATGGGCGGGTGGTAGACGGTCAGAGGGCGCTCCCAGCTCACCATCAGGGCCGTCTGGTTCAGCGGTTGGATCTTCATGCTCACTGGAGCACTGCTGCACACTGAAAGGTGAGGAAGGAAGGCGGCAGCATGAGAAGGGGGGCGATGCATACAGTATGCATATATGCATGCAGATGGCCCAAGATGAAAGGCCTGATGATCATTTTATGTATGTCTAAACAGGAACTCCACTGGGGGCCTGTGTGGAGAAAGACAATTTGGAATTTGCGTTACAACGTTACAAGGCCTCCATCGTTGCAATAAAAAAGGGGACGCAGGTGAGGAAGGTGAGCATGCGCGATGACCTCAAGGTGGCAGTATGCACCGCGCTCACTAAGAGAACCGTCTGCCAGTTTGACAATCTGGACATTCCGCACCCAACACAATGGGGCAACAGCAATCAGGAAACAATGTCAACTAATCATGTGCACGCAGGATTTCTGACAAATTGAAATTGTCACAATCATTTACACTGTGAGGCGGCGGTGCAAATGACGGCGCCGTGACACCAGAAAGAAGGTATGGGGGTGGGAGAAAAAAAAAATATATCAGCAGAGAGGACTCATGGGGGGAAAAAACAATAGCAAGAAAGACTCGGGGTGTTGATGAAGTGTGACAGTGTGTGAATTGTATTAGAACTTGTCAGATGTCGGGTGTCGGTGGCTTAACATTTAAAGAAAGAACATCTTGTGCTGTTTCTGGAATGATGTTCATTGTATCTGCTGAACTTGGTGTCAAGATAACTCGCTTGGGAATATACAACGCGGGATTTTACAATGTCAACATCTTCTGGGTACACGACGGTCATGGTTTCACTGAACTACATCGCATGTTGACACTTGTACAACTCAACACGTCTGAAAAGGAGCAGGAAGAAGCAGATCTTATTTAATCCTAATTTAAGTTCTTATTAATGTAACAGGGAGTGAAGAGAATAAAAAATAGGTAGCAATTGGGGGTGTCACAAGATCTTGCGAGATTAAAACGTGACAAGATTTTCCGTTCAGAAATATCTCGTGGACACTAGGCCTGGGACGATAATGAATACATGAATTCATCACACAATAAATGAAAATGAACTCCATTATTTTGCCAGCCTCAGTATAAAGTATTGCCATGTGCATGAGTGTCTGTGTTTCTTGTCTCGTCTCCAAACGGGCAGGAAGAGGGTTCACTCTGTGCATTGCTTTCAGCACCTTGGTGCATTTGTTCCACAGAACAACGACATGAACAGAGTCAGAGTCTCTTTGTTCTCGGTGGGTGGAGGCGGGGACGCTAGCATTCACACAGAATGCAGAATCGTGTAACGTAGCAAAACAAATGTATTAGTAGTATTTTGTCATTATTAAAATTTTTCTCATTTTAAGAAAAATGCTAAAATCTCGTTCTCGTAGACCCAATCTCGTGTATCGTCTCATGTAGTGAATGAGTGTCTCATGACACCCCTAGTAGATAGATATGGAGTGATGAAGGAAAGAGGGAAAACAATGCATTAAAATAAATAAACAATTGAATAAATAAATACGAAATAAATCTAAATATTCAAAAAACAGATGAATAAATAACTAGAAATAATTTCAAATATATATATGGAGATTAAGAATGAATAAATAAATAACTACAAACGCAACAGTAACGTTGTAAAATGCATACATGAATGCAGGATATAGACTTGGGGTATCATGAGAGCTTGTGAGATTACAACATGATTAAAAACTGCCTCACCAGAATAAATAAATGAATTAATCAAATGATAAATGAACGTGGACTCAATAATTTTGCCAAATATTGTCATGTGCATGCGTGTCTGTTTTCGTCTCTTGCAGGCAGGAAGAGAGTTCACGCTGTGCATTAGCTCAACGCCTAGACACTTCACAGAACAACGGCAAACAGAGTGAGATCTCTTGTCAGTCATACAGTCGCTTTGTCTCTTTGGGGGGAGGTGGGGCTGCTAGCATACACACACAGCAAAAGAGTGGAGCCTCGTGAGGAGCAATGCAAGGTAACGTAGAAGTTAGGAGGGAAAAAGATGCTTGCAAAGCCAAGTTCCACAGCCCCCGTGTGAGAATATCAATGATGGTGAGCCCAACAACACAAAAACATTTAATCGAAAGCGGTAGCAATATAAAATGCAACAAAATGAACTTTAAACATATCCACCCAACACAGTTTTGCCATCTGGGGAAAAAAAAACAAACTACACATGGAGACGCAGAGCCGTCTTTCTCAGTCAATACTCATCAAGATGTTTAGTCGGCAACAGTGCAAAAATGTGTGCGTTCACAAAAAGTAATTGCAAAAGAAATGCTGCTCTTTGATACAGTTGAAAAGCCAGCATTTCAAGAAATGCTACCAATGTTTGACAGACAGTACAAATTGCCTATGAGAAAATACAAATCACAAAAGCAAATTCCACAACATTACAGAGTGAATGATGACATATTAAAGGAAATATTGCATTATTTACTATACTCAACATTTTTATTGTGAAAAATGCAGCTTCCAGTGTAGTCAGAAACGATTGTTGCTGGAGCTGGAGCTAATGGATGTGGACATCAGTCACTTTTATTGTACATATTTACATCCTATTCATGTGACTACTCATATTTGTGTACGGTATATTTCTTTATATTTTTGCGCTGAACTGGAAATGTAAACAAAAAAAAAAGACCAATCACAGCTCTGCAGTCCGTGTCACCGTTGACGCAAAGGTTGAATGTTATGTTGGTGCATGTCAAGCTCCACGGGGGGTTTTGGAGGGGGTAGAGCCATCTTACATGGGTGCCATGACACTGGAACATAAGTCAGGCTCAAGCAATAATTTAGGATTAATTATTAAAAACAGTAATCCCTCGCAATATCACGGTTCGATTATCGCTCCCTCACTATATTGCGTTTTTTCAAAAATGAATTAACTTTTGTGGTTGAATAATACAGCGTACTATTAGTAAAAAAAAGCATATTTAGCAAATTGTACTTATTAAATTATTAAATTAAGCATTTTCAAACATAAAAATGGCTAAATGATCTAACTAAATCAACTCAAATACAAGTACAAAGCCCAAGAAACATCGTCACGTATTTAGAAGATCGTAAACAGGTTTTCTATGTCACAAATTTGAAAATATTCCATTCATTAATATCGAATCCTACTTCATGGACATTCTGGAACCAATTAACCGCATTTAACAAGGTATTACTGCATATGCATTTCTTCTTTATTACTGCATAAGTCATCCACAAACTCTATTAACTTTCATCAAATCACAATCAGTAAATCAGTAATTGCTGAAAAACAGAGAAGGGGTAGGATTAACTAAGCTCTGCTTCTTCCTACTCCTTTTCAAACGTGTTGAACCGTGCAAGTGTAAACAAGCGATGTACTTCCATGTAGCTTTGTTAAGCATGTTTAAAATCAAGTAAATCATTAGCGTTATTAAAGTCTGTTGGGTTGACGCCACCCTAAATATTGCAGCTTTTACTGCTGTTTTTACAATGAAAGCTCACAAAAAGGGTCGACATCTTTCACAGCTTTCCGGCCTTTAAATGTTGGGAATGTAAGCACAATGCAGCCTCGCTCGACATGTTCAACCAAACTCTATAGTGGAGATAAACACGCGCACACACACACACACACACACACACGCACACACACACACCCACACACACACACACACACACACACACACACACGCACACACACACACACACACACACACACACACACACACACACAGCAATGTTGACAGCTGTCACCACAGAGGATAAAGCAGTCCTATTGTTTACTCTTACTATGTATTGTTTCATTTCAGGCGAGAGAGAGAGAAAAAAAAGAAATGTGAGCGAGACAACAAGAAAATGAGTCAGACGGCGAGGAAGGGTGAGGCGAGTGCTGCAGTTGGGCCGAGACTGACTGAATAGAGATGTTGGCCCACATTCATTCTGCCCGCCCGACGTAACGCCACAAAAGCAATTTCATAACTATAATTTGCGCGGCTCAATTTTAGCTGCGCCACATATTAACGATGACGGCTGATCGGCCTCGTTAGAGAACTTCATCACCAGCGTTCCCAATCAATTTTCTCCAACAACACCACTTTACAGCCTTTCTCATTAATCTCCATTGCTCTTTTGCAGCAGGCGGCTTTGCGATTCTTTTGCTTATTTTCTGTCACGCGCACGTGGTGGAAATTGTTGGTACACTTCTTCCTTGAATCCAACAGCATCTCTCACCTTCCTCATCAAATTTATGTCACTTTGAACTTTTTTTTTTTGCAGGGGTAGTAAAAAACAACAACAAAACCCACTTAGAAATAGGCAGTGCACCTGAATGCCCCATCAGCATACAGAGCAATGCTCAAAGGCGGAAGAAAGGAGACAGATATAGAGTTGTTCATCATTCTGTGTGTGTTCTATGAACAAATAAATCACCCACACACATAAAATGGAGATGATTAAAGGATCCCCTAGCTGGAATCTGTCCATGGTGTCCCAACTCTAACAGAACCACTGTCCATTCTTCACAAAGACGAGTCACACTCAACTAATTTGTTAGGTGCACTGTTTGTACAAAAACCACAACATACTTGTGGCAATCATTTTGACAAAAAACAGCTACAACAACAACTGGGGCAAACCAAAACCGAGGTTCCACTGTACCACAAAGTGTACTAAAACCGATCGAATAGAAAACAAACAAACAAAAAAAAACATTCAGAAATACATAGTGCCCTGAACGCCCCATCAGCATACATACAACACAGCGCTTGAAAAGAGGAAGAAAGGAGACAGATACAGAGTTGTTCATCATTCTGTGTGTGTTCTATGAACACATAGACCACCCACACACACTTAATAAAGATGATTGAAGGATTCCCTAGCTGGAATCTGTCTATAGTGTCGCAACTCTTAATAGAACCACTTTGTATTCTTTACAGAAACAGAGTGATCCATGTGTGGCACTCGACTAGTTTGTTAGGCGCACCAAAACCAAAACATATTTGTGGCAATCATTTTCGGCAATAATTTTTGACGTATTTTGGTCATTTTAAGCATTAGCGGAACTTCCTTCCGAGGTGCATTGAATTCAATAGCAACATAGAAACGAACGTTGCACCTCAAAAACAAACACAGCAGCAATATGTAGTGTTACGTTTCGCTAGTAGCTAGCTGGTGTGGCGTGGTGAGGTGTCACTATGCCACTAAAGTAGTTCTTGGGCGTAACAGTGTTAATAGCAATAATCATAACAATGTCGCTGTAGCTCAGTGGTTCTCAATTACTTTCTGCCATCCCCCCACTGAGGGACAGAAGTGTTTTCGCGCCCCCCATTTGAAATACTATTGAGAAACTGATGTCTATTTATTTATCTGTGCTGTAGACTGAACTCAAAACTGAAACCAATGAAATGTAACAAAATTTGGAGCAGTGAACAGTCAAATTGCATGCAGAGTACGACAAATTCATACATGTTGCCAGGTCTGCTCTAATATTGAAAGTTCTCCCTGCCTCTCATGCCCCCCAGGGGGGCCCGCCCAAGTATCTGAGAAGCACTGCTGTAGGTTGGTTAATATGCAGGTCACATTATGTAAATGGAGCGTTGTTGTTACTTTTTTCAGAAGGCTTTATAGGTGGAATAGGTGCGTCCCATTGCGTGTATTCTTAGCTGCCTCTTTTTTTGTTTTGCGGTTTTTATATCTTTAGAATCCACAGAAAAGAGAAAGACATGTGTTCATGTCACACCTAAGGATTGTGGATGCTGGGCAACATAAAAACAAGTGCACTATTCCTTGAAAACAGGGCTCAGAGAAGGCCACTTCTGAATAATCCAATTCTTGAGTGTTTATTTGTCTACTTGTCCCGTTGGAGGACCCATGACCTGTGACTGAGACCAAGCTTTCTGACACTGGGAAACACATTTGGCTGCAGAATGGCTTTAAAGAGAACATAAGAACGTAACCAAGCCTCGTGGTACGTTGGCAGAGAACTAGCTACGTGCGTGGGGCGGATGATGTGCGTTGCTACACTGCGGAAGGACAAGGTCACGCTTGTGATGTCTCCCAAGCGTGAGGCAGACTCTTCTGATCGCAGTCTGTCAATGTAAAAGAAAGTGAAAAGAGGAGTCAAATCAGACATCGTAAAAAGCTCAGAAAAGGAAGCGACGCCGGCCATTATCGAAGATAAAGACAGTATCTTTGGTGGTGTGAAATGAATCTGCTCCTATGAAGTGGACATTATTGACACACGGGCACAAAAGCTTGCACCCCCTACTGTGTTGCCTGTGCTAATATTTTTCTGACAAGTCCACCACATGATGGCGCCGTTATTAAGCCCCATAGCTACATTTCTCACGCAGCTCAATGCGCTTGACAAAACACCCCGCTGTAACTTGACGGTGTTTAGCTGAATCACCACAAAATTTGCTACACACCTTTAGGGCACGGACAAGCACATGTGCGTGAAATCTGAGCAACATTGGTTGAAAAACATGGCCGCCATCAAGCAGAACGACTTGGCAAGTGGCAACTAATTAGTCATTCAGCATGTGTCCTATGATGATAAAACTTTGAGGATGGCTTTATTACATGCACGCTAGCATGTCTTCCAGAGCACCAATGTCATTTACAGCTGCCACATCAGAGTCAAAGAAAAGGTGGCGTCTGCAGGGGAAATACATCGTTGATAAACAAGACTGCCTCAGGGACTGCACGCTCACAAAATAAAGGACAGCTTCCCCCCTGCAGGCTGCCAAGCGATGGCCAATGAGAAGAAAGTGGGCTTCGGGGAGGGCAGCCTTATCAAGACAGAAGCCAAAAGGGTTGGTTTGAGACAGAGGGTGAACCGAGGGACAAATGATTAAAAAAAGAAAAGAAAAAAGGACTGAAAAAAGAATGAAAATCCAAAGCTGTGAATGAGTACAATGCGTTCCCTTCTTATTATGAGGATATCATATTATAAGTAATGATCGATGTACGCTTATGAGACAAATATGAACCAAAAGCATGACCACCCAGCAGCCCTGCCCTGTCGTGCTTGATTTTATTAACTTGACAGAAGTATGAGGTCGTCTGAGCTCTTGCAATGAGTGAGAGACTTCATCACACACTGAGGTATCCCCCAAAGACACCACTATCGATTTGATGCTATATTATTGTGCTCTGTCAATATTTTTTACTATAACCAGGAGCTGATAAAACCCTTCATCTTCTTCACGGGATCCTTTAAAATGTTATCTTTTCTATTATTTTCAGAATGAAATTTTTCATTTTGAGTGGAATGCACTCTAAAAAAAATTGGTTGTCAATTAACTTACGTCATTAAACATTAAAACAATATAGGTTGAGATATTCTCAGCATAATTCAACAGTCTTCCTTTGGGTGATAAAGCATAAGGTTATTAGTAGGGGTGCACGATAACGACATCATACCTACTATAACATTAAAAATAGCGCTGATAACAGATAATAAAAAAAAAAAAAATGCTCCAATGAGGCGAGATTACCTGTACTGTGCGGGTGAGCAAATTAAGTGCTCCTTTGTTCTCCTGCCTGTGACGTTAATTGCCTGTCCCCTTCCTCTGAGCTCACATGTAAACAAACATTCCCTTTCCGAGGAAGACATTTCACATGCTAGTTGTACCAAATGCTTCGCGATAAGGGGGGAAAAAAAAAACATCAAGCACACAAAAAAACAGACACGTGAAACGCCAGCACTGCCGCATTTGGAAAGTGTAAAAGGTTTCCCAGAAACCTTTGTGGCGTCACACCAGCTGCTCAGAGCGTGTGCCCGAATACAGTGCACCTTGCTGGCCTACGCCAGGTGGCTTCTCCCGCTCTATACTCCGGTATTTCCATATGAATAAATATGAACATGAATACAAAACTGACAAAAACATTGTATCATGTATACAATAAATGTAGGACATAGATTAAGCAATAACTTATTAAATAATGATAAATGAATGAAATGTATTGCTTGATATTGCATACGTGCTTTTGCTGTTGAAATGAATATTTCATCTTTTATTGTCAGATTAAAACACTTCCTGTCAGCCATAATGTTTCATTGCCACCCTTTAAAAAAAGCTCTTTAGGTGTGACAATTTCAAAATATATATAATATATATTATTGTTACATGTTTAAAAAACATATTATTATATTATTTCCATTGTTGGGATGCCCTGTTAAAAACACTTTATATTTTTACTTGAATGCAAAAAATGTTTTGTTAATCTTCCATTTGAAAACATCAGAACAATACTTCCAGTTCAAAATCAGCAATAAATGAACAAAAAGACTACATTCTACCTTCTAATTAACAGTGAGTTATTGACGACAAACGCCGCTAATGCAACTGTTATGACAAAGTACTACAGCTATAAATGCACTCTATAGATCATGAGATTCTAGAGCTCAGGTGAAATTAGTTTTTTTCTCTTGACATTTGAATTAAACGCCCCTGCTATACTAGTAGTAGCTAATGTGGCTAATCGTTATAAAATATGCACAAAGGAAAACAAAACAAAAACCCTCTGCGACACTAATAAATCTCAAAATACGTTATTTTGACACATTTGCTCTAAATGCGAGGCGGCACACGGCGGTCATTATGACACGTTATTGCAGGGTACAAACACGTGTAATTAATTACATTAAATATGGCCTTGTTCCATTTAGGTGGGCCGGGGCTGTAATTGTGCATGGGGGAGGGAGCGCACTGAAATGGCGGTGACACGCTGAATAGATGAGAACCCTTCTGAATTTGATCAATTACTGTGTTTACTCCGCCATTATGCTGTAGATGTCAAAATGGCTGCTGCAAAAATGGCCTATTAAGATAACCTTTCAGCACAAATTTGCAATAATAAAAGTACTTAGCATCATCGGCGGCAGGCCTGATCATTTTGTGTGGTTTTGGGGTCTTTTTGGTGGGGGGGGGGGGCTGACTTGCTTATTGCTTGCATCGTCCTGCACGCATTTAAAGATGAGTTAAGGCTGCTGCATGCATGACGAGCAGCGGAATGCAGCTCACCTCTCGACGCCTCCGTGCTGTGGGTGCCCCCGTGAATGTCAGTCAGGTCTTTCTGCCACGCATCTTTGACCGCAGACTTGAAGACTTTCCTGTCATCGAGGTCCTGCAGGGGACGGAAGTTGTTCCTCAGATACTCCACGGACTTGACGTGGTCCTGTTGCTCTGTTGTGAAGATGGAGTAGAAGGCCTCCAGCTGCATGGGAAGAAATTGACAAGAGCAATTATAGGAAAATGATGGCAGCCGGTGTGACGCCACGGAGGTCTCTGGCAAACCTTTGCACTTTTCAAACGCCGTGGCGCTGGCGTTTCAGGTGGCTGATAAGGTTTTTTCTGTTCTTGATGGGTTTTTTTTTCTCCCATCGTGGAGCATTTGGTACAACTAGCATGCAAAATGTCTTCCTCAGAAAGTGAATGTTTGTTTACAAGTGAGCTCAGGGGAAGTTACGACAGGCTGCTAATGTCACAGGCAGGAGAAAAAAGGAGCGCTTGATTTGCTTACCTACACAGTACGGGTAATCTCGCTAAGAGTTTCGGTTATCTGAGCTATTTTTATGTTATCAGATGTATCGGTATGTCATCATAATTCCCTCATATCGCCCGATAATTATCGTGCGCCCCTAATATATACAGGAGTTGGCTGGAACGCAATATTAGCCAGACACATTCACATCCTTGTCAACAGCAGGTACAAGCCTCCATCATTATCCTGACCACATTTGGACTTCTCAATGGAGTAAATTTGCAGGCATTGATTGCCATGAATGATCGCTGAGCACGTGCAGTAATGACTACAGCGTAGCACAGATAGTGCGGAATCAATGCGCCCGATGCATGCTTGCAGAAGTGAATTACAGGTTCATAAAAGATGACGTGTGGTGCCACAAACATTGCGGCGGCGGTGGTCAATATGCCTGCTGCTGGAAAACAAAATTCCACTGAGCCCTGCACATTTCTACAGTGCAGAGGACTCTAGAGGATATTAAGCTGGCTAAGCCAAGAATTATTGCAAAATGCTGCGCTGGGGATCCGTAAAAAGCGCAGGGCATGATTTAGCATGTATTAGCGGTGGAAATAAACAAAAAGCAGCCTGAGGTAAGATGAAGGATACTTTGTGGTCAATCACACATGTACATGTGGTACAGGCACGCATTCAGTGAGGAATTATTCAACGTAAATGAAAACGTTTACTACAGTATATCTTCTGACAGGACAATACTATAGTGATGGTTTATTGGCTCCAAAAAAGGTGGGAAAGGTAAATGGCTTTAAAATGAAATGAATTAAAAAGATGAATTAAAACTAAGGAGACTGCACCATCTAAAGTAAACTTGTCATATAGCTTGTATAGCAATACAGTTCTCTACTTTAGAAAAGGTAGTCAAAGATCCTCTATATGATAGAAGCACTCTGTTGTTTTGAAGGCTCTTCTTTAGAAATGCTCGTCAAAGATCCTCAATATTACAGCAATGCGCTGCTCTTTTTAAGGGTTTACTTTAGAAAAGCTAGTCAAAGATCCTCTACATGACAGGAGCGCTCTGCTGTTTTTAAGAATCTACCTTAGAAATGCTAGTCAAAGATTTAGGTTCTTATCATTTTGGCGACATGTTGTGCTTTAAAATAAAATGAAAAAAAAGATATGCTTCAGAGTAGTCAGCGTACAGCTTGTATAAGAGCAGAGTGGTCCCTCGCCACTTCTCTGATCAAATTTTGAGGCTTCACTCTATATGAAAATATATTATTTCATAAATCATGCTGTTTCGTGGTTGAATGCAGCCTATTATTAGTCAAAACAAATGCAGAAATAAGCAAATGTACACATTTTTTGCATGATCAGCCATGGCATGTCGGCTGGGCTCTGCTGGCTCAGTAGCCAGTCTCCATGCAGTGTGCAAGGTAATGTCATCTAACGTCATGTCTCATAACATTACTGATGCCTCGTGACCACAACACTACACATAACTTGTCTTTTAATATGTTTTGGCTAATAATAGTCCATAGCCAACCACGAAACAGCCATCATTTATTCATTATTGTTTGAAAAACCACGATATAGTGAGGGAGCGATATTCGAACCACCGTATAGCGCGGGGCCGACCTGTATAGGAAATATGGGAAATAAAGCCATTTATAACTTTACCCTGTGTGATCTCTATGTAGCAACTGCTTGGGGTACATCGAAATTCATGAAATCGCTACTCTGTGTTCCAGAAGACGTAATAAGCTGAAAGTGTAAGGGTGGTGTTCCTTTTTGTGGGGTGGCGTATATAGTTCAGGGTGCAAAAGTACACGGCTGTTAAGAGTCGCTGAGCACCATTTTAAATGAAGGTAATGAGGTGAATGTTTACAGTACAAAGGCAACCCTCCCCGAGTGCTCAGCAGCAGCAGCAGTAAAGTTCGACTTAACGGCTCTTCCGCAGCATGAGCACAAATTATAAACTGTAAGTAAAGTTATAGTTATCTCCCAAGGATTGTGACAGTGGAGGTTTTTTGGTTTCATATGCAAAAGACTTGAGGGAGGAACGGACAAAAGAGGCGGAAAGATGAGAGGAAGCGCTGCTGGAGGAGAGGAAGCCATCCACTTGGCAGCGTGCAAATGGGATCTGACCGTGCATGGAGAATATATATCTGTCTGGGCATGCAAGTGTGTGTGCTAAACCAACCTGCGAGTGGGACAGATAGACGGGCCTGGAGAAGATGATCCACTCCACCACCTTGCTGCAGGGCGGCATGGTCAGAGAGCCGGTGTATCGGTAATAACTATCCACGGACGACGGCAGCAGGTCCCTCAGGATGAATGA
Source organism: Dunckerocampus dactyliophorus (assembly GCF_027744805.1). Lineage (NCBI taxonomy): Eukaryota > Metazoa > Chordata > Actinopteri > Syngnathiformes > Syngnathidae > Dunckerocampus > Dunckerocampus dactyliophorus. The sequence goes on from NC_072826.1 coordinate 3,576,668, forward strand.
GCGCAGGTTGGTCTCCTTTTCTGGGTGCAACACAAGCAAAGCACACAGTTGTTTACCAGCTTATCTTACACACGCCTTATCTTTAAATGCTGTGCATGTCTTCAGTTAAATATGTGACTATTTTCATCTCAGTGGCCCTCATTTGAAAGCCGCTCCATCACCGAGCCGGCTCTGTGCCCAGATGGCTGAGGGAGATGAGCAGTCAGGTAAAATTGTAAGCGGTGGCACTGATGCCTGGTGCCTGTTCTGCTCCATGGAACAACTGTGGACACGGGGATTAGGAGAGATCCCGGTGATTTGGAGATGGGCTCTATCTGATCAGAACCAGGCGAGGTAAACCAAACAACAAACGGGAATGGTTTTGTGACACATGGGAAGATCCCTTTATCTGGCGCAAATGCAACACGTGGCCCGTGCCAGCGGGTTTGTTAGGAAACCCAAATAAGAGGCAGGTTTATGTCAAATCCATTCCCCAACAGCCCGTGACCTTATCTTAACAGGGGTTTGGGGTGAGTTTGATTGGAGATGCTGGAAGCTTGGAGCTCGGGTTCAGTACAAACTGCTTTTTCTTTTCAGCCCGGCTTACGTGCGCTATCGCTCACGGGCCGCTCGGATGCTGATAGATGGATGACTGTGGGATAACGAGCTGGTGGAAATCCACTTGCAGGGGAGGGGGAGGAGTGTTTAGTAGCCAGCAGGAAGAGAGCCCAAAAACACCACACCCACACGAGAGGAGAAACATAATACAAGAACATCTGTTGTTGAGCTGCATAAGCCTACCTACTGCTATGCAAGACGGCACCCGGCCACACGCTGAGAGCAACATACACCCAACACAAACATGTTTTATCCTTTTTTTCCTGATATTGGAAGTAAATACAAGCACAATCCTGTATCACTGCTTGGATATGCTACACAAAGGACAAAGAAGCACTGCAGTCTGTTACGGCAACTCAAAGATCTTCTATAAGACAGGAGCGCTCTGCTCTGCGAAAGGGTTTACTTTCAAATTGTGACAGGACTTTACTGCTGATTTTAAGAATCGACTGGAAAAAAGACTAGTCAAAGATCCTTTATGTGAAAGGACTCCACTGCTGTTTTCAAGGACCAACTGCAAAAATGCTAGTCAAAGATCCTCTATATGACAGGACTGCACTGTTGCTTATAAGGATCTACCACAAAGATCCTCAACCTGACAGGACTGTTCTGCTCTCTTTTAGGCTCTACTTTCAAAATGCCAGTCAAATATCCTTCATGTGACAGCCGCACTCTGCTGTTTTTAAGGACCCGCTTCAGAAATGCTAGTCAAAGATCCTCTACATGACAAGAAAAATCTTCTATTTTTAAGGATCTACTTAGAAATGCTAGTCAAAGATCCTCTCCATGGAAGCAGCAATCAGCTCTTTTTAAGGCTCTAGTCTAGAAATGCCAGACAAAGATCCTCTATATTAGAGCAATGTTCTGCTTTTTTAAGGCTTTACTTTAGAAAAGGCAGTGAAAGATCCTCCATATGACAGGAGCAAAATGCCCTTTTTCAGGCTCTACTTTTAAAAAGCTAGTCAAAGATCCTCTATATGGCAGGAGCAATATGCTCTTTTTAAGGATGTACTTTCGAAATGTCAAAGATACTCAAAATTACGGCAATGCTCTGCTCTTTTTAAGGCTCTGCTTTAGAAAAGCAAGCCAAAGATCGTCTATGTGACAAGCGCACGCTTCTCTTTTAAGGATCTATTTTCAAAACGCCAGTCAAAGATCCTCTATATTGCAGCAATATTCTACTCTTTTTGAGGCTCTACTTTAGAAAAGCTAGACAAAGATCCTCCATATGACAGGAACGTTGTCCTGTTTTTAAGGCTCTACTTGAAAAAGCTAGTCAAAGATCCTCTACATGACTTTCAAAATGCCTGTCAAAGATGCTCTACATTACAGCAAAGTTCTGCTCTTTTTAAAGGCTCTAATTTAGAAACACTGGTCAAAGATCCTCTATATGACAGGAGCACTCTGCTGTTTTTAAGGCTCTACTTTAGAAAGGGGGTTGAGGGATTTTCAGTCTAATCCTGTCTGTTCTATAATTTCCTGTGCTAAACTGATTGCTGTTCATGAAAACAATAAAATAAGTGGTGGCCGAAGCGTTTGACTTATCCAACCTTCGACCCTCAAAGGGAACAGTGGAGAACAGAAGATGGAGTAGTAGTTGTTTTAGTGTGGAGCAATAAACTGTCCCAATTACGTTACCAACAAAATGTGCGGCAACTCCTGGAGGCTGAATTGATGCATTTTTGCAATCAGGGCGAAGAAGAACAATCAAGCGAAAAAACAAAAAACAAAATAATGTGTGACAGGATAATCACAGGCATAGCCAGAGCTTCCAAGGAGTGACTTTCCTCCCATGTGATGACTCAGATTGAGTTTTTAGGTGTTGACATTTCATTAGAATACAAATTGCTCCAACTTTTACATTTTTTTTCCCCTGCGTGTGTCTTTCATTCCAAGAGCTTCTGGCCTATCGAGGGAGCGTTCACACTTGTTTGGTTCAGTTAAAGGAAAACTGCCCATCATCCACAATCCTTATGTGAGACATGAACAAGCATTTCTCTCTTTTCTGTGTGTTCTAAAGATAGAAAAACAGCTAAAAAGAGGCAGCTAATTAATGCACGTAATGTGACACACCTAATCTGCCTACAAATCCCGCTATTAAAGCACCTCCAAAAAGCTCAGACAAAATTTTATGGTTTTATATCCATGCCGTAAGCATGTAGTACCAGCTACATTCATGATAACATGTAACATTTACAGTATTTTGGTCATTTTTAAGCATTAGCGGAACTTCCTTCCTGGGTGCATTGATTCCACATAGCAACATGGAAAGGAACGCTACACCTAGCGTTAACTTTTCCTAACTCAAAAACAAAAACACAGCAGCAGTGGCGGCAGCTCCAATATGTAGCGTTACCTTTCGCTAGTGGCCTGAGGCATTGTGAGCGAGTGTGTGGTGAAGATCGTTGCTAGCCGCCTAGTAGCTAGCTGGTGTGGTGTGGTGAGGTGTCACTACGCCAGTAACATAGTTCTTGGGCGTAACAATGTTAATAACAATAATAATAACAACGTTTCTGTGGCTTGGTTAATATTCAGGTCACATGATGTAAATGGAGCGTTGTTGGCACTTTTTGGAGTTTTTTTTCATAAGGCTTTATAGGCGGAATAGGTGCGTCCCATTACATGTGTTCTTAGGTGCCTGTTTTTAGCTGTTCTTATATCTTTAGAACACACAGAAAAGAGAAAGACACGTGTGTGCGTGTGTGTGTGTGTGTGTGTATCATATAAAGATTGTGGATGAAAATTCCCAAATCTCTGGGGCCATTTGCGGCCCAAAGCTCATTTTCCGATTGGGCTGCGGCACATTTTAGAAATAGAAACACCAACAATGGCAAAAAAAAAAGCAAAAAGGTGTAATAACGATGTTAATAATAATACACTTTGTCACTTATAACACAAGTGAGTGAACTCTCTTGTGAATTAAAATCAATCTTTTTTAGGTTTTCGGTGCTTGGACAAGAGTACCGAAACACAAGAGTGAACGCAGCCTGGGTCGGGACCACTTCACGACACCAAAAGCCCGTCAGTGAGCATACGATTCCATCTAGTAACAACACCAGCAGCGATTACTCATCCGTGTACACAGGTCCTTGGCGCCGTTCAATTGTAGCCGCACAAAGACAATCAGCGGCGGCTTGTAAAACAAGTCATACGTGTCAATGCAAACAAATCTGCTGGGTGTGCTTCAGTGAAAAATGATCTAGTCATGCTAACACATCTGCTTATGGTCTGCATAATTCATGCATCCAGTAAAAGCTGACAGAGCAGCAATAATTGAAGACTACCTAATTGCGCCATGCGAGGCAACACGAGACATTAATTGTTAACAGTGAATATGAGCCTTTGCAGGAGCCGGCGTTGATGAGGGGCTATACATGGGCATGGGAGCTGAGTGTTGACTAATTGAAGCTCATATGTAATTAATAGTTCCATCCCTGCCAGTGACGCTCCGTGGAGGACTCGATCAGTGGATGCCATACCAGCAAAGGCAGGAGGCGGCATTGTGCACATTTTGCCTCCTTTTGATGTTAATCGCCCCTCAAATCTTGTCTAATTTGGGTTTCTAAATATGAGGGCAAATGTCTGAGCAGCTGAAAATAAAGAGCAGCATTCTTTGTTCTCTGGAGGTGGGCGAGTGCTGCATATGAAGCACAATTTTAGAGAAATTGTAATGACTTACCATGATGTACTACTCCTTTCAAGCCCTGGATGATGGGGTCCACTGCTGGGTTATCTTTTTGCCCGAGCTGCAAGGAGAAACGTCCAGATACAAGAGATTACACGAGATAAAGGGGCTAGGACAATAACTGGGTGTTCAATATGAACCCTGCTGATGCTATGGCAACATATTAAAAATCATACAAAAGATTATTCACACAGTATATTCTTCTCTAAAACAATACCACCTGAAAACACACCATGCATTTCCCTGTTTTGGAAGCATGACAGTTGTAGAGTACTTATTAATAACCATTAATACCATTAAATATGTATAAGTAGTAGAAATGATAGCTGCAGTCTATTCCAGTGGTTTTCAAAGTGTGGCACAGTGAGCCACCCCTTAGGGAATATAATACTCCCCTACTGTGCCAAAAGCGGATTTTCTGGAACACATTTTGTGGAGCTTTCTGCTCAAGCAAGACTCCAGCGTTTCCCATACATTCAGTTATGCGTGGCAGGCTGGCACAAATACATTTGGACCGCCACAAAAAAACTAATTTGGTGATTTGGCACCACCAGTCCAGGATGTACCCCGCCTGTCGCCCAAAGTCAGCTGGGATAGGCCCCGCAACCCTAGTGAGGATTCAGCGGCACAGAAAACGGATGGATGGATTTGTCACCGCCTGTTCGCCCTCACTCGTAAACACATTATAATGGGACTGTGTGTGTAGCTGGCTGCAACAACTCCGTACAGCAGATGGCATCAAACCTCTGCTTCTTAACACACCTCATATGCACCTGGTCTGCCAGCAAATAAGAAGCCGTAGCAGAAGGTATTGACATTGCTAGCTAAGCACTAGAATTAGCAAGTAATCAGAGCCTCTAGATTGGCAAAAACGCGACGGCCGACAAATTTAGCGACTTTTTCTGGTCTTATTGGACGTTAACGTGAAAGAATGTCTCGCTCAGCTCAACGAGCAGCAGGTCCTGTGATGGTGCCGAGATGCCAAAAATAGGGGTACCACGAGACACTCAGTTCAAGACGGGACGATGCACAAGATTTGGTTTACGAGATTTTAACTTTACTTTTAAGAAAAGCAAAATGAAAAATGTGAAAAATATGGCAATATATTGCAATCTACTAATAGAATTTGGACTACATTACACTCTTCTGGACTGTGTCTGCTACCGACCCTTCCTCCACCCACCAAGGCAAAGAGACTGTATGACTGACGAAAGGACTGACTCCATTCATGCCGTTGTTCTATGGAACAAACGCGTCAAGGGGCTGAAACCAACGCACAGAGACTTCCTTCCTGTTTGGAGGCGGGGGACAAGGAAAACAGACACGTGTGCACATGGCAATATATTGAAGATGGTTCATTTTCACCTATTGTGTGACTAATTCATGTATTTATTATCGTCCCAGGCCATGTGCCCTCGAGACAGTTTTTTTTTTCTTCTGAACCAGAAATCTTCATCTTGTTTTAATTGAGCAAGATCTTGTGACACCCCGAGCCAAAAGGCATAGAAAAATATTAGGGATGTCTGATATTGGCTTTTTTGCCGATAACCAATATGACGATATCGCCCAACACTGAATTTCTGACTCTTATATCAACCAATACGATACTAAAAAACATGCATTTAAAAAATATCTGTATTCATGTAGACCTCAAAGCACTCATAGGTTGCTCCGTCTTGCTTGTGACTTTTAAAAAACACACAGAAAGAAGAATTTCTAAATCTTTGTTTTGTTTTTAATTTTTTTTACTCTCCCGCAGCAATTATTAAGCCAGTTATGCAAATTAGACGATGACGCCCCGCCACAGATAGATTACAGTCCTGTGGGAACCACTGTAGAACTAAAAGGAATCTATTCATTTTGATATATAACTGAAGCTAGCTTAGCAACAATGAAAAATAAATGTTATTTACTTTTATCAAGCTGCTGCGCATCCCCTGAAGTCTTCACATCACACTTTGAAAACCACCGATCGTGAGATAAAAGTGGTATCGGTACATCTTTATTGACACTCGAACGCTGCGACCGTCATGACGGATAAAGATGGTATCTTTGAACATGTGACAGGATCTGCTCCAATGAATTGGGCAGTGATACGTAAGCAGTGTGGTGGTTTCTTTATTGAGACTTCCTCCCTTTCAGTGTGCAAGACAACCACACGGATGAAAGTAAGGAATTGTTCTGTTGTACTTTTCATTTAATTCCTGTATTTACTCATTTCCTTCATGCCGTTCATGTGTTTTGTGCACAGTGTGAGTGACTTAGGACGGAAGTTGTACGTAGACCGAGGACCTCCTGAAAATGTATCGCATCTTTTGCCACTTTCTTGTATCGTTTCAAACAAGTGAAAATCCACATTAACTCACAATTTATCCAGCGCATGAATAATTTAGGCTTAACTGTGTATTTATCCTTTGAGAGCTGGATGACTTTATAGGCTTTATGAGGCTTGTGTTGTCGTTCAATCCAATGTGACTTTCCCAACAAGCCCTGTTGGGATAGTTAGACCGTCTCCAGAGGACAAACACTATTTGATTTCACTCTTTTTCATGATGCCTCTTGTTTTTTCTGTCTCACGGCCAAAAAGTCTGGGCAAACTGCTCAGATGCACTTTGTGCCACATTATCTATGTCCTGGAAACGGGGAGGAGACTAGACAAAAAGCGTGTTGGGACGCAGGGACCCATCTTCCCTTACTTAACATTAATTCAGGTCAGTGTGAGGAGAATAATTACGTGGAAGTGAATGCTGAATGTGGATAATACACACACCTTAGAGGCCATTAATAGGCCTTTGGGGAGCTCAGGACGACTCTTCCCATTGATTAGAAATGGTAAATCTGAGCCAAAGTGTGTATGTGCTTGCTCCAAGACCCCCCGCCCCCCGGCTCTGTAAACTGCTACTCAGCGGATTGTGTATGTGGGTACTAATTGCAGTAAGCAATAGGGCTGTCAGGACCCAGCAGAGGCATTTAGGTCCAGCTACGTACACGCTCCATCATTGTCTGGGAGGAGACCCACATTAAAAACACCTGTGTCCCCATTACAGCCTCCCCCCCCCAGCTCCTCTTCCGCAGGAGCACTGACCCTTGTCCGTGTGCCATTAAGCTGAACGTAAGTGCACATTGATCACCTCCCATCAATTGCACAAATACTGCTAATAGAAATTAGTGTGTAACACGGCGCCATAGACCCTGAAGCTGTCAGTCCTGGTGAATGCTTTTCCCAGCTACATAAATCTCTGGGGTGTTTTTACAGTAAGTAGAAATTAGGACCACTGTTGTATATCAAGAGCCTGTGTGCTCAGACCTTCAGGGGACAATTTATAGCAGCTCAGTAAGCCACCTGTAATAGCAAATTGGTGGGGCGAACACTTTCTTTGGGAACGCCTGTTTCCTAGCGCCTTTTGTTTGATTTTTCGCTCTCAATCGTGGTTTTGCCAACTATATCAAACATTTAACTGTAAAGGACATTAGTGGAGCCCCTACTGGAAGACAAGCAAGCACACATGTAACACAGATACCCTCAACGTTTTATAATCATGAGACAAATATTCAATCAATGACTTGTGGACAATCAGTTGCTAAATCCCGCCTGTGACCCTGCAGATACTTTGATTGATGGCAGCGATATTTTTCAACCAATCCTGCTAAAATTTTTACTCATTGTGCCTGACAGTCACCTTAAGGTGTGTACCAAAGTCCGCGGTGATCGGGCTAAACGCCCTAATTGTGATTGCACAATTACGCTTGTGCTGTGTAAGTGGCGAGTAAAGGGCATTCTGATGTGATATCAGCAGTAATGATGCATCTTGCAAAAACAGGAACAGAAAGGCCTGGATAGGCGGGCCGCCTCAGAAGAAGGCTTTGTATTGGAACTGGCTTTTTGCTGCGTTATGTCATCCGGGACCTTTAAATGCAGCCCCTGAACGGGGATACAGCTTTTCCTCTTGGCATGTGGTTGTTTCTTCCAAGATGACAACAAAGCTTTTTGTTATGCCCCCATTAAAATCTGTTTGACTACAGACAACTAACAAACTACAGCGTGTCTCCATGGACCCAGGCTGGTATCCCATCTCTCCTTTTTAACTTTAGACCAGGAGCATCCAAAGGGCAGCCTGGGGGCCATTTTCAGACACAAGCTCGTTTTTTTAATGGCCTTTGACATATTGTAAAAATAAAATGAATTCATTATTAATGAGATGATTAGACATTGCACTTATTTGCTCTACCTCCTATAACACAAAGCTAAGATGCGGATGTTCAGATAGCTTAGCATATATTTGCTAGGGCTGGGCATTGTTTCCACGTTTTCCAATACCTGTGTTGGATTTTACAGAACTTAAGTGCATACAGTCTGCAGTCTGCAGAAATCCATGCACAATGGTGGCAATGTTTTTGGATAATGGGCAAAAAACAGTGCACTTTCCCTTTAAAGCCAAAACCAACTAGTTACTAGTGCTAATGTCATATCTTGTAATTTCTCCAAAATTATGCCTTTTTTCCCGTCAGCGTTTATCTTTGTTTTTCTTTTCGGTGTGGCCTTAACACTCCTTACGAAAGGAACAAGAAAACACACTCTGCGAGCCACAAATGGCACCCGGGCCAGACTTTGGACCCCCCTCGACACTAGACACTGTGCGTTTCGTAGACGCTTACCTCAAAGAAGACGGACATGGCGGCAATGATGCGTCTCTCCTTGATGGCGGCACTGAGGCTGTCAAAGTCATCAGAGTTGTAAAGGTAGATCTGCATCTGGGACGGGAGACAGAGCAAGCATGGCTTGAGGAGTGGACAAGGAGAACTCACTGTCTTGTCATAAATCCCTCCTCACACCCACCGCTGGGAAGCTGATGAAAGGCTTTCTTTTTGAGGGGTATGAAAGAGGGTGTATTTATCACAGCCATAAATCTCCCTTAATATGCGTGCCATTCTTTTTTGTGTTCTGCCACTGCTGGAGGATGCTTGAGAATAGTGTGTCCCGTTCCTCAGGGCTACGGTGCTTACACAGCCTGGCAGGACTGGAAGAATGTGCTCTTTTCCTGCAGGGAGCTCTAACAGTATAAAACACTTCTCATCAGTGCTCCCAATTACCTTAAATCACCCGCAACACTGTTACTGGTCGCACAACAAAGCTTAGAAAGCGTGGCTGGTAACATGAAAACCATCACAGGAAGAATATAGAACACCTGTCAAGGCTGTGGTTTGCTATCAAAAAGAATTTGATTGCTTTCATTTCCAAGCAGACACATAATGATGCGTAGTGCTGATCAAAATCAGCAAATGATTCTCAAGGTAGTAATTGGACCTATCCATCATCACAGCCTTAAGACTCTTTAATTTGAAAAAGCCTTTCATGTCACTGAACCAAGTTAATTGCCAATGAGAAAAAGGTCCTAGATGTTGATTTAATTTAAGAGCACGGCTTTCAAAGCAAAACTTCGAGACCCCCTGCTGCCAGTGGCTGCACTGGCATGTAAAAAGTCATAAAAAATGTACGAATCCATGATTGTGTTCAACAGGCAGCAAATAAAAGAGAATACCGCAAATTCAGGTGATTTACATTAGTTGCTTTAACTGGAGCTTTTAAATGGAACTCATTTGTTGTGCGAGAACGCTGCGAGAAGGAGCAGCAGCCATTCATCAGCTGTCACATGTTATTAACTACATCGCCCAATTAAATGCAGCCCCTTGAGTTTCCATTTAGCCGCCGAGATAGGCTTTTGTGACCTGCGCTTGTTCGCAGCATACTTTGGAAAACAAGCTATTCAATTACCGTTGAAAGCGGCCAATAAAATGTTCAGCTGCATTCATACCAATACTCTGGTCTCGACAAAATAAAAAAGATACTTGGTGTACACTTTGGTGTATTGGCTTAGTGTTCATGCTGGTATTTTTCATGTGTCATGTGACCAAAGGCTGTGCAGTAAAGAACAGATACACATAAAGCAAGTGACATACTGTATAACGTGACACACACAAATCACGTCAGGGTCGAATACATACTAGGTAGGCATGGGCTGGTATGAGATTCTGACGGTATGATAATCTCGGGAAAAAATATATCACAAAGTAAGATGCCACAAAGTAAGATTCAATATCAATAAACAGAATGTTTTCGTAGTTAGAGCATAGAAAACCTGTTTGACTTTCTAAATACAATTTTTACCATCATTAGAGCCCTGTAGACATGAAATAACACCCCTATACAGTCGTCTCTCACTGTATCGCGGTTCAAATATCGCTCCCTCACCATTAATGAGTAAACGATCGCTGTTTCATGGTTGACTATGGCCTATTATTCGTCCAAAAATATTCAAAGACAAGTTATGTGTAGTATTTTGGTCACTTGGCATCAATAATGTTATGAGACAGGACGTTAGATGACATTACCTTGCACACTCCATGGAGACTGAGATGGACATGCCATGGCTGAGATTGAGTGGGGAAAAAAGGTTCTCCTCTGATTCCGTGTGGAAGTGGTATGTTTTTGGCTTCATTGTCCTTCTTCCCCACTCCATTTGAAACACTAAGTTTAGAATAAGTAAATTGGAGAGTTAGCTCGCTACTAGTTAGCTCGCTGTATTGCTATGCTAGCCACAGCAGTCTTTTGTCCCTGCAGTGATCGCATAGCCTGCGCAATGTGATGTAAGCAAAAAATAATCAAGTGTAAAAGTGGCTATGGGGTGTTACTTCATGTCTACAGGGCTCTAAAACCTGTATTTAGAAAGTTACAAACAGGTTTTCTATAATCTAACTACAAAAACATCCGTCCATCTTCTATGCCGATTAATCCTCACTAGGGTTCCCGGGTTATGATGGAGCCTATCCCAGCTGACTTTGGGCGAGAGGCGGGGTACACCCCGGACCGGTCGCCAGCCAATGGTAGGGCACATATAGACAAACAAGCATTCACACTCACATTTATACCGATGGACAATTTAGAGTCGCCAATTAACCTAACATGCATGTTTTTTGGTTCTGTTTACTAATAATGAATTCTACTTTGTAGAAATTTACTTATCACGGTCAGGTCTGGAAGCAAATAAAGGCGATAAATGAGGGATTACTGTAGGCACCTTTGTAGATATAATCAGAGAAAGTAAGCCATTTAAGACAAATAAAATTCATGCTCATGTGTGTTTCAATAAATGTCTTCCGGACTTGTGGACAGGAAGTGACGTCGGGGATTCAAAGTTGAATTTTAGCTGGAGTGTGACCACAACAGTATTGTTATATCGACTTGTCAATTGAGAGCTTTGCCTTTCGGCTTTCTGCATGCTGTCATTTTAACACTGGTCCCTGTCTTTGGTCTGTCTAGCGTTCAACCAAACCTCAAGTCAAGCAAACCGCAGCAGAGTTTACTTGCAAGTCTTGCAAGTCCGCTTGTTGGGTGCACACCGGGGTTCACAGAGTCAATTCACCGAACCAAACATGTCAAGTGCGAATGCACCCTAAATGCTGCTAAAAGCATGCGACTCCCCTCGCATGACCGCACGCTTCATTTCACTGCACGTCTTCAAGATGGAACGCTAATCTCAAGTTAACTTGTTGTTTTTAAGCAGCACAGACGGCTGGTCTGACCAAAATTTGTGTCGGAATGTTTTGGGCATGTTTGCTTTCATCACTACATCCAATATAGCAGTGAGCAGTGAGCAGCTTGCAAGGATCCAAAGAGAACAGGTGCAAACTGAAAGACACCCCCCGCACCCCCTCCTCCCCCCAAAAAATACTTCAGCTTGAGTATTTACTTTAAGTCTTTCGTCCGCTCTGTGGAACAGCTCATTATGTCCATATTTTTATCACTTTTTCTTACAGCCTAAATTTGGTCACCGGTTTCCCCCCCCTTGCCACCGCCTGCCTTTGCTGAAGATGAGTGCAAACACAAACGCTGGAAGCCCTGCTACATTCCAATTTAAATGGAAACGGATGGAAAGCTGCTCATATTTGGCATCATTTCCAGTGGTCACGAGGCACTGAGGCACAATAAGAAGACAATAAGAAATGAGTGTGTGGGCGACAAGGTCTCAGATTCTTTGCAACTCCAGCTACCAGAGCAGTTTGTCGGTAAATGTTTTTGTCTCCAACACAGTATGATTCTCTCACTTCAGTCCCACGCAAATATCCCACTTCACTTCCAACTAGCAAGAGCAGCAGGCCTAGGTTCAGATAAACCAACAGGCTTTAAATTAAAAAAACAAAAAAACAAAACTACTGACAGAGTGCACAGACTACCGTAAATTCCGGTGTATGAGCCGGTACTTTTTTCTTAAACTTTGAACCCTGCGGCTTAGACAGCGGTGCGACTAATTTGTGTCTAAATTCTGATCTTGTGACATCTCCTTTACTTCAGAACTATTACTAATTGCTTCAATACTGTTCCACTCTTGAGTCAGCGAGGAACCGGTAGCTCTTTCTTTGGCAGGAGCCAATCACGAGCTACCAGTGCACTCACAACGAGCTTGTCAACCCAACGGCAATAGCAGGAGGTCATTATATATAACAGTATAACAACATAACAGTCCGACTCACGGTGTCATCTTATGAAGAACACTTTACTAAAAACACTAAACTCATCACACAGCAACTTAACACTCAAAAGTACCAATACAAGTAGACAATGAAAAAAAAACAACTCTAAAAAAGACTTAGTTTTCCCATAATGCATTGCCTCTGAGCAACACATTCATTGGGGCACTGCAATGATGTCAGCCTCCATGTTGAATTTGGGTTCTCTGGCTCTCTCTGGTGGACAGAGGCAGCACTGCACCACCAGCCACCATTTTCTATGCTGCTTGTCCTCCATGCTTTTCTCTAACGTAATGCTTTATGGGAAAACTTTATTTTCCCATTTATTATATATATCAACTAGTGCTGGTACATGTTTGTATATTTCTGAGGTACACCTTTTGAGTGCTAAGTTGCTGTGTGATGAGTTTAATGCTGTCTGCAAGATGACACCGTGAGTCAGACTGCTCTATTAAGTAATGACCTCCCGCAAATTCCAATGTGCTGACAAGCTTGTCGTCAGTTTATTCAGAGCTCATGATTGGCTCCTGTAAAATAAAGAGCTGCCTGGTTCTTACGGACTCGTGCACGCAACAATATGCCATTTTATGACGTGGACACGTGTGGCTTATACACGGGTGCGGCTTAAACACCAGAATTTACGGTAATCAACATAACTACATACTGAGCAGTAAAGATGGGCAAAACATCCAAATTAGTCGACACTGACTAACTTTGCCTGAGCAAACTGAGGCTACATGGACTGCACTGCTGAGTCAGCCTCAACTGGTTTGTGACCTGAAGAAGAACAAGGCCTATATTCACGCGGCGCTGAAGTGTGCCCAATATGTTGTTAAAACAGGAGGGATACGCTCCCATTTCTCAATTGCATGCCTACACACTGACAGAGAGTGAATTACAGCTGCAATGATGAATCAATGATGAATCAATTACCAATTAATCCACAACTATTTAGGTATCGGATTAATCATTTTTTCCATCACATTTTCTTGCACACAGTGGAATCTCAGTGTTCGAACGCCTGCGTTTTCACGTGATTCTGTTTGGCAGAAATTGTTGTCAACATTTTCCCTCAGTTGTTGCACAATTATGCGCATTACAGGCTTGTAGTTTACGGTTTATTCAGCAATCATGGATCATAAACTACAGTATCCTCTAAGACAGAGGCCTCCAACCAGGCCATGGACAACGTTCAGAAGCAATGGTTTAAAAAAACTACATTGAATTTTATGTAAATGAATATCAATAATGGAAATAAGAGGTATTATTTAATTAGAAGAATAATACACTGATAGAAAGCTCAGAGTTTTTGCATGTTTGTCTCGTTTTGTTTCCTTATGTTTCACTGAGCGTTTATTTCCACTTTATTTGGCCGTCCTTGAACCCACCATAGTTGTGTGCACCGAGAAAAGCTGAAAGTTACGTCAAAATTCCATAATTTTTCCAGACTCAGTAAAACGGTGTGTCTCGTTAGAGCTGCAACAGTTAGTCACTCAATCAATGAGTAATCAATTATCCAATTAAGGGACAGCTATTTTTGTATTCAAAGAATCGTTTTTTTTTTTATTTTAAAATGTGATATCCCCTGATTTCAGCCTCTCAAATGTGAATATTTTTTTTAATTTCCTCAGTCATCCGAAAGCAGAGCTATTATCTTTGTGTTTTAGGCAAAGCAAGATATTCATTGATAACTTTCACTTTGAAAAACAGTGATGGACATGTTTTTCTCTTTTCTGATATGTTGCGGACCAAACCACTAACTGTGTTTGCTTCATATTGATTTGGTGTGTCCAGGGCCTAACCAGTTACTCGATTAATCGAAACAACAAGCTTCAGGTTCCTCAACTAAGTAAATAATTGTTAGTTGCAGCCTTAAAGCAGCCAGGGCGTTGAGGGCTGGTGGGCGTTGGTGGCTGCAGGATTGGGTCTCTGCTTTTTGCCGATGATGTGGTCGTACCGGCTTCATCGGCCGTGAGCTTCAACTCTCATTGGATCGGTTCGTAGCCAAGTGTAAAGTGGCTGGGATGAAAATCAGCACCTCCAAGTCCGAGTCCATGGTTATTGCCCTGAAAAGGGTGGACTGCCATCTCCAGACAGGTGATGAGACGCTGCCCCAAGTGGAAGAGTTTACAAAATTCACAAAATTAAAATTATTTCGACAGGCGGATTGGTGCGGCGTCTGCAGTGATGTGGACTGCATCGGTCTGTTTTGGTGAAGAGGAAGCTGAGCCGAAAGGCAAAGCTCTTAATTTAGCTGTTGACCTACGTACTACTTTTGGGTGGTGACCAAAAGGACAAGATCGCGGATGCAAGCGGCCGAAATGAGTTTCATCTAGGAGACTCGGAGTAGAACCGCTGCCCCTTCGCGTTGAGAGGAGCCAAACAAGATGGCTCGGGCATTTGGTCAGGATGCCTCCCGGACGCCTCCCTGGGGAGGTGTTCAGGGCACGTCCGACTGGTAGGAGGCCTCGGGGGAAGACCCAGGAGATGTTGGAGAAACTATGTCTCTCAACTGGCCTGTGAACATCTCGGGATCCACCGGGACTTGCTGGACAACGTAGCTGGGATGGATGGACGCAGCCTTAAAGTGAAGAGCATAAATTAATAACAACTAGGGCACAGTCACACTAATTTGCATCAGGCAAATAGTACATCCTATAAAAACAAGAATTAAAAAATGTATTGAGAAACGTCCCCTTAGTCAAACCAGACATTTCATCAAATGCTCATTCCTGTGCAGCGTATAAAGAAGCTACAATATGAACACCATATTCTAAAACTTATTACGCAATTCCACTTTGCACATACACTTTATCTTTTGTTGATGGCGCCAAGCGGCAGTTATAGTCGCGTTACCACCAACATTACACATTCAACACGAACACAAAGCGTCCACGTTGTTGTCCATAAGAACAGGCGCCATCAATTTTCTCTTACGGTTGCTGCGATGATTGTTGACACACCGTAAAAGACATAAACTTGATTTTTATCACTCATCGTAAAAGCGCTTCGGTCTCGACACGATGATGCACGGCTGTCACAATCAATTTGCGGTAAGCTTGGGGGTTCTACACCTAGCGGAGTTCCACGCCCCACATTTCTTCATTGATTTGATCAACAATACTACAGAAATGAAACGTAAGATCGACTTGAGCGCAGTCGGTGTACAGCTTGTATACTTCAGAAGGTCACAGTACATGCTTAAATTCATGCTGCCCCTCAGTGAACCGCAGCTCCCCAGTACCAGCAGCACTCATGCAGCACCCTCGACAAGTGAGTCGCAACTGTTTTCAGTAGGCCGCAGGTATTACAGGTTTCGCTTTTATTCTGAAGGGAATTTTTTATGCAGCTGGGTGTTGTCTAATACTCTTTTAGACTCCTTTAATACTCTTTTAGGTGGCGACAACACTGTAGTGGGATTTGAAACCCACTTAAGTGGAATGTTCATCTTAGTTGTCTATTTAATTGTGATATTTGGAGGTGTCTGAAATCACCATGTAAAATCACTAATGATAATCGCTAGCGTGTATATGGGGTTTTCAGTCAAAATCAGCATCGAGCTTGCGCATTTGTTTCAATGCATTCCACTTAACCACTGGTCTGGGGCAGGTGACCTAAATTGAGGACATTTTTTAACTTAACATTTTAAAAATGTTCAATTATATTTAATGAGAAGACAGTACCGTTTCCATTTCAGCTGGCGCAGCATAACAGTGGGCCAGCAAGTGAACATTTCAGGAACAAAACTTTTTTTTCATCCACAAACTCAAAATTACTTAAAAAAAAAAAAAACAACAAAAAAAAAGTAAAGGTTTTTTATTTTGCTCTCGCTGATGTTTGGTCTCCACTTGCTATCTCAGGAGATCAATAAAGCCTCCAGATAAGTTGCATTTTAGAGCCTTTCCTTTGAAGAAATAAAGAAACTTTTACACCACCGATAGCAGTATTAGTAGATGACACCTCGCTGCATAAACAAAAATAAAAATTCCCTTCAGAATAAAAGCGCAAGGTTACAGGAAATGTGAACTTTTTTTGGAATTTGCATCCACAATCCTTATGTGAGGCATGAACACACACGTCTTTCTCTTTTCTGTGCATTCTAAAGATATAAAAACAGCTAAAAAGAGGCAGCTAAGAATGCACGTAATGTGACACACTTACTACACTTCCGCCTATAAAGCTTTCTGAAAAAAATGTCCAAAAAGCGCCAGCAACGCCCCGTTTACATAATGTGACCTGCATATTAACCAAGCTACAGCGACATTTTTATTATTACTGTTATTAAAGTTGTTACGCCCAAGAACTACGTTACTGGCGTAGTGACACCTCACCACACTGGCTAGCCACTAGGTGGCTAACGTCACCACACACTGGCTCACAATGCCTCAGGCCACTAGCGAAAGGTAACGCTACATATTGGAGCTGCCGCCACTGCTGCTGTGTTTTTGTTTTTGAGTTTGGAAAAGTTAACGCTAGCTGTAGCGTTCCTTTCTATGTTGCTATGTGCAATCCATGCACCCAGAAAGGAAGTTCCGCTAATGCTTAAAATAAGCACAATACTGTAAGTATTACACGTTATCATGAATGTAGCTGTTACTACATGCTCACAGCATGGATATCAAACCATAAAACCTTGTTGGAGCTTTTCGGAGGTGTTTTAACAGCGGCCTTTCTAGGCGGAATAGGTGTTTCCCCATAACGTGCATTAATTAGCTGCCTCTTTTTAGATGTTTTTATATCTTTAGAATGCACAGAAAAGAGAAAGACATGCGTGTTCGTGTCTCACGCCACCCACCAGTTGAGAACCTCTGCCTTGGACCGTGACCACTGCAGCCAAGACACAATTATCTTGCTGCTCACTTGTGTTGGAGTGTATTCACTTTTGTACGCTACTGCATGTGCAAGCATTTATATCTCTGGAAGTGCAATTTGCAATCTATGTACATATCACACAAAAATATCTCCCAGTGGAACCCTCCAGGACAAAAAAATCCACAGATTCATTTTTCATTGTGTTGTTTGAACAAACAGGTGGTCAGTCTATTGATTTGTCTGCTCTGCTCTCATGCAAGAGCCCGTGCTTATATGAATATCAAGCCAAGAAGCCACCAGCCCAGCAACCCCTTTATTTACTTTATTTGTATGACCATGTTATAAATGCCAGCAGGTCCCATATCGTACAACCTCAACGCAATTGTTTTTCTCCGCCGTATTCAAGCCTAGTCAAAGGTTGTGTTATGGACATACAGGTGAACAAACATGTATTAGGCACATAAATAAAAGGTAAAACATGCGTTTCGACTGAATAGAAAACTAAAGTGCTTATCTCCTCATGCAAAATCTTCAGGGGTGGGAAAAAAAAACATGAGCTCTAATGCTATATTTGAGATGGAGTATCTAATTTATGATCATTTTTAGCTTCGTCTGTCTACCAGCTGTGCATCCACTCATTTGGAGGCACAAAATGAAAAAAAAAAAACGGTGTGCTGTATACAATCTCAGCAGCACGCACTGAACACAAAATGGCATGGCAAAAAATAATAAAAAATCATCTAATTATAGAGGCATTGAGGATCAAAAGCTGTGTGCAGTGCAGAGAGACGTCAAAGAAAGACACGCACGCACACACAAGGACGGGAGCCATACATCTGCAGACGAAAGGACACAGCGTAACAAGCCCCATTTTTATTTTATGCCATGTGTATTGTCAACTACTCAGTATCAAATGACTGCGACTCGTGAATAGGAAGTACACTGCAAATGATACAAATACATTAACTGAAAACCGCAGCTACGTCTTCTCCTACCTTTCAATGCGTGCCGTCTCCTGCGTCCCTTTCGTCTGAAAAAAAATCTAACGTGACCTTCAGCTAAAATCATTTCAGGAGTGAGATTCAATGTCCTTTTCAAACTTTTCACTTGAGGCACTGAAGTGTCTCTACCCCCAACAACACTGAAGTGGAATTTGGAATATTTAATTAAAAGCACTACAATTCTCTCAGTAGAGCACGGAACTCCATCAAGGTTGAACAGTGCTACTGGATCATTACTGAACGTGACGCTTTTATACCTTGTGTGCACATTTATTTATTAGCCAAGTGACTATTTTGAGCATATCATCATTTGCTATGCATGCTGTGTTAACTTGAATGTTTATTGGATGTACGCATATCTGGTGATGCGTACTCGTGCAAAGAGGGAGGTTCTGGCTTCAGGAGATGAAGACTCTATACACCTGATCAAAATGTTAAGACCAGTTGAACAAAAATGCAAGAATTTACATTTTGCACTGTTGGATCTTAAGGAGGTTCTCAGTGGAGCTTCAAAATGCAAAGAGAAAAAATGGGAGTGAGACAAAGAAATGTATTGCCAAGAAGCATTCACGTGAAACAGGCCGTTCATCAGCTCATCTAAAGTTTAAGACCACTACCTTTAAAAGCCAAAATCTTGGCAAAAATCTGTAAGTGATTTAAAGTCAGGTATTCACACTGTCACGATCTCTTGATGGCAAAGGCAAAAAAGCTTTCTCTCTTTGAATGCGGTGGGACTGTTGAGCTGCATAAGCAAGGCCTCTTGCAGCGCGCCGTTGCTGCTGAGGTTGGACGCAGTAAGACAGTCATTTGAAACTTGAGGGTTATGGAACAAAAAAGTCAAGGGGTAGACCGCCAACAAATTAGCCGAAGGATCGCAATGGCTGTCCGTCAAGACACGGGACCATCCTCAGCACAAATGAAGGTTGTTACTGGTGCCGAGTGCAGTCCAATAACCATCAGAAAACATCTGCCAGAGAAGGCTTTTAAGAACAAAAAACGTCTTCAAAAGGCCTCGTCTCCTTCAATGCCTCCCTTAACGGTCCTGATGGCTTCCAACGTTACTGGCATGATTAGGAGATCCCACCTGAGATGTTTTTCACACGGCACAGTGGAGGGGGCGCCATCATGATCCTTCAATGGAACAATGCAGCTTCAGGTTGTGCAGGGGCGTCAAACCGCAGCCGGCTATGTTGCAGGGGGCATCCCTCATGACCGAAGGCCCTCGTCTGTGTGGTAATGACTGGCTTTTTCAACAGGACAACGCTGCACTTCACAAAGGACTTCTTCCAGAGGAATAAGCTCACTCTTTTGGACCATCCTGCGTGTTCCCCTCATCTACAGTAAATCCAATGGAGAACATTTGGGGATGGATGGTAAGGGAAATTTACAAAAGTGGACATCAGTTCCAGACAGTGGATTCCCTCCATGAAGCCATCTTCACCACCTGGAGCAACATTCCCACTAGCCTCCTGGAAACACCGACATCAAGCATGCCCAAACCCATTTATCAGCTGATTAGCAAGGGAGGTGTTGCTATTCATTACTGAGTACTTTTTAAATTATTTTTTTCTATTTTAGGGGGGTTTCGTGTTTTATTTTTTTAACCATGGTCTTAAACTGTTGCTCAGCTGATGCACAGCCTACTTCACTTTAATGCTTCTTTGAAATAAATTGCTTATTCAAAATGTTTTTTGTCTCACTCCCATTTCTTCTTTTTGCATTCTGAAGCTCTACTTAGAACCTCTTTAAAATCCAAAAGTAAAATTTTGAGCAGAAGTGTATACATACAGCAATTCCTCAATTATCGTGGCTAATTGGTTCCAGACACTACACGTGATAAGTGAATTTCCACGATTCCCTATACATAAATCAAATATATTTGTAGAGCACCTGTTTCCAGCCTTCTAAATACAGTTTTTAACATTAATAGAGACTTCTCAACATGAAATAACACCCATATAGTCACCTTCATGCTCATATTACCTAATATAGTAGACACAAAAAGAATAAAATAAGACATATAAGACATAAATAAGATATAATATAAACTAATACATGTTAGCATTGGGAGAGTCACATTATCACTGCATACTTCCTACGGTAGCTATCATCGCGTGTAACACTACTGACACCTACTGACCGGTGTGGAATAATACATATCATCACAAGATGTCTTTGAATGAGTCTTCTGAATGCCTTATATTTGTATTTTAGTTCATTTAGCCTGTTTTTGTGCTTGAAAATGCTTAATTTAGACCTGTCTAAAACTGTATAATTTGCTTAAATGTGCATATTGTTTTACTAATATTAGGCCTACCACAAAACAGCATGGTTTATTAATTGATATATTTTGGAAAAACCATAAAAGTGAAGCTTCAAAATTCATAGATATAGAATAGTAGAACAGTACAGCATCTGTAATGGTGTAATCATGGCCTCTACAAGTATACAGTATATCATCTAACTTGCTGATTCCTCTACTTTCACTCCTGACGCATCCCTCATCGTGTTGCATATTTGTCATGGCCAGCATGTTGACAGGATGCCTTACCTCCACGGGAAACCTTCTGCCGTTGATGCTGTGCTCTGAGCCCGCTGATGCATTACTCTGTCCCCAGTGAAACTCCATCTTCTCGGCCTTAAAGCGGCCGGGTAGCCCGGCGCCTCGGACAAAGTAGTCATTCTTCAGGAGTACAGCAACTGGGGGACAACACAGGAAGTCGCCACCAAATGTTAGCATTATTGATGAAAATGAAAACATGACAAAGTTGTGTTGGCAAGTTGGATATACTTCAGAGTAGTATGGGGGGGTTCATACATTATTGCAATGCAATTTATCTGACGTGCTGTGTAAAACTAAGAAACTAAGACAGGAACAGCATGAAATTAAAAGCAGAATGTGAATGCAGACCCACCATCCACCTGTACGAGCCTGGAGGTTATTTTTCAAACAGAAGTTTATAACGGTGCTGTTTGATGTGTGTGCAGAGGCGGTATGCTAGCATGAATTAACGTGCAGTTGTAGAGTTGTAGTGGTAGGTCATAGTCTGGGGCTGCATGAGTGCTGCAGACAATGGGGAGTTGCGGTTCGTTGAGGGAAAACATGAACTCCAATATGTACTGTCATCATGGAGGAGCTGAAGATGAGTGTGAGGTGTACTCACCTGTGTTGCCAGCCATTGAGAAAATAATGTTTGTGTGTTGACTCATTTCAGGGCTGCAACTAACGAGTAATTAATTAATCGAGTAATCGGTTAGGCCCTCGACGGACCAACTCAATATGGACCAAAAACAAACAGGCAGCGGTTTGTTCCGCAACATACCAGAAAAGAGGCAAAAGTATCGCTCACTGTTTTATCGATGTAAATATCTTCTTTTGCGTAAAACAAAATATAATCGGTCTACTTTCATGGATGACTGAGGAAACAAAACAAATATTCACAAGTGAGAGGCTGAAATAGAGGATATTTGCATTTTAAAATCAAAAGACGATTAAAAGAATACCATTATAGTTGTCAATTAACTGGGCAATCGATTAATCATCAATTAATTGTTGCAGGTCTACTCATTTTCAGTGGATACTAAGGTGTATCTGAGTAAAATACGATCTAGAATATCTATATTAGACAGTTCAATAGTAATAATATTATAAGAATTAAAATTGTATTTATTTGTGAATAAGTGTGGCTGTATTCTCAATAATCTGACATGCTATGACACTACAGTGATGCAGTCACATTATGGGGGCATAAATGGACAGCAACAAAAATCCTTTGTGCTTTTATTAAAATGGTAATAAAAGCATTTCTGTATCTAAAGCCCTTTGGCTTGTCTGCAGTTGATATCATTAGCCAGATTAGGCCCTGTGTTGTGTCGGCTGATCCCCCGTTACAGCGGGATTTAGTCAGCTTCTTGGCCCACTTGTAATCATATCACACACACACACACACACACACACACACACACACACACACACACGCACACACACACGCACACAGGCCGTCAGTAAACACAGATGACAGGAAGAACACGCTGTGCTGAGAGACTAGGTAAAAACGGTGATAAATGAAGCGGATCTCACGGCGACGGAAAGCAGGAGGCCATTTAAAGAAGGGCGACACTCGGGGAAAATATGAGAAAATGGGAGTGAAGAGCAGACAAGAGCATCAGGTGATGAGGGATGAGCTCAGCCCCTGTCGTGAGGCTCCAAAGAGATCTGCCAGCAGCATTAAAATGCCAGTGCTGCTTAAGATTATGGCACAGCGCACAAAGAAAAGGGTTTTAGATGTGGAAGATTTTCCAAGAATCAAAGCATCGGGGTCAATCTGCACGGGGAGGAGCCGCCAATCACACTAACGTAATTGCGGCAGTCATTTGCGAAGATGTATAAATATTGACGGAGATGATAATGAATCCCTGCTACTGCTGCTGTCGATGCGCTATAATCCCGCGTTCAACACGAGCAGAGTCAAGGAACGAGGATGCTAGCCGGGCCTGGGAGTTTCATTAGAAATGCGCTACCGGGTGTGTTTGAACCCTCCGACAGCAGAGCGGGAATTAGAAGCTAAGCCAAAAAGACCTTGAATCACAGCCTGCGAAAGAAGAGGAGTGTGTGTGAAAGTAAATCCTTGATCAATGCAAGTGTCTCTGGGGCCGTCCGATCCGCTGCAAATTTGGTGGAAAGTTGTTTGAAATTTGACGGGAGAAATGTTTTTGTTGAGGCGCGCTACGTTGACTGGCAGCCAATCAGTGTGATCTCAAAGCCACCGCATGGGAGTGTTGGCAAATCGATGGCGGGTGGGTGGGGGGGACTTTAAAGACAGACTACTTAATTACAGTATTGACTTTTGAAATTGCATAAAGAGTTTTAAAGCTTGTATGTGTCCTCTACTTTTTAATTAAGCTTATGTTTGAGTGTGTAAAAGGAAAAAACAAGCTGCAGTACAATTTATTGAAGTACATCAATCAGTTGTTACGGTTTCGAATATGCTTAACAAGTTACATGAAGGAACACCACATTTTTACACTTGCACAATTCTACTTGGCTGAAAAGGGGCAGGAAGAACCAGAGTTCATTTAATTCGACCACTTTTTCATGTTTCAGCAGTTACTGATAGACGTCCTGTGTTTAAATGTCACGAGAAAAAAAATATAGAAAATTTAAAAATCCATATGTAAATAAACATTATAACAAAAAAATACATAGATTAAATATTATTAATAAGATGAGTAATAAATAAATACAGGAGAAAAAAGTAAACATTGCATAATACATATAAATGTGAAAGATATATCATTCAGAAAAAAGATGTGTAGGCGACAATAAATTAATTAATCACGCAGTAAATGAAAATGAACTTTATGATATTGCCGACGTCAGAACATTGCCAAGTGCATGACTGTCTGTTTTCCTCGTCTCTCGCCTCCAAACAGGCAGGAAGAGAGTTCACTCTGGGCATTGGTTTCAGCACTTTGCCGCATGAACAAAGTGAGCCCTATTGTCAGTCATACAGTCTCTTTGTCTCGGTGGGTGGAGGCGGGTGCCGCTAGCATACACACAAGAGTGCAGAAGAGTGTAACGTAGTAGAAATAATATGAGTAGATTGCAATATTTTGTCACATATTTTTTTAAATAATGTTCATTGTACTTTTCTTAAAAGTACTGTTAAAATCTTGTCTCATGTATCGTCTTGTGTTGTGAAATGAGTGTCTCGGGACACCCTGAAGAATTTAAATGCATAATACAATATTCAGCACGCAATAGGCTTCCTTGCTTTTCAGAGTGTGTGATTATAATTAGGGCCCTTTGATGACGAAATCGCAAAACTGGCCAATAAAACGAAATCTACCGTAAAATCTCGCTAAAATTTATATACAGTAACGCCTCGTTTATCGCAAATATTCGGTTCTAGACACTACCGTGATAAGTAAATTTCCACAAAGTAGGATTCCTTATTTCTAAATCAAATATTTTCAGAGATTGAGCATTACAGTGATTTACAGTGGAGCCGCAAAGTGGCAAGGGACGGCTCTAATTTGCATTTTCGGGCGCATTTTGCTAGAATTTGTAGTCATACCGCTGCGTTTCCAGAATTTTAACATTGCTAATAAAAAAGAAGAAACAAATCCAAAATCCCTCGGAAAATCAAGTGTTAAAAAACTGTTATTTCTATTTACATAAGCTACCCAAAGCACTGCTCAGCTGTCCCATTGGCCTTGGTCGGTCGTCATGGAGGCGAACAACACTTGTTGTGATCAAACGCAAAAAGATGACACTCACTCAGAGACAAAACTGCCAAAAGCACACAATATCAATTCAGGTCAGGGTTTTCACACCAATGGTCCGCGGATTTACTAAAGTAGTGGAGGAGAAAATTGTGGAAAAAAAATGGTGTGAGCTGAGGCTTTAAGTTGTATTGGACTAGGCGTCAACACGTGACAGTAAATGATGCATGTTGGCTGTAAAAGGACGACGAGAGAGAGCCTGGGCGAAGGGGACATGCATGTTTATATAGGGATTTACAAGAATAACAAGGGATTACAATTGGAGGTGATTGTTTCTCGCTTCACTGAAACAGTAAATGATTAACATTTTGGCTTTAGAGCCACACAAAGGAAGTCACTCCAAACGATATTAACAATTGCCATTCAAACGTGATAACATGTATTATATTGTAGCCATAGTAGGAATGGGTATAATATCAATGATCGGTTGTGCGGAATTCATTGTTGAATTTAATGATCATGGTTAATTTTCTTTTGAACATTTTTAACACAGCTACAACAAAGAATGTCAGGAATGTTACAATGATGAGACAATAGCCACCAATCGTGATATCAATGCTAATGTATGAGTCCATGTAATGTCTTATTTATGTCTAAGACATCTTACTTTCTATTATTATGTCAACTATATTGGGTAATACACGTGTAAATGTGACTATGGGGGTGTTATTTTGTGTCTGGAGGGCACATTTAGAAGGTCTTAAACAGGTTTCCTCTGGGAATGGAAATGGTTGAATTTATTTTGAACATACAAGTCCATGTGCGCGTCTCTTGCGATTTTCCTCATTTTTGCACGTAGCCAGCACGTAGGAGCACGTAAGTCGGGATGTAAGTCCCCCTTTACCCAATCCATTCTATGCTCTAACCACGAAAATATTCCATTTATAAATAAAGAATCCTACTTCACGGAAATTCACATATCGCTGTCAGGCTGGAGCCAATTCACCGCAATATAAGAAGGACGACTGTCTTGGATTTTAGACATTTTAAAATTTCTTACAACCCTGCAAGATACCCAGTCATGGCAAAACAAATATTCTACTCAAAATAACACACAGTTAACAGGAGTTCAGAACATTCAGAAAGAAACTCCAGCATCCTATTCTGGTTAAGTTTCCGATTCTACAAATGCCCTTTCTTATAAATGAATATTTGTTTTTAGGTTCTCTTTTATTTATCAAGACGATGCATTATGAATTCAGACGTGAAGGTGCTGACCTGTTTTTCCAGTGTTTTTCATGGTGGTCTGGTTGGACGACTCAGTGTTGAATTTGTCAAGCTCCAGCTCCTGGTACTCTTCCGAAACCAGCGCTTGTTGGTCGGCGATGTCCACAGGTGATTGGTTCTTTGCAGCACATTCTGGGTATAACGTGGACCAGCCTCGAGGTCCGTGGCTTCCTACAGAAACGCAAACATCAGGAGCTCATGAAAACTGTTGATGACTGATCTGGCACAGCATTTCATACAACACAGCAGCGACATTCCCCGCATACAGACAGCCAGGTTTCAATGTGGCCTTAAAATAACCTGAGTAAAATAGGACAGTGTTGTTTCATTTATGCAGCTGTTGTGTCGTCGACACTCTTCTGACTGCAGCGCGACAACATTAAACTCATCATCTACAAGCAGTCCTCGTGTTTTTTTCCTACAGGACTACACCGAGTTGAAGTAGAAAAGAGCACAATAGAGCCAAGCAAACTAAGAGAAAAGACTCCACTTAAACAATTCAGCAGTGAGTGCACCAAACTAACTTCCTGTAGAATCCCCTAGCCACTGTCTGCTCTTTTAATCCTCTATCCCCTACAGTGGCACTTTTACAAAGAAATAATCCAAAACCGACGGGGGTCTCCTTGATCTCTTCTCGGATACAATGGGCCGATGCAACAACAAAAGCTGAAGGATCAGGGGAACAAGGAAGCATGCACGGATTTTAACTTTTTCTGGGTTAACACAATATTCATGATCCCATTCCCAACAGATATAGGGCAACTTTGCAGCCGTCTCCGGAAAAAGACATGAGAATTCCTCTTCGTTAAATCACCCAAGATCCAGGATGGCTTTAAGTCTTGCTAAGTATAAACACCTTACAGTCAGAGACCTTGTCCTTGAGTCTCACGAAACAACAGCATGATCCCGGATTATTGGGGAATTATCAATTGTTTCGCCACCAGAACAATCCCAGCAATGCCAGTCGTTCTCACACATAACAGCAATAATCTCATTCCTGCCACTGACCGTGACGGCAGCTTTGGAAAGGAGTCGATGCAACACAAACAGCCAGAAATATATCTTTATTGATTTTACGATGAGGCTGAACTCATTGGGAAGAAGAGTAAAATTACCGTATTGACCCAAATAAGAGACAACCACTTTGCTTCAAGAGGCGGTTTTGAAAAAATATTTCTTGAGACATAATATCAGTGAAATAACAAGTGGTAAGTGCTGGCAATAAAAAATTATATCATAATTCTTTTATCCGCGGCTGCATCGCTCTAGGTTACTGGTGTGTGTGAGTGACAGGAAGAAAAGCTCTGACTCGCTTGGTGTGCATTTGTTGGGCACCACCTGTTAGTTTGCACAAATGCATTTCTAGACGACCTGTTATTAAAAAAAAAGCCTTCACGCTTACCCTTACTCCTCATTTATTATATTTTGGGCTGATTAAAAATGTCAATCAAATTAATCACATTCTTCAAGTTAATCAATCATGATTAATCCCCATTTGGCACTATGTGCGAAATATGCCTATTTTTGCAGTATTTTAGGAGCAGAAAGATAAATAATTAGACGCACATATTTGAATGCATTAGCAGCTCCAAAGGAACTTAAAATTAAAATCAAGCTAAAAGACAGCAGGTATTTCTGAAAATGTAAATAGTAGAGATGTGTTTGTGAGTTGGAGATACATATATGGGGTTGGAATTGCGCTGCTGTTGATGTGTTCAGGTCAGAATAAAGTTATTAAAGAGCGGCAGCCTCTGTGTGACTCCGAGGGGGCGCTATTTTGACTCCATCAGCTCTCATAACAGAGAGATGTCGCTTGGCATGATGTACATGCATTAATGAGGCTAAAAATGTTAATGTAATTAATGAAATAAATTATGCTCTATTTTTGACAGCCCCAATTATATTGTAGCCAAAGTAGGAACGGTTATAATAATCAATAATTGATTATGTGAACTTAATTGCTGAATTGTTGTTGATAATCATGAAACAACTGAACTAACTTGCAACTTCTTGTCTGCAGCTTCAGCTTGAACAAGTTTTCAGCCTAAATAAGTGCTATAAAAACATCAGCTATGGGAAGCTGAGCAACATAAAGAAGTCCATCATGGCGCCATTCTTAATGGCAAGGGAACAGGAGTTCAGAGCTTTCTGACAAAATTCCGGCATAATATTATTTTATAAAATATTAATGGATTCATTAGTTGGTTAAAATCCCACATAGTTAATCAAGGAACTTTATATGAATACCCATATTTGAGTCAGTGAGGTAATATAGGCTTATTGTATACAGTAGTCGTGTGTTTTCAGTTTTTGTAAACAACTAGCGCTTTTTTTTTTTATAGTTTGACTGGTCCTGCAACTTCTATATAAAAGAATATATCTAGAATTTAACTTAATGTGCTGCTTTTAAATTCAAGTTGGATGGTGGTAGCATGTCGTGGCCATTGAGTTGTGATGCAGTTAGGCACACTAGCTGAATGACACAAAGCATACCTGACGCTTTTTGTTACAGAACACTTTCTAGTACGCTTCTGCCTCAGAGACTGTGTGTCTGTAAGTAATGTGCAACTATTATTATATGATTGAGAAATGTGGTATTTTAGACAGCAGTGATTAATTAGGACACGAAGTGTGTCCAGCTTGGCGATTGTAGCTGCTGTGTCAGCCACTGACTAACTAAATACACATGTATGACTTTCAGCCTATTTTATTCATTTGTGAATCCCAAAACATTTTTGGTGTTACATTAAGGCTGACTGACACCGTTCCACACAAAGGGATGGGTCCAAGCATCACGTTACGCATTAAAAGTGTCTTCTTCGAGAACATTCTGACATTTATTAAACAGGTAAGGTTATATTGTATCTATACACTTAAAAAAATGACTTATTTCCTTAGCTCCAGTCTGTCGCCTTGTTGGAGTAGACATTAGTGATGTGACACCACTGATTTTGTTTCCGATCCGATACAGAATAAAATTGGCAATAACGATCTGATTCTATGTGCAAAGTGTCTGGTGAACTTTAAAAAGTAGTGTATTTCATATCATAGCATAAAGAAAATGTATTTATTTATCTTAATTCATTAATTAATTTAAATTATGTATATAATTAATTACTAGTTTAAATATATTAATAATTTTAATGCACTAATAATTTAAATAAACAAATAATTTAATAATTAATTTCAGTTATTTATTTATTTTAAACCCTGAAGTATATTAGGGTAGCAAGGTGATTTGCAATATTGCCATTTGTGGATGATCACTGTGGTTTTCTGAAATCTCAAAGCTTTAGAAATGGGTTTATAACCACTCATAATAATCACTTTTTCCACACAGGGCCATTTAGGTGTGGATTTTTTTTCTCCCTTAATAATAAACGGTTTCATTTAAAAACAGCATTTTCTTTTCACTTGTGTTGTCATTGACTAATATTTACATTAAAGTGTGAGAAACAATGCAAAAATGCAAAAAAAAAAAAAAAGAAATCAGGAAGATGGGAAACACTTGTTCACACCATTGTGCAGTATTTAGTCATGGAAAAAATGATCAGACCACCCTTGTTTCTTCAGTTTATTGATCCATTGTAATGCCTGGTACAACTAAAGGTGCATTTGTTTGGACAAATATAACGATGATAACAAATATAGCTCAAAAGAGTTTAATTTAAGAGCTGATATCTAGCAACTTCCTTGGTTTTCTTGATAATAACCAAAGTCGCTTAAGGAATAGCTATAGCATTGCACTGCCAAAACATTTAACTCTTATGAGCTATTTTTGTTGTCATTGTTATATTTGTCCAAACAAAAGTACCTTTAGTTGTAGCAGGCATTAAAATGAACAAGAAACTGAAGAAACGAGGGTGGTCTAGTACTTTTTTTCCATGACTTTATGCTTTTTGCCTCTTCGTGACACATTTGTTGACCTGTGCGACCTACACTCCAGAGTGACTCTTCTAGTTCAGAAAATACGGCAAACACGTTTTCTGTACTCAAATGTACTTTATATCCTAATTTCATGATATTCAACAATATAATATTCAATCCTCTCATTTTGCTGGGTCAAAGTTTGGGAACCCCTAATGTAAAAGGTAGAGCAACTGCTCTCCAGCCCAGAAATAAATGATGCCTTCATTAGAAACAAGTATTACATGTGCTATTCCAGGCTCCAGAGAAAATAACATTACCCCTACCAGTACAAGAGCCTTATCTCCCATATCCATAAAAGCCAGCACATCCCATTCCAATTGCACACCAAAGCTGCAAGTATACAAGAAAGCTGCAGAATGGATTTATAGAAACCAGGATGATTGTTTATTGAAACAAAACCTTACTTTACTGGGTTGTTCAAAGACTGTAGTAGCAGCAGAATGGCATTGGAGATTTTCATCAAGTTGAGATTAAACCGCCTTTCACCAAACATGTCAATATACAGCCACCAGTCACGCAAGCCGTATTGATTCTCGCTTGTATGAGCAGAAAATGTCCTTTTACATTTGTGACTTCATGTTTCAAGGCCAAGGACCGGGGACAAATCCAACCCACGTGACTTAGCTTCACCGTTATACAGAGAACATATTTAATATGTTCTCTTTCTCAAGTACAAGGTCTCCAGTCGCCTTGGAACACGCACAGTTCTCCGAATCAGTGCTGCTCAAACAGTGGGGGTGTGGGGCTTTCAGTGTCAATGTCTTCAGTGTCAACTTCTTCATGGCAAAAAAAACCAAAAAACTGGATGGCAGCAGTGGTCAATAGGGGTGTCGCGATTAACACGTGACAAGATTTCTCAAGTAAAACACTGTCTGGTGATAATAAACAAATAAATTAATCACACAATAAATGAAAATGAACTCTGTAACTTTTACTGACTCCATATATTGCCATGTGCGCGCGTGTCTGTTTTCCTCGTCTCTCGCCTCCAAAGTAACAGGAAGAGAGTTCACTCTGTGCATTGGTTCACCACCTAGATGCTTTATAAAGCAACGGCGAACAGAGTGATATCTAGGCCTGTCACGATAATGGATAATCAATTAATCGAACAATTAAAAAAAACGAAGTTGATAATATTGCCGGTCTCGATAAATTGACATGCGTCAGCTATTAAGCCTCTTTGTCCCAGTATGTGGAGGCGGGGCTGCTAGTGAGTGGATACACAGACAAGAGTGCTCGCAGCAAGTTGGCAAGCAAACGCTAACATGAATGAAGGCACAAAAGCGATGGTTTCTAAGCTGAATGCCACAGCCCCAGTCCAAATTCACACGCACTCACAGACAGCGTCATTCGCTGCGTTGCAAAAGAAATGCAACCTTTCATTACAGCCAACATTTCGGCAAATGTTAGAAACGTTTGACAGACAGTAAGAATTGCCTGGGAAAACGTGCATGCACGTCACAAACAGCAATTCCTGAACTGCACAACCGAGTGTAAGAAGCCGTGCTGAAGGACATCAGAAATATTGCATTTTACTCCGCCAACAAAACACTACATAACTGCATGTGTGCGTGGTTATGATTGTGATTTTTATTTAAGTGCAATTTTTGTCCATTTTATTTTCATGGAGGATTTTTTGTCTTTTTGTGTTTGTTTAATTTATTTAAAAGCGCTTGACATTCCAATTAGAATCTTAAATACTCTTGAGAAATTAAAGTTTCTTGCTTTTGATATGATGTACTGTCATTGTCATGCCATATACTTAATGGAAAAACGGTCTCAAAAAGTGTTAATCATTTAGATTATCGACAATAATTTGCAGAACAATTATTGTCCAGCAAAATGTGTTATTGTGACAGGCCTAGTGATACCTCTTGTCAGTCAAACAGTCACTTTGGCTCTGTTGGGGGGAAGCGGGGCCGCTAGCAAACACACAGCAAAAGAGTGGAGCATTGTGAGGAGCAATGCAAGGTAACACAGAAGTTAGGAGGGAGAAAGATGCTTGCAAAGCCAAATGCCACAGTCCCCGTGTGGGAACATTCATGAGCAAGGTGAGCCCATCAACACGAAAGAGCCAGTATGCCGAATTTATTTGAAAATAGTAGCAACATAAAAGACAACAAAACAAAACTGCCCATCTCAAACATATCCACCCGATCCAGTTTTCCCATCTGGGAAAAAAGTTACACACAGACTGAGCAGTCTTGTTTAAATGTGACAACCTGAGTTCAGAAATTGAACTTAGAAATTGTTTGAAGTTGTTGCAGATGCTATTTCAGCTCATTACTTTCAGGTGATTCAGGTATATGCAGGTGCCAGCAACTCATACAGTGGTTTGCACAGACAAATAAATACATATTCTCAGGCTGTTAATAGGATTTCAATTCACTGAGGGTGTGGGAAATGTTCCCCTGGGAAGGTTGGGGGGCATGACAGAAACTATTCTGGGTCAACAATTCCTTTTATCTCCTTTGAATTGTGCCATAGTTGCAAAACTCTTCAAATGCAAGAGAGATAAACACAAGACGGACATATCTGGAAACAGATATGAAAGGTCAGACACACGGCTAAGATACACATGGCAAATAAATAGGCTTATATGTGGCGTCACTGTTCCTTTTATTATTTTCATTATTTATTTTGTGCTTTTTTTTGGTTTGTTTTTTTGCTTTGTTGTATCTTTGCTAGGTGATTTTATCTGTTGGTAACACCTAAAGCCTAGGTCACAACCCGCTGTACCGGCCCCTCCAGCCGCTCTATGTGCAAACAATTGCAAAAAAAAACTCACGGCGTGTGACGTGCTGATTTTCGAGTCGTAGACCGTTCGCAGAGGTTCTTTGTCATGTCAAACAAACTACACAGGCACTTACGTTTTTTTCAGGTTGCTGGTGTCAGGTTTGGGTAAAAATATACATTTTTTCATACGTTGCGCTTGCGGACTCTTATGTGTGTCGTGCGCCACACGTGCACCCCACATAAGTAATTAGTGCGGTCAAAGCACATTGAGATATTTTGTGCGTCCTACACGCGTGTCCTTCATGGTTACCACAACCATGTTCTCCATGAACAAACGCCAAAAATGGCACGGCCAAAAAATTCATATGTGCGGTTGTGACCTAGGCTTAAGTCCAGCACTAAATCTAGCACTTTACCACACAAGATTGGGTCTACGAGAACGAGATGAGGAGATTTTTTTTTAACTAAAGTACAATGAAAAAATATAAAAAATATATGGCAATACAGTATATTCCAAACTACTAACTTAATTTCTACTATGTTACACTCTTCCGCAGTCTGTGTGTACGCTAGCAGCCCCGCCTCTACCCACCTCGACAAAGAGACTGTAAGACTGACAATAGGGCTCATTCTGTTCATACCGTTGTTGAACACATGCTCCAAGGTGTGAGATAACTCTCATCCTGCCTGTTTGGATGCAGGAGACGAGGAAAACAGACACACACACACGTGGCAAATTATTGAGTTCATTTTCATTTATTGTGTGATTAATTTATTTATTATTGTCCCAGGCCTAGTGCCCACTGGACATTTTCTGAACAAGAAACCTTGTCACGTTTTAATCTTGCAAGGTCTTGTGACACCCCTAATTATTATTATTACTTTTCCAGCATAAAAAGTATGACTTATTAAAATCCTGGTTTCACAGCTTCAAGTGTAATCAAAAAGGCAGCTCATCATTTGGGCAAAGACTCCCAAAGGGGACCAGAGGTTTTCTTCCTGTCGCTCACATACACACCTGTAAAAAGCAATATGATATGTTTCATTTTATCTACCAGTTGTCATTTCACTGATACTGATATTTTGTCGGGCCAAGTCGAATCTCCGTTGGGCATCTCTGAGTGGAGTTTTTTCTCCCCGTGAGTGCCTGGGTTTTCTCCGGGTCGTCCGGTTTCCTCCCACATTCCAAAAACATGCATGTTAGGTTAATTGGTGACTCTAAATTGTCCATAGGTATGAATGTGAGTGTGAATGGTTGTTTGTCTACATGTGCCCTGCGACCAGTCCAGCGTGTGCCCCGCCTCTTGCCCGAAGTCAGCTGGGATAGGCTCCAGCATACCCCCGCGACCCTGATTAGGTTAAGCGGCATAGAAAACGGGTGAATGTATGGATAATATTTTGTCTTAAGAAATGTTTTTCCGAAACAGACATATTTTTCCACAATGCATCATAATACAGACAAAAGAAAAAGTAGCGCCATGGTCGGGCAATTTATCAAATGATTATGATGCCAAGTTTACGATCATGGTGATTAATGATGCAGGATCAACGAACAACTGTCGAGCAGCCAAGAAATAAGACTGTTTAAAAACATTTTGAGTTACATTTTTTACAGCAACCTGCCAGTGGTTATTTCACAGTTGCTGAAAACATGATTTATTGTTCCTCTCAATTCTTTCTTCCAGAAAGGGGTTTTAAGAGGGGTCATCTTATATTTGGAGTTGTCTTACATTCCAGTCCATTTTTCAAGAACCATTTTTTAATCCTGTCTCCGCTCCACTCTTGTTAAGATGGAAAAGTAATATCTGAGCATACTGTAGATATGAAAGGTCAGAAAGATTGGACAAATACATATATAATATTTAACATCCCAGCATGAAAGAATGTAAACCCTTGTTTCACAGATTCAAGTGTAATCCCAAAGACGGCTAATCACTTGGCTAATTTTCCATTCAAACACACATTAGACCCCATTGACTGCTGGCGAGATAAAGCCGCCTTTCACGATCTATCAGAAGGGGAGGAGCGGTGCAACAATCAGATAAGTGAGGGCTGCAATGCAGTCGATTAATCTATCTGGTTGCAATCCATCAGCGTGACTATAAACCGAGTGGAAATGTCTCTCACAGTGGGCACGTCACTCCGCAAGTCCATGCCAGCAAATTAAACACAAGTTGATGTTGAAGACGTTTTCTGTACATCGGCCTTCTGTCTCGTACATGAGCATGAGGATGTGATGACGCATCATATTGATTAAAAAGTGTATGTATAATCCCCACTATCGCCATGCTATTTACCCAGATGCTCACCGGTAAGACTCGATGCCATGATTGTGATTACAAAACACACTGATAAACAACAAAAGCAGATTAATGGTTGGAATGTTGAAGTGGAAGCTGTTTATCTGTGCGCCTGTAGAGAGCAAACTAATCCAAATTTGCTGTGTTGCTCCGAGTCATAACAATTGGACATGTAATACGTAGATACAGCATTAGAGAAAAACACAATTCAACACCTTGAAACAAATCCTTGCTTTGTTTAGACTGTGAAAGTGTGATTATTTTATTTGGCTTAGCGCACTGAATTGCTGTAACAGTGGAAGACTGAACACAATGCACTCTGGATCGATGGTCTGCTCGCAGTTTGAACCATTTTTTCTCATAGGGAACAATGGAAACTGAATTAAGCCGTCCCACAGTCAAACTTCCATTATCATAAAACCTTTATTGACCCCTGTGTAAGACTATAAAGTCTGAAAAGGATGGGTCGTCTTATATTCTGGGTTTACGGGTTTAAACATGCAAGTCAATAGGTGGCAATTACTCCCCAAGCTGGTCAGAGCTTTTCTTGCTGTCATTCACACACACATAAATGGAAGACATGCAGCTGCGAAATAAGAGGGTTATATTCACATCATTACGGTAGTTGCTGGGGGTGTCATGAGACACTCAGTTCACGAGACGAGACAATGCATGAGATTGGGTCTGCGAGAACGAGACGACATTTTAACATTACTTTTAAGAAAACTACAATGAAAAGATGGTAAAAAATATGACAATACGTCTGTTTTAGGACAAAATATCACCATCAGTGAAACAACAACTGGTTGATACGATAACAAAAATCATATCTCTTGGATGCTCGACAGTTAAATTAGTTGATCCTGCATCATTGATCACCATGATCGCAAACGTGGCATCATAGTCATTTCATAAATTGCCCAAACGTGGCACTACTTTCTATTTTCTCTGTATTATTATGCATTTTGCGGAAAAAAAATCTGTTCAGTGAAATAGCAACTGGCAGATACAATCAAAAATGATATAATGCATTTTACCGGTGTGTGTGACAGGAAGAAAACCTCTAATAATAAAACAATGCCAGTGACCTAACCAAGACTGGTTTAAACCAGATCAGACCAATACACCATCAGACATTTAAGGAGAAGTTTCCTGATGATTGGGGACCGCTTCTACAGAAGGCGTATGAGGAAGAAGAACTGGTGGGTATTTACTTGAGGTAACACCTCCCCCACTTCATTATGCAAAAGGTTCAGCGGTGAGCCCAGCAAGCTTTTAGAGCCAGAGTTGAACCAGAAAATACGGCACCAGTTCAGCACCCCTGTGGAACCATGATAACGGTAAACCAAACCTACTCTGAACCAGCGCCGAACCAGTCGCAGAGGAAAAGGGGTATATGAGAACAGGGTGTGCTTGTTCCAAGTGAAAGGCTTTGTGATCGTGTCTCATGTCTCTGTGGTGAACAAGCAAAAATGTGTTTCAGTGTTTATCCAAAACAGAGTGGAAAATATTCCATTCCTTACACCTAACCGCAATAAACGAGGGATTACTGTATTTGCTATTCGCATGTTCAATAGTTGAATGAATCCGCGGAATACAATCTGTTTAATAAAAAAAAAAATAACAAAAAGAGGAGTGTTTTTTTTTTTTAAAAAAGTAACTAGGGATGTCCCGATCCGATCCGAGCCGCTGTATTTTGAAGATCGGATAACAAGGTCGGGCCAATCCGGTTACCGTATCACGTTCGTAACTACGGGCCACATTCCAACATGGTAGGTGCAGTAATGCGCCTCACAGCTGGTTGCCACTCGATTCCCGCCATCCGCAGGAAGAAGAAAATGCAACACCACCATGCAGACATGCCCGCAGTGTACCGTGGTGAAGTTAGTTTCACGTTGGACGCTGGACATTCGACTCCGTAGCTACAGCGGTAGTTCCCCCTCACTGCGCGTGGACTTCTATGTCGTTGTGCGGTGAGCTCGCACGCTGAGTTTTTAATGCTTTCAAGAGCTATTTTCAAAACCATGTTCAATTCCACAAATTGGGGGGAAAAAAGCTCAATAAAGCTTATTATTATTAAAAATAATAAAAATATAAAAAAAGAACGGTACCATATCGGATCAGCAAGACAAAAAAATCAGATCGGATCGAAAGCGAAAAAATATGGATCCGGGGCATCCCTAAAAGTAACCTTCCTGGGTCTCAAGTGTCTTCTTACATGTTTTGCTGCCGTACATGAGGGGTCTACATGTCCAACAAATCAAATATATAACGTTATCTTGTTCAGCCTTGTCAAAAATCATCATTCAGTTATTGCCACGTTTTCTTCTTTTATCCGAACATGTTTTGAACAAGACTCTTGCTGTCAGGTACAAAGTGCTGACGTGACAACAGATGGCGGAAGCGCACAGTTTACAGCGCAGAGGAGCGTCACATGTCGTGTCGGACAAATAGGGGCGACAGGATAGGGACAAGCAAACTACCACATTTTCCTTCACTCACTCGATGACTTAGAAACGACAGACTCGAATAGAAAACAAAGCTGTTCTGTTTTAGCAGGGCATCTGCCATGAAAAAAAACAGGCCTTAGCATTGTTAAGTACATAATTTGAGTGCTTTGAAGTCCGCAATTATGCTGGATTTATGCAAAACAAACTAACATGAGTCAATACTCCTACAGCTCCAACTATTCAGGCAGTGCTTGCAAACAGTTTGTCAAGGTATACAACATACATCTGTTTTTATTCACGTTTGCATGCACTGTACAGAACGACTGCGGAATCCATCAACCTGGAAACACATTGAGACATTTTCCAGGTTAACATTTGTCCAAACAAATATGAACGTATGTATGTAGGCACAGAAAAAGCTGTTAGGAAGGTCTAGATGTGTCATCTGTTGGAGCTCCAAGAGGAAGAGATGCAGATCAGACATCTTCCCACCACATCAAGTATAACAAGCAACCAGGGAGGGCTTGCCCACAGTGTCTACATGGGATTGTGGATCACATGAAATAAAACAGCAAAAGAGGGCGTCTGGGAAAGCGTGCGAACAGGAATGGGGGTTGGCGGTGAATTACAGCTGGCAAATGTGTCGGAAAATATTTATTGCTGTCTGAGACGGCATTGAACAAGAGTCATAGTGGAGAAAATCACCCTGGCAAAATGGGGGCAGCCAATTTTGATGAGTGACTGTAACCGAGTCTAAATATGGTCATGCTGCCAAAACTACAGAGTGTCATAGCCCAGTTAAATACGTGACAACCAAATGACTCTGCTGTCTTTTAAGGCCCACAGTCAAGTGAAAAAATCAGGACACCCCATGGCTGAATATTTTAAACCAGGGGTCCAAACCTTTCCCAGCAAGGGCTGCACACTTTCAGAATTTACATTTTGTAAACCAACCATGTAGATAGGCTAACAAGTTAAATATATAAAAAACAATTAAGAATATACAGTCAAACTTGTCTATAGCGGCCCCTAGAGGGAGTCTGCAAAAGTGGCCGCTATAGACAGGTGGCCTCTATAGACAGGTTGGCGTCCAGTTTGAATGTTGACCAGTAGAGGAAAAAAAAGAAAAAAAGGGGGGGAAAAAAAATAATAATAATGTTAACCAGTAGAGGGCACTGCGGACTGCGGATAAAAGTTGTACAGCACTACTAGGCTTGTTATTATCATGGTTTATGGTTCATGGTTTTAATTCATCCTGAACATGCATGAGTCAAACAGTGGCACATCACATAGTACAATTCACAATTTTGCATGTCCAAAAAGGAGTAGGAAGAAGCAAAGCTTATTTAATCCTACCCCTCATCAGTTGCAATACATTTATTCACCTCTTGTTCTTCCAAGTGTACTTTGTAGGTCTACATGACAATGTAGTGCAATCATAGCCAAGTTTTTTACTTACTAAAAGGAAGCTAGAGGCTTAATAATAACTGATAGAATATATCCACGACCCACAGAACAAAGCTGTGCTAGTAATGTCTTACGCTCGTTTTTTATATTTTACTTTTTATACGGCAGTGTCATTACAGCTTTAGTTCATCAGGAAGTGACGGGAAGTGACGGTGGACGTCCCGAGCAGGAGAGCTAGGCTCAGTGCTAGCTGTGAGTTTGGAGAGAGTTGGGAAGTGTGTTTATGTTGGCGTGGATGTAAAGTCCTGCAGTGTTCTCCGCTGTTAATAAAGCCATTAAAGTGCATCGGCGACGTGAGTCTCTCCTTCCCCACAACAAGCGGCATTACAGTATTGACCAGTGCACACCAGGAAATAAACGGTGTCATTTCTTACAGGCATTGGCTGGACAGCTATGTAGTGGGGCTTGTTTAACCTTTGCCTTGTGGGCAAGCAGGAAGGAGAGACGATGCTGAGAGATGTGTGTGTGTGTTCTGAGCTGCTGTCTGGTGGCCGCGTTCAATAAACAAAGTTGGCAGAAGCAACAGGAGAAGTTTTTTTCTTTGCTTCGGAGCTGAATAACACTGACTAGTTAACAGACTAGTAGCGAACGGAAAAGAAGACGGCTTTTTTGTGTCGAATACAAAAGATGAGGACTTTGATGGATTTGTGGATGAGGATTGATAAAAAATAACGTGAGTACATTCTAAAGTACTTCAATTAAGTACAACCAAATTCAGTTTTGCTCCTGCTGCCGCATGCATGCTAGCGTATGTTTTTTTTTTTTTTTATTGTAGCGTCGCTGGGAGCACGTCCTGTTCCCAGCCTACTTTGCGGTAATGTTTTGGTGCAAATGCTCTTAAAGTTACATGTTTGACCAGGAAATAACAAGCTCAAAAGAAGATGGCTTTTTTATGTGGAACAACTGACAGTTTGTGTGGATCTTGTGAATGATTGTGACTGAGCTAGGACTCAGTAATTAAAATCTACACACGACGGCTTCATTGATTGAAAAACAAAACTTTTTCCTGCATGAAGCTTCTACTTGAGTTGGTAATTTGGCCGCTATATGCAGTCAGATATTGACCAAGGGAGACAAAATGGGTGGCCGCTGGCCGCGTTAGACAGGTGACTGCTATACACAGGGTCTATAACATGTAAATTTGCTGCGGGGGATTTTTCAGTGGCTGCTATAGGCAGGTGGCCGTTCAATAAAGGTGGCCGCTAAGACAGGTTTGACTGTAATACATAAAGCCATTTAAAGCCGCCATTACAATACATTGATGAGACAATTAGCCACCACAGGAAGTATGGTGTGCAGAAAAAAAACAAGGAACTGCTAACGTGTGAGTCTGTTTCCTTATTTATGTCTAATATGTCTTATTTTCTCTGATAACATCTATTATGAAATATTCTGTTTATTAATATCGAATCCTACTTAACGGAAATTCATTTATTGCAGACGTGTTTGGGTCCATTAACCGTGATAAACAAGGGATTACTGTAGTCTGATCTTTCGTAAAATTACTGCGCCTTTTTTCCACTTTTGTTGTCATTTTTGTTAGTTTTCTTGTTTAATTGTGTTTAAAAAATTTGCTGAGGGCCGATAATAGGGCAGCACTTTGGAAAGGCCTGTATTCAAGTCTTCTACTTCTGAATCGCTAAACAAAAAAGGGTGAAAATGTGTCAAAACATACTCCACTACTGTGTTGCCTGTGCTATTTATTTTTCTAAATAAAAAACAAAATTTTGCACACACCTGTAGGGGACT
Organism: Dunckerocampus dactyliophorus; assembly: GCF_027744805.1. NCBI lineage: Eukaryota > Metazoa > Chordata > Actinopteri > Syngnathiformes > Syngnathidae > Dunckerocampus > Dunckerocampus dactyliophorus. The sequence continues at coordinate 3,617,433 of NC_072826.1, forward strand.
GACGTGCACATACTGTACGTGTGAAATTTGAGCAAGGTTGGTTGAAAAACATGTCCACCATCAAGCAAAGCAAAGGCGGGCAACTGTAAAGCTGCAACATGCTGACAGTTCCAACAATATATAACTAACTCATCCATTCATCTTGTGTTTTCATTTTCCTAGATATCGCCTCAACAAATTATTTAACAAAACCATCTTTAACGACATTTATATGCTCCCAGCGTGCTTCACAGGAAAGTGATGTAATATGGAAGTACAGTGGTGTTGAAGTCCACTTACATGCTTTTCCATGTTTAAAACTGTCAGACAATATCTGACAGAACGGGTTTGTAAGGACGAAAAAAGGTATCACTGTTGCAAAGATCTAATCATTTGGCCTCGTCAGAAATGTGGCTAAAAAAAGGAAAATATAAGCCTATGCAGTGGTCTCATTACGAAGACTGCCCCCCCAATAAGCTTGTGTCGCCATCCCTTTCAGTGTGCAAGACAAGGGACTGAGGCCCTGTCCACACGGGGACGTTCCTAGGATGGGTTTTTTTGGCGTGTTGAAAAAAAAAGCCGCCGAATTAGTAAATAGTTGAATCCAGACGGATCGCTGGGTGAAAAGGACGTAATACACAAGGCACACCTAAAACCACGTGACACATCAAAAACTATAGAAAAAGAAAGAACGCATGTGCATAACTTCCGCCTCCCAAGGCTCATCGAGACTTACGGCGAAGTGGAATTACTTCTATGATTCATTTTGGCAAAGAAGACAACAAAATATCAGGAGAATGTCGACTGGGGTGAGTCATGTCCGTCAATATATTCAGATATTATGTTGGCTTGTTGTCAAAGCTCACTTCTGACGTGACGGCGACAAGGTAGCGACGGGTCTGTGACGTCATCGTTTCTGTAAAGCAGCGGTTCAGCCATCCATATGGAAACAAGATTTTCCCACTCTGGAGGCCATTTTTAAAAAATACCTTTCCAGGGCACCCAGAACGGCGTTTCCGTGTAGATGAGAGGCTGAAATGACAAAATACTTGGCCGTTTTGACCTGAAAACATTTCTGTGTGGATATCTCCTTCGTGACTTAGGAGTTAATTTCAGGATAAGTTCCAAACTCAAGTGACATCAGTCGTAGGAACGACCCGTATATGTATATATACACTGTACGGTATAGTGTATACCATACTTATTTCAGGAATAAAAAGACCTATCTGGTCTAAAAGAGGCTACAGAAGTACAGTACACAGTTGATACCAACTACAAAGGGGGAAGTATGAGGAAGTAGGATTTTGAAGGTGAACATAAAACACTAAAATAAAAACATCTTTCACCAGTACAAAAGAGAGAAAGTTGCAAATTATTGTTTGCCATCTTTGATGTCACGCACAAGCATGCGGTTTGTTCCTCGCAGCACACACTTATTTGATCTTCCAACATTAAAGTCGATAGCAAGCAGCGTCTTAATCGAAAAATGCTTTCATTTCCTACTGCGGAAGTAAAGAGGAAAAACAATGAACAACAGGTCACCTTTAAAAGTGAAACACGGCCCTCAAATATATACAAGTTACGCAGGAATCTCTTTGAGGCGTTTCTTAGCCGAGACTCATTCCATTACACAATTAACACTATGACCTAATAGCGCCTGCTCGGCTCGGCCTCTCAAGATCCGGGCTCCACTTCCAGCTAATGTCTACAGGAGAGGGTGGAACAAAAGATAAACAAGCCATTTGTTTAAGCTCATGCACAATATGTCTTAGTGCATGCCTTACAACACAAAAGGCATAATATCAGAAAAGAGACCATCGTTATTTAGCTACTTTAACGTGCACCACATGGATAGTGACCGCATTGTTCAATATCACTGAGTGTTCACGTTTGAATTCGAAACACAGCTTGGCAGCAACATGGGAAAGACGTAATAAATCGCCTCGGTCATGGAAAGGCTTTTATTTATTTACAGTTTCGGACATGCTCAACAAGCTGCACTTAGTAACGTCACATTTTTGTACACTTGCACAATTCAACAGGGAGTAGGAAAGGAGTGGAATAGTCTCTTCACTTCCTGTGTTTAAATTAGTGATGCAACAATTAATCAAAGATTAATCCAATTAATCAACATGCATTTTGGTATTTGATTGTTTTTTTTATTAAAAATGTCAATATCCTCTGATTTCAGCCTCTCAAGTATGAATTTTTTTTTTATTTCCTCAGTCATCCATGAAAGCAGACCTATTATCTTTGTGTTTTAGATATTCACACACATAAGCATTGGCTGTGGAAGACAGGGATCAGCATTTTTGTCTCTTTTCTGATATGGTGCAGAAAAAAAACACTAACTGTTTGTGTTTGGTTCCGATTTATTTGGAGCTTATAGGGCATGGGTATCTAAAGTGCAGCCCAGGTGCCATTTGCGGCCCACGACTTGTTTATTATTGGCCCGCAGCACATTGTAGAAAAAAAAAATGGGGGGAAAAAAGGAAAAATTCAGCAAAAAGGCACAATGTAAAGAGAAAGGGTTATTTTAAGTAATTAATAATTTACAGTATAAATAAGGTAAGACATTTTTCTCGCAAAATTCGAAATCATTTTGCCGTCTTGAATGTCGTGTCACACCGGACACAACCACTGATTTCGAGTTGTGTTGGCAACTTCTGAGAAGTAGGCATCTGATAAGCGTGGCGCCAAGGCTGTCTACGGGGCCGAGCTCAATCTTAATCAGGGGTCATTGTGTTCCACACAACACATAAAAGCAAGCGGAGGAAGTGCTAAATCATACAGTCGTCAGAGTCTAATTGGCCAGCAGAATGAGCCCTAGCCAAAATATTGTTTTCCCTCCGTGCTATCTGCTTCCATCTCGTGGACTTTCATAGAAACTGTGGCTTCCTGTTCCATGGGTGTTGGCCGCAGCGTAAGTACAACATCCCCCAGTCTGTAAAAATAATCTCCAGGACCTTGTGTGCAGAAAGAAGAGGGCCAGAAATACACTCTGTCCCAGCAGGAAGAGCTTCCCGAAAAGTGCAAAACTTGACGGTGGCAGCGGTCCAACATGTGTTCACGCAAACACAAACCACACTACTTTGCGTGAGTGCATAACCTTGTCAAGTGAACTTCAAGAGAAAAGTTTCTGCTACAAAGTTGAGCGTCAGTGAGATGAAACAGGACATTGTGTTATTTAAATATCGTAACACTCAGCCGGAATAATGCAATACCCTGGGGAGCCCCTGGACTTTTTCTGAACTTTATCTCTCTTTAACCATTTGGGTTTTACACAACAAACACGTGTCATCGCTGCCGACGCGTCGCAGGTTTTTTCCGTTTCATAGCACAGCTGCTGCCGTGCGACGTGCAACGCAGGTGATCAGAGAGGCGGCGGCGGCAGGTGGACGGCTCGCTCGCTCTGACGGCACTTAAGTGCACTCTGTTCCACAAAATAATTAGTGGAAAACCTGTCATCAACTTGAAAAAGCTTCACTGCTACAAAACATCCGTTAAGGTATAGAGGAGGGGTGTCACAAGATCCCGTGTCACGAGATCTCGCAAGATTAAAACGTGACAAGATTGAATGTCTCATGGGCGCTAGGCCTGGGATAATAATAAATAAATGAATCACACAGTGATTCAGTGATGACAAATGAAAATGAACTGGATCATTTTGCCGGCCTCAGTATAATGTCATGTGCATGCGTGTCTGTTTTCCTCGTCTGTCGCCTCCAAACAGGCAGGAAGAGGGTTCGCTCTGTGCACATTGGCGCGTTTGTTCCATAGAGCGACAGCATGAACGGAGTGAGCCCTTTTGTCAGTCATACAGTGTCTTTGTCTTGGTGGGTGGAGGCGGGTTCCGCTAGCATACACACAGAGTGCTGAAGAGTGTAACATTGTAGAAATTGAATTAGTAGATTGCAATATATTGTCATATATTTTTCCATTGTACTTTTCTTAAAAGTAATGTTAAAATCGTGTCTCATCTCGTTCCTGCAGACCAAATCTCGTGCATCGTCTTGTCTCGTGACACCCCTAGTATAGAGGCGTACCTGCATGCAAGTGAGAAACATTAAGTATAGGAAGCCCAGCTTTGGTGATAGTGCCAAGGGGATGACAGAGCTAGAAAACTCTGTTCATTCCCAGTGAAATATGTAAGCTACAATTGCCTAAACACTAGGGATGCAACAATTCATGCATCTGTATCGAACCGTCCCATACAGTGGTCTCGGTTCGATAGCACTAAGAATCTAACAATACTGTAACCCAGATGTAGATGTCACATGACATCTGTCAGCGGACATCAAAATCCTAGCAGGCGGGCACAATCAGCGACATGCAAAGCTGCATTTTCAACTTTATTATCCAAATTCCCGATAAAGTAAGTCAGCGGTAAGATGCATATGGAGTCATCCCTCGCAACATCGCGGTTCGAACATTGCTCATTCACCATATCATGGTTTTTCAAAAATGAATTAATGATCGCTGTTTCGTGATTGACTCTCGTCTATTTTTCGCCAAAAAATATTGAAATACAAGTTACATGTAGCATTGGGGTCACTAGGCGTCAGTAATGTCCCATTGTTGAGACATGACGTTATAATACATTACCTTCACACTGCATGGAGGCAGCCATGGCATGTCTCCTCTCATATGTGGAAGTGGTCATTTTTGGGCTTCTTACTTTGTCCTTCTTCCCCATTCCATTTGAAACGCTTTCTTAAGTTTCCAATAAGTAAATAGGGGGCGGCAGTGATCCCGTAGCCTGCGCAATGTGGTGTAAACAACAAATCATAGGAATGTAAGGGTGACTGTAGCGGTGTTATTTCATGTCTGCAGGGTTCTAATAGTGTTAAAAACTGTATTTCATTTCATAAACAGGTTTTCTAAACTCTAACTACAGTTTATTAATATTGAATCCTACTTTCTGCGGTCGGGTCTTGAACCAATTAAGCGTGACAAAAAAAGGGACGACTGTACATATAATAAAAGTCCTTATTGCGTTTGTAGCGGCTAGTTCCAAGCAAAACCTTAATTAAAAAATAATAATAATGACATTGCGCCACGCGAACCTTGAACTCCATTACGGAAATGTGTTTTTCTCCACTTCTTCTTGTTGCTATTATTTTATGATAAATTGAAAAATCTTGTAATTGCTTAAGTGTTTTTTATGCGTTGCCTTCGGCTGTATCATCATTTTGATAATTGTTTTTGTTTATTTTCTAATTATAATGTTTAATAGTTCACTAGATGCGTACATGAACTGTGGAAAGAATGGCCGCTAATTATTGAATCTATGAACAGAATTACTGATGAACTATTGATGAATGACGTGTAATTAATTATCTTGCCATGTTGACATGAATTATGAATTGTTTATTCTATTTTCTTTATTTTAATTCTGATTATTTTCGGAATTATTGTTATTTAAGTATGCACAGCAGAAAATGAGGCAGCTATAGCAGCATCAAATACATTTAATTTAATTTAATTTAATTAAAAACTGTACTTTTGAGTTGAAACAAATGTTGGTGATATCAAAGTATAAGTTTAAAAAAGGCATGCATAATTAGACGAACCACAAAATGAGCTAGCTTGTATGATCCCTTGCACCCTTAATACAACGCAATTATTTACGCATATTAAATCATTCTATCGCCACTGCGAATAAAGGAAACAAAAAGGCCTTTGTTGCCACTGTTGTTTTTTTTTGGTCTAGTTTGTTAAAGTCCATGATGAATTATGAATTCTGGTCATTGTTGTGGATGCCAGACAATTTTAAAGTTTGTTATGGTAAATGCTATGTTATGCACACCGATGCGCTCATTATTTTTGTGCATTCACTGTGCCTAAAGATGGGCTTCGCACATCCGGCTAAACATCTCCAAAAGAGAAATGAAATCAAAGATTCAATTACATAATCACATTATCAAGTGTAGCAGCCTAAAACTGACCTGTAATTGCACTAGGCCAAAAATAAAATGCATGAATATTGCATGCCTTATTAAAAAAAACAAAAAACAGTCCTTACAAGTTATATAATTCCCTTGCATTATAAAATGACAGCATGAACTACAATCAGCCTTGGGCCTTTGTGTAGACACGGTATGTCGCGATGACACTTTTTACCATGACTTATTTTTCATCATGATCAATTATCTCATCTCTAATTCAGATCTACTTTTCCTATTTAGTATTACTATTATTACTGTCGTTTCAAAGCACAGGTCAGCCCAACTTGACGTCTGCAACAAAATCTAATGCACTGAAAAACAATACAATACCGCATTCACTAAAGAAGATTGAAAAACAGACGAGCAGAAGACGACAGGCACTTTGTGGAATGGATCAAGGAGGTTTTTTCGGAGCGGCAAAGTGAAGCTTTGATTAAAGAACACGGCATCACTCTGCTTGTCCAAGGCCAAGTGTTTCATATTGGCAAGCAGGATACCACGCAGATAATAACCTGAAAACTCAAACACCCCTAAGTGGTCAATGGAGACTTTTCTATACAGAAAGGCAAGCAATAATCAGCTGTGAAATGATGGGGGTAGGGGGTAAGATTTTTTTTAAATCCTTAACGCAAAGAAGCCCTGCAACTGAGGTGCTTGAGTGGGAGGACTTCTTTTGCAATTACTTTTTATTTCTAGTGTACTAAGCAGAACATTGCTGCCTGGAGGAGTAGTCTACACGGATGCAGCTCTCCTTTTTTTGCCTTCTTTAAGTCTAGGTCGCAACCGGGTACGGGACTCCTACAGCTGGTCCACGCGCAAAAAATGCAAGAAGCGCACGGAGGGCGCGCGTGTGAGCCGCAGACCGGCCGCAGTGGTCCTTTGTCATGTCAAACAAACTCTACAGATGCTTACGTTTTCTTTCAGGCTGTAAGACAATCTTACGAACTTCGTACATCTCCGTGCATCGTCCGTACGGCCAACGTGTGTCTTTCATACGTTTTGATGGTGTCAGGTTTGGGTAAAATGTCTTTTTTTTTCCAATACGTTGCACTTGCGTGTTGTGCGCCACACGTCCACCCACTGTACGTAATTAGTGGGCCAACGCACGTTCAGAAATTTTTTCCATACTCCTGTTGGCCGTGCGTTGTCCGTACGGCGGGAGTGCATCAATCGTACAAAAATTCGCTTATATAAAGCTGCAGTCGTGAATACGGCTTTGTTTCATATGCAATACTGTATCTGTATTTGCATTTAGCAATGTATATTTGTTTTTTCCTCTGTTTGCTATGTCTTTATTGTAATTCATATTTGAGTCCTGTTGCAATGCATATTGTTATTTATGTGGCTATAATGTATACGCCTGTGGTGCATTTTTTGGTCACAATTGGTGAATAAATACCGTCTACATGCTGACAAACCCCGAATATATTACACATATTGGCTATGGTTATTGACCATTTAGACAAAAAATTTATATATATATATATGGCATGTGGCGTCGCAGAAGCTTCGGCGTAACAAAATGCGAGTGGAGGAAGTGACGCAGGTCTTGAGCATGTGCAGAACCAATCATTTTCCCGGTATGGATCTTACGTTGCTGTTACACACAACATACAGATTGCTTCTAGTTCTTGGAACCTTCATACGAGGCCCGCATGGAAGGCAAGGTCAGTACTTTGATTGCAAGTTTGACGGACGTTGGTCTTACAACTTACGTGCGCTGGCTGTACGAATGAAGCGTCCGAGCAGCCTCAGATTTCATACGTTTGACTTACAGGTTGTATGTTGGGTCACGGTGATCTTCATGGTCACCACAACTACGTTCTCCACGAGCAAAAAAAAAAAACACAGGGATCTGGGGAGCCCCAAAAAATCTAACATCCGGTATATATACAGCACCTCTGCTGGTTGCATCCAAGTTGTGCATACTATTTGGTTCTACAAGCATCCAAGGCATCAGCGACGTTATTTCAAGTTAGATTGGAATTGTTTCAATCCATCACTTGAGCCAAAATTGGTTAAAGTGGCAAACTTAACCCAAAGAGTGCATATGCTTGGAGAGCGGTAGTGCTGCAAAAGGGAAATGTGTGGCAGAAAGAGTCTTGGTATGCATGAAGTCTTTTCATTGTGTCATCACTTTCTCATACAGCTGATCACTAGAAATGGAGGGCAGTGGTGGACACCTGCAGGGGAGCCCTCATTTCCAAAACGGAATGAATTGAGTGTATCCTAGAAACCAGAAGAGGTAACATAGAGAGAGGATGTCTGCTGTCATCTGGGGGACAGAGGTTGTCAGGAGGTTATCTCTTATGGTGCTCCCACCGAATAAGGTCACCACTAAGCATATCATTAGCCACAGTCATCATGGGTGGAAAGTATGCACTGCCCACGCACAGGGTCCTTCAGTGATCAGACCTTCACTTCGCCAGCCTGGACATGGTCATTTGCAAAAATATGAAAACCAAAAAATGCCGGGGTAAGTAAGTTGCCCTAAATGTTAAGTCTTGGGGCGTAGTATTTATAACGAGTCTTCTTAATAATATCCTACAGGTCTAAAATTGGATATAACTTTTTGTCTTGACCCCTGCTGGCTCGCACTCACGCTGTGCTTCACTTGGAGTTCAGCATGTGTGTGTATGTCATGAGTTTAGAATGCTACAACGGTAATTCCAGCAACCTTTTGGATCGTGTAGATTGTTGTGTGTCATTCTGTGTATTACGATTATGTAAGGTGGCTTTACATCATTGGTACCTGGTGGGAGGTGGTACCTATGCATGAGCGAACCTCAGCCCACATGCGTTTGTCATCAATTTAGAATACAACGCTGTATTCTAGCAATCTTTTGGATTTTGTAGATTGTTTGCGTCGTTTTGTTTATTACTGTTATGCAAGGTGGCGTTTATCATTAATAACTGGTGGAAGGAGGTGCCCATGCATAAAGTGAGCTTCAGCACATGCGTATGTCATCAATTTATAATACAATGTTGGATTCTAGAAACCTTTTGACTATCGTGGACTTTTTTTGCATCGTTCTGTTTATTAGCACGATCCAAGGTGGCGGTTATCATTGATAACTGGTGGGAGGAGGTGCCCACGCACGAGCGAGCTTAAGCTTAGTGTAACTGCCACATTAGTTAGTCCCTTAGCAATTGCTTTTATAATCAAATGTGTCTGAGGCAGTTTTAATGAGTCCATTAAGGTGAAATTTTCGGTGGCCATCTAAAAGGGAGCGCAAAAGGCCATCCTTAAGTTCACACTTTTCTGCTCTTGAGCACAGTGAGCGGAGCTAATCAGGCATGCGTGTACTCCATCTTGACTCTATCCGCACAGATAAAACGTGCTGCTCATCACAGTCTTCCTTTGTCTTTTCTTACACTTTGTGAGAGTGCCTGTACTTCAAACCCACCAATTAGGCCTGAGCCTCACATAACACACAACTATACCTCCAGATGAGCGCTGGAGCCAAGCGCAGTAAGCGGCCATTTTAAATCAAGTCCTAATCCAACCGGCGTCCTCCCGACGCGCGTAGCATCCACAGCCAACGCAGAGAATTGAGATGCAGCTAGCATTAAGAAAGATAAATGAGGAGGAAACTTAAAGAGAAGGAAAGAGGCAGCATGGAGCTCACACAGAGAAAATTTATTCAAAGGCGAAGTTAATGTCGGTCTGTTAAATTCATATTATAATTAAAGTTGCTGTGGGCGAGTCTCAGCGACGCAGGCGTAAAAATTCTGAATAAAACTTCCCTGAAAAACAGATTTGTAAACTCCTCCACTGACGTCCTTGGTCGCACGTCTGCACCGCCTACACGCAGAGACACATGCACATCCTTTACGTAAGTGAACTCAATTGAATGATAATATGAGCTTGGCGGTAACAAGGCGGCAAAGCAGCTGGAATGGTGGAGATGTAGAAAGTCGTCCTGAGGGCTCTGAAAAAAGCAGCACACAAAGCAACGGCTCTATTTATATTCCAAACCAATCAATCAATCAGCAAGGATCATTTTGGCGCATTTGGCTGCACAATGCCGATACAGATGTCTTTTTTTCACGTGCTGTAGTGGGGGAACAAGTGACAAGTGTGAAATTGACACTTTATAAAATATATATACTAATCAAATATTGCTGCCACCTAAGGCCATGAAGATGAGATGACTCACAATTTGAAGCCTTACAATAGCACGAACATGCTTTGAATGAATCATGTAGATTGTATATTTATTAGGGCTGTCAACTGATCAAAAATATTTAATCATGATTAATTGCATTTTGTCCACAGTTAACTCATAATCAACCACTGATAGAAAGACGTTTTAGTTTGGGATGCGACCAGATATCCGGTTTGAGCAGGAAACAATTCCAATGCGCCGGAAGAAGCGTCCTGTATTAATAATAGTCAGGCTAAAACAAGCTAAAACAGCATTTTCATTGCAACCATGGGACAAATACTTTTATTTACTTAGCTGTGCTTGGAAGAGATGCATCATTATTTAAGGGGCTTTGCACCATTTATTTATTTATTGTGTATTATTAATTGGACTGAAGGTTAAACTTGTATTTTTTCATTGTTATATGTTATATAGATTGATAGATGGATGTTTATTGTCATTGCACACAGTATACAACCAAACTTAGTTTGGTGGCTCCACTTCCATTTCTAGCAACATTAAGACATGTTCAAATGTCGAATGTTCCAAATCTAAATTTAACAGGTATAAAAATATAGATATAAAACATGGAATGCAAAATATTGATCCGTCAAAGAAAAATATGTTCATTCAGCAAGTCTTTTTTGGTCTTTGTCTCCAAAATACAGTATATATTTTGGACATTTTATTCTCTTGACTTTATTTTTGCCAGTGGCTTAAAGAATGCTTGGGGATATCATGTGCTCTTTTACACATTTGAAAATACTGTAAGAATGCCACTTTCATATCATTGGCATTTTTCAAACAACAAACAACAAACATTAACCGTAGAATCGAATCGAACCGTATTTTTGGACACTGCATCGAATCGTACAAAATCGTTCAGTTGGTTTTTTTTTAATGTGTTTTTGAATCGTATTTTTACCTGTGAATCTACATTCAGATCTATTCAATAGATTTATATCCATAGTTTTTATCTATAATAAGTGGATAATATGTTTGCTTTATGCAATTTTTGTTTATTAAGCATTCTGTTATGTTTGCTTTATGCAAATTTTTGTTTAATAAACATTCTGTTTTGTTTCCTTTTAAACAGCTCAGCACAAAATGTATAAAAAAACAAACACATTGTACAACAAGTAGACGTTGGTAAGCTAAACTGTCCATCACTCAAGTATCATTGTCTTCAAGCAAATCATCTCACAAAATAAAATTGTGACCAAGAATACAAATAAAGGGTTACAAAAACACCCAACAACTAAATGAAATAAATTTTGAGGACTTATAAAAAATAGTGGTCAAGAACAGTCAGTAGTTGACAGAAGTAGGACTGCGCCCATACTCTCTAGTGCAGTCAGGCATCACTGTCTTTCCAAGCCAAAGCTGATGTGTGTGAATATGTTGTTTTACCTGAAACACAAAGATAACAGGTCTGCTTTCATGGATGACTAAGGACGTTAAAGTTATTCACATTTGAGAGGCTGAAATCAGAGAATATTTAATTTTTAAGTCAAAAAACAATCAAATGTCAAAAAAGTTGCTGATTCTTTGGATCAGTGAATCTTGTCGCAGCTCCGATAGATAGCATTTTATATGACGGCAATTTTATAACCATGCATTGAAATGAAACGACACCTTTGAGTAAACTTCCAGTATCATTTGAGTATCTCATTGCCGGTGTCCTGGTTTTTGGCAATTAAAATATGGTCACCCTGTAATACAAGTATGTGTGTCATTCGTGCTGATGTCGTATCGGATCAACATTGCCAGTACTCAAGGCTGCAATATATGTATCAGACGTGAAAATGTTGTACCGGGACACGCTTATCAGTGTAAAACTTAGAACTTGTTGCAAAAAATAAACAAATAACATTGCAGATAAATCCCAAGTAAGTTGAAAGCAGAATATTACCTTGTGAGCTTCCTCTCCCTCTAAGCCTGAGAAGCCATTACTTTCCTCTGTTGTAGTTGTTTTGCAAGCTAAGCAGGGACAACAATGGCCAACAACAATGTTTACACAGCAAATGTCCTAATAATTTAGAATGTAGACAGAAATCAATAGGTAGCGGTGTAATTCAGTAAACTCCAGATAGTAGCAAAGGATAAACGAGCTAACAAGCAGCAAATGTCTGTGAACTAGAAGTGATGTAGTGCTGAATACCATCAATTGCTGCTATACAGTTTTATGTCAACACAGTATCATCCATCCTTAGCGTCCCACGCCGCTTTAAAATTCAAGCGTCCTGCAACACGGCGACATTGTTGCCACTCTCAAAGCCCTGCTTCCTGCAGTTAACGCCGCACCTCTGGGGGGTGGGGGCGGGGGGCACATATGTACTCATTGCAAACTAAGTCATTATGATTATGAGTTTAAAAATTTGCTGAGCTGCTCGCCAGCTCATTGAAGCTCATCACCATAACCACATTACGGAGGAAACTAGTGCACTGGCAATCTCACTCTTCCCAATATTGCAATCCCAGCAGGCAGAGCTTGTCCACATCCATTAGGATGAACCTGAGCCACCAACGAGCCCTAATATCTGTCCTCAAGGCACAATGCCGCCATGCGATACCTGGAATCTAATTAATTATGTTTACACAACAAACCTCGGTGCCCGACGCATCAATCTGCTGTAAATGGGGGAGCCGAGAAAATGTGGCGCTACATCATAGGAGTGCTTTGGGGCTTGGCTTTATGTATCCTTGAGGCAGAAGGGCATACCAATGTGACAATACAAGCAATCAACTTCAATAAGAACTCACTGATACACCCTTAGCTCAAGGCCCAGGAACCCCTAATTTATTTCCATCCTTAATATATTTACCTCATCCAGAGAAAGGAAACAGATTGCCAGAGGCAGTGGGAAGTAAGATGATTTGGAACTCAATTCTGTTAAATTGCTTGCTGCCAGCATGATACATCATGGAGAATTAAGATGCTTCTCCCCCACCACTGAACTTCGCGAGCCATATTGGCACATCTGTCAAGGGCCCATCTCCGACAGAGACAAATGAACCCGTTCTGGCGCACGTGGGCCGAGCCAAACGGGTAGCAATAACTGAGATGAATAATGAGTCAGCACGGACCCAGCCTAAATTCATTTTTAACAATTAGTGCTGCTGCATCTCTCATTTTTCTTTGGGAATGAGTGCAGATACAATTACAGCTTGAATGGAAAAAAAAACACATCAGCAAAAGTAGAGGAATATAGATGATATTGTGTTGCTGGGTTTTGTCAGCAGCTGTGGGAAAACAACTTTGGAGGTGAATATCTTTTTCTTTGGCTTTTTTGTGACGACACCACAGTCACACATGTGTGACTACAACCTTGGATATATCAATTAAACACGTTACACGTCAAATAGTGAGTCATTTTAATAGATTTGAACTTTTATTTAGGTTTACCTATTTTTTCATGATTAATTTGATGGAAAAATGTCAATCATTTGACAGCCTTAAATAAAGTGCAGTAAAAATAGCCATATTTCAGACATAATTACAAATTGTGATTAACCATGATTAATTCGTTTGAAAATGGTGATTAATCTGATTTAACAATTTTAGTCATTTGACAACCCTTACTTAAATACAGTAAAAATGGGAATATTTCAGACATGATTACAATTGTGATTAATCATGATTAATTACTTTGAAAACTGATTAATCTGATTTTTTAAAAATGTAATTGAATGCTCTAAATAGAATACAGTAAAAGCAGGCATATTTCAGACATAATTACAAATGGTGAGTCATCATGATCAATTAATTTGAAAACCATGATTAATCTAATTAAACAATTTAATCATTTGACAGCCCTAAATAAAATACAGTAAAAAATGGGCATATTTCAGACATACTGTAGTTGCAAATGGTGATTCATCATGATTAGGGGGTGCTGGTGGGTCCCGCAGCCAAACCAGGTGAGAACCTCTGGTCTAGGGTCTAAACGATCACTCAATCAATCAAAACAATAAGCTTTTAAGTAATTAAAATCAGATTTAAAAAGGAGGGCATTGATCATGCTCAAGTAAGAACGGTAGCAACATCTTCAAACTGTGAAACACTTGAGTCTTCAAAAAATATCAAGACTAAAACCAGTAATCACCAAAGTTTGTGCAACACGTCTCAGTAGAGTAAGCGTACTTTACAAATGTTTTCTTTTTCCTCAGAATTGCCTGAGTGTACAGTAAATGGCGGTGACTCAGGTGTTGTGGTGATTGGCTGGTGTTCAAGTGTCCTTGAGGGAGGCGCTGCAGCCATCATTTCTCCCGATGCTGCGTCATCTGTGTAAATGACAAGGTAGGTTAGCTCTAATTGCCCTTGATGAGCTGCTTGGCACCGTTCGTAGCAGCATAAGCTGACAGTGATTTTCTTTTTTTTCATTTTTTTGGCTGGCAGAGCCCATAAAAAAAGTCCACTTTTGTGCAGATGACATTAATATATAGGTTTGACTTTATCTTCTTTGTCAGACATGCTGTGTAAAAAAGAGAAAAACGGACTCAAAGGAGAGCATACCTAAAAGCTGGTTATCTTTATCCCTGAGAAGCATCTCCTGGGTTCCTTGTAAAGAATGCCTCATACATTTCCCCCCTTCCACCACGACACGTGAACCCCCCGTGTAGCCACACTTTGCTTGAAAGTCAAGTACTACTAAATACACAGGGGTCTACCGGGAGCAATCTTCCTCCAGATGCATTAAGTTCCAGGAAGCAGCGCTACTTGTGTCGGCCACCATGACAACAAGGCATTGCTCTTTTGCCTCTAGCCTTTGTAGAGGGTGTCAAGCCACAGGAGACAAAAAGTGCACTGGCTTCAAAAGCAGCCATCCAATTTAAGGTTCACTTTTCCACTGAGAGATGTGAGAGGCAGAGGTACGCTTTCAAAATGGAAATTTTGACATTGTGCTCAAAAAAGAGGGTCTCGAGGAGGAGTTTTTCCTTTGTTTTTGAGTTCCCACACGGTACACATGAAATGAGGGACAGGTTGCGTAACTGCTTTGCATACAGTCATCCCTCGCTATATCTCGGTTCGAATATCACTACATCGCTATATCGCGTTTTTTTCAAAAAAATAATTAATTCACAAATGATCGCTGTTGACTATGGCACATTATTAGTCCAAAAATATTGAAAGACAAGTTATACGTAGTAGAGATGCACAATATCTTTTTTTTTTCAAACTGATACCAATAACTTCCTGCTGCTCAAGACCGATATGATACAGATCACAGATAACTTTTTTTATATTCAGAATTAACTGTAGTTTGTGCACACCTGGAGGTAAGAAGGACTCAAACAAATTAGGTTTCGACCAACTGTACCTGTTGATTTGTCCTAATCAAATATCATGACATCACTACCACATCACTACTATCAGGAGAACCAGAGTATAGAGTGGTGGGAGCCACCTAGCGTGCCCCAGCAAGGTGCACTGTATTTGGGCACACACCCCAAGCAGCCCTTGTGACGCCAGAGGTCTCTGGCAAACCCTTTGCTGAACTATGTGTGCTATTAAAACACCTCCAAAAAGCTCCAACAAGGTTTTATGGTTTTATATCCATGCTGTGAGCATGTAGTAACAGCTAAATTCATGACAACATGTAATACTTACAGTATTTTGCTCATTTTAAGCATTAGCGGAACTTCCTTCCTGCATGCATTGATTTCACATAGCAACATAGAAAGGAACGCTACACCTAGCGTTAACTTTTCCAAACTCCAAAACAAAAACACAGCAGCAGTGGCGGCAGCTCCAATATGTAGCGTTACCTTTTGCTAGTGGCCTGAGGCATTGTGAGCGAGTGTGTGGTGAAGCTAGCCGGTGTGGCGTGGCGAGGTGTAACTACGGCAGTAACGCAGTTCTTGGGCGTAACAATGTTAATAACAATAACAGTAACAATGTCACCGTAGCTTGGTTAATATGCATGTCACATTATGGAAATAGAGAGCTTTTTGGAGTTTTTTTTCAGAAGGCTTTATAGGTTAAATAGGTGTGTCCCATTATGTGCATTCCTAGCTGTCTGTTTTTATCTGTTTTTATATCTTTAGAACGCACAGAAAAGAGAAGCACGTGTGTTCATGTCTCACGTAAGGATTGTGGATGATTACTAGTATGAAAATTATCTCCCAAAACAATGCAGTTTTCCTTTTAGGTTGGCAATAAAACTTTAAAAGAACGTCAGACTGTGTGACTCTGTAAGAACGTTGCATTACATTAGCTACCACAAAAGTCCCGAAGTAAAAAAAAAAAAAAAAAGAAAAAAAAGAAGCAACAATAATTGGGTAATACGTGTGTCAACATTATGTAAATGGGGCGTTGTTGGCACTTTTTGGAGGTTTCTTCAGAAGGCTTTATAGGATAAATAGGTGTGTCCCATTACGTGCATTAATTAGCTGCCTCTTTTAAGCTGTTTTTATGTCTTTAGAATGCACAGAAAAGAGATAGTGGAGCATTATGGATGATGGGCAAAATAAAACAAAATGCAGTTAAGTTATATTTATATTATTTACATTAATCATAGTATAGGTGACATTTTATGTCTTAATAACTTGTAATAACCTTGTAAATGAGTTCCCTTATTGTAGCCGAAATAAAGTGAACCATGACCTGAAAACCGAGGTACGTACCAAATCATGATGATGGTGTATTCCAGCCTTAGTTTCCATCGATATAATTCAATAAGAAGGGTATTTGGGGGTGTGATAAAAGCATGGCAGAAGCATTCATGTAATAATTATGTTAATCACCAAGAGAATAATTTAGCACAGGCATGTAAAGTAAGAAATGGGACGCAGGGGAACAATGCAATGTCCATTCAAAGCCAAAACAAACATCCCCAGCCATGGAGAGCACCGAGTTTGCTAATCGGGCTTTGTATCCTCTAAAGTACTAATTAAGTTGGATCAACACTGCCATCGACTGAAATGACATTCACTTTATTATGCGTGCCACGAGTGGAAAGATTGCGAATGATCGAGAGCTACCTGAGTGAAGTGGAATAAGAGAGTCGGACCAACTAGAGCAAATAGAATCCACACGTCTCCCGCAATTAGAGGCTCCCAGCAGCCGCAAACAGCTCGTCAAAGTGGCTTCAATCCAAACATCCATAACTGCTGCTCTGCAAACATACTGACAGTCGGAGCTCTGCGGATAAGCAGCCGTGAGCTCACAGTCACTTACAAGTCAGACGAGCGCTTTAATCAATACTTTTTCTTTTCTTTTTTTTATCTCGCATTGAACACTGAAGGAAACCATTTTGCAGAGCATGTGAGACTTCTAGCCACTTCTAGCTGATTACCATTTGAATGGGATTGAGGGGACAGTTAAAAATTCATGTTAAGAGTGAAATACCCACCTGAATAATACACTTTATTCAACTGTAGGCGTCCTTTCCTGTTAAGACCATTCTTTCTTATAATGATATCAAATAATTACTATCATCATCGCATCCGTTGGTTGTCAAACGTTGGTACAGGTACCACTGATGGACGCTGGCTTCATGTAGCGGTTCCAGATATATGTTTGTAATAGAGATGCACGATATCTTCCCCCCAAATTGATACTTTTCTACTTCTCAAGACCGATATCATGCAGATACGTTTTTTATATCTGTTTTTTTCAACTTAAATATAGTTTGTGCACACCTGGAGGTAAAAAGGAATGGAACAACTTAGGATTTGACCAACTGTACCTGTTGATGTGTCCTAATCAAATATCATGACATCACTACTATCAGGAGAACCAGAGTATAGAGCGGAGGGAGCCACCTGCTGTGGCCCAGCAAAGTGCACTATATTCGGACACATGCTCCAACCAGCCGGTGTGCCGCTACAAACGTCAGGAGAACCGGAATATAAAGCAGAGGGAGCCACCTGGTGTGGCCCAGCAGGTTGCACTGTATTCGGGCAGATGCTCCGAGCAGCCGGTGTGACGCCACGGAGGTCTCTGGAAAACCTTTTGAAAGTGAATGTTTGTTTACAAGGGAGCTATGGAGAAGTTACAACAGGCCGTTAACATCACAGGCAGGAGGAAAAAAAGAGCGCTTGATTCGCTCACCCGCACTGTACGGGTAATCTGGTCTCATTGGAGCGTTTGTTTTTTTATTATCGGTTCTCTAACTTATTTTTAATGTTATCTGATTTTTCTACCATTTTTGACGAAGCCCAAACCATACAAAAAGACCGAGGTTTGACACTACATACAAATAGTCATTTTAATCTTATTTTATACATTAGGTTATCCCGTTCCTCTTAAGTTTCTTATTTCATATTGTACTCTGACAGTACATTTTGTGCATGTGTGTATTTATGCTATTTAAATTTGCTTGGTGTGATTTCTATGCAAGTAGGTCACAAATTAACGGGTCCAGGACACCACAGCTTTGGAAGAGCCTACTATTTCAGCGGTTGTGCCATTCTTGAATTTAACAATTTAACAAAAGGTGCGCAGCCAAACATGAAACAATTTCCTGTAACGACCTGAACATGAAACTAATCATAAAGTAAGACAGCAGAAACAGCAAACGGGGAAGACGTAAAACCTGCAGAGGTATAAAAGGAAAATGATGCATAGCTTTGTTCCTGTGGGAGTCTTATGGCGGGGATGATATCATCCCTCTTATGAAAAATGCTTCTATCCCGCGCACGCACGCACGCACACACACACACACACACACACACACACACACACACACATGCCTTAAATAACTTTTAATCAAATTTCATGGTGTGGGTTTTGAGGCTACTTGCATAGGAGGAGCACACAGGAAGGTGACATGTTAGATAAGCACTCTCATTGCAATCATTGCTTCATCCTCCAAATAAAGAAGTGTGGGTGATATTTCTTAAAATTAATAGTAAGGTATTTTTAGGCTCCATGAGTATTCTGCTTTCATATCACGCTCAGCTTAATTACACGAGACATACAAGTACGATGACTTTAGCAGCATCTGCAGCATTGATGATATTCTCTAGCATGTGCGCTAGGGGTGGCGAGATCTTGCGAGATTAAACCGTCACGAGATTTCTGGTTTGGAGAAAAGCTGTATCGTGAGAACAGGGCAGCCAGAAGCCAAACAAGGCTACGGCTACTATGGCTACTATGAATGATAATACACATTGGTGTTCCAGCTCCATCAGAGTTAGCCAGCTGCTTGCTACTTGTTGATGTCCAAGCAGAAGCTGTTGTACTTCTACATTTGATCAATTTTACTTAAGATTTGTCAGATTAACTCACATAGATGTTACCCGTAATCACTGAGCAGTTCTATTGATGCTCATTGCATTTGGCTGAATGCCAACTTTCACGCGCTAGCAATCACCTGTTTCGTTTCTTAACACACCTCATACATAGAAGAGATCCGTGTTGACAATTTAGCGACATGGTTGCTATATTTAGCGATTAAGGGTGCGCATAAAAGTGTTTCTTGCGCCATGCATTTATTTGGTCATTAAACATAAGCCATCGACAAAGAATCCGTCAAGCAGGTGAGCGGGAGTGAGCTCCATCTCCATAACGCTGTGCCATGCACGTCTGAAAGCTATAAAAATCCCTCCACAATGCAACCCAGCCCTTTATCAACAGAGCCAAGAAAGTAGAGTTTGGACACAATCCTCCGCCGCCTTGCTGCACCACGCCTTCCTGCCAAAACATGAATGGGAGTCCAAATTTTAGATAGAAAACTTCTTCAGTTTCATTATTGTACTATTCTTGGGAAGTATAATATGTTAGACTTGGACAGCTATCAGATGTTCTTGGATGCCCGTTTTGTCTTTAAGGTTCTGCATGGACTGGCCCCTCCACCATTACAGGTTTTTATACAGAAGAAAACTAACAATCGAGCCAATACTTGATTGTTAACCAGGGGTGACTGGCACATGCAGCAACGTAGGACTAGATTTAGCCAAATGGCTGTTTCTATCAGAGGCACACAGTCATGGAACGCACAACCAGCTCATGTTAGAAACTGTGACAATTACCCAGCCTTCAAGAAAACACTAAAACGGTGGATAAAAGCAAACCAGACCTGTGCTCATGGGTAATGTCCATTCCAAGCTGATGACCATATATATCTCTTTTATGTTTACTGTAACTGGACTTGTAAGTTATACAGGTGTAATGTCGTCTGTAAATGTATCGTGTATTTGTTTTATCTTCTTTTGAGGGTTTCATGGTGTTTTTTGTGTGCTTTCATTTGTAAATATATGTGTTTTATGGTGCCTGCCTGCCGAAGGACAACACATTAAGTTTAGCTATTGCAGCTAATTCTGTCATATTTGCTGCTGATGCTTTTGCTTACATGTTGATTAATATGCACCATCCTGATCAAATAAACAACCAAAGAAACAAACAAAGTGTGGTGCAGGGGCCATCTGGGGAACATGGCTCATTGCGGAAATAAAATAAATAAAAACCCAGCATAATGTAACTACAAAAAGCTAAAATGTGGATACCAATAACAAAAAAAAACCACAAACATTTGTCTTTAAATGTATATGTATGTATAATGTATATAATTTATTAATTTTTAAAAGTATAAATATCAAAGGACAGCTGGACAGCTCCGACATAGACAAAGACAAAGACAAGTAGATACGAGAATCACAATGAGCTGTATTATTATCATGATGTATTATCCTAACACTGGTTTATTTGGTCTCAAAAAATGTTGCCAATAATATCTTTTATCGTCAATCTGTGGGACAATAAACATTTCAAGACGCACCTGCACTGTTTTGTGACTCGGTTAAATAAAAGAAAAATGTATTAAATTAGAATGAATTAACATTAATGTTAAAATTACGTCTCATCTCGTGACACCGCTAATGTGCGCCCATTTTTACATTTCGGGAAATGGCGCACTTTGAGACACAATCTGATTTGGCCATTTCGCTTCATTTTCCAGTTTACTTGAGGTATATAGATTATTTTAATAGTTTATTTGTGGGGCAAAATGATCCCTTTGATAATTAAAGCCTGGGTGTTTATTTACCTAAACCGCAAAGAGGACAGAGCATTAATTGGAAGCAGGCAATAATTGGAGAGAGGGTGTTATTTACCAAAATTTAAAAAAAATCACTGTTGACTCAGCAGTTAATTGAAAAGAGGTGTTAAGTGGAGCATTTACAGGCTATATTAATTACATCCAAATGCATTACCCCTCATAAACACCTCACCTCTAATAGACACCAGAGCAGTTGAGTAAGTCGTATGAGCTTCAAGACTAATTGAGAGAAAGCGGATAATAGAATACACAAAAGCGACAATACTACTGGCATGTGTAATGATGGTGGAGACATAGCACTGCATCACAGCGGTCTTTGCTTTTTTGTCCTCCATGTCTGCCTAATAACACCTAACAGGTCCGTGGTCCCCAGTGTATGTTAGTTTGTCAAGTGTGGAGTCTTGTCTTGTCCCCAGCACCTTCCAGCTTCAGGCTAAGGCAGCTGTCTGCATTTCTTTTTACACCCACTTGCACAGAGCAAATGCCCTTAATAACCATTTAGCTGCTAAGGCACGCTTGTCTGTCCTCCATTCACAGCCCCAACCACTAATTACCTTTTCAAGGCAATGGACATTTCTATGTTGCCTCAATGCCTTCCTTTTCTTCCATCGGCTAGCTGATGAGCATGGTGGGAATTCATAGGCTGTCCTTTCATCTTATCTATTACTGGGTGAACACATTCTTTAAAAAAAAAAAAAAAAGAAGTAGGTATCAAGAAGATCCCATTCTGATTGATGGTTGGGTCTTCAATCGCCAAATCAACGACCAGCACACAATTATAACATGTCAAATCACGTTGCAACGCTCGCACTGGAGAGGCGGGCGGAAATTATTCTCATCATTAAAAATTCATTATATTTTATGACATATAACATTAACTTTTATAGAGGCGGTGCGTGATTCCACACAGTAAGTCCTATAGAGGCGGTCATTTGCTAATTAATTTGGTGCTACCACTTCAGCTCTATTTCTGATAATTGGAGGGGTATTTAAAACCCATTTAATCATCACTGCTCACTTCCTGCTATAAGAAAAAAATGACGTCAATTTCATTCTGATGGCCAGTGAGGAACTTGGCTACTCCAGTGATTTGTATTGCAGGAAGTGAAAAAGCAGCCATGCATGGGTAGTCAAAGCAGGCACACATTCACTTCCTGTGCTAGTCAAGCGGGAGAGGCCGAGACCTGTATGGGAAGTGACATGAATACCAAGCAAACTTCAGCTAAAACTGAGCATGGCTTCCATTTCCTGCAAACGAACCAGCCCCGACTGTGATAAGTCAATTTCTGCAAAGTAGGATTCCTTATTTATAAATGAAATATTTTCATAGTTAGAGAGTAGAAAATCTATTTTTTAATACTATTAGAGCCCTCTAGACATGAAATAACACCCCTATAGTCATCTTTACACATGTATTACCCAATATTGTGGATATAATAGAAAATAAGACATGGTATAGACTCATACGTTAGCATAGGGCAGTGCTACTCAAATAGTGGGGCAGGTGAACTGTCAAGGGGGGCGTGAGAGGCAGGGAGGACTTTCAATATTAGTGCAGACCTGCCAACATGTATGAATGTGTCGGACTCCGCATGCAATTTGACTCTAGCATACGCTTGTATGCTTCACTGCTCTCCATTTTGTTGCATTTCGCTGGTTTCAGTTTTGAGTTCAATCTGTACAGTACAGATAAATAAATAGATATGAACTATTTCTCACTAGTATTTTAAATCGGGGGCAACGAAAACATTTCTGTCCCCCAGTGGGAGCATAACAAAAAAATAATTGAGAACCACTGGCATTGTTGTTTCTTTTTTTTTTACTTCCCCGACTTTTTGCGGTGGCTAATGTAATGTAACATATAAAGTTCATATAAAGTCACATAGTCTGTCGTCCCAAAATTGTGTCCAATTAAAAAAAAAGGCAACAAAAACAACACCAATTTTTTTTTTTGTACGAACGTCGAGTTAGACTCGTCATTGCCTTGTGTCGCTTTAACGAAACTTCCAACGGTCTTTTTCATGGGCGGTCCTGAAGAACAGTTGAAAATAATAATAATAACAAAGGCGGAAGTAATAATAATCCACAAATTCAAAACCCACGGCATTGTTGCTCATTCACAGTACTTTTGCGCACATAATAAAAAAAAACACATTGACGTCAATGTAAAAATGAGGACGCATGTTGGGAGTGAATGGTGACTTTCTGCAGGCTTGCTACAAAAGTTTTATCACTAAATATTAACACTAAACACTAAATATTCCCTCAATTTTAATCCGAGAGCAGGAGTTAGATATTTTCTAGATGCTGTTTATGGACCATGGAAGCTGTAAATACAATTTAACAGAGTGTTTTTTTCCGCCTCTTGGGCCCATCTAGTGAGGTGCCCTTTACCAAAGCACATAACCTCTATTTCCCGCTGGACAGCTTTGTTTGCACGAGGGCCTCAGGTGTTCGCTGTGAATGTGCAGGGGCTGAATGAAGCACTACGTTTAAAAAAAATAATATGTGCTTAGCACCGCTACAAAATGTATTCCTTAGCCAGCAAGCCCACACAGCCCTAAAAAAAAAAAAAACATCCAACTCTCTTGAACAAGCATTAGTAAAGCTGTGAGGTCAATCACGAGCTGAGCTGCACTTTCATGACCAACCTCTACGTGTGGGATTGGTGGGTGAGGGCTTTATAAATAGTAAATGTCATAAATGCAGCATGTTTGTTTGTGTGCTTTTTTTTTAAATGCTACATAAATTAAAACGGTAATTGCTGTGTTTACTTCTAATATGCCCCCTGCCGTTAACACCCTGACACGTCATGGTAATATATTCTCAAATCTAGTCTTCAGTCTTTGAACTAAACCTCTGCTGTTGCCCTTTGAAGGCTTTGCAGAAGAACATCTCAACCTACCATTTAAAAAACACACGCACACACAGCCGCTATGAAAAAGCTAACTCTGGGTTATATACTGCATATTTGCATGTGCATCCATGTGACTGTTCACTTTTGGGGCTGCCGAGGAGGAGACGGAGGCAAGTTTTGATTTCCCACAAGCACTTTGTTTGGCATTAAAAAGCACGTATGCTAACAATAATGAGAAGCAGGAGGGACGCCAGGAAATACAGCTGTTTTCACATCTGGGCCAACTGTTGCTGTGCAAATCGTGTGAAAACATTCGCCAGAAATGCAGCTGAAACTTTAAGAGGGAAGGAATGCAATACAGGCCCCATCTTTTAGTATTTTTCAACACTGGTAAATAAATATCAGAGGTCCCACAGGAGTGCATTGGAGGCGTGTTAGCCTTGATATTGGAATTTATACTGTTTAGTAAGCTTTATGGCTAATGTGCTTTGTTTGTCCACGGCAGTCTCCAAGAAGCGTTAGCGTGTACCTTCATTTCCGGACTACAGATCACACGGGTATGTAAGCCGCACCCACTAAATGTAAGGGTTCCCTGATATGATTTATCAACTTTGCTTCAATATGTTATATTTTGTTTTTAATTATGATCTACATTGTGCAATTTTTGAAAGCGAATGGTAAATTTGCACAAACGACATTCATAGTTCATGGTGCCAGCCATGGCGAGCCAGCTCTCGCTGTTCAGTCTCATTTCCGGAAGTGACGAGTAAATAGTAAATAGTTGAAAACATGACACTGGAACAGCAGTGAAAGCTTATCTTCCGTGTAGCAGACGAAAATAATGCTTCCAACATGTCTATTTGGGTTCCTACACCAAATCCGTCTGCATGAATACTTTCTTGTATGTGTCACTGCACTGTTTGCCAAAGTGTGAGCTCCACAGCCAAGCCCCCGGGCTTCCAGGCCGATGGTGTCGGCTCACCGTTTTCGTAGCCGGATTTCATGCACTATTTCAGGGCTGCTGGAAGCCCCAAACCATGCCACACTTCACCGCCTTCCGTGGAGCATCACTGGACATTCTTCCTGGTGGAACACCTTGCCGTTTTAGCCAGGCTGCTGCTCTCTGGTCAAGAGAGCCCGGGTGGAGAGGGGCCAGGGACACCTTGCCTGTATGCCTTTGAGTCATCATAGGGCGGCAGGGACAGTGAGGCAGGTCGAGGTGCGTGGAGCCCCCAGCGGATGCAGGCATGTGTCAACAACGCGATTGCTTCACAAATTCCAATAAACGGGGCAGACTTTCCACCCTTTTTTATATGTTACTTTTCCATTTTGTTTTCTTGCAACACAGCATGCTTTGGAATGGTGGCAGTACAGTGGAACCTTGGTTAGCATCGACATAACCCATACCCAAAGACACGACGTGGCAACGAGATCAACCACCACCACCTTCCTGTTTTCAGTCACGTCAAGAATCACGTCTTCCACGAAGGTAAAAGTAACCTTAAATGTTCATTGATCCCTTTCGTTAATCATTTATGTGTATTTATATTAGGGCTGTCAATTGATTACAATATTTAATCACAATTAATCGCATGTTGTCTACAGTAATAACTCATAATTAATCGCAGATAGATATAAATTTGTATCTATAATAAGTGCACCTGAAAGATCATTTTAAAACTTTTAGGACATCTATCAATATGAGACTGGATAATATATTTGCTTCATGCAAATATTTGTTTATTAAACATTCTGGGGGGTTTTAAACAGCTCAACACAAAATGTATTAAAAAGCAAACTCAATACACAGCAAGTAGACATCGGTAAGGTAAACTGTCCATCACTCAAATATCATTCTCTTCAAGCAAATAATCTGACAAAATATGTATAACATTACAAATAAAGGTTTGCAAAACCACCCACCAACTAAGTGAAATGAAAACAGACTTGCAAAAAAATAAGAGCGTTCAAGAAGAGTCAGTAGTTTACAGAATTAGGACTGCGCCCATATACTGTAGTGCAGTGAGGCTATAGCTTATACTTCAATTCCAAACACATTTTACACACATTTACACACACGAGCACACTTTTCTTAGTCTGGTAACTTCAACCACGTGGAAATATGGCACCGTGGGTCTTTCAACATGCAACTTTTATTCTGTCATCTTTGGCAAACACAGCAGTTCAAACACAAACACTAATAAATTGCTAATAAATCATAATAATAACACTAATAGCGTTTCCGTCAGACTACCCCAGGACAGCTGTGACTACAGATGTAGATAACCACGAGTGTGTGACTGAGCAGTGAATGAAGCACTTTGGGAGTGCTATATCAAATCTAATCCATTATTATTATTAGTATTATTATTATAAATTCCCTCGTGAGCATGAGCTACTATCGATCATCTTTGCTGGTCGATTGTGAGAACATTATGAAAAAAATGTATTATCATATCAGTGCCCTCACCTCCCGGAGAGCAACCAACAGGCACACATTTTGTCCGCTGGACACGCCCGTACGCCTTGCCGCGAGCCCCGGCAAGGAGCCCAGTCCCCAAAACCCGACCAGAGGTACACTAGTACACCGACTCACACCCCCATGCTAGCAAAAAGGTCGAGCGAGAGAGGGATGGAGTGACAGCGTTCTGCAGTGATGTGCTTGCGCGCACAACTGTAATTATTGAACATTAAGGGCTCAAAGTCTGCCTTTGCTACCTCAAAGTTAAGGCACAAATATAACTCCATTGACGTGCACCTCCAAAAAAATGAAGCTGGTTCACGGCCGAGACCAGGGATCTTGGCCTCAAAAAGGTTGGTGACCACTGCTTTACTGTCATCTTATTGAGTGCTGTGTGTGTGCTCGCTCACATTGTCCTCGGCTATGCCTGCCGCTAACTAGCAGCTTGTAACCCAAATTTTAGCTCGCAGTTCAAAGCAAAAAATCAGCCGAGAGACGGCTCGCATCTAAAAAACACTTGTTAGTTGGGACACTTGTATGCCAAGGTACCACTGTATAAATGACAATAAAAAATACCTGCACTGCTCCAGTACCTTCTCTCTGATTGAACGTATTCCGTGACAACTCAACTCACAACAAAGTTGATACAAATAACTTATTTTATTTTAAATTGTGTTATCATTGACTACTCTGATAGCAACGCTGTCCACAGAACCAGGAAGAAAGGCTTAAGAGAAGCAACAGTTTTTACACCAGATTAGCCTATTCGCTGAAATAACAAAATGATCCCACGTCTGTAGCTGACAGACAGATAGCTGGCAGAGCTCAAGGCTTTAAGATGTGTAGCAAAGCCTGCTTTGCACAAAGTGGTGGGCGTGTACACAGGGCACTGTCATCTAGCTTCCTGACGCTTTCAAAAGCGACCTTTTGAGCGTCTCTTCTCTCAAAAGTGGAGCAAAAAAGTGAGCAAGATGATAGACTTTTCTCCCATTTGGTGCTCATAAAGAGACACATTACTGAACACATCCCAATGAGAGATTTACCTGAGTAGGACCAGTAGGAGTCCCCAGCTGCCCTCCTCTCCCTCATTAGACCGGCACTCCCATGATGCCTTGCTCCAGCGTGGTGAGGTTGGCCCTCTGACACTACTGTGGAAAAGAAGGAGACAAGAGTTACTTTTCCTACAATTCTATAATAACCCCACAGCGTTGCTTTTGAGCAAAAGGAAATTGTCAAATGTTAATGTTCTGCCATGCCAGTGGGTTGTAAATATAACACATTCATGGAATTCTAAAAACTATCCATGCTTGGGATTGTATATTACCACTTAAGTATCGTATCAGCTGGAAATTGCAACAACTCCCAGCATGGATGGCAACCCCAGAGGGAGATGATGATCAAAATACACTTGAGCAAAATCCTACCACCCCATCGTCTTCTCCCGAGGAACAAGGAATGCTAAGACACGTGCGCCAGTGGGAAGAAGAAAAAAAAAAAAGCTCTTGCTTTCAGTCCAGTAAGCATCGTTTGACACAAAGCCTGAATGGCTGGCAATGATCATCACCATCAAGACCTGCAGAAAACAAGATTTGCCAGCCTGCAGAGCTTGTGATGCGTCGTGCACTCCGGCGGTTAGCAACAATTACATCCATTTCAGCAGCAGCTGGCCTGGAACTCAGCTGCACCACTGATGTGCCGCCACACAATGTCAACTGGAAAATGATGAAATCGAAAACTTCATTTAGAAAATTTGTGAACCACGCAATGTTTTTAGCACAGAGATTTGATTAATTACACAAAATTTGGGGGGGTATATTAATAAATATGAATATATTAATTTCCGGGAAAGCGTGTCAAAAGGAGCCGCGTGGGTCAAGGACAAACATTCAATTCCAAATCCAGCATTACTTCAACATTTTCTTCAAGTTACAAATGCTTTTGAGGATTACATCCAAAAGTGAAGACAAGTGTTTCCCATACGTTCATTCATTTATAAACAATACATTTGAACCGCCACAGATTTGGCACTTCCTGTTCGCCCTCGCTCATGAACACATTACAACGGGACTGTCAGTCAATGTAGCTTGCCGTTCCAACTGCGTACAGTACAAGGCATCGGAACGCCGCATGTTAACACGTCTCATACTAGGGATTTCACGAGACACCCAACTCACGAGACGAGACCCTGCATGAGATTGGGTCCTCGAGAACGAGACGAGAGGAGATTTTTAACATGAATTTTAAGAAAGGTATAAAAAAAATATGGCTGGACAAAAACTTTTTATTTAACTGTGTCACAAAACAAAGTAGGTGTGTTTTAAATTGTATTGCCCCACAAATTGACACTAAACAACGTTATCGTCAAACAAATAAACCATTAATGTTATGATAACAATAATAATGTATAATAATATATCATAATAATGCAATATTTCATTTAATATGTCACCTTTTACTTGGCGTTTGTGATATGTATTTTCTCACAGGCAACTCGTACGGTCTGTCAAACATTTGCAGCACTTCTTGAAACACTGGCTCTATTAAAGAGCAGCATCTCGTTTGCCATGACTTTCTGTGAATGCACACCATTTCCGTTTGTATTTACTCTACCGACCAAACGTCTCATTGAGTGTTGACTGTCAGAACGAAGAAGGCTCTGCTTCTTGATGTTTAAGTTGTTTCAGAGATGGGAAAACTGGGTCGGGTGGATATGTTTGAGGCAGGCAAGTTTGTTTTGTTGCCTTTGATGTTGCTAACCCTTTCGAATAAATTCAGCATACTGGCTCGTTCATGTTGATGAGCTCACCTTCTCACACACGGGGGCTGTGGCATTTGGCTGTGCAAGCATCTTTTCCCCTCCTAATGTGTGCAACGTTACCTCGCTTTGCTCCTCACGAAGCTCCACTCTTTTGTTGTGAGTGAATGCTAGCGGCCCCGCCTGCCCCCAGAGAGACAAAGCGACTGTATGACTGACGAGAGATCTCACTCTGTTCACTGTTGTTCTATGGAACGCCGTTGTTCTATGAAGCGCATAGTTTCTGAAACCAATGCACAGAACAGAGTGAACTCTCTTCCTGTCTGTTTGCAGGCGAGAGACAAAAAAAAACAACAGACCCACACGCACATGGCAATACCTGGAGGCTGGCAAAATTATCAAGTTAATTTTTTTCCATTTACCGTGTGATTATTTCTGGTCCTTTTCTTGGAAACTTTTGAAGACTAACATGAAACTCGTCTCAAGGAACAGCTGGTGTTGCTGTGCACGCCCCCAAATGGAGAGCTGGGGGCATGAAAAAATATCTGTCCTCACAGGATGGTATGGCAGAAAATAATCAAGAACCAAAACCCTAATAAAATAAAACAGACATGTCAAAATAATTCCCATCGCTGCAACAGAGAGGCCAAAAGTTGTTAGCAAATTAGCAAACAACAGTGGATGAGACTAGGCTTCATTACGCTACAGCGCCATAGCGCCCGCGTAAGCCACGCTAGCTCGGCCCTCCCCCTCTAAGCCTCCCGCTGGAGATGGATTGGTTGGATTTTTTTTTATACATAATTCACGTTTTGTAGTTGTTCACGACTACTACTACTACTACTACTACTACTACCACTACTACTACTACTACTCAGGAAGCTAAATAGCTGTGGTTGCTCACTCACAGGAACACTGCCCCCTGGCGTTTAGGAGGGCTTCAGAATAATGCAGCCTTCATGATACAAATTTTAAGATAATGATGATCAATGAAAAATGGGTCATCTTATAGTCAAGGTCATCTTATAGTCAGGTCAATACGGTATCATAAATACATTTTGGGGGGAAAAATATGCCACTAAACTGGCATTTTCACGCATGGCATCCTTCGAGACTGTTTAAAATTATTTCCATGAAACTCTGTGAAGATCAGGAGCGTGGGACAAGGGGGACAAAATATTTAATTCTCCCTAATTTTTTCAAAGTTACTAGTGCTTTGGGGTTACAAGTATTTATCTGTATGGTGCTTTCCAAAAATAAATCTCCATGTACATGCGTTTAATTGCCGTATACAATAAAAGAGATATGTCAATATAACGCCACTGTGAGTTAAGGTAGTTGGTATGTATCTCCACACATATGTGCACCTCATCACCACACCCACACACACTAGCCCCACATCTGCAGCCACGACTAATAATCTTAGCTGTTGCTGATGGTTGCGTCATTATTGGGGATTAATTAAACAGCACAGCATCAGGCCAGGCCCTCCATTGCATGTGAAGTCAGCACATTACCGCCTCCAAAAATACAACAAAAATCATTCACTAAGACGCTGAGTGCGTTCCAAAATCGAACGCATTGTGCTCGGAGGTAGGGTCACGGAGGCCACGGTGGAAACGTCATAAATAGCCGCTTTGTGATCGCATC
Source organism: Dunckerocampus dactyliophorus (assembly GCF_027744805.1). Taxonomy (NCBI): domain Eukaryota; kingdom Metazoa; phylum Chordata; class Actinopteri; order Syngnathiformes; family Syngnathidae; genus Dunckerocampus; species Dunckerocampus dactyliophorus. The sequence goes on from NC_072826.1 coordinate 3,648,231, forward strand.
CGTGCGTGCGTGTGGATTCAAATATTGCGTGTGGAACAGAGAGTGAGGCTGTGAGCAACATTTGAAGGGCAGGTTGTGAAACAGGAGGGCCGCGCAGGCTTTGATCAAAGAGTATAGGAGACAGCTCCGTGTCAACAGTTTACTCTCATCCATGTCAGCCGTCCCCCGAGGGCGAAGGATTAAAGTCACAGCATCTCTGATTGAGGCAAGCAGAAAATGCATTCTGTGCAGGAGGAGAGCCTCGCCGCACTTAAACCCTCATAGATGCTAAATGACGGACTACTTACAGAGCTACCGTGTCTTTATCTTGGACATTATTTTAGTTTTTTTTGTTTTACCTCTGATTATCTCAAGGATGTTAGGCAGGAACAAGCCTTCAAAGGCCCAGTGGATCAAAAGAGCATGTAATGTCTGCGCATACAAACTTCTTCCCCACTTTTCATCACCCCGAGGGCAATCTCTTCAGCGCCTCGACCAAGCTATTTGTTCCATAATATCACGCTCAACAACAAGCCAAGAACCCCCCCGAGACCCTTGGAAAAAACACAACAACAGCCTAACAACCACCACAGGAGCTTTTTACCTGCATTAGAAATCAGCAAGACTAGTTCAAATTTCAATTGCATCCATGGAGTTAGCGTGAAACAGGTTTTTAACAGTAATCAAAAAATATTATGATAGAGAAAACATTGCATTAAATGCCCACCAACACTGAAAAAAATGACTTTTGGGTGTGCTAAATTACAATTTTATAAAATGACGTAATTTCTGCATCGGAAAATCAGGATTCAGTGTTTACTAACTTTTGTTATTTAAAAGGAAAAGTGCAGTTTTTTGGGAATTTTGCCCATCATCCACAATCCTTATGTGAGACATGAACACACACGTCCTTCCCTTTTCTGTGCGTTCTAAAGATTAAAAAACAGCTAAAAAGAGGCAGGTAATTAATGCACGTAATGGGACACACCTATTCCTTCTGGAACGGCCGCTACTAAAACATTAAAAGCTCCAACAAGGTTTTATGGTTTTATATCCATGCTGTGAGCATGTAGTAACAGCTACATGATAACATGATAACATGAAAAACAGCATTTTGCTCATTTTAAGCATTAGCGGAACGTCTTTCCTGGGTGCATTGATTTCACATAGCAACATAGAAAGAAACGCTACACCTAGCGTTAACTTTTACAAACTCAAAAACAAAAAAGAGCGGCATTGGTGGCAGCTCCAATACTTAGCGTTACCTTTCGCTAGTGGCCTGAGGCATTGTGAGCGAGCGTGTGGTGAAGCTAGTCGCTAGCCGGCTAGTCGCTAGCCAGTGTGGTGTGGTGAGGTGTCACAACACCAGTAACGTAGTTGTTGGACTTAACAATTAGGGATGGGAATCTCTGGCCACCTCACGATTTGAAGCGATTACGATGCGATGCGATGATAAAATCATTCTCGATGCATCTTTTTTGTGATTAAGAATTTGTCCGTTTTTTGATGCATAATTTCTTCTATATATGATTTCTTTTTACTCACTGTGTACTACAAAACCAAAGAATATTTGTAATGATCCACAATTAAAATAAAGATGAAACAGATGAATTTACTTCCATTATCTTTTATCAATTGGAAGGTTACATCTACCAACGTATTTCCCATTGCACAGAACCAACAGGAAAAGCGAAGTGCGCCAGTAGCAGCATGTATAAAATTTCTACATATTCTTAGTAACCAACATAAAAAATCTGCCATTATTCTCAAATAAATAATAAAGACTGGTTCGGTGGGAAAGTGCTATGTGGTTTCTCATATTTGTCCCAAAATATTTGAAGCTCGTCTGGCTGTTGTCCAGCTCATTTTTACCTTCAACTACGGGAAAGCCAAAGTGCTTCCAGGTGCTCGCTTTAAATCCCGCGGGTGCGGGTCGGAGTTTACGCTCAGCCATTCTGGTAGCGTCTTCCACTTAGGTGGAACACCATAAACTGTCCAGACGGCACTTCCGCTTTACATCTTTTTGTGTTCCGTCAGCATCGATTATTGGCATTTATGAATTGATTAATAATCGTCAATGTCCGCATCGCAATGCATCTAAGAATCGATGATTTTTCTCACCCCCAATAACAATGTTAATAACAACAAACTCTCTTTGAGCTGTAGCCAGTGACGGTCCTTCATGTTGTTCTATTTTCCTTCTGTGATGCTCCTTTGCTTTGTTCTGCTTAACTGGACTCTTAGTTCCGTCTGTCCCCGCTTAAGCGCTTGTGTGTCACAGTCTTTGAAGGTCTTTGTCTTCAGGTTGAGAAGACGGACAGACATCAGTTCATGGGACTGGGGAACTGTAGGTCCAACACTGTGACCAGCAGCACTGGAGAACCGCAATCTCTCATGTTCTGTTTACCCTGTACACGTCCGACTTTCAGTACAACTCTGAGCTCTGCCGTGCACAGAAGTTCAAGGATGACACGGCCATTGTGGTATGTACGGTATCAGGAGGGGACACGAAGGTGAGTACAGAAAACTGGTCCAGGACTTCGTCAACTGGTGCGACGCGAACCAGCTGCTTTTCAAACCACTAAGACCAAATGGTGGTGGACTTCAGGAGAAACAGGCCACACCCACAACCTGTTCTCATTAATACTGTTTTGATTTTATGTGATAAACGCAAAAAGATGTACTTGATTTGCATATCATCCTGCAAAAAGGATTTCTCTACGTAAATATTAACAGTTTTTTTTCCAATGCATTTACATATAATATATTTTCTTCATGTAATACTGAACAGGGAAATGGTACACAACATTAGATTGGCTTGAGCTCCAAAAGTCTCTCTTCAATTGCAAATCGTTCCCTCGCAACAATGCAAGCTAACAAGCTAAATGCGAAGAAGCACAATCCAGGCTGAAGTCCTAAACATGCCTCACATGCTTATTTTAAATGATAAAATGTATACAAACTCACCACTGATGAATGATGAGAAAGATGATCTATAGACCAGATGGAATCGGAGTCACGATCTAGCCTTTAGCCTGGTCATCAGGCCAGCGCTACAACTGTGCTTCTGTCTGTTGTGGCGCCACCTCCATCTGCCTGTAAAGCGGCGAGCGGCGGTACGCCGCTCCGCAAGCTGCTCAGTATGTCGGCGGTGTGGAATTATTACCAAGTTTTTCCTTTTTGCCTTCGCCAGATTGCATACTGTATATGCAATGTAATGACTGCAAAATGCTCGTTATGCGAAAGGGGGAGTAAAGTATCTATCCATACTTCTAATCTAATATCACACCTCGGGAAGAATCACTCTGAGTCACACGTACTCACACTACGCAGCAAAATAATGGTAAGAAGTGAGCGACTACCCATCTATACCAGTTGATAATACTGTATTACTCACTTTACTTTGTTCTACACCTGCAACAATGAATAAATGAATGGATGATCCAATTAATCGGCAACTCTTTAGGTATTCAGTTCATTTTTTATTAAAAAATGTAAATATCCTAAAATGAAGGACAACTGTATTGCATATTGCAGTATTTGTCTTATTTTGCACGGCGCTTATTTGTGAAATGCAATCCAGTGGCATTGCAGCAAACGATGAATAGTGTGTTGACTCATTCCACAAGATGTGACCTGACATCAGTTTGAGGGAAGAGCTGCTGCCAACATGGGTATTGGTTGATATCGGTAACAAAGGCAATATCGAGCACCTCTACAATTTAGACTTTCTTATCACATATTTAGAAGATACTACCGACTTTGGGTATATGAGATATGTTTTCAACAATAAAAAAAATGTAACATTTTTTTTTTCTTTATACTCTTTTTTTTGTTTTTTTTTTTACTAAAACACACAAATTTGTGGACTCCCAAATTCTAAATGTCGACTATGCAGGGGAGCCACTGCATTGTGCTGGTAGATTGCAGTGGTGGATATTCAGGCTTGATCTTGCCAAACTAGCAGCATCATCTGGTACAAGTGTGTACGCTCTAACTTTGGACTATTCCGACTTATGCAAACAGTGACAGCTGATTTGAACATCTTTCATGGAAAAAAAAATGTGCACGATATAGCTTCTAAATGTAACAAAAAAGCCTACAAATAGAACACCGGGCTTGTTTTTGATGCCGTTCTCGCTTTGAATAATAAGCAAAGCTACATGCTGGGCCAGTCAGACGGCGACGACTTTCGCTTTGCTTTTTGGTGCTGCTGCTGCCACGGCGTGAAAGTTCAGCGCAGCCCCAGAGGCTCGCCGTAGGTCCAAGAGCAGGTAAATCATAGCAGGGCTCAACACTGTGCGCTGACTCATTCAATAGGGCAAATAAGAAGCCGTGCTGGGCGAGGAACACATTCACTGATATTATTGAGTTGATCCAGTGTGCACTGAAAGGGGCAAAAGACTACGAAATAAAAAGAAATTCAGGCTGCGTTCACACTTTCGGTTCAGCACTCTTGTCCAGATCAAAACACTGGGATTTTTTTTTGTCATGTGACCAAAGGCTGTGCAGTAAAGAACAAATACATAAATTAAGGACTTGGGCAACTCGGGACAGGGGGAGGGATTTTGTTTTTTTAACCTTTTACAAAGTCAATCTTAGGGGAAGAATGCTCTGCTGCTGACTGAAATCTTGTGCTCTTATTCAATGGCAGTAAATAACCACTGGCTCCTAAAATGAAAAAAGGCCTGTAAAGACAAAAAAATGTCATGTTTGCAGCCATAAATAGAACCTCCTCAGATGAGTACTGACTCCCCCAATGTCTCTCTGTCCCAAACCCAATGATTATGGCTCCATTATGTTCATTGGGTCTTCTTATTCAATAGTTCAGTTTCTTATATTCAGACTACCTTGTTAGTTATACAGTAATCCCTCGTTTAATGCAGTTTACAACCTTCTAAATTCAGTTTTTAAAATTATTAGAGCCCTCTAGACATGAAATAATACCACTTTAGTCACCTTTACACTCCTATTACCCAACATAGTAGACATAATAAGCTAAAATGAGACAGACAGGACATAAATATGACTTACACATGTTAGCATTGAGAAAGTTTCTTGTTTTACTTCCGGTTTCTGTACACTACTTCCTGTGGTGGCTATTGTCTCATCAATGACGCCTAGTGGCCAGTGTAGGATACTACATACCATCACAACGTCTTTGAATGCGTCTTGTGAATGAATGCCTTCTCATATTTGCATTTTAGTTCATTTAGTTCATTTATTTCATATTTCAAAAAATATGTAAAAATTGCTTAAATAAGCATATTTTTTCCCAAATGCCGTTTTCATTTTAGAGAATTCCCATTTTTACCTTTTACATTGATTTTACCAGCATAGAGTGTGTAATTTTGCGATAGTAAATAAAATGTCCTTAAATTAAATGCAAAAAATCCTTAAATTGAATGATGCAATACATCATTGGCCAATCGCAGATGTAGCTTGGCTAACTTTTCTCATGGGATGCACACATTGCTACAAAATCCTCAACAAACCATAATGCCTGTGCTTGTGATTATCTCATTCAACACCAAAGACGTAGTTGTACCTTTTTAGAACCCGAATGCCCGATCTCAACAATGTATTTATACGTCTTTTACATTTATTTTTTTTTGCACGAGAGGCAAATAGGTGATGACAGAACACACATGACAAAAAAACACACATGACAGGAAGGAGGAAGTGAGAGAGCGTGGAGGAGTGTAGCGTGCAAAAGGTTACGCATTGTAGGGAACTTTTAACGCATGCACATGCACACACAGGCGTGCGCGCGTGCATACACGCATACACGCGTGCACACACATGGTGTTACATTTGTAAATAATTGTTATTTTGATGTAAAACAAAACCTTTTTGTGTTGTTTGTGTTGGTGTAGTTGTTCAGATATTTGAGCTGTCACAAAAGCAAAAAATATTTGTGTCAAAGTGAAAGTTATGCTTAAAATGTATCTTTTCACATAAAGCTGGTTTTCTCCCTTTTCGCGTCGGGAACTGATATTTTCCTGAAACGTACGTATGTTCTACTGCTGATTACTAAAGAACGGAAAAAGGTAAAAACAAACTTCTTTTCCTGATGAATGATGGGAGTCTAATCTTTCTTTTAGGTTCCATGTCTATACAGCCACAGAACACAATGTTCTGTTTGCCTTGAAAGATCAGTCAAAATCGTATAAAATGGCCGCTACTGAAGGGGTTGTCTTTTGAAAAATTGTCCGTATTTCACTCAGAACTTCCACGACGTCAGCAGGCATCGCAAAACGCTCGCTTGCATTACCAAGCGGAAAAAGACAACACAGTGTAAACACACTCATACTGTACAACCGCAGTCGCCCACACACACTAGCATGCTCTGCTAACTAAGCTAACCCCCGCTAGCTTCCACTCACGCTCCGTAAGAGGCGTTTTTCAGCCAACTTTCGCCGGTGATTCAGGTCATCTTTTCGACATATTTCGTTTGTGTCGTTCCCCACGCTAGCATTCCGCCTCCTCACAATGACAGCATTTTATTCACGTGTCAACTTCCGCAAGATTCCGAGTTTAACAATAGGTTCCGTTTTTGTTGACCAATTTTGCGATTTTGTCCGCAATCATAGGGCTCTCTATGTTTTTTATATATCTTTTTTTATTTTTTTAAGCGCAGAGTGACGAGGGATTACTGTAATTGATGACAGAGCATGACATCATCACTTGCACACGATATCATCAGCAGAAAAACCAACACCGATATGAAGTAAAATCTATTCTATTGTGTCCTTTGGGTGAACAAGCAGCTGCCTTGCTTTTATGTGAGGTTTGACTGCTGGGTTTATTTGTGACATGTTGTATTTGTTCTGATAACAGTCAGAACACTTTAAGGTAGAGAACTCCATCTAATATTCCGAATAATCTATAAGAAACTGAACTTACACCCATTTGGAGTGGAGAATGTGACCACTACAATGTTGACATGACCTCCAGTTGCATTCCTTTGCTGGCACTTTTCACATTCCACTTTAAGACACTTTTTTTTTTTTTTTTTGGCGAGTCATCAAGTGGCACTTTGGGCTTGGCGTTAATTAGCGGAAGCCGCTACGACCTCCCGCCTTGAAAGCAGCTACCTGAATGCCACCTCTGCTAATGACTATAATAATTAGCAAGACAGTGAGGTGAATCCGTGCCAACATGAATGTTGCAAATGAGGGCCGGACGCCCAACATCATTTTCACATTTTGCTAGCTTGAGACTATTTCTGGGCACAAATTGTGTGAGTAATTATAACATCAGGACCATGATGCGAGACTGAGACGATGCCAAACTCATCACTTAATCATGTTTTTTTTTATGCCAATTTGTGCCAAAAATCTAAAGTGCAGACTTTGGCAGTTTAAATCCATCAAGCAGTTGCTGGGTTCACTTTTGGGCCGAGTTTGTCAGCAATGACAAGAACATAGAATAAAGGGGCTGCTATTTGTCACGTTAAAGGAAAACTGCACTTGTTTTGGATATTTACCAATCATCCACAGTCCTCTTTCTCTTTTCTGTGCCTTCTAAAGAGAGAAAAACTGCTAACACGAGGCAGCTAACATTGCACGTAATGGGATTCACCTCGTCCGCCTGCAGAGCTGTCTACTAAAATATTGCCATGGTTTTATGGTTTTATTTACTGTACTGTACATTCTGTGAGCATGTAGTAGGAGGTACATTCATGATAACATGTAATACTTACAGCATTTTGCTCATTTTAAGCAATACTAGAGATTCCTTCCTGGGCACATTGATTTCACAGAGCCCATAGCAACGAAGGCTACTTGCATCAAGACCAGCAACATAGACAGAGCGTTTGCTATCGCTAATCATGGCAGACTTAGTGAGAGTCGACGGTGACCACTACTTTTTACTTTTACTCCCCCCAGGCAGAGAGTAACGTTGCTGCGTGCTCGGCAGATCCAGCTAGAGTGAAACACTACGCCATTCTCCCAGCGCAGGGGTCGGCAACCTTTACCATCAAAAGAGCAATTTCGCCTCCTCTTGCAGTAAAAAATAAAACTGTCTGGAGCACAAAACATTACGCAGCTTATAAACTTGTACAAATTGCAGTCTTTTTTAAAATGTTACAACAACAAAATTCACCAAACACAAGTGTGCCGTGCATGCGTAGGCCTACTCTGAAATAATGTACACACCGTATTTGCGTAAAATGAAAACAATTTATCCAACAATTTATCCAATTTTTGGACATCCCCATCAGCAGTGAAGTCCCATCAACAGCGACTCACCCCTCACTCGGTCCCCAAAGTCCAGTTCTGGTCAGAGTTCGATGACGAACAACATAGTTCCAAGTAGTCACTGGGGTTTCACAAGTAAGGAGTGTGGATTCTCAAAACAATAAGCGTTCAAAAGAGTAAGCATCAGAAAAATGCCTGCTCGAAAAAAATCAGACCTCACAAATCGCTCTACGTTAAATTTGTCGCCTCTCCATTCGTATGTGACGAAGACGCTCGGGTCTCCTTCCTCTGTGTAACACCCACATAAACAAGATGGCTGCGGCGGTCCGTCGCAGAAGTTGAGATGAGAGCGTCTTCATCACAGAATGGAGAGGTGACAGTCCGCAGGGATACGGCTCAGAGACAAATGACGCCCAGCGATTTTTTGCTATTTGTACCAATATGACCAATAAAAAAAATGAATGCACTTTGCACCTGATTTAACATACAGGGTAGGTCGCAGGATCAGCCAAACTATGAAAAAAAGTGTGACTCAAAGTCCGGAAAATACGGTAACTACTTCTTTTACACTTGTATGGCAGTTAAGCATGTTCAAACGTTACTTCCTGCCTGTCCAGTTTCCAAAAGGTTCAGTTGGGCCATAGTCGCACCTCCAAGTGACCACGATGACAAAAAGCTAAAGCTGTCCTATTTTACTTGACACGCCCCTGTGTATAAATTGTGAGCAATTAAAGCAAGTACAGGATATGTCATTTTTGGAAGTAAATTGCCTCCACTGGGCTCTACGGGTCGAGGGCAAAAACCGTGATGTACGGCGTGTTTCACCTTGGAGGTGGCGGCATGACTGGAATAGCTTCTTGCAACCATTACGCCGTGATGTCACCCGCCATTATAATGAGAAAACTGACAAGAGCTTCCCTACACTGAATGAAAAAAAAAAGACATGTTCCCTGATATGCTTTCACCTTGTAAGGTGAACAACCTTCACTTCCAAAAGGTGAAAATTAACACTGCAATTTTGCCAACCTCGTGTGAGCGCTTGCCCCCGCATATATGCCTAAAAAGTGCGACGTGTCAGACGTAACAGCTGGATCAAATGCAACATTTCCACGCATGTCAATCAGTCTTTGGCGTTCCTGCCCAGCAGCCTGCTTGACATTCATCAGCAGACTTCACTTTGGACACTTTGACTGAAAGGGAAGCAAACCCCATTCCTCTTCCCACCATTTCCTTAAATTAGAGGCTGAGAGAAGGCCCACCATTAAATTGACTAATTAGACAGAAGGAAAAAAATGTCCTATTATTTTGTGTGAATTTGCAACAAACAGAAGTGAGCTGGGGGGTGCTTTCACAGTGTGTAATGGCTCCCGATTGAAATTGCTTTGCATATGAAGAATTAAAAACAACAGCAAAAAATGGTGCACACAGAGAGAGACAGCTGCTGTCTGTACAATCTCATCAGCAACACATCCAGGCAACTGTCAAATGACATCTGCTTCTCTTGAGTTGGGAATCGCTCAAACGCACAAACTTCTTGACAAATGCTCATCGCAGGTTTTATTTTCATTCTCTTCACTTTCCCTTTGGATTTGTCCTAGACCTTTATTATATTTCAAAAATATTAGCGGTGTAACGGTACACCATAATCGCATTCCGGTCCGTACCTCGGTTTTAATGTCACAATTCAGTTTGGGAACAAAATGCAAAACACAACTGCTTAGATTTTGTGTAAACAGCTTTAATGATGTTTTCTGGTGAAAGATGAAAAACTGCAAATTCATTTATTGGTACTTCTCCAATAATACGCTGCGAAATGGATTTCATTCCAGGATCTGAATTAAGACAAAGAGACCAATTCAAGGTTTTTCAGTTCATTTTTTGGATTAGCAGACGAACAGGTAGTTTCCAGCATTGACCCTTTTGACATTTTTTCCAAATGTGATGAGATACTGTATTTGGGGGTTTTATTAGCTGCAAACTATAATAAAAATAACTACAGTTTATTGAACTATATGATATCATAACTACTACCAAAATGATTAGGAAATGAAGAAATACATTGAAATATTTCACCGTTTGTCTAGTGAATCAATAAAATATAAATCAATATATATATCATCAATATATATCAATTCCTAAAATAAAGCATCTTTTTAAAAGATTCCAATTGTCTGTAATTTTCTTATGTAACGATGCAAACAAATGCAACAGTAAAAGTTTAAAGAGTGTGAATAATTATTGTATTTTTATTTTTCAAATGATGATCAGATTCATCAGTTTTCAAATTAATTAATCATGATTAATCAACATTTGCAACTATGTCTGAAATATGCACATTTTTACCGTATTTTATTAGGTAATAAATAATGATAAATACTGTAATTACTAATACTTTTATAAACAATTTACTGTAATTACTAGAAAGACAAATGACAGGACAGGATTGTATACGGAACCGACATGGACGTCAACTGAATCTGAATTTCCCATATGAAATCATGTCAATCCAATTAAACCGTTCCAGAAAGCCAAAAATAATTTTACAACTACAGTTGTACACGCAGAAAATAATTGGAAATGCATATGAAAACAAATAAATGGTGAATGAAAGGAATAAATGAACATTTAAGGTTGCTTATAAGTTGGTGTTTGATCTCGGTGCCACATTGTGTCTCTGGGAACAGTCACGTCCTCAGTGAAGGTAAAAGTACGCTTAAATGTTCATTTATCCCTTTCGTTCATCATTTATATGCATTTAGAATTGTTTTATGCATGTAAAGCTATAAAAACGTCTTTTGTCTTATGCCGATAAATGCCTTTCAACGGCAATCACAGAAGCCAATCACCTGTGGCTCGTACTTTTGCAGCCTGCAGCGATCTCTGCGTGCAGTGTAGTGTCTTGGGTAGCGTCCTCCTCCCACTTTCCTTCACACTGCGCAGGCATGCCAAAACAAAAACAAACATGTCTGACATGTTGTTTAACTGCCAGCACATCCCCGGAAAACTATCTGGCGGGGTAGCACGTTAAAAAGCTTTAATTGAATACGCCATTTGAAGAACAAAGTACGGTGCGTTTTCAAGGCTCACGATGTGATCATCAGTCAAACGGCAGCTAACACAGCCAAAACTATGGACGACATTCGCCCGTATGTGCATGACAGTCAGAAGGTTAAGCAAAAAACCCGAAAAAATAATTAAATTCATCGGACGAGATGAGCAGCTTTTGTCAGCGGTGGAAGACACCGGGTTCACCGACTGCTGTCTCACCTCCGTGCTACCTGCAAGTCCTGCTAGAGCTCCACCAATGTAATCGCACATCCAAAGTCTCCTTGAAGAAGGCATCACCTCCTCTGTAAGTTTCACCAGTGATATACTGCATGTTCTCTTGAAAAAGTGAGTAAAATAGGTTTTTGTCTAAATGCAGGTGATTTTATGGTTCCTTTTATGGTTCCTTTTTTCATATCATATAGCAAACAAATCATCCTAAAGAGGGGGGTGGGCCTTTTTATTAATTGATTACTAATTTTATTAGAAATTACCTATTTTTTTCATGTCCAGGGGGCTCTACGAATGTTAAAAAATGAATTTAGAAGGTTGTAAACAGGTTTTCTATGCTCTACAAAAATATTCCAGTTATAAATAAGGAATCCTACTTCGTCTGGAACCAATTAACCGTGATAAACGAGGGATTACGGTCCATAAAAAATATATACACAGTACATAAATACCTCTGTACAGTCAGTCAAAAAAAGTGCGTGTGTTTCTCATTCCTGATGTGGGTGACTCCATATCCCCGGAAGTGTTCAAGTCACACCAGAGACCCCCGCCGACATGAGAAGTTGCCACGATCAGCCAAAGATCCGACGCAGGGAGACTAGCCTTAGGGGGCCAGGACGTCGAGCTCAGAAATAATAAAACAAGTATTCAAATCCCAATGCTGATATTTCGGCCTACACAGCTAAAAGCAAACAAGCAGGTTCAGCAAAGAGTACACAAGAAGCCCTTGGGCCAAAGAAATGTAGCCGTATTACAGCACAATTAAGTCTTGTAGCTTGGTGTTAAAAGCAGGTCCTCGGGGGGAGAGGAAAAATCCAATAGTTAATTTAGAAATTTACCTTCCCATTTACTTTGACAAGTTGTCATGATTTTTATTTTTTTCACCAGTGGCTGGCTTTTTATTCACACGTTAATTGACAGGTGGTGCAAACATTCAACAGTGCTGATATGTTTGCTTCAACGCCAGGCTGGCTGCTGGGAAACTGAAAGGCAACTTCCTGGAGAGACATTGAGACGAGATGTAGAAATAGTCAAGCACCAGAAAAAGCTGCACCAACTTTGAACACACAAACACACACCCAAAACGGTACACACACCCTTGTGGGCATTGTGTGTATTCCGGCCTTGGACCACCATGCAAAGAGAAAACAATTTAGCTTGAGATTCATCAGGGGAACTTGAAGAACAAAGCAAGCAAAATAGGAGGAAGGGCAAAGAAGGCATACTCATCTTGCTCATTAGGCTGCACTTAGACTGCAGTCTGTTTGGGTGAAAATGCGGATAAGGCCTTCTCATTAAAATCTCATCTGAGCCTGTCACCCTCTCGCAACCCGACAACAGCATGGAAACACTTGCAAGGTGTATTTTTGGACACATGTCAAAAAACCATGTTGAATCGCGACTAGGATTTGTGCATAATTAAGGACTCCATCAGCAGGAGGCGCCAAGACTGACTGTAATGCAGCAATGCCGTAGCAGATACTGGCATAAAAATGAGATTTCTCTTCATAACGGTATCATTTTTTTCTCTGCTGATAACGACAACGATGCGCAAGTGATGACACACGGCAACAAGCTTGCCGACTCAGTATGTCCGCAGTTTGGAATTACTTCCAACTTTCGTTTTAGGATTGCAAATATGCAATTTGCAATGAAAGTTTTGGTTATGTAAGGGTAACACAGTCGTCCCTCCCCACTTCGTGGTTCAAACATTGCGCCCTCACTCTACCGCATTTTTTCAATAATTAATTAATGAGTTAAAAATTGCTGTTTCGTGGTTGCGGAGGGCATCCACTGTCTGGAGCTGATGTCCATTTTTGTAAACTTCCGTTGCCATCCATCCCCAAATGTTGTCCATTGGGTTTAAATGAGGGGAACATGCAGGATGGTCGGATGATGCAGCGTTGTCCTGTTGAAAAAGCCAGCCATTACCACACAGATGAGGGCCATCAGTCATGAGGGATGCCCCCCTGCAACATCCCTACATAGCCGGCTGCCGTTTGACGCCCCTGCACAACCCTAAGCTCCATTGTTCCATTGAGGGATCATGATGGCGCCACCTCCACTGTGCCGAGTGGAAAACATCTCAGGTGGGATCTCCTTGCCATGCCAGTAACGTTGGAAGCCATCAGGACCGTCAAGGGAGAATAAAACTTTCTTCCACCTTTCAATGTCCCATGTTTGCTGCTCTCCTACAAATTCCAAACGCCCAATGTTGTGGCGTTGAAGGAGATGAGGCCTTTGAAGGCCTTTTTTTTTTGTTCTTAAAAGCCGTCTCTGGCAGATGTTTTCTGATGGTTATTGGACTGCACTCGGCACCAGTAACAACCTTCATTTGGGCCGAGGATGGTCCCGTGTCTTGACGGACAGCCATTGGAATCCTCCGGCTCATTTTTTGGGGTCTCTCACTTGACTTTTTTGTTCCATGAGCGTCAGGATGTTTGAAGAAGTGTGAAATGACTGTCTTACTGCGTCCAACCTCAACAGCAATGTCGCACTGTGAGGGGCCTTGCTTATGCAGCTCAACAATCCCACAGCGTTCAAAGAGAGAAAGCTTTTTTCCCTTAGCCTTCGAGAGATCCTGACAGTGTGAATACCTGACACTAAATCACATTCGATCCACATTTTTGCCAACATTTGGGCTTTTAAAGGCTGTGCTCTTAAACTTTTGATCGTCTGATGAAAAGCCTATTTTGCTATAATGCTTCATTGCAATAAATTGCTTAGTCACTCACTCCCATTTCTTATTTTTGTATTTTGAAGCTCTACTTAGAACCTCCTTAAGGTCCGACAGAATTCCAGCAAAATTTAAATTCTTGCAATTTTTCAACTGCTCTTAAAATTTGGATCAGGACATGTACATTGTCTTGTGTCAGTAAAAGACACAGCAGGCTATTAAACATTTATTCATTCTCTGGAGCCAATCCCAGCTGACTTTGCACGAGAAGAGGACTCAACTGTGGTATTAAAAAATTATGTAAAAATAAAATCAACAAACGCGGCCTCCATGTGTATGCACATTTGCGAGGAGAGTGTAATAACGGCAGCTTCACGGCCTTGCCAGTGCTCATCAGGTTGTATCGCACCTCCACCACCTGCCCGCTGCCACCACCTCTCAAGGAAAATCAATTAATCGGAGCGTCAATCGCTCCCCGACGGTCCGGCGCGACTTGCTCATCGACCCGAGGGATCGGTGGATTACAGCGACCTGTAAACACCACATGATGGTCTGCCAGATATGTTGGCTTTGTGTTTGTGTGTGTTTATCTTGCTGGCAGGCCTGCACATCGGAAGATCATCAAGTACTTCTACACATCCATTGCAACTTATATATTGTGAGTAAACACAAACACGGTTATCTTTGAAATCCTGGATTGTGAACATTTTCTCAAAAATTACTTTTCAGCTCTTGGTATCTAGAAAAACACCAAATTAAAACGGAACATGTTGAAAACAAAACAAGCATCTATAATATTGTGAGCGAGTGTTTGGTGAAGCTAGTCGCTAGCCTGCTAGTAGCTAGTCGGTGTGGTGTGGTGAGGTGTCACTACGCCACTAACGTAGTTCTTGGGCGTAACAACGTTAATGATAATAATAATAGCTTGGTTAATATGCAGGTCACATTATGTAAATGGAGCATTGTTGGTGCTTTTTGGAGTTTTTTTCAAAAGGCTTTATAGGTGGAATGGGTGTCTCACATAAGAATTGTGGAAGATGGACCAAATTCCCAAAAAAGATGCAATTTCCCTTTAAGTTTAGAAGACATAAATTTGAGGCTAACTTGTTAGCTTGTTAGCTCGCGAGCTTGCAAGCTAGCGGCCGTCTCAAGTCCCTGCAGCATAAGAGTTGCAATATGGTGTAAACAATGAACAACAGGAGTGTAAAGGTGACTATAGGGGTGTTATTTCATGTCTACAGGGCTCTAATGTTCAAAACCAAACTGTATTTAGGAAGTCATAAACAGGTTTTCTATGCTCTTACTACAGTATTTACTACAAAAATATTCTATTTATTAACATCGAATCCTATACCACGGAAATTAATTCGTCGCGGTCAGGTCTAGGCCCAATTCTCCACTATAAACGAGAGGTGACTGAAACTGTAAACTATAAAATCATGTTTTGTTTTGACACTTTTGGCTTTCTGGAATGGATTAATTAGATTTACATTATTTCTTATGGGAAAAAATGATTCCAATTCTCCAGGCTTCTGATTGGCTACCAAAAGGCTTACAGTTAAAGGTTATAGCACCACCTGGTGCTTTGGCATGGACTTGGTAGACAAACCAAGTGGTCAGAAATTTCTTTGAGGGAATGTTTATCAAAGAGTGTTTTTAAGTGAAAACTGTCACAACACCCAGCATTCTTGGAGGCTGAACTCATAATAAAACTGGTCTCAAAGTGTCAGTTTGTGAATTTGATAGCACTGCAGTTTCTATCTAAATGCTAAAAAGAGTAGTATGCAAAAAGATATATATGAGCATGTCCACATGTTTTTATCGTGGACATGCATCCTCATTTTTTTAGTTTGTGTAAGCTAACTCTTGTACTCCTGAACTGCTGCACACAAAAGAGGTGACAATTTGGCAAAACCTGCACTCCTACTGTGTTGTCTGTGCTATTATTTTCTGACAAACACCCAACATGGCGGCACTGTTATTAAACCCCCATGAGTCGGGTTCACATGAAATTGCTCCCACAGCTCTGCCCACTGAAAGGTGTTTAGCCGAATCACCACAAAAATTGGTACACACCTTAAAGGAAAAGTGCACTTTTTTCTCTTTTCTGTGCATTCTATTGATATGAAAACAGATACATATTGTGACCTGCATATAACCCAAGCTACAGCGACATTGTTATTATTATTGTTATTAACGTTGTTATGCCCAAGAACTACTTTACTGGCGTAGTGAGACCTCATCACACCACACCGGCTAGCTACTAGCCGGCTAGCGACTAGCTTCACCACACACTCGCTCACAACGCCTCAGGCCCCTAGCGAAAGGTAACGCTACATATCGGAGCTGCCGCTATTGCTGCTGTGTTTTTGTTTTTGAGTTTAGAAAAGTTAACGTTAGCTGTAGCGTTCCTTTCTAAGTTGCTATGTGAAAACAATGCACCCAGGAAGGAAGTTCCGCTAATGCTTCAAATGAGCAAAATACTGTAAGTATTCCATGTTATCATGAATGTAGCTGTTACTACATGCTCACAGCATGGATATAAAACCATAAAACCTTGTTGGAGCTTTTTGGAGGCGTTTTAATAGCGGGCTTTCTAGGCGGAATAGGTGTGTCCCGTGAATGAAGGAACGAGGGACGACTCTATGCCAGCATTTTGAGCACAAACAACATATTTTTTTCGCATGACTGTAAGTCAGACTTCCATTCATCAAGATTAACGTCACTCATTTGCTTGCTCGTGTCTGCTGATGAGGCCGTGTGTTGCATGCGTGGTTATTTGTGACAAATCCAGATCAAAGTCTTGAGTGTATTCAAACAGTCTTGAATAGAAAAACGGGGCACATCCTGGTATTTAGTCTACACAGATAAGAAGCTGATAAAGAACTATTGTTCTATTGTCCGACAAGAAGCATGTCTAACGAATTAAAATGTCCCGACTTCCAGTACGGAACTCGACGGTGGGCAAAGGGACACTCCAAAGAAAAGGGTAAAATGATTCAATAAATCTAAATGGTGTCAATCTGCTGTCGCGTGCACTTCAAGGGCAGCGCTACTACAGTGAATTAAGTGCATTAAATAGCCAAGAGTGGCCGCTGATTAAGTGCATCAGGGGCTCTGATGAAAACCATTAACAAGATTAAACAAATTCAAGGGTAGTGACCTCTTTAGGAGACCTCTTCCTCTTAGAGACGACAATAAAGAATCTTCCACCTGTCTCAAGGCACAGTGGCATAACAAAACACCCAGCGTTATTACAGCTTGCACCGTCAAATGATATCCATTACAGGGAGCTGCATCAACACTTCCGCCTCTGCAAAGATAATAATGCTCTGTTTTGATTGACGGTGTCAGAGAGCTATTAATTTACTGTCAACTGTCATACTGCTGATGTGGCGAGTGGATCGCTTAAGTATCATGGCGCCCACAAGGTCATTCCTTTCAGTATGATTCAGCGTTCAGTCAGAAAGAATAAGATGCTATAAAACTGAATATCATAAATGCATATTTTTAGTAAAGTTAAGTTCCTGATGCTGCCTAAGTGCAGCATTATTAGTTCCAGCTTTCAGCCCTGCTCAGCATCTCCACGGAACAATTGCGGCACACTGCTTTCGAGTTCTTCACTTGTCTTTGTACGTTTACGTAGTTCACCCAGAGGCCAGAGGCCAGACCGTAGTTCTCCCGCTAGCCAAAGGCTGGACCGCACTGTACAGTGGGACCTCAGTTTTTATCAACCCCAGTTTTTGTAAGGTTCTGTTTTTGAGGAAATTATCACCAATATGTCTCAGTTTCCCTACACTGCCATGGTTATCTTGCCGGCAGTCAGCTTGTCGGCACAATCGAGTGCAAAAGCATTGGCGACGCAAGCCTGTGAAGAATGAATAGTGGGTCTTTTAGGGTTGGGACACTATAGACAGAATCATCTTTATTATGTGTGTGTGGGTGGTTTTTTGGTTCATAGAACGCACACATCTCCTTTCTTCCTCCTAATAAGCACTGTGCGCCGTGTGCTGAAGAGGTGTTCAAGCGCACTACGTAGTACATACATATATAAATTAACCCACCATGTTGCCAAAAAAAGTTGCAAATGTCGGAACTGATAAAGAAGGTCTGTTACTGTAATGTAAAGGATCCTTAGTGAACATAATTGCAGGGGGAATGGTTTAACGGAGACACATAAGAGACAGTGAGCCAGGCCAGTGCGCGTGATGATGATGATGATGATGAAGTTTACAGTATAGTTCAAGTGAGCACGTATGCAGCTCGAACTCTTTAAAGCAGGGGTCTTCAAACTGTTTCCACCGAGGGCCGCATACTGCGGGGGCCACTTTTACATTTTGGCAGACGATTTTTATATTTAAAGGAAAAAAACAGCCTGCATCTCAGCTTTGTGTTATCAGTGACAAAACGTATTATTCATATTATTATCAACGTTTTCTCCTTATATTGAGCTTTTTTTGCTCACTTTTCCTTTTTATTTTATTTTATTATTTCCACAAATATTTCAATTTTCTTGTATTTTTTCTGATTATGACTTTATTCTCATTATAATTTGACTTTTTTTTATCATAACATTCTAACTTTTACCCAACCTGATTTTCTTAAAATTGCAACACTATTCTTTCGTTTGCTCATTTCTCATAATATTACAACTTTAAAATATAATTGCATAAATATATCAACTTTATTTTTCTCTTCATATTATGACTTTATTCTCCTAATATTTTGTTTTTATTGTCGTAAAAATGACTGTGTTTTTTCCATTTTCCATTGCTGTTTTTTACATTTTTAGAATGTGTGCCAATAAAATGTTCATTTATCCATTTCATTTGTCATTATTCTGTATAAAATGTGCTTTGTGTTGATATTTCTATTTGATTTCTATTTTGTCTTATGGGAAAAATTGCTTTGGTTTTCGTACGTTTCATTTTTTTTGTCGGACCTTTAGGAACAGATTCATTCGACTGTAATTGTGACTATATCGCAAGGCAGTTCTACTTGCTACACGTCTCCATCTGCAGCAAATGTTCCGTATCAAAACAATCTGATTACACCCCTCATAAAAATGTATACAAGTCGAGAAAGTGTTGTATCATCAGACTGCTTTTGTGTTTAATCCTCCCCAGGATGTGGCAAAAAACAACACTTTGTATATAAATATATCTAACCTGCAGCTATGCACTGGCCAAATGACTCAGTGTTATCCATAAATAATAACGAGTACATGAGGACTTTGCATGCATCACCTCCAAAACAGGATCTTCACGCCTGCCCAGGGCCATACAAGCAAGTCAGAACTCCCTTGCTTCCCTCTTTAAGCGCTCTTTGATGCTGCTCTCTAATCAATACTTTGAAGGCTGAATTTAGAAACGATAAATAAAAGCCGTGACGAGCAAACGCGATGGATCGTAGCAACCTCTTTGCGGTGGGTGCTCATTATTATTAGCGCTGGGCCGTGCATGCTTTATTTGCTTTGGCTTATGAGCTGCAGATGTACATTGCAAACATGTAGCACAACAGATCTGAGGGGGAAGGATCTATTAGTATTATTAGTATTGACATTGGAGCTCAATACTGGCAATGCAAAGTTGACAATGTCATAGCACGCATTATGATTCCCTCGGTGTGTTGTTTGTGTTTACCTGAAGGTCACGCTGAGCCGCTATGTATTTATTTACTGCCATTGCCGGAACATGTTAGGAATGGAATCACTTCTTTCGCCCAGCAATAGAATGTTTTTTCCTGTTACATTGTAGTTCCTCATACTGTAGAGTGGCCTGGAGTGTTTATTCTCATCTTTACTGCAGAAAGGACCAAGCGTCTATTAGGGTCAGGCTTTTTTTTTTTCTCACAAAGGAGGAAGTTAATTACTTGTAGAAATGCATTTCAAAATAATACCATAATATGACACAACATTGTATTATTTTATTCTTTTCATACATATTGTATACATGAACAACAATAATCAGCAACAGTAGGTCTGAGAAAAACGGACCCATTTACTTTTTTACGCATCGATATAGTTTATAGTATAGTTTTATTCTCAATGTCGTGGCGGCTAGGCATAACGTAGCAAGGTTTGAGGTGCTCAATGAAGCGTTTAAACCCGACTTCGCTAACCACCGACAGGGGTAACGCTGCTTCAAACGCGCGACGAGTTAGGTCGTACTCAACTTCCCTGGTTCTGTGCCACCACGGGAAACCTGTGCATGACAGGTTTTGCACTCAACTGCACTTTTTAGGCGATTTTGCCTATCATTCTTCTGTGAGACATGAACACGTCTTTCTCTTTTCTGTGTGTTCTAAAGATATAAAAACAGCTAAAAGAGGCAGCTAAGAATACACGTAATGGGAAGCACCTATTTCAAACCATTAAAATAAATGATTCATTCTTAACAACAAGTATATGAATGAAAACTTTATTCTAAATTCACACGCTCCGTTTACGACTGCTCATCATTTCTACAAACATTACCTCAAATGACGGAAGTATCATGAGTGTCGATATTTTGATTTGAGTATCGATTTTAGAGCATGAAGAATTGGTATCGGAAGTATCGATATTTCAGTATCGATCTGCATATCCCTACCTTGCAGTGATCCTGTAGCCTGCGCATTAGCAATGTGGTGTAAACTACGAATGATAGGCATGTAAAAGTGACTATAGGGGTGTTATTTCTTGTCTACAGGGCTCAAATTATGATTTTTTTTGTTAAACGTGCTCAGAAAGTCATAAACAGGTTTTCTATGCTCTAACTACAAATATATTACATTCATTAATATTGAATCCTACTTCAAGGAAATTCACTTATCGCATTCATGTCTGGAACCAATTAAGGAGGGACGACTGTATTGGATTTAAGAGTTTGTGATAAGCTGTTGATAGTGAAAGTCCCCACTGCCCCTTACACCCAGCCCCCAGGTGGGTCAAGCCCCACTATTGGAGAATCACTGCTGTACACTACTGTAATGTTCCACCCTGCATAGACAGCAGCTCCACAAGACAGATTCAGATTTACAGATGCCAGTAAAGTGGAAGTTAAAAGTTCCCTTCCTGTATTTGTAGGCTTAATGTTTTGCCAACATTTTCTTGATTCAAGTCATCAGAGTCTTAATGCATAGAATATTTCTACTTTTGATAAAGACCCAGAAGGGGAAACCAGTTGTGGCTTTTCCTCAGCTTAAACAAAAGCTCCCATTCGACCCCACCCAAACCCTTTCCTATGCGGAAGCTTACAGTAGACTGAAAAATGGCCCTTCAGTAATTGTTTGACATGTTAATGCTTGGTGATTATTGGAATGTTTTATATTCAAGTCTCCTCTTGTTTTTTTTATGCTCGAAAATGTTTACTTGGGTCTGGGGGAAGACAATCATGAACATTTCCTACAAGCAGACATATTTGCAACACCTCATCTATCCTATCAAATACGAGTCGCCGAGATTTAGCCCCA
Organism: Dunckerocampus dactyliophorus; assembly: GCF_027744805.1. Classification (NCBI taxonomy): domain Eukaryota; kingdom Metazoa; phylum Chordata; class Actinopteri; order Syngnathiformes; family Syngnathidae; genus Dunckerocampus; species Dunckerocampus dactyliophorus. The sequence continues at coordinate 3,669,819 of NC_072826.1, forward strand.
AACTCGTTATATTCTGTTTATTGCTTTCTGTCTTTTTCCATTTTCTAGTCATAGACATGTATTTGTTTTAGCATTAGTAGCATCGGCAAGGAACTTACCGCCATTTCCATCTGCTGTAATCTCTTGATCTACAATTCCATGTCGGTCAACAGAATTCATAAAAGCAGACACCAAATATTGCTTACACACCAAAAGTGAAATGATGTTATAGGAAGCAGAGACAAAGAAAAGGCAATGAAAGGGCGGCCACAGCAATCTAAATGCGGACGACTAGAAATGCTAGTGATGCAAAGTGGGAACAGTGTGGCGCTAAGAAAATACAGTACAGTACTGCGGTTACTTGGTTCCAAACCAGTGAATTTCCAGGAAGTAGGATTTCTTATTTAGAAACCCAATATTATTGTAGTTAAAGCATAGAAAACCTGTTTACAACCTTCTAAACAGTTTTTAATATTAATAGAGACCTCCGGATATGAAATAACACCCCTATAGTCACCTTTACACTCCTATTACCCAATAGGAGTGTTTACACTTGCACGCATTTTGCCTGCGCATTGTCATCCGAAGAGCTTCGTCAGCGAATTCATAAGTGCTGGTAGCCTAGGCCTTAAATACAGTAAGAGTGGGCGGAATTGGTGTGCCAACACCCTCCTTCTATGAGGAGGGTATAAACCCCTACTATAAACTATAAACTAGTAGTGGTATAATCCTCTCCTGCTATTAGCACCTCCGATAAAAGGGAAGTGTCGCTCCCTGAGTTGGGTATGAACGACTCTGATACTGGCTCGTTAGCATCTATTGTTCTGGCTCGGCCCTGGCTTCACCTCACTTGCAAGACTAAGAGCTGTGGGTTTTGGTCTCAGTAACCTGCTGAACACAGGGTCCAAATTAAACCTCAAACCACCATTCCGATTCAACGATGGGTTCTGTTGTTTGACAAAAATAACTTCCTTTACTCCTCTTTCAAACCATCTGTTTTCTTTGGCCAAAATCTTTACCTCGCTGTCCTCAAAAGAGTGATTGGTTGCTTTAAGGTGTAGATGTACTGCTGATTGAGGACCACTAGAATTGTCCCTGCGGTGTTGATAAAGCCTTTTTTGGAGCATTTGCTTAGTTTCCCCAGTGTAGTGCTCTTTGCATTCCTCATCTTTACAGTGGATGGAATAGACCACATTGCTTTGTTTTTGGTTTGGAGCCTTGTCTTTAGGATGCACTAAATTTTGTCTCAGGGTATTCCTACATAGGCACCATGTTTGTTTAACTGGAAATGAGGCTGAGCTGCGAGAGCTAGCTAGTCACGCTTGGCGCCATGAACAATACATAAAATTTTTGAAAATTTACCATTCACTTTAAAAAAATCTAACAATGTAGAACATAATTACAAACAATATATAACATATTTTAGCAATGCCCGTGTCTGGCATGTAGTTGCAGGCATCGTTGAATCGCAAACTCTTATTACTTCCCTTCATATTGTAATTAAATGATCAAAAGACAGAAGCTGCAGAATTGGAGGCTCAAGAGACCGTCTCCACTCGGCACCGTGTTATCTTCAGACGGGGTGTCCAGAGTCCTGCCCGCTTATTGTCCCAAATCATATTTTTCACGGCATCATTACAGAAAAACACACAATTAACAGCAACTTAGCAGCGTTTAGGCCAAATACCTTGTCATCTCGCCAGGATGCCTTCAACTCAACCAAAAGCTTTTAATTGGACCAATCGTGCATAACATTGAGTTGTCTTGAGAGCCGCGCGGCTGTTGAGGCAGAGCCGTCACCTTCTCCCGCCCCGCTCCGTGCCGACTACCAAGCGTGGGACAGATGATGTGTTCAATCCCGGAGTGATTAGCCGTTACCTGGGGATAGGTCTCCTCGCTCTGGTAAACACTCGGGTTGGGGTTTAAATTAGCTGTGACAATAACATGCAGCAGCTGTCACAGCTCCAGCGTGCAATGGTGTTTGACAGATGAGCCGACTCGCAGGTACGGTATTGCCATGACATTTGTGGAGGAAAAAAATAACACGCAGCGATCAGGATTTGTATTTTTTTTTTCACAATTAACAAAGTCAATTGTTGGTCTTGGCGTCCCACCCTCTCTTGTCACCGGCTTAGGGTCATCGTTCAGGAAGTGTGAAACTATTTGTTTCTGAAAAATTAAACTGCCAGAGGAAAAGGCCACGGTATTCAAATCCCTAGATAATTAGGCCTCTCCTACCAGGAGGGTTTCAATGTGTGTTAAAGAAGCGAAACATTTGCATTCCCCAAAGGGGAACATGCCAACAGGATCGATAGGGCAGTCTTTAAACTCCCTCCTAAAACCCACCAACTCAGCACATTTCCCCCGCCCCTAAAATCCTCGGAAATTAACTCGCAGCAAATGTCTCCTGTAGCTGCAGCGTTTTACATCGAGCCATCATCGCAACGGCTCCATTCCCGTACAGCGCTCAGCATCACTTCAAATGCTTTGATTGCTTTGTCAAAGCTCGGTTAAACAACAATGACCACAACGCCACCGCCGCCCCCCACTTCCTATTGTTGCCTTTCCAGCTCCCAGAGAGAGTGGAAGCATGTGGGAGAAACAAACACAATGTCCGCCTCTTTGTAGGAGAGAGAGAGAGACACCGAATGTCAACTTTGAATCCAGAAGAAATTAATTTGACGGTTTTAGCGCTGACTGAGTGCAATGATGGAAGACAGGGCAAGGATTTCGCAAGCTGATGTAATCTTTTCATTGAAATTCATGATTTCATTACTGACCGCGTGTGTATGAATGTCTGAAATACACTGCTTCCTATACAGTCATTTATTGTGGCGGCCCACCACTATTCAATTTCAGCCGCCACAAATGGTTTCGGCGCGACCTGTTAGGTGGCGTATGCATTATGGCTTCAAGTAACCATTATTGTCTTAGTCTATTCATCTGAAGCTTGTTGTTTCAATTAATCAAGTAATCGGTTAGGCCCTAGACCAGTGCTTCTCAATCACCCCAATCATGACGAATCACCATCTGCAACTGTCTATTATACTGTATGCCCATTTTGACTGTATTTTATTGAGGGCTGTCAAATGTTTACAAATTTTAAATCTGATTAATCACAATTTTCAAATTAATGAATCATGATTAATAATGTACGATGTCTGAAAAATGCCCATTGTTGCTGTATTTTACTGAGGGGTTGTCAAATGATCAAACATTTTTAACCAAATTAATTACAGTTTTCAAATGAATTAATCATGATTAATCACCATTTGTAATTATGTCTGAAAAATGTAACATTTTACTCCTGTATTTTATTTCAGGCCTTCAAATTATATTTTTTTTTTATATCATTTTATATCAGTTAATTTTCCAAAAAAACTAATCATGATTACTGACCACTTGTCGTTATGTCTGAAATACGCCCGTTTTACTGTATTTTATTGACGGCTATCAAATGATTAAAAATGTTAAATCCGCTTAATCACGGTTCTCGAATGAATTAATCATGATTAATCACCATTTGTAATTATGTCTGAAAAATGTCAATTTTTATGTTTTTTATTTAGGGCTGACAAATTATTAAAATATTTATATCAGATTATCACGGTTTTCAAATCAGTTAATCATGATTAATGACCATTTGTAGTTATGCCTGAAATATGCCCATTCTTACTGTATTTTATTGAAAGTAAGATTATATATATTTGTACAGAAATAAGTTGCTTTTAAATGAACAATTATATTTGGAACAGCTACAAATCAACTGAAAACGTAAACCAGCAAAAAGATGGCACACGTCTGAAAATCTATTTACCTAACACTAGTTTCTTTAATAGTAGCAGATCACACTGAATCACACTTTAACCGTGTTGGAAATACAAAGGACTAGTAGAGACATGCTTGTGAGTTGGACATACATATTTGGTGTTGGAATTATAAAATTATAAAAGAATGTCACTCTCTGTGTGACTCTGTGGGCCGGGGACGCTAAAAAATGTACGTAATTAATAAAAATTAATTAGTTACCGCGATTATGCTAAATGCGCTATTTTTGAAAGCCCTATTTTTATGAAAAGAAAAGGTAAATGACATTATTAGATATTTTAGTCATCTTCCTCTTTGGTATATAATAATTGCAGTTATAAGTGAAATATCTGCTTTTGTGGTCATGTTCCTCATCATTTCCTTAAATAATGCTGTTTTGCAATTGAATATAACCTGTTATTAGTAAAAAAAAAATGTTTATTTAAGCAAATGTTGCATATTTGTTACAAATTAAGCATTTTCAAGCATAAAAAAGGCTAAACGAACTAAAATACAAATACAGTGTTCCCTCGCTGTATCGTGGTTCGTTGTTTCGCAGAATTTTTTTGTGCATCTTTTTTTTCCCATTTTTATGAACGCTGCTATAAGCCGAAGCTGGCCCTTTAAGAAGAATTGCATTGTGGAAAGTTGAGTGTCTCTCTTCCCTCGCTCGTCTGTCTGCACCGCCCATTGTTTTCTGTACGCTGATTGACTGCAGACCATTGTCATCAATCATCAATCTCCTTCGCGCCGCCCTGACTTGTCTCCTGTGTCATCGCTCGCTTGCTTGCTTACTGGCTTGTAAATGAATCTTAGGTTCGAAGGAGGAGCACTGCAACAATATGTTTTAACAAGGATACAAAAATGCTACAGTGAAGCGGAACGGCGCCAGGACAAAAAGGCAGGGTCACAGGAGGAAAAATATGTGTGAGTGACTTAATCATTCCTTGTGTTGTACCTGTAGATTGACCATTAAAATTAAAACAAAGGTTTGAACTTCTTTGAGAGTGTTTAAATGTGATAAAATATTAATTCCCGTCTGAGAAAAGTGTATAAAGTGTATGGCGAGCCTTAAAACATATACAAATCGTAAAAAAATTAAGTTGGCTACTTCTCGAATTTCACTTATTGCGGGCTGTTTTGGGAATCTATCCCCCGCAATAAACGAGAGAACACTTTATAATGCATTCAAAAGACGTAGTATTCTATACTGCTCACTAGGTGTCAGTAATGTTATTGTAATGTTCAAGCAAGCATCAGGCTGATCGCCAGAACAACAGGCTTTCATTGCAGGTTCGTATTACCTCACAACAGGCACAACAATCCCTGATAAAAACTCCACGCGCTACTGTTGTGGGCGTAATAATTGGCACCTAAATTATAACAGAAGCATTTCAAAACAGGTTACAGATTACAAAAGGCTCCTCTTTTTCCATGCCAACATGCAGGTTGCGCCAAATGACTTCGTCAAGCGACCTTTTTTTCCCTGTGACACACACACACACACACACACACACACACTCACAACAGTGACCTAAAGATATGCAGCTGCGACACAGACACCCCCTGGAAAAAGTGCCTCAAAGGTTGTTAGCAAATTAGCGAACAACACAGGAGGAGTGACGATGCTAATTTTAACATAATGGTGAGCAGTCTAGCAGAGCCATCAAACAACTGCCGAGCAGCTAGAAAAATGATATCTTTTATTATTCCAATCTACCAGTTCTTCAAAAAATCGATTATTTCAGTCATCTTATATTCAGGGTGTTTTGTGTCAAAGTAGTAAAACAGGGGTTCTTAAATGGTCTCATCCTAGGATGCATAATTCCATGTCTAAATGAGGAGGAAAATGATAACCGAATGTGTCAGGAAAATATCGTCTGTTATTGTGTCCATTATTCCATTTGATTTTACTAACATTCATACACATTAATGTCACACTGCCTTGCTACGATTATCTGCTCGAGGCTAGAGGCCTCCTGTCTCCCAAACAAGTCCTCCCCATGCTCATCACCTTATTCAAATCGCCTCGGGTGTTTCAGCATGTGAGTCTGCCCTTCGCCATCTCTGCCCCTGCTCATCCCTCCCCTCGCATAGGTGGTTTCCTACTGTATATTCACTAACATTGTAGCATGAAAAGAACAGTCGCCCACTCACCACATGGTGGTTTTGCAAAAATTAATTCATAAATGATCCTGTTTCGTGTTTGAACACAATCTGTTAGTTTTTTTTTTTTTAAAAGACGCATTCAAATTGTGAATGTAGCATTCTAAACCGGTCACTAGGTGTCAGTAATGTTACTGTAAGGTTCGGTGAGACAATTTATGTCTTAAATACCTTATTTTGTCTGATTATATCTACTATATTGGGTAACACAAGTGTGAAGGTGACTATAGGGGTGTTATTTAATGCCTAGAGGACTCTAATTATGTTAAAAACCGTATTTAGAATTGATGAGGTCGTTAACAGGTTTTCTATGCTCCAACTATGAAAATATTCCATTTAATAAAGAAATTCACTGATCACGGTCAGTCCAGGGTGTACCCCGCCTCTCGCCCGAAGGCAACTGGGATAGGCTCCAGCATACCCCTGTGACCCTAATGAGGATAAGCGGCATAGAAAATGGGTGGATGGATAACAATTGCACTAAATAAGACCATAAAATCTGATAGTTAACTTGATGAATGAATATATACCAAGGAGGAAGACGAAATCTGTTACATATTTTAATATCATTCTTGACTAGTTGTCTTTGACCTACCCAGAATGGATCCGCGACCCACTTTTGGGTCAGGACACACCAGCTGACAATTGCTGATTTAAAAGCAACCTGATTTATTTTCTTTTTAAATCAGAATTCTTACCAAAGCATTTTTTTTAGAATGACAGTTTCCTTTCTCATGTCATGGCCAGTAAAAATTAAGCACTCCGAAAAACAATGTTCCAGAGTCCAAAAACTCAGCCAACTTTAAAACCACATTTGCAGGCAGGTGGCGCTGTAATCCTAAAACTTTAAGGCCCTTTCACAATAAAAAATAAAATATTCAGTCAATGCACATTATCATTAAGGACTAATAAAAATATACTGAGGATTTTTTCCCAGAATGTATATAAAACTGCTCATTTTGGGCGTTTGTTTACATGCCAAGGATGTTTTGGAACCTTGAAACTCAAGTATGCGGAAGAAGAAAGAATAGAAGACAAGAATATTCTCTAATTTGTTAACACGGTCTCTACTGCATCGTTTCGCAAAGTCACAGACAAAATCTGCCCCGGCACCGCTTTACTCTATGCATAGAGTTCCATTTAGCGTCCGCCACTTGGATAGCGTGTATGCGTGTTGTGTTTTTTGTGCAACCGCCGCGCGCTGGTGTGTTGTGTTTCTGTCGCTGTCAATCAAAGGCACAGATGACAGACACCCAGCTGGGACAACTGCTGGGTGATTTCTCCCCAAAGACAATCACCAGGTGTTAGTGGGACTTTTTAGTTGTTTTGCAGGTTATATTGTGGAGGAATATGTAGCAGCATGATAAATTATTCAAAATGCTTATTAGATGGAACACTTTTTTTTCCCCCTCCGATGGGAAAATGGTAACCTGGTACATTTTACAAACAGCAAGTGAACCAACTATCAGTAACCGCAGAGTAAAGGAAAAGGGGTAGGACTAAATAAGATCTGCTTTTCGGACATGTTGAATTGTGCAAGTGGAAACGTGACGTTTGTTAGGCATATTTTAAAATAAACTAAATGAGGAAAACAGACACGAATGCACATGTCAATATATTGATCATCCACTTCATTTTCATTTATTGTGTGATAATGTATTTATTTATTATTGTCTCAAGCCTAGCGCCCACGAGACATTTTAATCTTGTCCCATTTTAATCTTGTGAGACCCCTACACAATACAATATACTGTAGTCAGGAGAAAATCTATTTTTTGCTAATAACTGCGACTAAATTCTGTCGGTAACGCATTCAAATGTTTTTTGGAGCCACCAGTTAAGAGCCAATATTGTTTCTGACAACAGATTTAGCCATTCTTTTCATGTTATTTTTGCCAACTCAGTAGTTTGTCCGGGAACCCTCCTTTCTACGATGGCACCGACTAAGATGACCCCGACAGTCGGGACAAGAACCTCTTCCTAAAGAGCTTGTCGGGGGACTACAAATTTGATTCACCGTATTGGGATGACATTTCAGATTCTGGTGAGAGATTATCCATCAAAATCTATTCATGAGGAGTATTCAATTCACAGCCCCTGAAACCAATGCACAGAGTGAACTCTCTTCCTGCCTGTTTGGAAGCCGGAGATGAGGAAAACAGACACGCATGCGCATGGCAATGTATTGATTATTTAGCTTATTTTCATTTATTGTGTGATTAATTCATTAATTTATTATCGTCCCAGGCCGAGTGCCCATGAGACCACTTTTTCTGTCACAGTTTAATCTTGTGAGATCTTGTGACACCCCTATAAATAAGGAATCCCACTTTGCGGAAATTCACTTATCACGGTGGGGTCTGGAACCGATTAACCGCCATAAAGAAGGGATTTTTGTATATTCATGTATTCCATTGTGTCCTATTTGATCCTCCACAAATTACCAGTGTATTTGTTGATTTGCTGTGTGCACCCTCGGCAGAATGTCAGCAAAAACCGAAGATCTAAGGACTCTGCAGGGTATCATTGTTTTAGTGCAATTTGTATTCTTTTACATTTTACAGCCTGAGCAAGCAGCTTGTCGTGGTGCTGAAAATGTCCACAAAAAAAAAGTTTGGTTTTGCAAATAATGAGGAGAAAACCTCTGTTAAACAATATAATTCATGCAAAGGTTACAATCAAAGTCATCCACCTCCACAGAGCACCTTGCAAAGCCGAGTCGTACACATTTTACTGATTGCGGTTAGAATTCTATAGTTCATGACGGGGGGGGGAATTAGCCTCACGGACAGCATGGCCTGCTGCTAATTGTCCTTTCTTTTTGGTGAATGTAACCCAGAAGAAAAGAAAAGCCATGAACACAAAGCAAACACATGCCCTGTTGATCCACAGCAACATAATGCAGGAAGAAGGAGCCTGAAGGTTCCATTGTTTCGCCTCTCCACAGGGCCACGCTGACTGACAGTTCAGCTGTAAGCAAAGCTGTCACAGTATCGCATCGCAGAAACATTGTTTAAGGGGGGAAGAGGATGTGGGGACTGAAGGACACAGGACATTTATTGATATGGCCAAGTCATTTGATTCTGCGGCAGTGTTTTAGAGCAGCCTCCCTTGTCCACTCCAGGGTGCATGTGTGTGTCTTTTGTGACTAGGACAGATGAAATGATTTGGAGTGAAGTGGCTGTGAGTCATTTCTAAATGATTAAAAAGCTACTGTGACCGGCAGAGTCTCTTGGCTAAAACACAAGAGTGAGCTTCAGCACGCAGATTGCCTCAGTGTTGATGCACGTTAAAGCAAATAAAAATCACTATTGATGTGCAGCGACTGAAATTAGCAGTTTTGTTTTTAATTAAACTCATCCGACGTGCCACTTTACCACAGATGGCAACCTCCCTACTTATGTCCACTGGCCATTTCGGCCATTTGTCACATTAAGTTGGAAAACAGTCCACAGCCGTGCAAGCCAATTTCATTTGATCAAATCTGGTAGCCTTTGGCACATCTCTGTATGCCTCGTTCCTTTTTATCCATTAAGCCTATGTGCTATATGGATGGGAAACGGGAAACGCTTCCAATTTGTCTGATCTACTGGACTTGTGTGCCTCCAAGCTTATGGATTCCCATTATCAGCCGTGGTGGAGATTTACTGACAGTTGTGCATTGAAAAACAGAGATGTCAAACTTTTGTATTTTTCATGTATAAAGCTGAAACAGTGTGAAAACTGGCCAAATTGCCCATACTGTCAAATGATTGATTCAACTCGGGGGACAACGGCTGAACAGAGACACAATGGGAGGACTGATGCAAAGACGGAGCATCAAAGTGGAGGCGCAAAGGCGACGCCATTTATGCAACATTTATAAATATTTCATATTTATTTACCTAAACGTTAGAAACAAATATATTCATTGATTTATTCTTTTGTTATTGTTATAAATTATGTATATCATGTTATTTACATATATAAATACATATAATAAATACATAATTAATAAATAAAATATAAAAAAATAAAATAAAAAAATAAAAAAATAATACATTATATACTGCTCAAAAAAATTAAAGGAACACTTGGAAAACATATCAGATCTAAACTGGGGGGAAAATGATCTTGAATATCCTTCCTGATAATAAGTGGCTGATGTATTAGTAACAAAATGATGCCACATAATTTGATAGAAATGAAAATGATCGCCCTACAGAGGGGGGAATCAAAGACACCCCAAAAATGAAAGTGAAAAAATGACGCAGCAGACTGGTCCATTTGGCTAAAATGTCATTGTAGCAACTCAAAATGATTCTCAATAGTTTGTGTGGCCCCCACGTGCTTGTACGCATGCCTGACAGCGTCGAGGCATGCTCCTAATGAGACTACGGATGGTGTCCTGGGGGATCTCCTCCCAGATCTGGACCAGGGCATCCATGAGCTCCTGGACAGTCTGAGGAGCAACCTGGCGGCGCCGGATGGACCTAAACATAATGTCCCGGAGGTGTTCTATTGGGTTTAGGTCAGGTGAATGTGGGGGCCAGTCAATGGTATCAATTCCTTCATCCTCCAGGAACTACCTGCATACACTAGCCACATGAGGTCGGGCATTGTCGTGGACCAGGAGGAACCCAGGTTCCACTGCACCAGCGTAGGTTCTGACAATGGGTCCAAGGATTTCATCCCCATACCTAATAGCAGTCAGGGTGCCATTATCTAACCTGTAGAGGTCCGTACGTCCTTCCAGGGATATGCCTCCCCAGACCATCACTGACCCACCACCAAACCGGTCATGCTGAATGATGTTGCAGGCAGCATAACGTTCTCCACGGCATCTCCAAACCCTTTCACGTCTGTCGCATGTGCTCAGGTTGAACTTGCTCTCATCAGTGAAGAGCACAGGGCACCAGTGGTGGCTGCCAATTCTGGTGGTCTATGGCAAATGCCAATCGAGCTCTTCGGTGCTGGGCAGTGAGCACAGGGCCCACTACAGGACGTCGGGCCCTCAGGCCACCCTCATGGAGCCTGTTTCTGATTGTTTGGTCAGAAACATTCACACCAGTGGCCTGCTGGAGGTCATTTTGGAGGGCTCTGGCAGTGCTCATCCTGTTCCTCCTTGCACAAAGGAGCCAATACCGATCCTGCTGAGGGTTGAAGGACCTTCTACAGCCCTGTCTATCTCTCCTGGAGTAACTACCTGTCTCCTGGAATCTCCTCCATGCGTCCAGGTACCGCAGTGATGCCCTGGTCCAGATCTGGAAGGAGATCCCCCAGGACACCATTCGTAGTCTCATTAGGAGCATGCCCCGACGTTGTCAGGCATGCGTACAAGCACGTGGGGGCCACACAAACTATTGAAAGATTAAAAGATATAAAACAAGTAAAAAGTAATTATATATGTATATATACTGTATACACACACACACATATATACACACACACACAATTTATATATGTATATTATACATTTTATATATTTATATATTTTACTTTTATATATTTGATGTATTATATACTAAATGTTTTCATTTAATAACAAATTATTTGAATATATAATATTTATTTTTGCAATGTATTTATGTTCATGTGGCATTTATGCGATTATGGCAACGCCACAAAATGCAAGATCATCGTTAACACTGCGCAGGAACAAGAGACTGTAGGTGCTGCTGTTTTGAAGAGCAACACAGCCAACTACGGAAATGCTGCATAGGAGACGCCTATTTTAGGAAGCACGGTATGTAGAATGGGCTTCGTATTCCAAGAGCGTTCAGCTCTAAGCAGCAAAAGTGCAATAATAAGAGATTATTTTCCGGCAGTTTCAATTCCATCACAGCCTATAAGCATGAACGTCTCAATCTACAACCATTATACTTTAAAACATCACGCACCATAACTTTATCCGCGTCTAATGCATAGTCATTCCAAAGAAATAAGCAAACATAAAATCATGTGCGCCAGTGCTCAGATTTGCTGCAAATGTTTCTCCCAATTGACCATTTAGTGGCGAGCACAGGCAGCTGCTGGAGAGACACCAGACAAAAGTGCTGAGGCCATCATTTTCGGATGAAGGCAGCTTAGCATATGTTCCTAATGCCATTTTTAACATCATGAGGCCGCAAGATGTGCGAGCCTCCATTGTACATGTTGGAGTAATTATCCGCAGCAAATGTCCTATTGGCAGCGTGTCAAAACCTCATTAATGACATCAGGGTTTTTCTTCCAACAGAGGGCGTGGCTTCGCTCCTCCGCATCGACGAGACTCAGCGAGTGCAGTAAAAACACTTTTTCAACACGTGCCAGTGAGTACTAATATGTTGTCTAAGTACAGCAGAACCTCAAAGGTTGACCGCAATCTCTTCTGGGATGCTGGTCAAACTTTTTTTTTTCCCACCATAGGAAATCAAGGAAATAGAAGTAATCTGTTTTTTAAAAACGGTCAAACAAGGGTAGGCCTGTCACGATAATCGCTAAAACGATTAATGGAACGATAGAAAAAACGAGGTCAATAATTTTGACGCCTCGATAAACTGACATGCATTGGTTGTACAGTCAAATGGAGGGAAAGAAAGAGCCTCCTGTCTGCTATTCAGCCTCTTGGTCTCAGTGCGTGGAGGCGGGGACTAGCTACGTAGTGATTGAACACACAGAGCGCTAGAGAGCAGTTAGCAAGCAAACGCTAATATGAATGAAAGCGCACAAGCGATAGTTTCTAAGCCGAATGCCACAGTTCCAGTGTGGATGTGATGTGCATCCGTCCCGGCAGTTGGCGCTTGCTGGTGCGTTTGATCGGCGAAGTGAATGTATAATTGCAGAGGGCGGGCGGTGCGAGTTGCCTGGGAGGGCGTGCATTTCGCGGGCAGTGGCTCCTGTGCTGTGTGGCAGACTGGAGGACGACGTGTGGAAGGACAATCAGCAACATTGCATGTTACACCACCACTCGGCGGTGATTCAGCTCAAATATGTAGTGTATTGTTAAAAAATATTTGGGGTCATAACTGCATGTGTGTGTGAGTAGGTTTTATTGGAGTGTTTTTTTTTCTTAACAGAGACGGTCTATCCAGTGTAGCGTCGCTGGGAGCACTTCCTGTTTCCCAGCGTGCTTTGCTGTACAGTGTTTGTTAATGTAAAAGCACATGCTTAAGCTCACACTTTTGTCGGTTCTTATTCTGCATTATACGTTGGTAGTGTCGTGTCTGTTTTCATCCACCTATTGCGTTGCTGTGTGTAGTTCTTTTGACACCATGAGTAGGCCTGGTATGTGCGGTGGTGACCTCCGGCCAATCGTGAGCGTTAAAGTAGTCAACTTCTATGACTCACACAGGTACGCTACACTTAAGTAGTGGTTCCAGTGTCACACGACACAAGGAACATTTCTTGATAACGTTATAAAATGAAAACGGTCTAAAAAAGGTTGAAATGATCAATTATTGAGAATAATTTCAAGCACAATTATCGACCACCAAAATGTGTTATTGTGCAAGGCCTGTTAGCATCATGAGTCATTTTCTAACAAATTTTCGAAGAATTAAAAAAGTCAACTGCAGTCCGCACTTTGCTGCGTGTTCACACTGGTATTATTTGTTTCAAAGTATCCGCATTCGTCTGGACTCGGCATCAGTCGGTATGAGATTCTGACAGTATGATAACCTTGGGCAATAATGTCATGGTTTTACGGTATTACGTATATTTACAGCTCTAAATTGAAAAGAAGACCAAAATAACGTTTCTGCTGAACAGTCACAGTCAATATAACAGAACATGATGGAAAAATAAATGTAAAAAATTTAAACAGAATTATTTCAAAATAAATAATAAATAAAATGCCATTCTTAATGCAGTCTACTGTGGCTGATCCTGCGACTCAGGTCACACTGGCTCAAAAAATGTCAGAAAATAAATAATAAAGTCACAATGTTATGTTATTTTTTCATAGCGTGGTGAATGTGCAGGTCATGGATTGCGTATTTGCCGAGTTTGTATTCATTTTCTTGCATCACCAAGTTTCACTTCCGTTTCCGGGTCATGTTGTCCAGTGGAGAGTAAACTGTTTATACCACTTATCCTCGACTCCTGTCTCATTCCGAATCACATCTGCACATTAGGTGACCCTCGACATGACTAATAAGACACCGATGACAACAGCGCGGCCGCAGGGGTCTGCTACCTAGCGCTACTGGGCATGCGTATGCAAAGAAACCACTTGCTCCTGGGATTCTGGCATGAGAACATGGCGGCACACTGGGGCTGCTCGAAGAATGTGTTGGACCACAGTGCCACACCGGGGCTGCTCGGAGAATGTGTTCGACCACAGTGCACCTGGCTGGGCCACGCCAGGTGGCTCCACCTGCTCTATATCCTGGTTCTACCGACCTCCGGGGTGGCACAGCGGGGCGCTCGTAGAGTGTGTCCGACCACAGTGCACCTTTCTGGGCCAGGTTTCATGTTCCATCGCAAGCTCATTCAACAAGATGTTCACTTGCAAGCGGACCAAGAACAAGCTCTCAAGCGGTGTCGGTCCACTTGTTTGACCAGACAAATTGTACTAGCTGAGAAAACACACCATAGTTTGTTTAAGAGGAACCAAACATGACAAGTGTGAATGCACCCTAATAGCCACCAATGTTAAAACATGAAAAATCCTTGTAAACCCCGGTATAAGCCCCTGCAGCCTCTCCTCTGTCATCTACCTTCGCTGCTGTAATCTTTCCAATGATGTATGCACACAAGACGCTGAGAGGACTCGAGTGCGAGACATCAGTGAAATGCAGCAAAAAGTCAGCAATGTAAATAAAGGTCCACGAGTGCTGCTACCTGCATGCAAAATGTGAAGGTATGGATTTAATTAGGCTAGCATTGAGTTACTATCAATTTTTAATGGCGCAATTGAAGTGGCTACCAAAGGAGAGCGAAGAAAAGCCCTGATTGACAGATAAAACGAAACACATACCGTTACCTCGGTGACAAGCACTTGGAATGTCTAAGAAGCGAGCGACAGTCAAAAGATAGGTAAATCGCTTCCCGTGATTTATATACATATATACATATTTAGATACACCTATAGGATAATAATGTTCCACATTTATTCTCTTTTATTTTTTTTTAAATCAGACACCCAAAAAAAAAATCTGCAATGAAAAGGAAAAACCTTGTGGCTGAACACAGTTAAACTGGATTTTTCAATCGACGACCTTTTGCTCATCTGCCAGTCAGCTCGCCTTTCTGCTGAGTGTCAGAGGTCCAGTGAGGTATGCAATATGAAATAACTGGCCTGTGTTCACAGCTTGTAAGGCTACAAGTCAATAAAAAGCGCAGGCTGAAGACATGGAGGCAGGCAACTTGGGGGCAGTTGGGGCACAGGAGGGGGTGGGGGGGCTAGGGGTGATTAAGATAGTTCAGCATTCGTCTGTTGCATCACTGCTACTGATATGGAGGATAATTGGTGCCACACATGAGTAGCACCGGCATCAATCTGGGATACACACACTTGCAGCAGCAGTGCATTTAACGCTATCCACAGTGAAGGATGACATTTTTGGATTTTAATTATATGGCTGAATAATAAATTGAAGGGGTGGCACTAATTTCAGGCTATTCCAGTTCACTCCAAGTACAATCAGTCACTTATGCCCTCACTGGATTGCGAGATGAAAGAGTGTGCGTGTTTAGCCGACTCTTGATTAAACGGCATTGTAGGCAAGCTAATGAAATGTGCATTTGGGGATAAGTTTCACACTTTGTGGCCTTTGCGCATTTTCAACACAATCTGACACTTAGCGGATGAGTGTAAAAGGTCACGTTAGTGTAGGTGCCTTTTTAGCACTTTGCCAGCCGTCTTGTTTACTTTCTTCTTTGGCTTTGTTATGTCACCACCGCAGAAGAGGTGCATCAGTTCTGGCGAGAAGGAACAGCGTGATGATGGCCATACAACTAGAAATGGAAGCTACTGCAATGTAGGGATGCACCGATCTACATTTCTTTCTAGGGATGCACCGCTCGATCGGCCACAGAACAGTATCGACCGATTTCCGTGAAAAAGCACGTGAACGTAGTAGTGTCTTGGGTAGTGTCCTCCCACTTTCCTTCACAATGCGCAGGCGTGCCAAAACAAAAACAAGCATGTCTGCCATGTGGAACTTACCTGCCAACACACGCAACGACAAATATCTGGCGGGGGTAGCACGTTAAAAAGCTTTCGCCATTGGAAGAACAAACACTTGACCGAGTATGGTGGGTTTTGGAGGCTCACGGTGTGATCATCAGTCAAACGGTAGCTGAGGAAGCCAAAACTCTGGACAGCATTCAGAAGGTTAAGCAAAAAATAACAGAATTCATTCAGATGAGCAGCCTCTCTCAGCGGTGGAAGACACCGGGTTCGCCAACTGCTCTTTCACTTGGAGCCCACCTATGTATTCCACCAATCTCACATCCAAAGTCTCCTTAAAGAAGGCGTTTCATCCTCATCCTCTGTAAGCAATTTATGTTCTCTTGAAAAAGTAAGTCAAACATGTTTTTGTCTAAATGAAGGTGATTTTATGCTCCCTTTTTTCATATCAAACAGCCAATAGTAGGGGGGCAACCAGGAATTCTGGGGCCCCATGGGAGAAAAAAAAAATTGCCTCCCCTCCCTCCCTTCTCCCCTTTATTATTTAATTAGTAATTTCATTAGTAATCACCTATTTCTTGGCAGTTAAGGGACCTTGGAATTGTCCTGACTTTTCCCCTTTATACGGTAGCCTGGCCAATAGCACTCATCATAAATAAATTGAAAAATGTGTAATTCATCCATGTGACGGGCATTGGTATTGGTCGATTTCACTTATGGATGATCGGTATCATAATGGGCAACCTATTACCCTGATCGGAGAATCCCTAATTTTTTCATTTCCGATCCGATCCCGATACCTGAGTTTAGAATCTGCCAATACTAAAATCCTCCAAAAAATATCCGAAAATGTAGCTAAAAAGAATATGTCTTCTCAGCCTGACGTGTTCACGGCTTCACAGACAGTCGGGCGACACAAAACCCTTAAAGGAAAACTGCCCATCATTCACAATCCTTATGTGAAACATGACCACACATCTCTTTCAATTTTTTGCGGGTTCAAAAGAGAGAAAAACAGCTAAGAAACAGCTTGCATGTGGGCGCTAACAATGCATGTAAATGGACACACCTATGTTGACTATAAAGCCCTCAAAAAAACTCCAACAATGTTCTATTTACATAACTGACCTGTATATAAACCAAGCTACAGCCACATTGTTATTGTAGCAGCTAACACAAAGAACTTGTTCTGGCGTAGTGTGCAGCGCCACACACCACTACAGAGCGCTGTTCAAAACAATGCGATAGGACAACAATCTGTACTGACTGGGAAACAAGAACAAGCGTATGAACTACGACTCGACAACCAAATTATCTGTAAAGTATTAGCCCACATTCCATGTTTTGTTTATACACGGCTAGATAGACTATGTTGGGTATGTGGAAAAACGTTTCTATCACTGAAGGGACAAATTTAGTGGTTTAGAAACCGTGACTTTTTCATTGTATACCTTCCCATGCCTTAGTAAGAGTTTGTCTTGTCCAACAACTTAGAAGATATCACCTTTTGTTTGAAACCACCCATTTTCATGCGAGCAACTCTATTCCTATTGTATTGCTACGCTCAGTTTCAGATTGGGTAAGATACTGTAGGTTATGCCTGTAGACCGCATTTAGAGGTGAAAACAACATGAAAACCAGAGAGCTGTATGTGCGTGAAAAAGCCAGCAATTGTGAATCTCAGAGAACATGACGTATCAATCGAAATCATTGCACAAACATTGGTAATATCTAGGGATAGGACCGATATTAACATAAAAATGTAATATCGACCATTATCTGTATCGTTTTTTCCCTATAATGAAAGCGGATATAGCCCTTTAAGCACCAACGTTGCAAACTGTCTATAAAATTGATATTATATATATATATATATATATATATATATATATATATATATATATATATATATATATATATATATATATATATATATATATATATACATATATATATATATATATATATACATATATACATACACATATATATATACATACACATATATACATACACACATATATATATATATATATATATATACATACACATATATATATATATACATACACATATACATATATATATATATATATATATATCTCAAAATAAAAATGTATTTACAAATATAACACCATGAACTATTTACAATTTTCACATTTGGAACTGAACTGTGTGTGTGCATGTGTGCGCGCATGCGTGTGTGTGTGTGTGTGTGTGTGCATGCGTTAAAATTCCCCTACAATGCATAACCTTCTACACGCTACACTCCTCCACAATGTTCCACTTCCCCCTTCCTGTCATGTTTTTTTCCAATTAAAATTCACATGCCGAGCTCTTATCAAATGTACTTCTGTCACCTTGTGGCCGTTTTCATGTCTTAAAACTGTTCTAAAAGTGACATCCATTTGTGTGCAATTGTGTCATCACCTCTTTTTCTCTCTCGCGCAAAAAAACGTAAAAGACGTATTGGGATCGGCCATTCAGGATCACAAAAACTTATAAATATGTCTTTGGTATTGAAAGAGTTCAACTGAAGGGCGTGAGTGGGATTGGCACTCGGGCCACAGCTCGTGCGGACCCCAAGGTACCACTTTTGGACAAACAGTGCTGTCAATAAAAAGGAAGAAAATATTGGAACAGCCTACCATTAAGAATAAAACTCTGTGTATGTCTCAGACATACACACTCTTCAAAACCAAGCTCAGAAGGTGGATGAAACAAAACCAGGTCTGTGACCGCTTTTAGCCTTTTAATGTTCTGCGTTTATTTTTGTTTATTGTTATTTCCCTGTTACCTGCCAAGAGACCACAGATGAAAACTAGCAGTTGTCTTATAATCTGGAATATTTACATGTGTATTGGCAGTAGATGTCCATTAACATGCACTGTCCCTAATAAATAAATATATAAAATGTTTTCACCTCTAAATGCAGTCTGCACAGGCAAAACATATCCTATCCAATCTGACACTGAGCATAGACATTCATTCAGTGCTATTTATTGATTGAATAAGCACTGTAACAGTACACACCTGGGCAACACAACACATCTGTCAGTCACATGTTCAAATTCTTTTTCCAATAATGTTACTCTCTGGTGTCGTATTCATCTTTTCATGCCAAACCCAAATGTTTTCAGTCGTCAGCAAAAATGCTAAAAAATGACCTCACTGTTCCAATACTTTCGGAGGGCACTATCACTACCCTCTTGGTTGCATTTTCCCATCCGTTTTCTAACCCAAATGTTTTTTCTTCACCTTGTCGACACATTTACTTTTCCTCATGTTACAATGGGAAATACCCCCGTGTCATCCAGCCTTTTTACGACACAAATCTTGTAGTGAGAGGACCAAACTCAAGCACAGCAGAAAGAGGGACCTGCGACAGTCACTACGTTTGCATGTATTAAAAATGTCACATTCCCAAAATAGTTCTGTCTCTCCAGTTTTCACACTTCAATGGGAAAGTCCCCGTTTACATGGAGAAGAAGAGGATGCTACATGCTAATAGCTGTCACTGGCAGAAGCAAAGTCTTGTCTAAGTGAACTTTGAAAATAATGTCGAGAACCTGTAGTATTGATTTATTAATCTGTACAAACCATTGTATGAGCTGCTGGCACCAGCATCGTTCAAGCAAGACACTAACTTCCAACCTAGAAGAAATGTAAATAAGTATAAATAGTATATACTATGGTGTCACAAGATCTCGCAAGATTAAAACTCTTGTGGGCACTAGGCCTGGGACGATAATAAAACAATTTATGTCTCACCTCTAAACAGGCACGAAGAGGGCTCACACTCTGTGCATTGGTTTCAGGATCTTGGCACATTTGTTCCATAGAACAACGGCATGAACAGAGTGAGCCCTTTTGTCAGTCATCCAGTCTCTTTGTCTCGGTGGGTGAAGGCGGGGCCGTTAGCATACACACAGACTGCAGACGAGTGTAACGTAGTAGAAATTATATTAGTAGATAGTAAGGGTGTCATGAGACACGCACTTCACGAGACGAGACTACACACAAGATTGGGTCTACGAGAACGAGGCGAGAACATTACGTTTAAGAACAGAACAATGAAAAAATGTGAAGAATATGGCAATATATTGCAATCTACTAATTCAATTTCTTCTACGTTACACTCTTCCGCAATCTGTGTGCATGCTAACAGCCCCGCCTCCACCCACCAAGACAAAGAGACAACTTACAAAAAGGCTCACTTTTGTGACACGAGACCTTGTTCGATGTTTTTCCAATTGTACTTTTCTTCAAAGTAAAGCTAAAATCCTATCTTGTCTCGTTCTTATAGACCAAATCTCGTGAATCGTCTCGTGACATCCGTGGTCATAACACATTCATTTACAGCACAGCAACGTGCAAACGAGTGTTCACTAATGAGTGTATGGATATTGTATGGATATTAGAGCAAAACAAAAAAATCCTTCACAGATGAAAGAGTTGTGAAGGAGTGCCTCTGCTGCAGAGACCTTACTGAAAGATAATACGAGGAATTGTGTGACAAAATCAAACAAATCCCAATGTCAACTACAACAATAACAAGGAAATCTGAAACTCTAAGAGGATGTACGGCTGCAGCTTATCTTTTAAAGAGACACTTATTAAATTGTTTTGGAGGTTTTATCCCACGGAGAAACTGGTGCACTTCCATTTAACTTAAACATAAGCCTCTTGCGTTCATTTCATTGTTTGTACAGTCAAACCTTTTATTATTTATGTGAAATGTGGTAACGTTTTCTTTCAAACGTAATTTAGGTGCCAAGTTCATTGTGTTTGGTGAGGCGTCACCAGACACTCAGTTCACAAGGCGAAGCGATACACGGGATTGGGTCTATGAGAACGAGACCAGACGAGATTTTAACATTACTTAACATTGGTCGCGTGACATGCTGGCCACTTGTTGCCAGGCGGAGTTTAAAGGGCTTTAACTATAAGTGCCCCAAAGGCCAAAAAAAACACAAATGCAAGTAAAAACACCCACCTGAATTTGACTGAAGCACACACAGGAAGTTACACCAAGAAAGTGGAAATCCGTGCATTAGATTTTGGAACAAAGCAACTCAAAAACGTGTTGAAAACATTTGCCGATGGCAATATAAATATTTTTTAAAGAATATTCCTCTAGCCAAACTGTGGGCCACACTTTGGATACCCATGAATGTACCTAATGAACTGTCCACTGTGTACCATGAGTCACTCCAAAAAGGGTCCCATCATAGAAGAGGAAAAGGCGCCCTCCTCTGTTTTAAGGCACATAGCGACAAGTTAAAGCAGCACATTGAAGCCTTCAATCAAACTTTAGCTGCCATAAAATTTTTAAATCAAAAAACGAGTGACGTGACGGCGTAGAGATAAGAAAGCTGTCATAAAAAGAGAGTGAGAAGACAACGTTACATTCTCAAGACTTTGGTCGTGTTGTGAGGTTAAAAAGAGGGGATTAAAGAGTGTTAAAAATGCAGATTTAATGTTAGTGTGACGTCTGTTTTTGCGCCATAGTGCAGCTGAATGATAAGGAAGACTAATAATCACCTCCAGGTTGCAAGAACCGTCGCCTTTAAACACGTTTTAAAGACGAATTGCATGTGTTTTCCCTCTTTTAAAAAAAAAAAAAAGACAACAATTGACAGACATTCGTGCTGGTCGTCGTGCACATGAGAGCTAGCTTGTGTTGCAGCAAAGTGCCGCTACTTACCAGGATGACAGTCGCTGTGTTTGTGCAAGGTTAAAAGACACATTACGGATAAAATCCACCAGCAATTCGGTTCCCGTCTCCTCTGCATGTTAGACTACTCATGGAGAGCAATAAGGAGGTGACAAAGTTTCTTGCTTATTTTTTAGTCTTTGAGCTTAAGAAGGGGGAGAAAATCCCAAGCGCGCCAGCCAAAAAAAATGGAAGTTGACGTCGCGGCAACGAAAGCCTCCAAAAATGAGGACGTCTCTTATAAAATAGTCCGCTTTAGTCCAAGCTGGAGCTCCTGATGCTTCGAGGAACAAAACGCCACGGCGGTGTGGACACACTTCCAAGCTGGACTCCACGACGGGCTTCCGCGGAGACACATTCCCGGAGAGGGGAAGGGGTCAGTCGGCGATCAATGGCTGTCTTTGACTGCACTCTCAAGAAAATCACGGAAAAGTGCTCCAATACTATTGATTTTGCAGTGGAGATCACTCGGTGCTAACACACAATGCGAAGTCAAGTCCCATTCTTCCATCCAGGAAGTCGACTAGCGGTCATGCATGCATGCATGGACATCTACCAGCCTGCTGCTGCTGCTGGTCCCATCCCGGCCGACAGGCTGCCTGTGCTGGGCGGGGGAAGGCAGCAGGAGGCGGTGCTCGGATTTGTTGGATGAAAAAAAAAGACTTGGAGCTTTGTGTCTCTGCCAGGATGTGAATTTAAAAAAGACTTCCGAATGCATCGATTGTCATATCAGATGACGGTTGTGATGTATCTTGTTAATGGTGAAGTAGAATCCCACAAAATAGTACTCCATAGAAGAGTAGAAACTACACTATTTCAAAAACTGTAGTTTAATCAACCCACAACAGCAACATTTCTGACTCATAAAACAAGCACATTTTAGTGAAGTAGAGCCCTTTTAATTCCATTTTTTATGACATATTTGCCACTTGTTGCCAGGCAGAGTTCACGGGGCTCAATCGTGACTGCCCTATAAGCCACGCCCACTTGACCTGACACTAAATGTAAAAAAATATCCATCCATCCATTTTCTGTGACGCTTATGGTAACACTACGCTGCTTCTATGCCTCATTAGGATCGCGGGGGTACGCTGGAGCCTATTCCAGCTGACTTTGGGTGAGAAGCGGGGTATACCCTGGACTGGTCGCCAGCCAATCGCAGGGCACATATAGACAAACAACCACTCACACTCACATTCATACCTATGGACAATTTAGAGTCGCCAATTAACCTAAGATGCATGTTTTTGGAATGTGGGAGGAAACCGGAGAAAACCCACACATGCACGGGGAGAACACGCATACTCCACACAGAAAAAAAATATAAACAACCAAAATATTTAGAGAACCTGTGGTATTTATGTATTTAGCTGTACAAACCACTGTATGAGTTGCTGGCACCAGCATCGCTCAAGCGTGGATAAAGACACTAACAGACCTGCCAACCTTGAAGAAATGTGTACAGTGTATACAGCAGCATGTGGTATAGAGCTCCTTGCTTCTGCACCCCCTCCCCCACACACACACACGGCCGTGTGACATACTGTGTTTGCCAATTGTTGCCAGACAGACTTCACAGGGCTCAATCATCACAGCCAACTAAAAACTGACATGCAAACTACGGCCACTTGTTTGAATCGCAAACAAGAAGTCAAAACTAGGAAGGTATGCTGAGTTCAAGGACACTGGGAAATTTGTGCATTACAAGTTTGGACACAGATACTCAAGATTTTACATTTATACAGTATATAGACATTTATATATCCACATACACTCCTGATCAAAATGTTAAGACCAGTTAAAAAATGTCAAGAATGTACACTGTTGGATCTTAAAGAGGTTCTAAGTTGAGCTTCAAAATGCAAAAAGAAGAAATGGGAGTGAGACAAAACATTTTTGAGTAAGCAATTTATTGCAAACAAGCATTAAAGTGAAATAGGATGTTCATCAACTGATCAAAAGTTAAGGCTATAGCTCAAAAAACCCTCCGAGAATAGAAATAAAATGTCTAAAAAAGGAGTGAGTAATGAGTAGCTGTGCCATTCTTGTTAATGAGGTGAAAAATGGGTTTGGACATGCTTGATGTCGGTGTTTCCAGGAGGCTAGTGGGAATGTTGCTCCAGGTGGTGAAGATGGCTTCACGGAGGGCATCCACTGTCTGGGACTGATTTTTTGTAAACTTACCTTGCCATCCATCCCCAAAATGACTGGATTTAGATGAGGACATGCAGGATGGTCCAAAAGAGTGAGCTTATTCCTCTGGAAGAGGAAGTGCAGCGTCTGGAAGTGCAGCGTTGTCCTGTTGAAAAAGCCAGTCATTACCACACAGACGAGGGCCTTCAGTCATGAGGGATGCCCCCCTGCAACATCTCCACATAGCCGGCTGCCGTTTGAGGCCCCTGCACAACCTGAAGCTCCATTGTTCCATTGAAAGATCATGATGGCGCCACCTCCACTGTGCCGTGTGGAAAACATCTCAGGTGGGATCTCCTTGTCATGCCAGTAACGTTGGACGCCATCAGGACCATCAAGGGAGGATAAAACTTTCTTCCACCTTTCAATGTCCCATGTTTGGTGCTCGCCTGCAAATTCCAAACGCCCAATTTTGTGGCGTTGAAGAAGTTTGAAGATATTTACTTTGAAGAGCGTGGCAGATGGCATCTGATGGTTATTGGACTGCACTCGGCACCAGTAACAACCTTCATTTGGGCCAAGGATGGTCCCGTGTCTTAACGAACAGCCAATGGGATCCTCCGTGCTCATTTTTTTGGGTCTACCATGAACCATGAGCCTCAGGATGTTTGAAGAAATTGAAAATGACTGTCTTACTGCGTCCAACCTCAGCAGCAATGGCGCGCTGTGAGAGGCCTCGCTTATGCAGCTCAACAATCCCACCGTGTTCAAAGAGAGAAAGCTTTTTTGCCTTTGCCTTCGAGAGATCCTGACTGTGAATACCTGACACTAAATCACATTCAATCCACATTTTTGCCAACATTTTGCCTTTTAAAGGCTGTGCTCTTAAAGTTTTGATCAGCTGATGAACAGCCTGTTTCACTTTAATGCATAAATTGCTTACTCGCTCCCTCCGATTTCTGCTTTTTGCATGTTGAATCAATACAAAATATCAATTCTTGCAATTTTCAACTGGTCTTGAAATTTTGATCAGGAGTGCATATGGAGGCTCCTAAATATCGTAAATTTAAAAATGCATATTGGCCCTATTATTAAAATGACCCCCCTGTGGTCACACACTAATTCCCCCCGTCTCCTGCTGGCAGAACTGTGAATGGAATACTTTAGCAGCAATCATCACCTCCGCTATTATCAAGTGTGAGTGTGTACTGATTGGAGAATTGTGCGAGCACCGTTGTCCGTCCCTCAGGTAAACGTGTAGTCTGCGGTGTTCTTTTGCAAAGCCATCCAGCTGGACATTTAATTTGAGGAATTTGATTAAATTTCTCATTTAATTATCCAGTTCTCCGCAGGGCTATTGAGGCTCGTCACAAGGGCCCTTTGCTTTTTAATGCAGGCCATCTGCTTCCTCTCCAGAACGGGTTACCTTTTCCAAAGTGCCCGGCGCCACCTGGGCGTCCTCTCAGGATCCTCCAGCCTCACAGTGCCACCGAGCGAGCCGCACAAAGCCGTGCTTGACAATACTCCAGACCTGTATCCGACTGATCGAGTGCAATTAACCTGAACCGCACTTTCTGAGCGCTTTTCAGTTTGGATTTCAGGGAGCCCCACGGCGTGGATGAGTGATTCCTAACTTCTAAGTGGTCCTTTGCTGCACCAGCCAAACTCTGCAACATGTTTAGTGGATGGAAGAGCTGCCCGGCACCGACCTTCACGTACAACCATTATGTTTTACACACAAAATACCACAAAACATAGGCTCCAGCAGACCCCGGCGACCCCAGTGAGGACACGCGGCATAGAAAATGGATGGATGGATATCACAAAACAATACATTTTTTGGACAGTTTTATCACATTTGTCTGAATTAGTGCCCATAATGTGGCACAGCGTAACTCAAGCAAATTGATTAGTTGATCAGCATCCTACATAAAAAGACTTAGCTGTTCATAATAATAAATCATGGGGTATGCTGTTGGTCATAAGCTGTTTCTTTCCTTCTCCATCATTTTCCCCCAAATACAAAACGACCTTGCACTCATCTGTGCAAATAATCTGATTGCAGAACAATGGAAGGACATTTTCTAGCAAAGTCTAATCTGTTTTTTCCTGAACGCTATCAGTGGTTTAGCTATTTTAACAGAAGGTTTTAGAAATGACTTGGACAAGGCTTTACAGTTCATTTTCCTCCCATTCCCCGATAAATTGGGACAAATTGATCAATTATCTTTCCATATTTATATTTTTTATTACATTGAAATGATTTAACATTAAATTATGACTTTTTAAAATTCATTTAATACATTTTGTCTGAGCAATTAATCCCCTTTGGTCGTGCATTTGAATAAATAAACTATCAGGCCACTATGAGGGAATCTGATAACATTCAAAATAGCTCAGATAATTGGTAATTTAAAAAAACAAAAAAAACGCTCCAATGTGGCGAGATTACCCGGACTGTGCAGGTGAGCAAATCAAGCACTCCTTTTTTTCTCCTGCCAGTGACGTTAACGGCCGGTCAACATCCCCTGAGCTCACTTGTAAATTAGTGATGTGCGATACCACTGATTTCGTGTACTGAGTGAAATTTGTGCTTGTATCGGCGATACCGATCCGATACCAATACTCTGTGCAAGTTCACCTACTGGGTCTGGTAAATTTTAAAAAGTAGCGTATTTCATATCATAGCATGAAGAATACCATCCATACATTTTCTATGCCACTTAATCCTCACTAGGGTCGTGGAGGTATGCCTATCCCAGCTGAATTCGGGCGAAAGGCGGGGTACGCCCTGGACCAGTCGCCAGCCAATCACAGGGCACATATAGACAAACAACCATTCACACTCACATTCATACCTATGGACAATTTAGAGTCGCCAACCGAGCATGCATGTTTTTGGAATGTACGCGGAGAAAACCCACACATGCATGCGGAGAACATGCAAACTCCACACGGATATGCCCAAGCGGAGATTCAAACCCAGGTCTTCCCAATCTCATAAAGAATACAAGACACTTCATTCATGTATTGATTAAAAAAATATTAATTTGCATAAATCATTTATTTATTTGGCCGAACGGTGGCCTAGTGGTTAGCATGTGGGCCACACAGTCAGGAGAGTGGGAAGATCTGGGTTCGAATCTCCGTTGGGCATCTCTGCATGGAGTTTGCATGTTCTCCCCGTGCGTGTGTGCGTTTTGTCCGGGTACTCCGGTTTCCTCCCGCGTTCCAAAAACATGCATGCTAGGAATGTGAGTGTGAATGGTTGTTTGTCTATATGTGCCCTGCAATCGGCTGGCGAACAGTCCAGGGTGTACCCCACCTCTTGCCCAAAGCCAACTGGGATAGGCTCCAGCATACCAGCGACCCTAGTGAGGATAAGCAGCATAGAAGATGGATGGAATTTATTTATTTACTTATTTATTTGTTTTAAACCCTGAAGTTTATTGAGGTAGCGCAGTGATTTACAATATTGCCAAGCTAATATACAACAACAGAAAAAACAGGACACAATCATATAAAGTATTGTTTTAAACAATAAATAAAGAAAATAAGTTAAAAAAAAAAACACAAAACATTAAAATAAATGATTCATTATTAAGAATGAAAAATGAAAGCTGAATTCACAATTCCCACACGGCTCCGTTTACGATCGGCCATCGTTTAAACAGACAAACATGACCTCAAATGACAGAAGTGCTAAAAGTATTGATATTTTGATATGAGAATCGACTTTAGAGCATGAACAGCTGGTATCGGAAGTAGGCCTACCGATATTTCAGTATCGATCCGCACATCACTATTGTAAACAAACATTCACTGTTTTTTGCATGCGAGTTGTACCAAATGCTTGGCGATGAGGAGGAAAAAAACCCATCGAGCACACAAAAAACCTTATCAGCCACCTGCAACATCAGCGCCGCAGCGTTTGAAAAGAGCAAAAGGTTTGCCAGACACCTCCTACTCGGACGGTGTGCCCGAATACAGCGCACCTTGCTGGGCCATGCCAGGTGGCTCCTCCTGCTCTGTATTCCGGTTCTCCTGACCTCCGTAGCGGCACACCGGCTGCTCGGAGCATGTGTCCGATCACGGTGCACTTTGCTGGGCCACAGCAGGTGGCCCCCTCCGCTCTATACTCTGGTTCTCCTGATATTTTTTCATCTCTAAAATAAACGGCACACCCCAAAGAGGTGCCCCCCCCCAGTGTTTATTGATATTTTAAAATTAAAAATAATCTTTTTTTGTATAATATTACAAAATAAATACAAATATAAAATGAATTTGTACATATAAAAGTCCCCCTCACACTTAATAGCCAGTTGTTTTTCAAATGTAGAACTAGTGGCCATAATTACAAATGATAATAATGCATGGAGTCTGCAGGAGTACACAAGAAGCATAAAGTCAGCAGGATGGGGTCAAGAAAGCACCAGTTCATGAATCATTGCGCAAAATATGCATTTTTTAAACAAAGGCTTGCAGGACCAAGAGGCCACTGGTCTGTAGTTTATATTCTCTGACTGCTGTCTGGTTCTTAGGAGCGTCAATGAGGCCATGATCATTTGTGCTGTGACATTTGACATTCTAATCTTTTTCACCCTTTGGGACTTGAAACCCTTATGGCGTCCTAACACTTTGTCTGACAGCTCAGTTGTGTTTCTCATTTAAAAAAAGAAGTAAGAAAAAAAAAGCCGATGATGCATATATGATTCATGCGAGTCCAGTCATGACACCGACATTGTCCCATAGGCATCTCCTTCCTCTGTGCCCGTAAGTGGTTGGAGAATCACACTTGTATTATTTTTTCAAACACATTTCACATGTTGACAGTCGGTGCATAATGTATGACCGCATGCATCAATTATGTAATGCAATTCAGGCTATGAATATATATAATTTATTTGATTCTCAATCTCCTACATTATTGAATCCAAAGCTATTTTTACCATTATTACTCTTCCCAAATAGTTTTATCTTTTGTTGCCTTGTCCTCTACTGCTCCTCCTCATTATTGGGAGATGATGCTCCTGCAGTGTGCTTTACAGCTTCTGGCTGCTCGTGTATGCGTAATATACACTTAGGTCCACAAGTATTTGGACAGAGAGTTTTTAGGATTTTGCCTTTATGAACCACCAGATGTGACTGAAGTATCTAACTACCAAAAGTAGCTCTCACATTTCAGCACACATGCTACAGTACAGTGTATCTTCTCAAGGAGAAGAAGTTGCGTAGCAGGATAGATTTCCTATCAGTGAAAATGATTATTATTCTTGTCTAAACAGATGGTAACACAAGTGAGTAGCAGGGGTAATTGTCAAGCGTGGTGGTGGTAGTGTCATGTTCCGGGGCTGCACGAGTGCTGGTGAGTTGCGGTTCATTGCAGGAACCATGAATTCCGCAACGTACTGTGACATTGTGAAGCGGAAACTGCACCACATTGCAGTTTTCCGGCATGATAAGGGGCCCAAACACACCTCCAAGATGACAAGTACGTCTCCTCCACACCTGAACCCACTTGAGCACCGATGGGAGAGAGGAAGGACGGCGGAGGAGCGCAATGTGTCCAACATCCACCATCTCCACCAGTGATGTCATCATGGAGGATTGGAGGAAGATGTCTGGACAATATTATGCCTGAGAGGATTAAGGCAGTGTTAGATAACAATGCTGCTCACACTAAATATACTCCTGGTGAGTGGGGTGAGTGGGGGTTGAACAGTTCTTCTTTCTTTCTTTTGAAGGCATTTTTTGCTCTTAAAAGCCTTCTTTGGCAGATGGTTTCCGATGGTTATTGAACGGCACTCAGCACCAGTATCAACCATCATTTGGGTCGAGGATGGTCCCAGCCAATGGGATCCTCTGGCTCATTTTTTGGGATTTACCGCTTTACTTTTTGGTTCCATGACCTTTAGGATGTTTCAGATGACTGGGTACGAATCTCCGTTGGGCATCTCTGTGTGGAGTTTGCATGTTCTCCCCGTGCATGCGTGGGTTTTCTCCGGGTACTCCGGTTTCCTCCCACATTCCAAAAACATGCATGTTAGGTTCAAGCATTTTTGGCATGCTCTGCTTCAGAATGTCATGTAAGGATTCATGCATGCCTCAGTGAACCACAGCTCCCCGGTGCTAGCAGCACTCATGCCGCCCCACGCTGCTTGACTGGAAGCGAGACACAGTTATCTTGCCAGTTATTGAGGCAACAATGGCTCCCCACATTTTCAGTGGATATTAAATCTATACCGCTATTCAAGCTGTGCACTGACTACTCTAAAGCATATCCAAGTAGACTTTCTATCGTATTGTCCCTTGAGAAGGTAATAAAAGAAAATGCTTGGTGAAATGTGAGGAATTAGACATAGCTATAACTGCAAACCAGCTGTAATGTGTCACCACCCTGGTTTCATTTAATTTAATTTCTGTGTGAAATGATGCGCAACTCTATTACGGAGAGTGTCTTGATGTTGTGTACAAAAGCACAACAAATCTATGTGTGTGTGTGTGTGTGTGTGTGTGTGTGTGTGATACAGTCACATGCGATCCGCACGTGCATAAATAATGCAGAAAGAAAAAGCATGAAATGGTCAATAAGCCGATGGGCAGAGGTTGCAAGGAAGAACTGTGTTGTCAGGCTACGAGCACTCGAGTAGTGAATATTCTTATCATTTCTCTGATGGATGTCGGCCCGTGCACATTTCTCATTTTGTTTCCTACAAAGTTTGCAGCTATACTAACATTCACCTAAGAGCAGCAGACAGAAAGCAGTCTTGCAAATCATCACAAACAAGTGAAAGCAATAGTATTTGGAGAGGAGAAGCTATAACTCCTCTCTTTTATTGCGTTTCTTTTGTCTCATCTGCATCCCTCACTGTGAACCAGTGTGTTCTTTACAGTTTGGTGGTACTGTTGTGCAAATGATGTCGTTCATCAAAGTAATGACGTGCTCTCGCATTGCGCCGTGGCGTGTTGTCGCACGCAGCTGCGCTAATGTGTAATGGCGGGAGATAATGTTGTGCGATGCGAGCATCATGAGAGAAACATGGTAAGTTTACACGCGGGCGGCCGCTAATCGATAAAAGGAATGTGAGAAACGATAAAAAGAGAGAGTTATGAGTGAACTGCTGACATTGTGGTATGGTGGCCTCTGCGAGCCTGTTGAGAATGTCCGCGGAATTCATGTTGTCGTAAATCTCTTTAGAGCATCGGTGAAAGTCAAAGATACATTTATCACAGAGCAAACAGCGTTCATCGATCCTACTTTTCCAAAGCCCAGAAATCAAAGGTGTCAATAATTCCTTTGATGCCGCGAAGCTCGCACCGTTGCTCCATCATCGTAACCACACAGCACATTTGCAGTAGAGTGCAGAAAGATGGCCGTCTGCACATCAACACAAAGAATCCCTGCCAAAACACACCTTGCCAAACGACTGCTTTGCATTTGTTTGTGGATGATTTCAAGTCATTCATTTCATTTCTGCTGTGCAAAGTGGCTGTTAGGACGACTTCGCTGATTGTACAACACGTCCAGCCTCGGCGCCCCTCAATGCAAAAGCACACCGCAGGCTTTGACTTTGTGGATTACTTTAGCTCTTTCACTATAATCCTATTGTGTAATGTGGTAGTCTTCATTCATAATTGCTGTACTGTAGCTGAAGGATAGCATGAATTATATCACAAATCCACATTGCATGCCTGTGCACCTTCTCATGCATTAGCTTTGACTCGGTGGATTATTTCATGTCATTCTTTAGATTTCTATTTCTATCCGACTGTAAGAATGATTGCATGAACTACACAACACATCTTTGTTTCCTGTTTGTGCATTCCTGCATGAGAAATCACACGGAGAAAGCCCTGGTCTTTGCCTTTGTGGATTATTTCAAGTAATTCTGGTTATTTGTTAGGCAAGGTGGCTATTTCATTAATAACTTGCTAATTATAGGACACGTCTATGTTGCACGCCTGTGTGTGTGCTCATGGCTGTGACTTGGTGGACTACTTCAAGGCCTTCTCTCGTTGTCTATTGTGCAAGGCGGCAGTTTTTATGAACAACTGGTGGGAGGAGAGATCAAGGTGATTATACAACACATATGACTTGGTCGCTCATGTGGATGATTGTGTATTAGCAAGCACAAAATGGGCTTTGACTTTGTGGATTATTTCAAGTCGTTCTGGTGATTTCTATTGAGCAAGTTGGCGGTTTTCATTCATAACTGGCTGGAGGAAGGATCACATTATTTATATGAGGCATCTGTGTTGCACGCCTACCACGTCCTGGTCTCTGCCTTTGTGGATTATTTCAAGTCATTCTGGTTACTTCTGTTAAGCGAGGTGGCTTTATTCATTAATAACTGGCGGGAGGAAGGATTGCATTAATTATGTGTCTATGTTGCGTGCCTGTGTGCGTGTTCATGCATGAGCAAGCTCAATGTAGGCTTTGACTTTGTGGATTATTTTAAGTCGTTTTGGTGATTTCTACTGAGCGAGGTGGCTTTTTATCATTAATGATTGGCGGGAGGAAGGATTGCATTAATAATAGGACATGTCTGTGTTGCACGCCTGTGTGTGTGCTCATGCCTGAGCAAGCGCAATGTAAGCTTTGACTTGGTGGATTATTTCAAGGCATTCTCCTGTTTTCTATTACGCAAGGCGGTTATTAAT
This sequence comes from Dunckerocampus dactyliophorus, assembly GCF_027744805.1. Classification (NCBI taxonomy): domain Eukaryota; kingdom Metazoa; phylum Chordata; class Actinopteri; order Syngnathiformes; family Syngnathidae; genus Dunckerocampus; species Dunckerocampus dactyliophorus. The sequence goes on from NC_072826.1 coordinate 3,702,374, forward strand.
AATAACTAGCAAAAGGAACAATACTATTGATTACACATGTCCAGTTGGTCTCCTGCGTGTGACCCGGCAGGACTGCACCAACTCCATATAGTGACATTGTAAAAAAACCAAACCAAAAAAAAAAAAAAAGTCAGGTGTCATCACTTTTATACGCGACTTTATAAACCACATAAAACCAGAGTGACTGTGGGAAACGTAAGAGCAGTTGGAACTTTCAGTGACATTTAAGTCGTTGCTTTCACGTTGAAGACATGCAGCTGCAATAAAAAAAGCTGGGAAGTGAATATGATTTATAACATGAATATAGGTTCTGGAAGATGAAATAAAGTTGAAAGAGAAGTGTGTCTAAATAGCGTCATGAGTGGATTATCTGCAGCTGAAAGGCGGCGCGGGTGGGGGGTTCCTTTCTGCTGGGAATGTTTAATTTATTCCTTTCCTGAGAGGTGGTCTGACGACTCCTCGGGTAGGTTCTTTTGACAGTCGCCCCCAAAACGTCTGCTCAGAGACGTCTTCATTTTCCACATCTGTGCTCACAAGGAGCCAGTCAAGGGTCAGAACAGGTGGCGTCTGATAAAAGACGGGCACGCCGAGCCAAGATAGGGCGCCGATGCCAGCGTCGCTTTACAGCCAGGTGGCTGCTTTCTACGCCGCTTGGGGGAGTGATGTAACTCACCATCAAACAAACTCACAATGACAGCATCTGGGACAAAAATATCGGGACGCCTGGCTTTTGCGTCCAGAGAAGCTTCCGCTCTTATTGTCCGTTTGTGAAGTAAGAGGTCACTGATGTTGGATCTAAAAAAATTCCCCAGGTCTGTAATTCAGGATTCTTTGCACCTCCACCCCAGCTGCGTCAGGAACCGCAAGAGGCCCTCAGATCTCTTTCTCGGCACTACACTCGCAACATCTTTTACACTTGACTTCCCTTTCCCAGATGCTGTCAAAATTGCAGCGAGCTCAGAGGGTTGAAATTGAATTTGACCCGATGATGCAGAAATGACTCTCCCATGTCATGGATGCGTATCCTCCTTAAAAAGGTAGCACCGCAGTCAGCCTCGTGGAGGACTGAGCTCGGCTCCTCGCCACAAAAGCGCCTGAAGCCATAAAACGCAGGAGTCAGAGTTGAGGCTTCTAGGATGCCTTGAATGTTTCTCACAGAATAGAATAACATTTCCCAGAAGATCCAGAGGAACACGCACACGCCTCAATGTTATTTGATGTTCTTATTCCTTATTATTTGATTTTCCATTTATGATTTACTTTGTCAGTTTTATTTGTATGTTTTCATCTTTGATTTGATTTCTTTTTCTAATACAGACTCAAGAAAAATCTGCATGCAACGTTCTTTTATTTTGCTCCCATCTTTCATGGGCTGGAATCAAACTTTTTCGGTGTACAGTCGTCCCTCGTTTATAGCGGTTAATTGGTTCCAGACCCGACCGTTTATAACTTTGTAAATACGGTTTACAAGATTATTAGAGCCCTGTAGACATGAAATAACACCCCTATAGCCACCATTACACTGCTATTATTCATTGTTTACATTGTTTATGGCGCCTGGCACTTGGGAGATGTTCTCTTCCCAGATGAATCCAGGTTTTCAGAGTACAAGGCAGATGGTGAACAGCGTGTACAGTATGGAGTCGTGCGGGTGAGCGGTTTGCTGATGTCAGCGTTGTGGATCAAGTGTCCCGCGGTGGCGGTGGGGTTCCGGTTTGGGCAGGCGTATATTATGGACAACAAACACAAAATGCACCGTGATGACACCGTGATGAGATCCTGAGGTTCATTGTCGCCCACGACCATCACCTCATGTCGCAGCATGATAATGCACGGCCCCATGTTGCAAGGCCAGCATACTCGAACATGTCGCCCACTGAGCATGGGATGCTTCCTGCCAATATCCAGCAACTTCACCCAGCCATCCAAGGTGAGTGGACTAACATTCCACAATACCTTGATCAACTCTGGAAAATGGTGGTCACACCAGATACCGAACCCCCCCGGCCCTCAATACAACAAAACTGCACATTTTGGAGTGGCCTTTTATTGTGGCCAGCCTCAGGCACACATGTGTAATAACCATGCTGTCTAAATGATGAATTATGACTGCTCACTAACACAGATTTACACAGACTTGTCAACAACATTTTAGAGAGAGAGAGAGGCTTTGGTGTACAAGGTTTGGGTTTTTGATCTTTGAGTTCAACAAAACATTGCCAGTTTTCCTCCTTTTCTTCCCTTCATGACTCATCAGCTTTCTATCCATTTACTACACAATCTCTATTCTTTCCTTTTCTATTAAAACACTTAAACACGGGAAGTGAACACACTTTTTAACGACAAAACGTATGTAAACACAGGAATTATCGTGAGTATGAGTAGCAGCTGTGGTGACTCTCATACAGTAAATGTGTATTTGTTGATGTTATTGCAATCCATGGTCTATTTTTCTTTTCAACTTTGGGTTCCGGGTAAGAGCAAAAGTTAAAATGTTGGTCTTGAGCTGAAAAAGTTTCGGAAGCACTAGTTTACAGTGCGTGCTTGCTGGAGCTGCAATGCAGGAGACCACTGTGAACTCATCGTGAACCCTGGCAAGGTTATATTTGATTGATCGGCCACGTTGCTCTTTGTCTGCATGCAGCTTCCAGTCTATCATTTTTATAAAGCTGTTTGTATTTATGATGGCTAGGTCTAATTCCAAGGATGTTCCCATTGCATTGTAGTCAACATCAAATGTAAACACTTCACTTTTAGCATTTACATTTCACGATTTCTCTCCAGTATAGGCCACACAGTATATATACATTATATGCATACTATTATTAAATGTTAATTTCAACATTCCCTCATGGTAAAAATCAACAATCAACAAAAAATACTAATAAATAATATTAGTATTTTTTACACACACACATATATATATATATATATATATATATATGTATATGTATATGTATATGTGTTTGTATATGTGTTTGTATATGTATATTATGCCCGCTTGTTATGTTGAAGGCTTTTGCTGGAAACTCGAAGAGACGGAGTAAGCTTGTTCACGTCATCACATGTTCAAACTTATTGGGACAAATGTCCCCCGCAGATGGAAATAAAAAGTCGAGAACCCACAAGACGCTGGGCCGTGGAAAAGCGTGCCAAGGTGGCTGTAAGTCATTTCACATTTCTCCTGCTAATATGCTCCATCGTAGCCTGCCTTGCGCTCATGGCGGCTAATGCAGTGCTGATTCCTAACTGACATGCTAGCTAGGCGGCTAATGTGGTATCTGTGGTGGCTATCACTGCCAGTAAAACACTATATTACATTATATTAGTCAGTGTTATTATTGTTTTAAGTATGTCACTTTCTTTGCGTGGTTGTGTTTGCACCTGGTTGCCGGTGTCACCCGCATGTATTCTCAACGTTAATTGCTAGCAAAACATGGATTGTTGTCACTCGTCTTTCTAGCCTATCTTGCAGTCGATCTGTCAGTTTCAGTAAGAAAATCCATATTTTTTGCCTACATCTATTCTAGGAATCTTCGATTAATAGTGCGGAGTTTCATTCCAGGGCTAAATAAGCAATGATCGCTGCTCACCACTTCATTTCACTCCTGTTTTGTAGTTGTTTATTTATCTATGATCGCAGTATCACAAAAATGTTTCATAAAGTGAGTACTTTCATTTTGTTATTGTTTTTTTCAAACTTCTTTTTGGTGTCATGCACTTTAATTTGACAGTTTTGTTTTTTTGGACATAAATAGGCAAACTCCACATGTAAAATTGTAGAACTGACGAAGCCCTTTGGACGTCTTCAACAACAAACAAGAAGAGTCCAGTTGCCTTGAGTCAGCCTTATTGTGCTTGTAAGATTTATTACACTTCGTTTCCTCGTATCTGGAAGAAATTCCAGATGAGGATAAAAAAAAAAAAGCAGAGAGTGTAGCCGCACTTGCAGTTGACAAATGTTAAGCGGTGGCAAAGGTCTGCGTTCTCTGAGCATCGCACGTACGGTACATTTGTAAAAACGTGACAGTGCTTCGTCGTCCAGCCCGCAAAGCAGAACGTGCACCAAGCTGCGGTGTGCAGCCCCATTTGGAAGCGCCAGGAAAAGGGCTGACTACTTCAGTTGGAGTTGAAAGGCGAAGCTCTCACTTTCCCAACTGACTGACTTTTCCTCCCCTCATTTGTCTCAAAGTAAGAAGGCGCTAACGCAGCTCCAAACAGCACAAAATGAGTTTTCTCTGTAGCGTGACGGCACTGAGGCGCTCCTGCTCTTCCCTCCTGTGTTGCGGCGAAGGAGAGGAGATGCAAGGACATGTTTGGCTCTGTCGTGCTACACTGACTCACGGCTGTCTCCTGAGGTCCACTGTGGGATATCACCAGACGCGACCGGAGCCGGCTTGTTTGGATTCTGACAAATTTGTGCCTATAAATAAGATGATGCATTTCTTACTCCCACCAAAACCCCCGACAATCCTCACACAATCCCTCCTTTTTGTTCTGGAGTCATTAAAACCAAGCCAGGCTGACTTTTGTCAATAATTCAGATGTTGCTGTATTTGTCCCTCCTGCTACTTGCTGGTGTCTTTTCAGGCTAAGAATGACTTACAGCCAGAGGCGTCACTGGGTTTTAAGGACAGGGGAGGCTTTGGAGAAGAATGTGAGCGAATGTAGCGCGCAGCTAACAAAGACTGAGAAATTATTTCTTGTTATTATTTTGGTGTGTTTTTTTTTAATGCAGTACAAACACACATTTGTAACAGGATGTTTGCAGCATTAACAACAAAACTGTTTCTAAAAACTCCACATATTGTTAGTTTAAGTTGAATGATTAAATTATTATTTACTTTATACAATTTTAAAATTATTTTGATTAAATTTATTTTAAAAATGTATTAAATGTTTACATGCCGTTTGATTTAGATTTTTAAATCACTACTAGTTTTAAACTAACTAATAATTACTGAGTGATTCTTACTCATAAAGAGCCCACATGAATTGTATGTGCAGTAACAGCATGTTTACAGCATGAACGACTTTTCACTTTCTTCTCGTAGATTGTTTTATGGTAATATTAGGACTTTATTCCCATAATATTTGGACCTTTTTCCTTTTTTATATATATATTTAATATTACAACCTAAAAAAAATAGTGTTTTTTTCACATTTAAACTTAGCTTTATGCCACCAAAATGATGTTATTCTCGTTTTTCTCATAATTTTTTGACTTTATTCTTCTCAAAATTACTGTTGTTTTTCCATTTTGGCTTCTGTTTTTGTTTTTTTTGTTTTGTTGTTAAATTATATTTTTAGATTGTGCCGTGGGACAATAAAAATAGCCGAGGGCCACAAATGACCCCTGGGCTGCACTTTGAACCCACCTGTCCTAAGCAAACGTCTTAGGGCACCACCGGTTTAGTCAGTAGTAGTAGTAGCCAATCACAAGTAGCAGGGTTACACTAAAAAGACAAAACCAAGCCATAAAATGTTGGTGAGGATCTGGATAAAGGAACGGTCCGCTGGCACGTTGTAGCTCTGTGCTTGTTAAAGTACTGCAAAACCCACATGCTGAATCTAACGGTGGCTTTTGCACAGTACTGTACTGTACTGGAAGTCTCTCACTCATACTTGAGTTGAGTGAAGCCGTAATGTGCAGAGTCAAATACAGTGACCTGGTCAAATGCGCATAGAGGTGGTGTGGGGGGGGGCAGTTGAAGGTTACACCTGTCACCTGGGGCTTTCAGCAGCAAGAAGTGGAAAGCAGGAAGGAACGTGTCAAGAGTGAAGATTGTTGCAGTGAATTCAACAGAAATGTTCTGAAAGTACGTGGTGGACCCTCCAGTGTTCCAGGGGGCTTCCACGCTCTCCATTTGTTCGGACTTCACGTTCCTTTGACCCTTGAGAATACTGGAATTGCAGGCTTTCACGTGATGTCAAAGAGATGGGGGGCAAACAAGCGTATTCGTAACTAGAAGTCACGTCAAATCCGAGCAAACGGTGCAGCGAAACGATGAAGGACATATACGAGTCGTAACTTAAAGGATCAGGCGCCTTCTTTCAGGAGATGATGGATGCCAGATCGGTGCGATTGCGCTCCAGCAGGGCCCCCATGCAGTCCGATGAATCCAGTCACTCGACTGTGGCCTGCTGCCGCTGGGCGACGCATTCACAGCAGCCGCTCATCGGCTCCCGTGTGTGTGGTTTGCTGCGCGTTCACATCGTGAGCCTCGAGTGCCCCTCCCCCAAATGCCACGCAGCGCGCCACCTCGACGAGGTGTTTTCCGTGGCATGTTTTGCAGGGTGCAAAACTTCTATCACTCTCACAACAGGTAAGTCCCACACGGCAGCCATGCTTGTTTTGGCTTCGTGAAGGGAAAGTGGGGGGAGACGGTCGCTATAGGCTGGATGCTGCAATGGGGACCGAGCTGATCGGCGGATGTGATCGGCATTATAAAGCACGTATCGGCATATGTCGACACCGTGCTTTTTCATGGAAATCGTCCGATACTGATCGGAGGCTGATGGATGGGAGCACCCCTAGTCTTCATGCATCACACCGTGTACACTCACACAATCAGAGCACATCATTTGTACGACACGCACCGTTATTCGCTTTCATCTCCAAAATATTGTGTATGTGTGAGTGTGTATGTGGGCGGAGTTTATGCTCGCCCCCCGTCTGCTCACCGGAACTGCCTCTAGGTCACATGGTTGAAACCCAGCAACGCCTGAGGACTCGATTCTTGTTCGATTTTTAGGCTGCGTTCACACTTGGGTTCGGATAAAAAGGACTTTGGTGCGTTTGTTCTGCTCGTTGAACGCCATCATCAGAACCCTGCTGTGCACCAAACGAGCGGATCGAGACCACCTGAAAGACAGGTCCCAAGTGAAGTGTGGTGCCGTTTGGTTGGCTTGAGCTCCACAAACCAAAAGACACGGAGCAGTGTTAAAATGGCTATGCTGCCTCCCTTGTGTGTGTGGCAACTCTTTAAAAGTATGTTTTAGAAGCTTTTTGTGAAATCTAAGATGGTAATTATAGCACAATATAACTAGAAAAGCACTTGGAGAGCGCCATAGTCCCCCCCCATATTGTGACTCCCAACAAAATAATAATCCTACATTTTTTAGACAGGCTTTGATATTTTCTAGAACCTGTTGGAAACTTGTCCTGTATTTTTTTTTCCAAGTACTCTGACCATTTTCTGTGGTGTTCTATGCACAAATGCCAAAAATTGTCCTTTCTCGCAATGTTGAAGAATCCTTAAAAAAATTCCTAGATCCAGACGGTGATCCGGATCACCCCAAAAATGGAATCCGTTCTTCCATATCACATTTCCCACAATTCCGGGAAATTTCATCCAAATCCATTCGGAGCTTTTGAAGTTATTTTGAACACAAACAGACAAACAAACAAATGCAAAAATAAGCTACGTATTCAAGCCAGCAGAGAGAGTTTTCGGCTGGAATATTAGAGCCTATTTCACTTTCATGCTTGTTTGCAATAAATAAGCCCATTCCATTTTTTGGTCTCACTCCCAATTCTTCTCTTTGCATTGCAAAGCTCTACTTCCTTCGGATACAACCGTGCAAAATGTACATTCTTGCAATTTGTCAACTGGTCTTTTTGATCAGGAGTGCAAGTGCTTCATGCTGGAAATGTCGACGTCACCGCTTCCTGTTTGGCTCTTCACCAGTAGTTTCCCAGCAACTCCACTGCCACAAGCACATCCACATGCTGTATCACTAACGACACCCCTGCACCACTGCATGCAATTAATGAGATGTTTTTTAATGCAAAGCCTGTGAATATTGATCTTCCTGCTTGCTCAATGTCGCTATTGTGAATGTGAAAAATAGCCAGCGTATGAATGCAGCAGAATGCTGGAGAGAGCACAAAGCGGTAGCAGCCAGGCAGGTCCATCCATTTATTATAAAAATTGAAATATGCAGATGGAGAGAGAGGAAAGATTGCTAACAGGAAAGGAGTCCCTATCCTGGCATGCGCTGTTATAAAGTAATAGAATGTATTATGTTAAGAGGAATACATTGGTAGCTCAGGTTTAGAGGCTTTCACGTGCACGATATCTAAGATCTCTGTGATAGGCGTCCTCTGGAGAATACAAGGGGGAATTCTGCTACAGTAAAAACTTTTAATTCACTTTACTTTCCGCGAACATGTATAACCTCCCACAGCAAACATTCCACAAACACGGCTGCACCGAAAACAACTTTCAATCTGGGACACCTCCAGTTTGCTCTCATTTTGATGTTTTTTTTGAACCGATAGGAAATGACATAAACAGATAAACGAGGGATTGCTGTGGTGAAGTGAACTTTGTTTTTCAAGTAACGTCGACAGTTTTTCTACTAATTGCACTGCATGACGTTTCCAAGTGAATTTCCATGAGAATAGACCCCCCCCCGTGTGAGTCCAGCCAGTGTTTAACGGCGCTTGACAGTATTTCAATAGAAGGAAGATGTCAAGAGGCTTGGAGGACTGAAAAGGCACCACGAGGTTTCTTCACAGAACTTTCACAAGTCTGGATACTAACTTGTTCACACCTACGTAATCCTTTTCATTTAATCCAGTGTGTGCATTGCTAGCACACTCAAGTTTTGAGCAGGTGTACTGTGAGGCGATGCTGAGCTAACAACTGTGCCTTTGTTTTGTGTGTACCTGACATGGATGTATATTTTTCCCCCACGCCTCCTCTTGCTCCGCCCATCACAAATCCATTAAAAACCCCCGATGTTGTCATTTTAAGACATGATTTGTGTGAATTTGTGCACAGGCCAGCGCTGCAAGCATGGAGTTAAAATGTGAGACTGCTGCATAATGTGATTTTTCTGGATATGGGAGACAAAAATCAATTTGACATCAGCATATAAATGGCTTCTCTGTGCTCCCCAGTAATGTACAGTAAGATGGGAATAAGCTCTGAAGACAGCATCATACAGTCCTCTACTACACAGTGTTCCACGATACACAGTACATCACTCACATTTCATCTTTCATCATCAGGGGACCATACTTTAGAAATAAAACTTAGGTGTACTTCAGCTGGCGTGCGCCGATCAATAGGCCACCAATCAGTATCGGCCGATTTCTGTAAAAAAGACGTGATCGTCATATGACGATAAATGCCTTTCAAAGTCGATCGTTTGGATTGCCGCGCATGCGCCGCAGCTCACCATGACTGAAGACGAGAATGGGTGTAAATAGCATTAGCAGCGCGCTAGCTGTTCACCAGGTAAGATATTCAACACATCAGCCTAACATACGTACATAATAGCGATCTAACTGATCTTATTTATTATGTATTGTGTGAAAGTAAGACAGGAACCGCATCAAATTAAAAGCACTAAATGAATACAGAGCCACCATCCACCAGTACCAGCCTGGACTTTGTTTCTCAGAGAGGTTGTGCACTGAACAAATATGCACATTAGCACTTAATAAGGTCATCAACTCTTACCTTTATGCATTCCCACATAGTATCAGCATTTGGGAGCAAATATGAGGTGAAAGAAAAAGGGTAAAAATACAGTATAGTAGTCTATCTATCTGTGGAGTGTGGGAGAAGGTTAGTTAGATGGTGCGTTCAAGGGCTGTCAAACAAAGTGGGACAAGTCGTCACTCGCAACAAACGACTTAAACATGCAAAAACTGGGGGATTTCTAACTGCAAATTATTTTTGAAATACAATAATGGCCCATATTACCAAAACTGATATCCCTTTACATCAAATTTGATGTCCTACGGCCGGTGGTGCTTACAGCATGCTTGGGGATATGATGTGCTCTTTCACATATTTGAAAATAGTGTAAAAATGCCACGTTTATAAAATTGGCTTCTTTGGTTTATAATGTTAGATGAACAGGGGTGTCACAAGATCTCGCGCCACAAGATCTCACGAGATTAAAACGTGACAAGATTTCTTGTTCAGAAAAAACAAGGGCACTAGGCCTGGGACGATAATAAATTAATTCATTCAATTAGTAGAAATGAATTAGTAGACTACAAGTAACTTTTCTGAAAAGTCTCATTCCCGCGGGCCCAGTCTCGTGTATCGTCTCATGAGCCGAGTGTCTCGTGACACCCCTAAAGATTAAAGTATACATCAACAAATATAACCATCGAATCGAATCGAATCGTCTCTTTTGTACACTGTATTGAATCTTTTTCTTTTTAAACTATATCATTTTTGAATCGTGTCATAAGCCGTGTATCTAGATGTGTACGGCAGTGTGCTGCTATAGTGCTGTACAAGCTATACAAGCTGTACACAGACTACTCTAAAGTACATCCACATTTCATTTCTATAGTATTGTCCCTTGAGAAGATATACTGGAATAAAAATGGCGGCTGAAATGTGATAAATATGTATACTCACTTCAGTGAGACAATTAACTTTGAGGAAGAATGATGTCCTCACGCAGGCCGTAATATTTGCATCAGCCCCGCCAGGTATAAACAGGTAAATCTTATTTCGCGATTGCTATTTGGAACGCAGCTTAGCAGACACTTTGATTTGTTGTCGAGCTGCGTTCTCCCTCCCTCAACCTGAATCGTTACTGCATTGATGCTTAGGAAGATCATTTTGTGTGCTACTCATCTGCGTGGTGGACGGCGTCCAACTCTCTGCTTTGTTTTCGGTCCAGGAGGGAAAAAAAAAGATGGAAGCACATCAAAAGTAGACAGAAGCGCTTCCTTACCTACATGCCAGGATCCTGTCTTGAATCACGCTCAACAACAATTTTTGCCTATGCTTAAGTCGAGTGAAAATAACCCAATTTATGTTGTTTGGAGGAGGTGGACATATTTCATGGCAGGGAAACTCAAAACAAGAACAAGTGCTTCGAAAAATGACAGTACTTGAGAGTATGTTTTTTTCTTATCAGTAAATGAAACAGTGACAAATCTGTCTGTGCCGTGCAGCGACAGAATGATATGAAAGGCCTTTAACACGACAACAATGCCAAAACAACACATGCATGGTAATCTTCACAGGCCCATTGAAACCTGCCCACTGCATCAAACAAGAACTATTTGTTTCCTTTTAGGGATGCAGAACAAGACAGCATGTACACTGCAGAAAGCTAGCGCTTACAAACAAAATCATTTTACCTGAAATATAGAAATATACAGTGCTCCCTCGTTCATCGCGGGGGTTAGGTTCACAAAATAGCCCGCAGTAAGTGAAATCCGCCAAGTAGCCAACTTCATGATATATGCTTTCAGGCTGTAAAACCCCTCACCATTCACTTTACACACTTTTCTCAGACAGAAATAACATTTGATGACATTTATCTCCTTTAAACACTCAAACCTTCATTTGAATTTTAATGCTGAACCTACGACGTTGCACACGAGAAATTATTAAGCGACTCACGCGTATTTCTCTCCCCCGACTGTGCCTCTTGGTCCTGGCGCCACTCCGCTGAAGAGTTTTCGTATCCTTCTTAAAACATATTGTTGCTGTATCCTCGTCCTCCTCCTCCAACCGAAGATTCATTTACAGTATTCCGTAACGCCGCCCTCCAGCCGCGTAACGTCTACCTTCCTTCAGCATGTCCACAAGTCCATCTTTTCATGCGACGGTTGGCGTCTTCCTCTGCCTTTCGGGTGCGGGACGTTTCATCGACATCGTGGGTTTTGTCGGGTAGAAATTACGCAAGCATACAGCGTTCAGAGTCTCCGCAAGCTGCTAGCGATCAGACCACAGGAAACACGGCAGTTCACAAGGGAGATTGATTGATGCTCTACAGCCAGTCAGGACACAGAAGACAATGGGCGGGCTCTCCCTTAGAACAATCATGTTCATGTGTTGTTAAAAAAAGCACTAAAGCTGCACAAAAAAAACTGTTCCAGCAACAGGAACACTGTATATACAGTACGAAATAAACATAAAGAGATTATACTTGTCTGGCGCTAGAGTAATCCTTGGTGCTGCATGTAGCGATATGCAAAGGAAATGCTAAACAAAACAAAACAAACCCTTTTTTGCATGTATATATATATATATATTTTAACCCTTTCCACAAATTCTATAGATATCAAGACTGATATGGTACCGATAACTCACTTTTTTAAGTGTAGTTTGTGCACACATCACTACTATCAGGAGAACCAGAGTATAGAGCGGAGGGAGCCGCCTGCTGTGGCCCAGCAAAGCGCACTACAGTATATTCAGACACATGCTCCGAATAGCTGATGTGACGCCACGGAGGTCTCTGGCAAACCTTATGCACTTTTTTCAGATGCCGCGGCCCAACATGCCCCAGGCGTGGAAGCGATGTGCCGTTTCAGGTGGCTGGTAAGGTTTCTTGCTTGCTCCACGGGAGGTTTTTTCCCCGCGTCGCGGAGCATTTGGTACTGGGAAAGTGAATGTTGGTTTACAAGTAAGCTCAGGAGACGCTACGAAAGGCCGTTGACATCACAGGCAGGAGAAATAAGAAGCGCTTGATTCGCTGACCCACGCAGTACAGGTTAGCTCGCCTCATTAGAGCGTTTTTTAAGTCAACTATTGGAGCTATTTTTAATGTTATTGGATTTATCTGTATGACGTCATAATTCCCTCATATCGGCCCAATAAGTATTAATTCATTCCATGAATGAATTAATAAAAATTAAATATATGTTTAATTAAATGTAATTTCATTACAAATGTTATGTAATGACATTTTCATTGACCATTAAAATTAGTTACATTTTATTTTAAAATTAATTAAAAAAAAGTTAAATTCACATTTCATTTTTTAAAATCTTTTAATTTAATAATTAAAAATTAAATTAAAATGAATCATTTGTGAGTGGTCTCAAAGAGCAACCCCAGCCCACACCAGGACTGTCCTGTATATTAACCCCCCCCAGTGGTTGACTTCTTTTTACACTTGCATGGCAGCTAAGAATGTCAACATGTTCCTTTGCTTTTGTCTGCCTCAAATGTCTCGGCTGTTGGATTGAAATCCAGCAGGGTTTCCTGAACGTTTGAAGATCCCTTGTGATTGGAAGGACACGTTGACCTCGGCTATGTCGGCCATGTTTTCTCAGTTTCCATGGAAACAATCAACAGGGTTCATGCTTGACATGGAACACCGTAAGACAAGAAGGAACCTCCTTAAAAGCGGCGTCACTTTGCAGCGACCAATGCGGCCTGAGAGATGTGTCAGGGCAGAGCTTCGAGAGGAAAATTGCACTGACGCGACCTTCAACCCCTGTCTCGTCACGGGACTACAATAAAGCGGGCGCGAGTATGTTTTCTTTGGAATTTGCCAGCTCCTTTCACAGCAGAAGGAGTGGTCGAGCTCCCTGCATTGTCAGCGTGCGGATAAACAATCCAGACCAGCACATCCCACTGGAGGATGACAGCTGAAAAAACAATGCACTCCACGCACTCCCTCGGCTTTTGTTTCATCGACCAATGAAGTCATTGCGGAATCCATCATAAAAATGCATCAGATGGATCCCTCCGTCCTCAGCAGAACGTCACTCAAGGAGGGAGGGGGGCAGGATGTAGACCTTTATGAGAGCTAATGACCCACAGCTTTTACCGTCTCCCAACCATCAGCATAATTAGATTCTGAGTCTGCTCGCAACAAGCAGCCATTTATTTGCCCTTGGAAGCCAAAATGGCAACCCCTGTTGACGAATTCATAGGTGCTCACCTTTAGTGCATATTGGCTGCAACCTGAGCAACGTATGGAATTCTTTTCTGTACATTTGATTTCATTTCAATTGCAATTTCTTTTTGTGCATTTTACTACAAGATTTTTGGCGTTCGCCAATGTTTTCATACTGAGACACTTTTTGAGGCCTTCCATGAGTAAAACTGCATTTTTGTTTCGTTGGAATGCATGTTCTGTGGGGGTGCCACGAGACACACAGCTCACGAGACGAGACGATGCACGAGACAAGACTTTTAACGTTCATTTTCAGAAAAATACAATGAAAAATTATGACTGGACAATCACATTTGCTATTAACCAAGTCACAAAACAATACAGGTGCATTTTGAAATGTTTATTTATTTGTTTATTATATTATATAAAATGACGCTTAAATGTCAACATTTTTCGAGACCACTGTTATGATAATATAGAATAACTATAATAAATTAAAAAACAGCTCACTGTTTTTCTCTTGTCTGCTTGTTTTTGTCTCTTTATAACAGGCCTGTCCAACTGTCCTTTGGTATGTAATATGTAATAAAAAAAACATTATACACATATTTAAAGACAAATCTTTGTGTTTTTATTAGTTATTAGTGTCAACATTTTAGCTTTTTCTAGTTACATCGTGCCTTTTTGCTCTATTTTTCCACTTTTGCTGGCTTTTTGTTTATTTTATTTCTGCAAGGAGCCAGTCACACTTTGGACACCCATGCGTGTTTTGCCATGAAGGCGAGTGTGTCCAAGCTCTGTCTTCTTGGTGTTGTTGGTAGGGGATGGGTTGCATTGTGGAGGGGTTTTTACAGCTTTCAGACGTGCATTGCGCAGCGTTTCAGAGGTGAAGCTCACTCCCGCTCGCCTGCTCGGCAGACACTTCGCCTTTGTTGATGGCTTGCATGTAATTATCGGATAAATGCATGACGCAAGAAACACTTGCACACCTTTATTGCTCAGTATAGCGACCATGGCGCTAAATTGTCAACACGGACCTCTTCTATGGATGAGATGTGTTACGAAGCAGATGATCTCCTGTTCACTGTTCATTCACACCTAAGACCATCTAACATGACCAAGTCACATGACCACAGGGAGCAAAAAACAGCTAATTCGCACAGTTCAACATAAGGGTGTACAGTGATCCCGCTCTGCATTGTGTTCTGCGTCCTGATTGGCTAAGGGACTGTAGGGACTGCCTAATTTACATAACTGGTCGATCGCTAGCAATGTGTCTCTTTACTGCTAAATGAAAAAACATATCCTGTACATGAAAAAACACCCTGTGGAAACCAAAAAATACATAATGAACCAAAAAACATATAAAGAACGAAAAGAAACCCTTCTACTACTACTTGTACTTCTACTACGCGGATTTCACACAACGAGGGAACACTGTACTCACACTGTACTCACCTACTTGTGTGATTTTGAGGGGACAGCAAATTCACCGTTATCCAAGCTGTACACTGACTACTTTACATGGTATCAAAGTGTTGTTTCTTTGCCTTGTTATAAACAAGCCGCAATAAAAGACGTTTTTATTGGTTGTTTGGCTGCATACCTATAACAAAACATGAAGGTGGAGTACAATAAATATGTAACAAAAAATGAAATCATCATAAAGTGGAGATGCAAGGTTTTCAGCATACAGTGTATTGCGATTCCAGTGTGATGTACTGGTGTACTACAGCTATGTGTTGCATCAGTCCGCATGTTTATACCTCGCTATAATACTTTTTCAGTATTCACAACTATTTCAGTACTTATTAATGCATGCATCCTCAGTCGGGAGCAACAACTCCTTCAGCGTCAAGCAGTGAAATAAATACAGATAAACATGTCACCATTAGATTAATCTTAAACCAGTTTACACTTCTATTAATTATCGTTGCATCCAAATAAATCTCAAGTGGATTTTGTGTTTTCATTTAGCGTCTCCGAATGGGACCAGCCCAAATAAGATAAGCACAGCTAAAATATTCTGATGTGTAATGCTGAGGAGTAGCAATCATACGGTGGAGAACCCACATTTACGTTTGGGAAAAAAACAGCATATTTAAAAAAAAATGGTTAAAACTTGAGGAAATGAATGAAAAGTTCCCTCCTTTCCAGCTAGCAGGGCCCACGGAATGTTAATGCAATCACGCTAACTGCAGCGGATGGAGATGACTAAGTGTGTGTACACTGGTGTCTATTTCCCGACTCATTAGGGGCGAGCTCGTGTTCCCTCCGTGCAGCATTGAGAAAATGTTCTCAGTGAAGCTGTCAGTGCTGCTACAACATCGGTTGCAAGTTCAAAGCTGCACACACACACACACACACACACACACACACACACACACACTGACAGTAAGTCCAAGTAATGGAGCCTCCTCTCTGATGAAAGCCAATGCCAAAACAATCATGCACTTTTTCCCCCCCTAAGGAGACAATATCTGGTATCATTTCTTACAGGGTGCTGTTAATGGTTTTATAGTCCTGCTATTCATAGCCCCCACATTATGCAGAGGTTTGTCACAACGTTACTTTGAGACATTTCTCATATGCCTGCTGAAGTAACTCTGACAAGCTCACTGGATGCCTTACCACCAGGACGATATGAATAAAAGTCACATTGGGAAGGCTGCGAAAACAATGATAAAAATACAAACGAGGAGACAGGTTGCTTGTGTTGTTAAATCAGGTAAGCAGAAAGATGCAGCGCGCTTCGACACGACAGCAGACTAAAACCACAGCTCTTTCATCACGTCAGCCTAATGTCGGGGCCTGTGAGTGCGCTGCAGTCTAATGCGTCTTTGCCACTGTTCAACCTCGAAATGAACGTTTGAATGTTGGGATTTTTATTTTTCACAAAATAACAAAAGAAAAAATGTGCGTTATGGATAAAACAAAAAAAAATGGAGATACAGTAAAGTATTCACAGTTTTGCACACATCTTAAACACATTTTACGTATTGTTGGCCTAAATTAAGCATTTTCAAGCGTAAAAATGGCTACATGAACTAAAATACAAATATAAGACATTCATTCAGAGGATGCATTCAAAGACGCTGTGGATAATATGTAGCTACACTGGTCACTAGGTGTCAGTAATGTTACATTAGTGAGACAATAGCCACCGCAGGAAGTACACTGTCCAGAAAAGTCTCACTATGCTAGATGCCTCGCCTCCACCCACCGAGACAAAGAGACTGTATGACTGACAAAAGGGCTCACTCTGTTCATGCTATTGTTCTGTGGCACAAACGCGCCAAGGTGCTGAAACCAATGCACAGAGTGAACCCTCTTCCTGTCTGTTTGGCAGCGGGAGACACGCAAGCACATGGCGATACACTGAGGCTGGCAAAATTATCGACTTCATTTTCATTTATTGTGTGATTAATTAATTAATTAATCTCGTCCCAGGCCTAGTGGCCACGAGAATTTTTTTTTCTGAATGAAAAATGTTTTAATCTGGCGAGATGTTGTGACACCCCCACTTATTTATGTCTAATATGTCTTATTTCCTCTTATTATGTCTGCTATATTGGGAAATGGGAGTTTTAAGGTGACTATATGGGCGTTGCATCATGTCTACAATGTTAAAAACAGTAGTTAAAGAGGGCGTAAACAGGTTTTCTATGCTCAAACTGGGAAAATATTCCACTTATAAATAAGGGATTCACTTATCACGGTCGGGTCTGAAACCAATTAACCGCGATCAACGTCGGATTACTCTAAACATCTCACATTTCCGCAACCTTTTTATTCTATCTTCTGCAGTGGAACCTTGGTTTTCGTTATTAATTCCTTCCAGAAGGTCAGGCAAAAACCGAACAGCACCAAAACTGAGGTGATTTTTCCCATAGGAAATAATGTCAATCCAGTTCATCCGTTCCCGACACTCAAAAATATTAACAAAAAACACAATTGATGAAAAAGAATTAATAATAATAATTTATAAAACCTGTTTATGCCCTCCTAAATACGGCTTTTAACATTATTAGAGTCTTGTAGACATGAACTAACACCCCTATAGTCACCTTTACACTCCTATTAGCCAATATAGTAGACATAATAAGAGAAAATAAGACATATAAGACTCATGCTTGTGTGTGTGGCTGTAAATGTGTTCCGGTGCTATGGGAGCTGAGTGAGATGCAGACAGGAAGTGACGTCAGGGGTTCAGAGTTGAGTTTTAGCTTGGCGTGGGTTACGGCCATGTTAGGGCTTAATGTGCCTGTTGTGAGATCATTCAAACCTGCAATAAAAGCCTGTTGTTCCAGTGATCAAGTTTGGTGCTTGTGTGTCTCACCCACATTACAGTGACATTACTGACACCTAGTGACCAGACTACATAGCTTTCATGAAGGCATTTCTCAACGCCTTATATTTGTATTTTAGTTAATTTAGACTTTTTTATTCTTGAAAATGCTCAATTTAGGCAAAACATATGTAAAATGTGTTTAAATATGCATGTTTTTGGACTAATAGTGGGCCACGTTCAACCACAAAACAGCGTGATTCAAGAATAAATATATTTGAGGAAAACTGTGCTAAAGTAAAGCTGCGAAATTCAAACCGCGATGTGGCGAAGGAGTCAGTGTGCAGCTCGTGCAGCAGTATAGATTTACCGCTGGCCACACAAGCGAGCAGCAAGATAATTGTCAAGCACGGTGGTGGCAGCGTCATGGTCTGCGGCTGCACGAGTGCTGCTCTGTAGGAGAGCTTTGGATGAACGCCAACATGTACTGTGACATTGTGAAGCTGTGAAACTGGGCCGCATGGCAGTTTTCCAACATGATAAGGAGCCCAAACACACCTCCAAGATGACAAGTGCCTTGCAGAGTAAGATGAAGGTGATGGAGTGGCCAAGTATGCCTCCTACGCACCTGGGGAGGGAAGAACGGAAGGTAGAGGAGCACTTGAAGGTGTCCAACATCCACCAGTGATGTCATCATGGAGGAGTGGAAGAGGATTCCAGTAACAACCTGGTCAATTCCATGCCCAAGAGGATTAAGGCAGTGCTGGATCACAATGGTGCTCACACTAAATATTCTCACCAAGGACACAATTTGGACATGCTGACTGCGAGGTGTATTCACGTGTGTTGCCAGCTATTTAGACAATAATGGCTGCACGTTGACTCATTTTCTGTATCTGTCTTAAACGCCAGTGAATAATTCCATCCCCACCCAACATGTGCGAGAAACAAATGCAGCCATCCAATTAGTTTTGTAACAGAGCCAGAACAAAACAAAGCATGCCAGAACACAACACAACACAACAAAACCACCACCAAAAAAAGAAAGAAAGAAATACGCGTGATGAGCCTTCTGCTTCACTTTTGACCTCTCCGGGAGATTTAGCAACTTATTCAAATCCTGACCGTGCAGGTCTGCAGCCTCCTGGTGTTTTTACATCCACGGCTGCTGCTGCTGTGTAAGTGCAGGTGAACATTTTTGCACACTTGCGCTCTCTCTGTGTAGCCAACAGCACTAATGATGCAAAGGTTATTGGATTTTCATCTGGCATAACGTGACATGACTGCGCCGAGGTAGTACAAGTAAGAAGGTCAAAATGTGCCTTTACACGATGATAGCACAAAGTCTTCCCCTTTATGTCTCAACCACCGAGCTGAATGAGATATTGTATAACCCCAAATCTCTCTCAAGTATGATAAACACCAACTCCAAGCACAAAAAAAACATCTTGTAAAGTTCATTCTTAGTGTTTTGCTTTTGTAATGCCGCAAAAGTGCCAAATGTGTGATGATAACCATAGAACCAGAAACGGAACTTAGTGTGACGAGCAATGCAATCAATTCAACATCAACTGCATACGCAAAATGACAGATGCTAACATAAATAGCACCAAATCCCATCCCTCTTTTCTATGCCGCTGGTCCTGACTAGGGTCACGGGGGTATGCTGGAGCCTATCCCAGCTGACTTCCGGCGAGAGGCGGGGTACACCCTGGACTGCTCACTATTCAATCAACCTAGCACGCATGTTTTTGGAATGTGGGAGAAAACCCACGCACGGGACAGAACATGCAAACTCCACACAGAGATGCCCAACAGAGATTTGAACCCAGATCTTCTGGATCTTCTGACTGTGTGGCCAACACCAAATCCCACCAGTGTCAAGTCTCAATTATGTCTCAAGTCTTTAATGTCAAGTCAAGTCACTAGTGAAGATGTGTAAGTCCAAGTCAAGTCAAATCGAGTCATCAAGTCATCATTATACTGTAGTTTTACATGCAAAAAGCAATGCAAAATCATGATACATATATAGACAGGGCAAACCGACTAGTTTGTTATGTATCATATACAGAAACCGAGCCAAAATTTTGGCGAAAAAAAACTGAATCACACAAAAACTATGGCGTATGAAAGCTGAGGTATGACTGTGTCTAGCTAGCTACAATGTAGAAGCACGAAAGCATAATAGCTGATGACTAGCCTAAAAATGAGCTGGATAGCAAGTATTTTTAATATAGTATGTTTGAAATCTTGTAACATTTTAATATACTTTTATATTGTTACATCTAATACTGGTGTTTTTAAGCAGTACAAAAGAGGATAGGAGAAGAAATACCTAAAAAACAACGTTGACAGTCACTCTTTCAACACAAACAGTTAAAGTAGCTACTGTGCTAGCACTGTGGCTCATAAGTATAAAATGAGTGATGAAAGTATATTTGAATCTGTTTTACCTTGGAATACGTTATTTTGGACCACTATAACATTTTCGCCTGCCCAACACCCATGATAATCTACAACCTGGTAAGTTTCCAGCCAGAGTATTGGTGAAAACGGCCAAACAACCCCGCCAGAATAACATATGAATTGCTATCCAAAACGGTCACCATCTAGATACTTTTGTAAAAACTCCCAAAAACGTATGCCTTTGTTTCTCAGACTAATCTGTGTAGTTGGACAGAGCCTTAAACGGATGGATACTTAGCAGAAATTTGTTTTATGATGCGTAGCGAAGCCTGTCATTTCAAAAGTGGATAAGTGAGGGAGATGATTGATTTTTCTCACATTCAGTGGTCATAAAAAGGCTCTATGGACACATATGACTATTAGAAGGTCATTACAAAAATGAATACACTTTACACAATACGGGACCTTGATTCCAGTAAATGAATGCTGAGAATGAAAGAATAATGACGGTGTACGATAATGCGGACTGGTCTGCCGCCACCACCGCTGTGTGCTGATCACAATCAGGCTCCAAGCGTCCTTGCAAGCAGCAGCATTCAGGATGTCGTCACGGCGACTGCGACCTCCGGGTGCTCCTATTAGCATCGCTAATGGGTGTGATCTGGTGTTTACTGGATTCTGGTGTGCAGCAATAATCTGTTGTTCTCGTCATTGAAAATGATATTGCACAATTTTACATACAAAGAAGCTTGTTAGGTGGGGGTGTGCCATGTTTGAATATCCCCCAGTGAGGCTGAAATGAGGAGAATTTACAAACAGAATTCCTTCAGATGGATGGTCCCGTCTTTTCGGCGCACGTTTCATCTTCTCCATGTTGTTTGTCGCTAACAGCAAAGACTTCATCTCCGTGTAATTTTCTTTTGTGCGAGTGAAGTTTTTGCAAGTCAAATTTCTGTCCTTGAATTAGATTAAAAAAGCATCTACATACAGCGAACATTTGCATCCCCATAATGCCATCTTTCAATGTCAGTGCTTGCTCGTCCTGCCCTTGTTCACGTACAAACGATACCGCAGTCAGTGGTGCACGCTGGACAAGCTTCCACTACAACACTGCATGAGTTGCTGTACAGCTAATGAACATAATATTTAGTACACTTTGTTTGATTATTTGTCCGTCTATTGTTTGTTTGCGTGCTACTTCCTGGTTGCTGTCACAAACGTGTAGGCGGGATGGCGACAGCCGCATCAGCTACGTACATTGTATCATAAGCGTAATCATACCAGCAAGAGAGCGAGTAATTCTCTATTTAACGATAGAAAGAATATGCAGCAAGTATATGGTACACAGAGCTCTTTGCCGGTCCCCTATTATGCAAAAGTGACTTTTTAATCAAGTTATAACACCAATATGTGATTACGAGCACCAACCGTGATAAATCTATCATCTCTCTCTTGCTTGCTCCACTTTTGAGAAACGAGGCGCTTTTGAAGTTGCGTCTGTTAGATGTTATTCCTACGCCTATAGATTCAGTTGAATAACTTTCCTTCTTGACACACACACAAACACACTCACATAGCACAACAGAGTTGCACAAGAGAGCTGCACAACGCTCACAGATAACCCACAGATACGGTACCTTTCCAGACATCCGAGCTTAACTTTCACTTTCCAGACACACAAACTTAACTAGCAATTTCCAGGCATACAAGCTTAACTTGCATTTTCCAGGCACACAAGCTTAACTTTCACTTTCCTGGCACACAAACTCAACCTGCACTTTACGGGTACACAAGCTTAACTTGCACTTTCCAGGCACACAAACTTAACTTGCACTTTACAGGCAAACAAGCTTAACTTTCACTTTGCAGGAATACAAGCTTAACTTGAACTTTCCAGGCAGACAAGCTTAACTTTCACTTTCCAGGCACACAAACCTAACTTTCACTTTCTGCGCATACAAGCTTAACTTTCACTTCCCAGGTGTACAAACTTAACATGCACTTTTCAGGCTTACAAGCTTAACTTTCACATTTAGTCACACAAACTTAACTTTCACTTTCCAGGCATACAAGCCTAACTTTCACTTTCCAGGCATACAAGCTTAACTTTCACATTTAGTCACACAAACTTAACTTTCACTTTCCAGGCATACAAGCCTAACTTTCACTTTCCAGGCATACAAGCTTAACTTGCACTTTCCAGCCACACAAACTTAACTTTCACTTTCTAGGCCCACAAGCTTAATGTTCAATATCCAGGCATACAAACCTAACTTTTGCTTTCCAGGCACAAAAGCTTAACTTTCACTTTCCAGAGGGGCACGGCAACTGCAATATACACTCTGTGTACTTTCATTCTGGGCTCTTTATTGATCATTGATCCAGCGCTGTAACCAAATACAAACATGACCAAAAATATTAGCTTTGGCACAAATACTATCTTTGGCGTGCCAATAATTTTGTCCATAACTGTATATTGAAAGGGATAACTGAACATTCAAGGTTACTTTTACCTTGACTGAAGACGTGATTCTTGATATGAGTGTTCCCAAAGACACGATGTGGCAGTGAGACACAACACGGACGCCATCGTCCTGTTTTCTCATGAGTTATTTCTTGGGTTTAATTCAATTCCAAGTGTTTTTCAGTGTTTTTCACCTTCTTTATCAAAATGCTGGTGCTTGAAACTTTCTGTGGCTCCATTTCGTGAAGTGTTAAGTGAGACACTTGAAAATTTGGAACCACAGTGACAGCCAATATTTGGATGGGATTTTTTTCTCCTTTGTAACAAAAAGTTTCATTTAAAAACTGCATTTTGTATTGACTTGTGGTGTTATTGACTTTTCACTTTTTCACACCACTGAATGTAAAAAGTGGTCCATAATATCGCTTCTGTCGGAGAGAAGTGTGGGCAAACACAGCTCATTAGCCTTAAAGCTACAGATACACAAAATGGCGTGCTCCCACTCGGGGTTAGCAAAAGCACTTAATTCTTGCAGCAAGGCTAACACACTTCCCATACAAGATTGTGGGACCTCGAGGTATGATAAAAGGTTTGAACCTGCAGTGTAGCGCAGTGATCTCCAACGTGACCAACGCTGGCAGTAATACGGCAGGACAGCATCGAGCGGCGACTCACGCTCATCCACTCTTTTAATCAATGCCGGGAACCCAACCCTAAAAATAGCCCCATCCTCGTATGCTTCGTTTAAGACGTACAAACACTTTAATTTGTTATTCTGGGCTGTGTAAAGCTGACAATATCCGAAGCGGCTCATTTAGAACGGCAAGTTCGACACCCGCAGCTTAATTAGCTCTGTCGGCATCATCAGCAATTCCAAGTGTTTTCGCTGCATCTTTTTTATGCCTGATTGAAAGACGCATTTTATGTGTAATTCCGTTGCCTACTAATCTAATCACTGCAATATCTCACGAGCGCTTTCTCACTCTGCTGGGAAGTGACTTGTGATCTGACGGCACATATTAAAGCCCTCGCTGTTACCGCATGACATGAGTGACAAGCGAGGGCCGCTAATTGTGCGTGCCATTAACAAGCAAAAGTCAAATTACATCTTTCTTTCATCTGGATCCTGCGCAGTTGTTATGACAAAAGGCTTTCTCCCTTCTTCATTTTGTAGTCTTGACAGATGAAGGTGTACCGTGACGAATATGTTACTGTATTTGCAGATACATTCGCAGACGTTTTTATTGATTTTCTCTGAAAATAGCTGTCTTTTTTCCCCACAGAAAACACATCTCATTCACAGAGTCAGTAATACTTGATACATACAAGTCAAATGTAGGCCTACAGCGTACATGTTGCATACTCTTAAGCCACGGCACACACAATTTTGCCATTATTACTGACGAAAAGTAAAAAACGTTTTAGTCTAGTTTTAGTCAGTTCAGTTTTAGTAAAAAAAAGAAAAGAAATACAAATACTTGATGTCCAAGTATTGGAAAGATAATTGTACGATGACATATTAGGGCCACATAAAAAATAAATAAATCTGAGATTTTGAGAATAAAGCTGTAAATTTACGAGGAAAAAAAGTTATATAAGTTAAAGCGAATAATGCCGTAAATGAGGAGAATAAAGTGGTAATATTACGTGTCTTGGTGTCATACGTGGAAATAGAGCAGAGCTATTTATATTAATAGCTATTTATATTAATAGTCATCCGTTGGTCATGAGCAAGCTTGCAGGCAGCAGGACGACAACATTTCACACTCAGGTTTTTTTCATGTGTGGGCGGGGTCAAGGGGTGTGCCCCGCCTCTTCCCGCAGGGATGGATCTTGTGAATATAAACGAAAAGTCTTTCGCCGTTAAAACATCCTCATGGTCCACAAATGTCAGCTTCTCAAAAGCTGCAGTAAATTTTAGATTCCTATTTTTTGGAAATGTGCTTTGCTTGTGATGAGATGGGTAAATAACTGGCAGCAGCAGTGACTCTCATGTATTTTTTTTTTTAATAGTGTGAGATTTAAAAACAAAATCTCACACTCAAGGACGAAAAATGTTAACTTCAAACAAGTCAGCCTTTTAAAACGACTTCAGCTTGAAATATGCATAGCAATCCTCATTTTATTTGGGGGATTTACACCGTTTGAAAGCCGGCAGATTTACATATCGACACACAAAAAAAGCTGAAATAATAACACAGGTACATTTTTCTTTCACATTCAGAACGTTGGAAACATGAATAGAAAGACACACTTGTGATGTCAGTGGCAAGGCACTGACAAGGGTGTCACAAGATCTCCTGACATTTATCCTTCAGAAAAAAAGAACTTTTGTGGGCACTAGGCCTGGGAAGATAATAAATTCATTAATTAATCACGCAATAAATGAAAATGAACTGGATCATTTTGCCGGTCCCAATATATCGCCATGTGCATGTCACCTCCAAGCTACTTTCTTCTTAAACTTGGAACCCTGCGGCTTATACAGCGGCGTGGCCATGTTCAAATCTCATGACATCTCCTATACTTCACAACTACTACTAATCGTTTAAATGCCGTGCCACTCGCGAGTCAGTGAGGAAACAGTAGCTCTTTATTTGGCAGGAGCCAATCATGAGCTATTAGGGAACTCACTGCAAGCTTGTCAACCCACTGGAAATCGCAGGTCATTACTCGATAATATAACAGTCTGGCTCACAGTGCCGTCTTAGATAGAAGACTAAAATCATCACACAGCAACTTAACACTCAAAAGTGGCAAAAAATATAAAAGACACCAATATGAGTTTAAAATAAAAGGCAGCATCTATTTTAAATTCTTCCCATTATACATTATTCCCAGCAGAGTAGTTCATTGGCCAATGGCTGCTACGGCTGTCTTTATATCTAAAACAAACAAAAAAAACTAAAAAGAGGCAGCTAAGAATGCACGTAATGGGACACACCTTCTTGTCACCTATTAAACGCCTCCAAAAAGCTCCAGCAAGGTTTTATGGTTTTTATATCCACAATGTGAGCATGTAGTAACAGGTACACTCATGATAACATGGAATACTTACAGTATTTTGCTCATTTGAACATAAAAAGGAACGCTACACATAGCATTAACATTTCCAAACTCAAAAACAAAAACACAGCAGCAGTGGCGGCAGCTCCAACATGTAGCGTTACCTTTCGCTAGTGGCCTGAGGCATTGTGAGCGAGTGTGCGGTGAAGCTAGTCGCTAGCTGGCTAGTAGCTCCTGGGCGTAACAATGTTAATAACAATAATAATAACAATGTCGCTGTAGCTTGGTTAATATGCAGGTCACATGATGTAAATAGAGCGTTGTTGGCACTTTTTGGAGGTTTTTTCAGAAGGCTTTATAGGCTGAATAGGTGCGTCCCATTACATGCATTCTTAGCTGCCTCTTTTGATCTGTTTTTACATCTTTAGAATGCACAGGAAGGACAAGGATGTGTGTTTATGTCTCACATAAGGATTGTGAATGATGGGCAACGTTGCGGTTTAAATCATATTTTGGACACCCCTGTCCTAGCATTATGTGCATTGCTGATTCTTTTTCTGATCATTCCACTTTTCTCTGGTTTCTGTTTTTTTTCCAGTGCAGCCCTCATAATACTCCTCATGAAAAAGATGTGAGATATAAAGTCATGCAAAGTGCATTTTCCCTTGTTTTGACGCTCTGCTGTCGTCTATGAAAGCAAAGTGACGTGTGGCGACAAAGCAAAAGGATGGAGCCTTCAAAGGGTCCACATTTACAGAAGATACATTCACAAAATAGTCAAGATGAGCTTTCCTTATTTATTCTGTTTGCTTGGGTTTTAACGGAAGGAAAAGCTCATCAATATTTATGAGGAATGTTTATCTTGATTGTTTTGTGCCGTGCTAAATCTTCTTTAGTCTTTGGCGCTCCGTCACAGTCTACCTGTTCCTTTGTAGCACCGGTGGCGGATTTGTTTTTTAGCTCTTCTCTGTGCTATATGCTAATAATGCGTCATATTTTTCCTCTGCACACTGGAAACATTCCCGGGCTCATTAGCTGCTCTGGATAAATCCTCCTAACCATGTTTTGCTATTAATGTGATTCTCATTTGCTTTATCTCACATCAAAGCTGCGGTGTTGGCCTGATGATAAAGGTTTCCCTGAAGAAACTTATTCGACTGACTTTTCCACAGATAATCGCTCGACAGGACAAAAGAAGACAGAGAATTTGTTGGTTATCAAAAGAAATTTCAGCCTGCCCGACGCGCTATGATGAATATATATATAAAGTCACAGAGACGCCATGCTAATCTGCTTGCCAGATCACACCACACGAGAATACTCGTGCACAAAGACACGAACCGGCACCTGTGCATATTCCACTTTTAATTAAACTCTGGCAAGGCGACTGGTGTGTAGCAGCTTCCATCACAGCCAGAAAGTGTGCAGATCAAATATATATATATCAAATATATATATATATATATGTATGTATATATATATATATGTGTATGAAACAACAAGGCCAGACAGAGAAAAAGAATGTTTTTTTCTGCCAACAGTCATGCGTCTGACAGCTTCTTTACTTAATAATATCTTGCATGTATCGTATTAAAGAAGCAGAAGGATTTCATGATAGAAAACGCTGGCATGACGATGAAGAATAATTGAGGGGGGAAAAAAAACAAAAGAGCCAGGCAGAAAGAATGAATGTGCTCAACCTCTTAAAAGTCATTTGGAACTATTATGAGGCCTTGTCACACATTCAGTTGCCCGTTTCTGCATTTAATATCATGAAATGGGACTGCTTTGTGCCTTTGCTTGCAGCCAAAATGTGTTTCTCCTTGCCTAAAATACTGCTGTCATAAAATCAAGATAAACTAACGGATGAATAAATAAAGCGTGAATAAACTCAGGGTTTTACATGCTTGTGGAAATGTGAGGTGTTTACAGTACTCCCTCGTTTATTGTGGTTAATTGGTTCCAGACCCAACTGTGATAAGTGAAGTCCTTATTTATAAATGGAACATGTTTGCAGTTTGAGCATAGGAAACCTGTTTACGGCCTTCTAAATACACTTTTTAACATGACGAGAGCTCTCTAGACATGAAATAACACCCCTGTAGTCACCTTTACACTCGTATTAGCCAACAACGTAGACATAATAACAGAAAATAAGACATAATATAGACTAACATGTTAGCATTGGGAGGGTTGTTCTTTTTTTTTACATCTGGTTTCTGTACAGTACTTCCTGTGGTGGCAACTGTGTCATCAAAGTAAAATTACTGAGTACTACATATCATCACAACGCCTTTGAATGCGTCTTCCGAATGCTTTATACAGTCGTCCCTCGTATTATCTCAGTTAATTGGTTCCAGACCCGACTGACTATGGCCTATTATTAGTCCAAAAATATTGACAGACAAGTTATGTGTAGTATTGTGGTCACTAGGCATCAGTCATGTGATGAGACATGACGTTAGATTACATTACCTTTCACACATGGAGACTGGCTATGGAGCCAGCACAACCCAGCCGACATGCCATGTTTGAGGTTTTGGCTTCTTTGTCCTTCATCCCCACTCGATATGAAGCACTTTCTTAAATTTAGAATAAGTAAATTGGAGAGGCTAACTAGTTAGCTCGCTAGCTTGCTATGCTGGCGGCGGCCGTCTGTTATGTCCCTGCAGTGATCCCGTAGCCTGCGTATTGTGGTGTAAACAAAGAACAATAGGAGTGTAAAAGTGACTATGGGGTGTTATTTCATGTCTACAGGCTCTAATAATGTTAAAAAACGTATTTAGAAAGTCATAAACAGGTTTTTTAATTATTATTATTAACATTGAATCCTACTTTGCGGAAATTCACTTATCGCTGTTGGGTCTAGAACCAATTAACCGCAATAAACGAGGGGCGACTGTACATGCAAACCGACTCTGCCCAAGCAGGTCAGAGGTTTTTTTCCTGCCACTCACACACTCTTGAGTGATACTAATTTTAAGACAACGCTGATCAATGAAGCATAGTTATCAAATAAGCAGCTAAGAAATAAGATATCCTTTTTTCATGCCGTCTGCCAGTCGCTATTTCACCGATAATGAAAACATGATTTCTGCTGTCTTTGATTTGAACTATTTTTCCAAAATGGGGTCATGAAAAAGAGAGGTGGTCATTTTCCCCGTGCTTCATGAACTGAATCACACCATAGTCCGCATGTTTTGTGCACGCCGTGATTGCACTGCCGGAGCAAACCACCCTAGCAGAGCAATCCCACCAGAGGATCATTCATTCTGATAGAAGCCAACCTTTGCAAACACGGCCTTAAGCAACATTGATAAGAAGCTGAGATAGGAATCGCCTTAAATTGTTCCAATATATCGTCCATAAGACATTAGAGAAGCTTCCTGGCGGTGTTTTCCAACAGATGCAAATATGTTTACACGCAGGTTTAAATGTCTGTGCTTCAAAGTAACCACAGAGTGCGCAAGGGAAGGAAGCAGCAAAACAGCCTGCTAGTTAGAGCCTTTAGCCAGCTCATTTAACAGCCACACAGCTTAATTAGCTCTGTCAGCATCATCTGCATGTCTGAACATTTCCAACTGCACGCCGCCTTCAAGGATGAGATACATTTTCTCCGCAGTGTCGTCAGGTGATGGTGAGCTCAGTCTGCTGTCGATCCTGCATTTTGTCTGCTGTTATGTCCTCTTTGGGACATCTTTTTCACTTTCTGCTAAGGGAAGTCTAAAATATGCTGAGAACGTCCTTGAATTCGAAATATTAGGGCATAATTGCGGTGAGTGACGTCTCTTTGAAAGGAAACATCACAATAGGTCAAACTGCCGCTTTTCAATCAGCTGCAAGTTGAGGAAGGCATTGTGCTGCGGTTGCCATGGTTACAGCAGCGGTCTGTGGTTAAAAACTCAAATCTGTGAAGGAACTTTAGGCTGCCATCTGGAAAAATGAAAGTCCAATTTGAATGGTGAATAGAACAATTGGATTATGAAAATTCATATGTACAGATATACAACATGGCGCCTTTGAGGTACAGGTAGGAAGTCATTGCCATGGTTACAAAAGCAGCCACAATGTTCAATCCAGTCGCTCTCTGTCACTCAATCCAGAGATGACCTGCTGTGCCTCGGATAGAAAGCGCTCCCTCGCTATATTGCGTTTGTTAAGGATTTCATTAATTAAGAAATGCTTGCCGTTTCGTGGTTGAACATGGCCCTTTTTTAAAACATGTTTAAGCAAATTGTACCTATTATTGCCCTAAAATGAGCATTCCAAGCATAAAAATGGCTAAATGAACTCAAATACAAACACAAGGCAGAAGAAACGTGCAACTTGTGAATGTAGTATTCTACATTGGCCACTAGATGTCCCCAAAACATGACACCTGATCGCCAGAACAGGTAGTTATTGTAGGTTTAAATGCGTTAACATAATAATAATAATAATAACACGGGCTACAGTGATTAAAAAACCCACTCATTGAATAAAAAAAACTGCATCAGATTTTATGCAAAAGGGTATGCATCCATCCATCCAATTTTGGCCAATTTTGGAAATATACTGATACTATGTATGCATGAATGCATAAAGGTAAGATTTGATGACCTTATTGAGTCCTAACGTGCATATCTGTTCGGACAGTTTTGTCAACTTCCCTTGCCATCCATCCCCAAATGTTCTCCATTGGATTCAGATGAGGGGAACACGCAGGATGGTCCAAAAGAGTGAGCTTATTCCTCTGGAAGAGTCTTTTGTTGTGAAGTGCAGCGTTGTCCTGTTGAAAAAGCCAGCCATTACCACACAGACGAGGGCCTTCAGTCATGAGGGATGCCCCCTGCAACATCTCCACATAGCCATCTGTCGTTTGACGCCCCTGCACAACGTGAACCTCCATTGTTCCACTGAAGGATCGTGATGGCGCTCCCTCCACTGTGCCGTGTGGAAAACATCTCAGGTGGGATCTCCTTGTCATGCCAGTAACGTTGGAAGCCATCAGGACCGTCAAGGGAGAATAAAACTTTCTTCCACCTTTCAATGTCCCATGTTTGGTGCTCGCCTGCAAATCTCAAACGGGCAAATTTGTGGCATTGAAGGAGACGAGACCTTTGTAGACTTTTTTTTGCTCTTCAAAGCCTTCTCTGGCAGATGGTTTCTGATGGTTATGGACTGCACTCGGCACCAGTAACAACCTGTGTCTTGACGGACAGCCAATGGGGTCCTCCGGCTCATTTTTTTGGGTCTACCGCTTGACTTGTTTGTTCCATGAGCCTCAGGATGTTTGAAGAAGTGTGAAATGACTGTCTTACTGCGTCCAACCTCAGCAGCAATGACGTGCTGCGACATGCCTGGCTTATGCAGCTTAAAACTCCCACCGCGTTCAAAGAGAGAAAGCTTTTTTGCCTTTGCCATGAAGAGATCATCACAGTGTGAATACCTGACACTAAATCACAATCAATCTACATTTTTGCCAAGATTTTGCCTTTTAAAGGCTGTGCTCTTAAACTTTTGATCAGCTGATGAACAGCCGATTTCACTTTCGTGCTTCTTTGCAATAAATTGCTTACTCACTCACTCCCATTTCTTCTTTTTGCATTTTGAAGCTCTACTCAGGACCTCCTTAAGATCCAACAGTGCAAAATGTACATTCTTGACGTCTTTCAACATTTTCCTGGTCTTAAAATTTTGATTAGGAGTGTATTTGTATGCCTGAGCTAACTTCTACAATGCTACACACAAAAGGGTGTCAAAACATGCACCCCTGCTGTGTTGCCTGTGCTATTATTTTTCTGACAAACACACCTCATGGTGGCGCTGTTATTACACCCCGTATGTTGGAGCGACTTTACATTTCTCGCACAGCTCAATGCATACTACAAAACACCCAATGTTATTTTGCGGTGTTTGGCTCGGTCGTCACACCTGTAGGGGACTGATAAGCACCTCTGTGTAGAATTTCAGCAACATTGGTTGGAAAACATGGGCGCCATCAAGCAGAACATTTTTGCGATAGCAACTAATTGTCCGGAAGTCATTGACCATTTGTTGAGAGCTGATCAAATTTGGAGGAAATCTCTAGTACAGGGGTCACCAACGTGGTGCCCGCAGGCACCAGGTAGCCCCCAGGACCACATGAGGTGCCCGCAAGCCTGCTTTTCATTCAGGTTTCCAGTTAATAATGAAAGAACCGTAGAAAGAAATGCATTCTGAAATACAACATGTGAGTTGTGGACACCAGCATTTTGTTCATGTTCTGGTAAAACAAGCATATCCGCTTTGTTTGGGTTTAAAATAAGCTCTGAAAATAAATGTTACAAAAATGAGTAGCT
Organism: Dunckerocampus dactyliophorus; assembly: GCF_027744805.1. NCBI lineage: Eukaryota > Metazoa > Chordata > Actinopteri > Syngnathiformes > Syngnathidae > Dunckerocampus > Dunckerocampus dactyliophorus. The sequence goes on from NC_072826.1 coordinate 3,734,478, forward strand.
CTTGGCCATTTTCATTTTGTAAAAGTAGCTCTCACAAGGAAAAACGTTGGTGACCCCTGCTCTAGTACATGTATGCTAGCATGTCTTCCAAAGCATTTTGAGCACAACCCATAGGGGGCACTACAAGTGTTAATGACATTCACGTATGCCATAGCCTAATTCTTTCTGTAACGCTCGCAGGCATTGATTACGTTGTGCGGCTCCATGCATCCACCTTGGAAGTCTAATAATCCAAAGCCTGTGGTTTACCATGGGAACACCGCAAGAGAAAATGTCAGAAAGTTTACCGGCGACGCATTCTTAATGACACGTTATTCCCTTCAAAGGTCACCACCGCTTTGAATTGTGGTAGCATGACGGAGCGAAGCGGCATTACTTGGTAAAGTTGATGGAGTGGATTGGATTTAAGCGGAGGCAGCGGGAAGCTAAGACACGGCGCAGCGAGAGCTGCCAACAGGCGCCGTCGTCTATCTGCCGCTAACAGGTGCCCGGAGTTAGACGTGTGAGCTGTGCGTGTTCCGTCACCGCCGCAGCAGATGGAGAGCGGCTTTCCCTGAGTGTGCCTGTCCATATGCATGGGACATTATGGAGGCGGCGGCGCCGGAGCGGGCGGATGGGCCAGAACCAGCTTTAAGCCCATTATGTATGGACGTGTTTATCGACGTGATTTCAACCTGAGCACGGACACAATGAGTCACGCAGGAGACGTTGTGAATGCATGTGGCCATCTTTAGATCATTACGTGAAGTTATGGCGTGCTGCTGTAGCGGTAATTGCGGTATAATGGCTCATTAATGTAAATGCACATGTTGATAATTCCAGCTGTCTGGCAGGAAACACACAACAAGAAATCTCATTTGAAATGACTGCTAATAAAAATGTAAATTTAGCGTCATTTTTCCCCCCCCTTCTTCGGCGGTTGACATTCTGTTGCTCTACAAGTTATTAATTACATTTAATTACTCAGATTGCTCCAATTAATCGTTGCGACAAGCTGAAGGGTTGCGGTTAGATGAATTGAACTGGTTTGATTGCGTGTTTGGGATTCATTAGGACAGGCCGCTCTCTTTAGGCCCAGTCTAATCAGGGGAAAAGGCACAGTGCATCTCTGGTCGGAGCCAAACAGTCCATTTACATGAGCGTCAACACAAGCCGGAAGACAAATACGCTGCAAGTGATGATCTGCATGAGTGAAGGGCCACTGCAACAACAACCCCCTCCCTAACTCTCAGCCTCTGATTGGTATGCACAAAATAAGGCCTGCCACTATCCTCTTCATCACCTTAGCAGCAATTGTTACCTACAGTAATGACTTTAACCTTCGCTAGAGTCTTTGCTTCAAGAACTACTTGTCAACACTAAACTCTGCAGTAAACACCGTCCTAATTACACTTCGCCGAAGTCTCTGGAGACGACACGCTTTCAGTTTTACAGCACATGGTTGAGCCATTCAAAGTCTACCGCAGTGGAACCCGTAAAAGTCGTACAGTCCTACGCTACCGAGTAAACGCAAACTCTGCCAATACAGTAATCCCTCATTTACCGCCGTCAATTGGTTCCGAACCCGACTGTGATCAGTGTATTTCCATTAAGTGCAATTCCTGATTTATAAATTGAATATTTTCGCAGTTAGAGCATAGAAAAGCTGTTTATCACTTCCAAAATACGGGTTTTAACATTATCAGAGTCCTGAAGACATGAAACAACACCCCTATAGTCACCTTTACTCTCCTATTATTCATTGTTTACACCACATTGCAACTCTTATGCTGCAGGGACTAACCTGTTAGCCTCTACTGTAATTTATTTCTTCTAAACTTAAGAAGCCAAAACCTACCACTTCCACACGGAATGGGAGGAGAACTTTTTTTGTGCTTTGCGATTGGCTGGTAACCAGTCCAGGGTGTACCCCGCCTCTCGGCCAAAGTCAGCTGTGATAGGCTCCAGCGTACACCCGTGACCCTAGTGAGGACAAGCGGCATTGAGAATGGTTGCATGGATAAATAAGACTTGTTCTCGTGTGTTTTACTATAAATGTGTTTCGGTTCTAGTGGGGTTGTGGGGGTGTGGGGGCGAGGGGACTGGCTCAAAGTTGAGTCTTAGCTTGCCATGGGTTACAACCTATTTATTGTGCCTGATGCGAGATTATTCAAATTTGTAACAAACGCCTGTTGTTCCTGCTATCAAGTCTGGTGCTTGTGTGTCTCACCGAACATTACTGTAATATTACTGACACCTAGCGACCAGTGTAGAATACTATGTATCTTCACAACGCCTTTGAATGCACCTTCTGAATGCCTTATGTTTCTATTTTGGTCAATTTAGCCATTTTTTTACTTGAAAATGCTTAATTTAGGCATAAAGTCCACAACATTTGTTTAAACAGGCATCTTTTTTGACTGATAATAGGCAGTATTCAACCATGAAACAGTGATCATTTGTTAATTTGCATATTTTTTTTAAAAACTGTGATAGAATGAAGCCGCGAAGTTCAAAAGTGAGCGAAGCGGTGAGGGTTTACCGCACAGGAAGTTGTTTGACATCAGTGGACTCACATTTCAAGCGTTTTACAGCAGCAGTCAACTGATTTTTTGCACCATTCTGACAGTTAATATTAAAAGGTTACTTAGCAAATGCAGCAAATACTGAAGGCTGTATGGATTGTGTTAAAGCAGGAGTGTCATACTGGCTTTCATGGCAGGCTTCATCAGCGGTCATTTTGAAAGCATATGAATGTATACTCTCATTTCTATGAGTACATAATGGCTTCTGCATTCAGGTTTAGTTCCAGCTTGTGTCCATTGTGTGACAGTATGGCACCACCAACATTAGTTTCAGGTTTTCGTGTGCCACATAAAGCGACTGGCCTTGAGTTTGACAGCAATACAACATACTTCCATGCAGTTTTCAAAAAAGAAAAAAATCTCAGCATTGATCAGCGAGGTTTGACAAAGTCAGCCTGAGGGGGATCACGAGTGTTCATCTGTCACAGCATTCGTTATTACTGATCATATTAAACATAAGGGGAGATCTCGCCAGATTAAAACGTGACAAGATTTCTCGTTTGGAGAAAAGCTGTATGGTGAGAACAGGGCAGCCAGAAGCCAATCAGACTGTGAACTATGGCATGGCTGCTATGAATGCAAACACAGTCATATGGAAGAGGCAGTGTGCAGAAGCTGTAGTAATTCTATATTTGGTCAACTCTACTTAAAGATTTGTCAGATCAACCCATGTAGATGTTCAGACTTGTCTGCACCCTTAATCACCGAGCGGTTCTATTGACGCTCACTGCTCAGCACCAACTTTCAAGTACCAACACTCACCGGCTCCATTTCATAACACACCTCAAACGTAGAAGAGATCTGTGTTGACAATTTAGTGACATGGTCGCTACATTTACCAAGTATGGGTGTGCATACACTGTAAGTGTTTTTCCCCCCGTAATGCCGTGCAATGTAGTTCTGAAAGCTGCAAAAAACCCTCAATAATGCAACCCAGCCCTTGACTAACAGTGCCAAGAACGTAGAGTTGGGACACAATCCTCTGTCGCCCTGTTGCACCAAAGGAACATGGCTCATTGCAGAAATGAAATAAATGAAAACACAGCAAAAATGGAAAAATAGAGCAAAAAGGCATAATGTAACTAGAAATAACTAAAATGTTGATACTAATAACCAATAAAAACACAAACATTTGTCATTAAATGTATATGTTGTTTTTTATTATAGTTTTTTAAAATTATAAATAAGGACAGCTGGGTAGCCCTGACATAAACAGACAAAGACAAGTGGATAAGGGAAAACAGTGAGCTGTATTCTTCTTAGTATTTATTTTTATTATTAGTATACAGTATATTATCATAACAGTGGTTTATTTGCGAGCGGTTAGCATGTTGGCCACACAGTCAGGAGATCAGGAAGACCTGAGTTTGAATCTCCGCTGGGCATCTCCGTGTGGAGTCTGCATGTTGTCCCCGTGCGTGTGTGGGTTTTCTCCGGGTACTCCGGTTTCCTCCCACATTCCAAAAACATGCATGTTAGGTGAACTGGCGACTCTAAATTGTCCATAGGTATGAATGTGAGTGTGAATGCTTGTTTGTCTATATGTGCCCTGTGATTGGCTGGCGACCAGTCCAGGGTGTACCCCGCCTCTCACCCAAAGTCAGCTGGGATAGGCTCCAGCATACCCCCGCAACCCTCGTGAGGACAAGCGGCATAGAAAATGGATGGATGGTTTATTTCAGCGTCAATGTGTGGGACAATAAACATTTCAAAATGCAAAATTGTGTGACTCGGTTTGCTAAAGAAAAAAAGCTTTTGTCCAGTCATATTTTTCATTGTACTTTTCTTAAAATCTCGTCTCGTCTTGTTTTGGTGGACCCAATCTCAAGTCTCGTGACACCCCTATGAAACATACGTATTATATCAACACAAGCCTTCCTCTGCAGAAGCAGAAAAATGCCAAGAATTATCGCCATCTTGTTTTGTGGACGCATTTATAGGGGAATCAATGGCTCATCAAAATGACAAATAAACTGCAAGAGGGGCGCCGCTGCCAAAAAAAACAAACTGCTGTCCTTACTGTTTGGGTTAGGATAGTCGTTGATTTAGGTTAATGAGACTTTGGATGCAAGAATATCCAAGCTACTATTGGGTTCATTTGCAGGTTCATCAGATGGAAATATAGAAATGCGTTGCCAGTCGTACACCCTTGATTAGATCTTTGACTAACACCGTGTTTAATCATCGCACAGATGAAATATTTTTGCCAATTTGGCCTTGAGCAGCATGTGTTAAAATTTAATAGAGAAAAAGAAATTGTACTTGGTGCAGAATGAAGCCAATGACAATCCATTATGAGGCACACACAAGATAAACATCTAATACATTTTCTTTTCTTTTGAATTGCTAATTGGTAAACATTCAGCGGCTATGCGTGCATACATTTGCATGGCAAGGGAAGCGGGAAGAGTGCACAGCATCGTGAGGTTATTTGGTGCCTTGCGCAGGTGTTTTGAATAAAAAAATGCTCATTTGCAGACATAATTCAGCGCGAGATACAGGCGAGGTTTTATCGAAGCTATATAACCCTTAAGTGAATAAGCCAGCCTGGATCAGCGGGATTTTCTATGACAAATCGCTTATTCACCAAATCATCACATAAACTGCTTTGCCTGCTTCTCCGTGTGACCATTCAATGGAAAATAAACACCAACTTGCTACCAATGTTTTTCTTTCTTTTTTTTACCCCCGGTCGCATTGCATTATCAATCCGCTTAGCAGGATGACAGATTGGGCGTTCTGTCACGGTGCATTCAGGTGCAGCAGCACAGTGACGGGAATAAATTCAACAATCATCAGATAGCACGAGTCACTCTCACACCGCGCGGGTGTGTCACGAGCGGCCTCTCCGAGATGGTGGTGATTAGCATGATGCTAAGCGTGGCGCCTAATGACATTGTAATGATATTCCAAGCACGCCGGGCCACGGGTCAGCTAAGTCATACAGTTCATCTACATGGAAGTGTGCACACGTCAGGATTCAAGACAAAATAGAACACACTTTCAAGGATGGAAGTTTGACCACAAACATGTTATTTACCGTGGTGGATGTCGCACTACAGCACCTCTGCTGGTTGCAGCCTTGTAGTGCACTCCGGTTTGCTTATATGCCGTAGTTTACGCGACAATAAGCTAATAAAAAACGGAAGCGTTACACACACACACGTCACGAGCAGGCTGAAAACGCTGTAATACTCATGCCAGGCCAACTTTGTCAAGACACATACACACCAAATGCCTGTGTGAGCGAAGACTTGAAATACTGTGGTGGGGAACCGTACAACGCTGGACAAGTCCACAGCTCGACAGCTAGGTTAAGGTGAGTTTAGGGGGTGTAACAGATGCCAACTGGTGTGGCTGTGCGAGAGTATGTTGGTAAACCTCACTTCCTGACACCCTGAGAGCCACACTGCACGCGTTGCGCTTTTAGCTCGACGACTAGCGCTGCTCAACTCTCATGGAGTGGGAATCGGTGGAGCCAGGTTCGAGCCCCGGCTGGTGCAGGGCCGGATTCCGCGGGTGACCACCGTTGCATTGGTCCCGTGACCCGGATGAGAATGAGGTGCAACTGGTGTGGCTGTGCGAAAGTACGTTGGTCAACCTCACTCCCTGACACCTTAAGTGCAGCGCTGGACGGCTAGCACTACTCAAATTTATTTACTGGGGGTCGGTGGACCAGTCAACATGTCCTCGAATCGTGAGTGAGTGCAATACGCTCGTAGAGCGAAACATGGCACCTTAAAGCAACCTTTTCCGTACGCGAGTCCTATCACGTGGAATGAACCATTTGGCATTTTTGCAAGGTGGAGAGTGTAGGTCGCCTCAGTCTACATTTGATTAAAGCAACTTTATTATTGGACTTTCACATATTAAATAATAGAAAAAAAACCCAGCGCCCCTGGGTGGGACTGCACCCCACTTTCTGACGACCACTGACGCCCACCCTCCCATCCGAGTGTCACCCGCTGCTGACTCACCCACGGCGTGCACTATCACAAAAACCCAGTGATGGATGAGTCAGCTGGCAGGTCTTTGAGTTATTTCCTCCGCAGACACAGAAAAGATGTGTGCCCACCACGAGAGGAACACATGATGTAAGTGGAAGGGACAGCAGAGGGAGAGCAAAGCGGCATTATGTTGCTCTTAAAAGTATTTTCTCTTGCCGCAACTACACCCCCAGACAACAAGAAAGGATTGCAGCATGAGAGAGAGGAGCTGATCACAGAGTTCATTTTAGTCCGAGAAGAATGGAGCGCTTCCTTTTCATGTAAGAATACAACTGGAATAAAAGGCGGAGAAAATGTGGGAGTGACACTTTTAAAGAAAGCAAGCGGGCCTGTTCTCTCTTGATCTCTGTGCCGTATCGCTGTGCCTTTAAATGATTTTTTATTTTTTCCCCGCACCTAATGATGATTGTGGAACACTCACAGATGTTGGCAGGTAGCTTGACAGATGGCTTTTTGAAGCCCACTGCGCTACAGTATGGAACAAACAGAAATAAATAAGAAATACAGCAGCATGTCAGATTAGATGCCACTTTGGGCAAAAACACTCCAAGCTGAGCTTCTTTTAAGCATTTTAAGGTGGAAAATGCAATAAAAATGGACAGTTTTATGTATGAGTGATAATGTTGGAGCTATAAATGTAGTGGGCTTCAAATGTGTAGGCTGCAAAGCGATCCTTTAACATTGACCCTGAGTGTGCAGCTGGTCATTGATGGGAGGGGCGGCTGATACTCCAAATGGTAATCACTGCATGTATAATGAGGCACAGCATGGGAGACGGACAATGTGAACAGCAGTCACATTTGAATTTTTATAGCGTGCAGTATCTCTCAAAGGCAAAAAGCAACCATTTTATTATAGCTTCTCAAGGGGTGATGTTATCAAAATGAAACTCGGATGTACTCGAGAGCGGTCAGCGTACAGCTTGTGTAGGGGTACGGTCGTCCCTCACCGCTGCACGCTTCGAATTTTGTGTTTCGCTCTATCACATTTTTTCAAAAATATATGAATTCATAAATGATGCTGTTTAGAGGTTGAATATGACCTTTTATTAGTATAAAAATATGCATATTTCAGCAAATGTATGTGTTCTTTAAAGCATTTTGGTTTGGTTTGGTTTGGTTTATTGGAACATGAAGGTTACAAAGGAATACATCTCATGAATCATCCTTTCACTGTTCCACTTGTCCAAAAGCAGTAGGAAGGAGCAAAGCTTATTTCATTTACAGTACATATTGTTCACGTCCTGCTTTCCATATCTTATTTTTATATAATAATCAGTGGAATAATAAATAATAACAATAAATAACAAGCATGACAGAACATCATTGTGATGATCAAGACTCTTCTGCCTTGCATTCAGCAAACATCAACTGCTTGTATTGTTTTTGAATTTGCTCATCTCGGTTCGTTGTTTTAATTTCATTGCACATACAGAAATGCTGTGGGTGTTCAGCGTTGTTCTCGTATATAAATGTTTTATGTTTCATTTTCCTCTAAGATCATTTTCAAGTCTAAAAATGGCAAAATGAACTAAAACACTAAGGATGCACGATAATTATCGGACCAATAATTATCGGGCTGGTCTGAGGGAATTATGACGTCATACCGATGTATCTGATAACATTAAAAATACCTCCAATAACCAATCATTTAAAAATGCGCTCCAATGAGACAAATCAAGCGCTCCTTTTCTCCTGCCTGTGACGTTGGCATCCAATCGTCGCTTGTTTCTCCGGAAGTTGCGACCGGGATGACTTTCTTTGGGTGCCTACGGTACGTTTGTACTTTGTTCTGCCTTACAAGTAAACTTGTCGCGGTGAAAGTGGCAGCGTACCATTTTTGAGGAATTCACTTGGGTGAGTTTGTTTTCAAGAAGAGCTTTTCTTTTGCTTCGGGGGCCCCTTTTTTCTTCTGATGATGTATTCTGTTTAATGGAAGAGATATTTTCTCGTGTTTCTCAGGTCTTTTCTTTTGGCTGCTGTAGAGAAAAGTTCCCGCAGCCATGGGACCGCAGCGTAGACATGATTATTTCACACTAAGAAAGGGTGATTTTACAGACACGTGTAGCATGTTTCATATGCTACCTAGTCTCCTAATTCTGATGTTTAGTTGCCCAATTTTTTTTTAAATCAATTCTTTCAGCTGTGGGAGCACATTAGTTTTCCATTTGACACGCAATGCTTTCTTTGTTTTCTAAATGCTCATTAAAACCGTGCCTGGGGTTGTGTGTGCAGGTACACGGTCCTTAGATGTGCCTTGCATCTACAAACTTTGCACATTCACACTGCTGAGGCTCAGCATGACATAATCCCCTTAAAAAAACATTTCCTTACGCTGCGCCTCCAGCGAGGTGTCTGATGGCACACACCACGACAACAACATCAAGGCCACAGGAAATTCATAACCCTGCAGAAATAAGACAGTAACTCCAAAACAATTAAAGCACAAAGATTTGGTGAAGTCAACCAGTAGACGGATACAAATCAGCCACAAACTTGGGGTGTCACGAGATCTCGCGAGATTAAAACGTGACAAGATTTCTCCTTCAGAAAACAACTGTCTCGTGGGCGTTACGACTGGGACAATAATAAAATAAATTAATTAATCACACAATAAATGAAAATGAACTGGATAATTTGTCTGTTTTCCTCGTCTCTCGCCTCTGAACAGGCAGGAAGAGAGTTCACTCTGTGCATTGGTTTCAACACTTTGCCGCATTTGGTGCATAGAACAACGACATGAACGGAGCGAGCCCTTTTGTCAGTCATACAGTCTCTTTGTCTCCGTGGGTGGAGGCGGAGCCGCTAGCATACACAAAGAGTGCAGCAGAGTGTAGCCTCATGAGGAGCAATGCAAGGTAACGTAGTAGAAACTAAAAATATATATATAAATATAAATATCATCATATATTTTTGTAAGTAATGCTAAAATCTCGACTAGTAGACCCAATCTCATGTATCGTCTTGTCTTGTGAACTGTGTCACGTGACACCCCTGTCTCGTGACACCCCTCGCCACAACTGTATTGAATTGAATTGGAAGGGAAAAAAACACAACTTGATCTGATGAGATGTGACCAGTAAATTGGTTTAAGAACATTTGAAATGGGATTTTCCCGTGTTGAATTCTTTCCAAATGCGCTTCTGGATCAGATTGGGATTAAGCTTGGCTTGACCTTTAATTTATGACCTGAAAAAGTATGTATCTGACTTTTGACCTCAGATAAAGCGGCTCACAAGGGTGCTCACATTTCAGCAAGCATTTTTATGGCAGTATGTCTTCTCAAAGGAAAATCCTACAGAGGGTAAATCTGGATATGCTTTAGAGCTGGTGGTTCGGGACTTGGCATGAGGCCGGTTACCGGTTTCAAGGTGTACCAAAATAGTACCGTTTCTGCAATATGAGAAAAAGTGGAGGTCCAGCTTTGTCACGTCCTGTGTTATTCCTCGCAGTCGGAACTGGGCTTCCATGTGTTGCCAAAGGTCGTTCGCTGCCTCGTTAGCACAGAGTGGTTTGTTGTTATGAAGTGGTGTAAAGGCTTTATTCCGCACTGAACAACAAGCAACATCCACTTAACGACTCACTTGCTAACAACAATCACTTGACCCGGAAACAGAAGGGTTTTTTTATTTGCTTATTTATGTTGTGACCTGTATTTTTTTTTACTAAGAAAATATTTATTGTTGAGTTGCAGGATTAGCCAAAGTAGACTATTTATTTATTATTTATTTAGAAAGAATTCAGTTATTTTTTTGTTATTTATTTTAAATACATATGTTCCACATTTATTGTGTTATATTATGGCTTAAAAATGACTGTTTTGACTTGACTTTTTTACTCTTTTCAATAAATATATTTCAGAATAACACATTTTAGAGCTGTAATTATAGTACTGTAAAAAACGCCAAATCGTGATATTTTTGCCCAACGTCATCACACTGTCGGAATCTCATACCGGCCCATGCCTAGTCGGGACCCAAAATTGGGTCATGGATCTGTTTTCAGTGGGTCACGGGTCTATGCAAAAAAAAAAAATAATGTAATGACCCAGTGTCTGTGAATGCACCTCGATGAACAACAACAAAGACGTATTGATTAATTGGTAAATGGTGATGGGCACAAGGCTGCCTCGAAGAGTTTATATTGCCAGAGTGGAGGTTCTTACGTTCTTCACCCCATATTGCTTCAAAACACAATTAATCAACAATGAATCGATCAATCAGTGGATGATTGTGCCTATTCCTAACTGAGACTTTGTTTGATGAAGTCATCAATGGAAGGATGTAACGGGAACATCCTTGCACGATATCCATTATGAAACTGCAGACATGAAGTTGCACCCAAATCCATGATAATTAACATTAAAAGTAAACATATTATGAAGCCATGAATGGGAATTGCTAACACCTTCATCAGGCGCAAGAATCAAAGAACACATTTTTTACTCTCTCCATTCTGGCATGAAGGCATTACTCGTCTTTCATGTGTGGAACCCATCACAAATTAGCACATTTGAAAGTGCTCAAATTTTGGTGGAAATTAATTAAATGGCTTTTATCATGCTTGCCGCGAGTGAATGTCGCGCAAGTTGTCCCACCAGGGATCTGGACAAAACCTATTTTAATGAGGTGTCCTGCAGGGGTTCCCACAGGGGTGCCGCTGCATATGTATGCACTTTATGTAGCAAAGACCTGTCGAGGAATCCAAAAAGGAACATTGCTGTGCAAGTGTTACCTGAATCATCTTGCCATGTTTGCTTGCATAGACTTTGGATCAGTTGCAGTTTACAGAGACATGTGCTACTATGAAAAAAAACAAAAAACAAACCTGGCACACAATCTAGAAAAAGAGAAGCAATAGAAAAGATCAACTACACAGTAAGGATGAGCATGTAATTCAATATGCTTGATTGACTAGGGGCAAAATGAAATAATGGGTTGTTGCTATTTTTTAACACTGGTGTAATATATTTTGTTCCCTCGTTTATCCCTCGAGGGCTGTAACACCCCTCCCACTTGTAACACTTTATACACTTTTCTCAGACAGGCATTAACATTTTCTCACATTTCAAACACTCTCAAAGTTCAAATTTCGTTTTAATTTTAATGATCAACCTACTAGGTTGGACACAATAAATTATGAAGTGACTCAGGCGTATTCACGCCTCTGACCGTGATTCGTCCTGGCGCATTCGGCGGTAGCGTTTTTGTACCCTTGTTAAAACATATTGCTCCTGCCGTCGTCCTCCTCCTCGTCCTATGCCTTGAAATGAAGATTCACTTCTTCTTCTATTGTTTATTGGCGGTTAGCAAGCCGCTCACGCAGTTAGCTAGTTTGCTAGCGACGGCACAAAGGAGATTGATTGACAATGGTCTACTGCCAATCAGGACACAGAACGCAACAGGTGGGTTCTCCCTTAGCCAATTAGGACTGTTGTGCGACTACATTTAGCCGGCTAATATCTACTGTGGGTTCCTAATATGCTCGTACAGGCACACAAACACACTGAGACAGGTGGAGCTGCACACGTCTTCAACTCTCACATGACTATACAACACCCTCTACTGGTAGCAGTAGTAAATACAATAACAGGCACACACAAAAGAGCACCGAAGGATCGCTGTAATACACCACAAGGACGCAGAACACAATGCCCGTTCATACATTGTTAAAAAAAATGCTAAATCGCACTTAAAAAATCTGCGAAACAGTGAAGCTGCGAAAGGTGAACCGCGATGTAGCGAGGGAACACTGTATTTTTTGTTATTTTGTATCTATTTTTTATGCATATAATTTTTGATTTATTTGAAAGGTCAGAAAATTTTCCACAAATATACAGGTAAAAAATTCAATTAAACAATTATTGCAAAAATTCTAATAAATGCTTTTCGCACACACACATATATATATAATACATAGCACTGAATGTCTTTGCTCAATGTCAATGTTGGGTAGGTTTTGCCTGTGTATACAGCATTTAGAGGTGAAAACAACATGAAAACCAGAGAGGTGTCTATGGGTGAAAAACAAGCAAATGTGATTCTGAAGAAGATGGAAAATCAATCAGAACCATTCCACAAATATTGGCCACAGCCACAACAACCATTTGGACTGTCCAGTAAAAGATGTCAAACAGATTGACCAAGGACAACATCAGCAATTGATGACATTGTGAGAGATGTAAAGAAAGAGCCTAAAATAACTGCAGGGGACAGGAGTGAAGGTATCACTGTCTGTTCATAGAAGACTTCATGGACAAAAGTACACAGGTGATCCGCAAACATTCTGAGACAGTGTACTTTTTGGCAAACTCCAGACTGGCCTTCATGTAGCCATTGTGCTTTTCATTTTTCTTCAGGACATCCAAATGGTGACTATATGACTATGACCAATGATTTTGATTGCTTTTCCATCTTCCCTCAGATCCACATTGTTTGTTTTCCAACTGTTGACAGCTCTCTGGTTTTCATATTTTTTCTTAACTACCTACCTACTTCGTAAGTGGAATTTTGTTTTTTTAACATCGTGTATCCTACCCAGTCTGAAACTGAGCAGACATTCAGTGCTATGTATTGATTGAATAAGCAACAAAACACACCAGTCAGCCACATGTACCAATACTTTTGCTCACATGAAAAATGGGGTTGGTTCAAACAAAAGGTGCTATATATATTCTACGTTGTGTGTCCCGTTACGTGCATTCTTAGCTGCCACTTTTTAGCTGTTCTTATGCCTTTAGAACGCACAGAAACGAGAAAGACGTGTGTTCATGTCTCACATAAGGATTGTGGATGATGAGCAAAATAAAAAAAAAAAAGTGCACTTGTCCTTAAAGCCTAGGTCGCAACCAGTTGTACAGGCTCCTACGGCCGCTCTACATGCAAAAAAACGCAAGAAACACATGTAGGGCGAGCAGGTGACGTGCTGATCTTTGAGCCGCAGACCGATCGCAGAGGTTCAAACTCCAGGGGTGCTTACATTTCTTTCAGGTTGCAAGACAAACTTACAAACTTACCCACTTCGCACGTCCTCGTCCGTCCCCACATACGTAATTGTTGTACGCATGTTCAGATATTTCGTATGCCCTCCATGCATGTCAAGTTTTTATTCCTTCATGGTCACACAACTACATTCTCCACGGAAAAAAAACTCTGTGATTTGGGGACCTAGGCTTTACTGTTCCAGTACTTCTGAAGGGCACTGTAGGCAAATCATACATTTATACAACATACTGTTTGAACAATTAAACTATCAGGCCTCCACTTTGCCTCAATTGCTTCAGGAAGCATTTCACTCTTAAATTAATCAACTAATCGATTATTTAGACCATCCCTTCCACAAAGTGCTAGCTTGACAATCAGTCATTTGGATAAATGAGTGTAGGGGTCGTTGGGCTTTTAAGATAGACGAAGCAATGTTGGTGCTTCTTTGGATGTCCTCCATTGTTTGCAAGTGATCAGTCACGCCTGACTTTTGGCACATCTAAATCATTCCAGTAGCTCTTGCTCTTCAAAAGATGCTGATTGGTCATTTTTTGGAGCATCATTCGCAAAGCAAAGCCTTCATCACTTCGAGGCTTGGCGAGATGGATTGGTGAGATTATATACCGGTATTGTTTTGATTGTATTTGTCTTGGAAGCTTAATATATATTTTAAAAAAGACCACACAAATAATTGAAGATGGTGTAAAAAAACCCTATATTTTCATATTTCCCACATTGCATATTGATTGTTGGGTGAAGGACTCTATGGCAGCGAGAGGTAAAGACTCCATGCTAATGTGATGGGAAAAAGATGAGATCAGCAAAGCATGGAAGACGCCAAAGTAGAATTGATTCCAGATCAGATCTCACTTACATGAGAAACATGGGTGTAAAGAAATTGATTAGGAGTGTTGAGAAATGGTGGATGCCTGTGGCTAGATGAAAGCTGGAGGCAGGATCAGCAGCGTCCTTCCCCTTTGGCCCCCTCCCGTCCTTCCCTGTCAAGATCACCATTATCAAGGATTTAACGTCGTCAGCTGTTCCCACCACGCAATCCACTGCATTAACGCATGCTGCGCCTCATTTCCCCCCCTGAAGATCACACTCATCCTAGGTGTTTCATTACTAACAATCCCACGTTCTGGATTATTCCCATTAATGAAACAATCCTTAAGTATAAAACTGCCTTTTTTATACATACAGTCTACATACAGCAAAAAGTGAATTTCCAAGAAGTGCATGAAGTGACATCAGGGGTTCAGATTTGAGTTTTAGCTTGGCAGTAGCTGGTGTTAGGTACTGTTGAGACACAGTCGTCCCTCGTTTATAGCGGTTAATTGGTTCCAGACCCGACCGCGATAAATGAATTTCCGTGATATAGGTTTCAATGTTAACAAATGGAATATTTTCGTAGTCAGTAGCACCTAGAAAATCTGTTTATGACTTTCTAAATATGGTTTTTAACCTTATTAGAGCCCTGTAGACATGAAATAACACCCCTATATTCACCTTTACCCTCATATTATTAATTGTTTACAACACGTTGCGCAACTCTTGCGCTGCAGGGACTCGAGACGGAACTAACAAGGTAGCAAACTAGCTAGCTAACCAGTAAGCCTCAAATAGATTTTTTCTAAGCTTAAGAAGTCAAAAACTTACCACTTCCACACAGAATAGGAGGATAACTTTTTTTCACTCTATCATGTGGGACATGCCATGGCTGACTTCATGCAATGTTAAGGTAATCTAACGTACGGTAATGTCTCAATGTTTTGGTGTCATTACTGCCGCCTAGTGACCACGATACTACATATCACTTGTATTTCAATATGTTTTCACTAATAATAGACCATATTCTACCACCAAACAGTCGCCATTTATTAATTAATTTCTGAAAAAAAGCAATATCGCGAGGGAGCGACCGTAAATCAAACCTCCAAAAAAAAGCCTGTTGCTCCGGCGATTAAGTCTGGTGCTAGTGACCAATGTAGAATACTAAACAGAGCATCACAGCTTCTTTGAATGCATCTTCTCAATGCCTTATATTTATACTTTGAAAATGCGTAATTTAGGCAAAAAAGAAAAAAAATAAATGCATATTTTTGTAAAATAATAGCCCATATTCAACCATGAAACAGCAAGATTTATTAATTAATATACATATTTTTTTGAACGTGATAGATTGAATCCATCAAATTCGAAGCTTTTGAACGATTATTATTTTTGGAAGTATTGTGTCATTGGGAAAATGGACACAAAAGGTTTGGGAAGAGATGAAATAGTACGCGACTGGGCTTCAAATATAAACAGCAAACAAAAACGAGCAGAAGGCAATGTGCTCTGATCTGCCAAGGCCACCGCCGGCTCACTTATGACCGCAAAAAATAAAAAGCTTCTTTTTATTCTATTGATTTGGACTAAAAGGACAAACCTTCCTCTGGGCAACTCCCTGAGCTGAATGCCCTGGGCTACGAGGCTGTCACAACTGCTGTGGTCCAGGCTGCTGTTTGAGCAAGCAACCATCGCCATGACGCCAGCACACTGACTACTGTAAATTACGACGGGAACAAAAGATCCATACAGGTGGTCCTCAGGTTACCTACAAGTTCCGTTCCAGTGCTTACGTAACCATGAAACGTTGAAACCCCGAATGCCATAAAGTGAGGGCCACTTGTCTGGAACACTCCCGTCTTTAATATGCTGATGTCTGACTTAGAGCAATATTTTAGTCATCTTCCTCCTTATTTCCTCACAAAATGCCTTAATAAGTTCATCAAAAATGCACTTTGGACTTGTAATTATGTATATTAATGTTTAAAAGATGGGAGTTAAAAATATATATATTTTCTTGATTTGACTTAAATAAAAGCATGCAACATCCATTTTCTATACCGCTTTATCCTCATTAGGGTCGCGGGGGCATGCTGGAGCCTATCCCAGCTCACTTCGGGCGACACCCTGGACTGGTCGCCAGCCAATCGCAGGGCCCATATAGACAAACAACCATTCACACTCACATTCATATCTATGGACAATTTAGAGTCGCCAATTAACCTCACCTGCATGTTTTTGGGAATGTGGGAGGAAACCGGAGTGCACGGAGAAAACCCACGCGGGAGAACATGCAAACTCCACACAGAAAGCCCAGGGGAGAATCGAACCCAGGTCTTCCCGATCTCCAGGCTGTTCCTGTATTGGCCAACGTGCTAACCACTAGACCACCGTGCGGCCCAGCATACAACATATAAATAAAAATTTAAAAAAATGACTTAACTGTAAAAAATAATACATATAATAATATATGACGTTTCACTTTTGCATCTCACTTTTGGTGCATTCAAGGAATGCCACACTGTTCGAAATCTAAACGCCTCACAAAAAAACACCATCAGTGAAGCATAAAGACGCACACATTGTAGGCTTTTTTTAAACACTGGTATATATGCTGTACATTTTGCCTGTAAATTGTTACCGACTTACGAGATGTGTTTTCCACAGAAAAAAATGTCTATCTTTGGAGAAAAAAGTATGAAAAAAAATAGAAAACACAAATATCTGCTAAATTGTGGGTATGTAGGAATTCACTGTCTTAACAATAAAGATATGTTTTCATTGAAATTATATTATTAGTTAATAGAGGCCTGGGCCTTGTCAACTTAAAAGAAATTTTGGAACATTGAGCACTGCTTATTAAAATATTTAGGTGATTGTATGTCAACACATTCTTGGTTTTCAAAATCTTTGTGATGTGTATTGTTACATATTATTATTACACCTGTAGACTCACATAGCACAATCAGAGTTGCGCAACACATACATATGTCAGATGGAAAAATACTGGAAAAGGCAACAACACAAAAGATGCATTGTTCTCGCTCTCTCACACAAGCTTAACTTTCACTTTCACACAAACTTATCTTTGACTTTCTCGAGGGGCGCGGCACTGTTATACAGTGTATGCTCTGTGCACCCTATCTGTGCACCCATCATTCTGGGCTCTTCTTTGCTGTAACCAAACATATTGCTCTAATTTTTTCATACAATTTGAAAACCTTTTAAATGGTGTGACCTTTGACTACTTCTCCGACAGCAATGCGGTCCAAAGAACCAGAAAGAAAAGCTAAAAAGAAATAGTCTTTACGGTATCGTAGCCGGGTGCACGGTTAACATGTTGGCCACACAGTCAGGAGAACTGGAAGATTTGGGTTCAAATCTCCGTTGGACATTTTTGTGTGGAGTTTTCATGTTCTCCCCGTGCGTGCGTGGGTTTTCTCCGGGTACTCCGGCTTCCTCCCACATTCATGCATATTAGGTTAATTGGTGACTGCGACTGGCTGGCTCTCGCCCAGAGTCAGCTGGGATAGGCTCCAGCAGACCCCCGCGACTCCAGTGAGGACAAGCGGCATAGAAAATGAATGAACGAATGAGTATCGTAGCCAAAATATCAATTATCGCATCATCTCTATATTATGATCTCGTTAATATGCAAAATATCAGGACAATATCACATAGTGAGTGACTACTGCAATTCCCATCTCTCCTGTAGATGCCGTGATGCAAATGTGCTGAAAATTAATTAATCCCAGGATGAAAGCAACAGGGGGAAAAAGCAGCTCCTGTAGCCATTTAACTTCTCAGCATTCCGAAGGTGACACCAGTGCCCCCGCCCCCCGGAGGAAGCCCTCCTTCACAAGTCTCAATGATAATCTGAATTTACTTATGTCATTGATTATGTCTGTGCAAGACAAAAGTCCACTGGGCATTCAATCCCGCATTTTGGCACAGACAGAGAAACACGAGACAAACAAGATTAATAATAGCCTGCACTTCTCATCCCTGGGGCCGAGCGACTAACAACTCTTGACAAAACAGGCTTTAGAGCGGCAGATGGATTGTTTGCAGAGATGAAGGGATGTTGCATTGGGAGCATAATGAAGAGAGAGAGCGAGAGATGCCTGGGTGCCTTCTCTTTTCCCGCAATCCCTTTGAATGAGCCTTGTGAAATTAAATCAGCCAGCGACGGATTGCACCTAGGGACAGTGACCGCCGACGTGAATATACACTAATCAGCCTTTGTATCATCTGAAGAAAAGATTGTCTTTTAATAAACACGAACAATACTCTTGTGGCTCAATAAATAAGGCGTCCAGTCCTTGGGAGAGCTACTAGTGAGTTGATGTAGGTATCCAACATCTGTGCGGTTTGTGAGTCAAAACATCTTCAACATCAAAGCTTTCATACACCTTCACATTAATTAAAGCCCTGGGCAGTCAAAATCACATTTATCACTGTCTAAAAATCAGATAAGGTATAAATCTTCCTTACTGCAAAGTTCAGCAATTAAAACTTAGCTCAACATCATTAAGGTGACGCATTTTACTTTCTGGGTGCCGAAAACATCGAGCAACGTTAGGAAAAACTCCCCGTCCTACATTGGACTGGCTCCGGGGATCGGCGGCTCCAGTTGAGTAAAAGCTATATTTCTTTTACATTCAGAATGCATTAAATTCTGCCTTCCCAGCGTCTGTGCTTGTCAGACGATAGAAATAATCTGGCGTTAAGGTTCACGGCCAATGTCATTTGGAAAAGATGTGTCCTCGTGAAGCGTATGCGCCACTGTAACCTCGCACAGAATGTGGAGATTGGCCTTCCAATATGCACATAATTCCTAGCTGGCTGACGAGTCCACACTGGAATATCAGCCCGCCTCAGATTTACTGTCAGGCCATTTGGCTCCACACATGAAAGAATCACATAAACAACACTTCAACAAAGGAGCTCTTAAATTGATGTCACAGGCAGCGCCGTAAAGACATGCTGTCGTTAGGTAGAAGGATGTGCTTTCCGCTTAAGTCCAAATACGTAATCATCAATGAGATTTTGCAACCATTTTGACTCTACTGTGCAGTCATCCCTTCAAATTTAGCTGCCTCACTCTATCAAAAATATATTGACTAATAAATCAATGCTGTTTCGTGGTTGATTATTAATAGTCAAATAATGTGCATAATTCAGCCAATTGTACGTATTTTTGCCCAAATTAAGCATTTTGAAGCACAAAAATGGCTAAATGAACTATAATACAAAGGCATTGAGAAGATGCATTCAAAGACACTGTGATATGTCGTATTCTGCGTATTCTAATTAACTGCAATTTTGCAGCTTCACTCTATCACAATTTCTCAAAACTATACTAATTAATAAATCAATGCTGTTTTGTAGTTGAATATGGCCTATTATTAGTTCAAATTTAAGCAAATTGTATGTATTTTTTTGCCAAAATGAAGCATTTTCCGGCATAGAAATGGCTAAAAATACAAATAGAAGAGGCACTCAAAGACTTTGTGATGATGTGTAGTATTCTGCACTGGTCACCGGGTGTCAGTACTGTTACACTCATGAGACAATAGCCACCGCAGGAAGTACTGTCCAGAAACCGGAAGTAAAAAAAGAACAACGAGGAACTCTCCCAATGCTAAAGTAAAAGTCTACATTATGTCTAATACGGTTTATTTACTCTTATTATGTCTACTATAATGGGTAATAGGTGTGTAAGGGTGACTATAGGGGTGTTGTTTTATGTCGAGAGTGCTCTAATAATGGTAAACTCTGTATTTAGAGGGTCACTAACGGTTTTCTGTGCTCTAACTATGACAATATTCCATTTATAAATAAGGAATCCTACTTTGAAAAAATCTCCCAGTTGACGTCTGGCTCTTGATTATTCATTCATTCATCTTCTTCCCATTAGGGATCGCAGGTGACTGGAGCCTATCCCAGTAACTTTGGACCTTAGGGGGGGTACACTCTGGACAAGGTCCAGCTATTTGCAGGACATAATATTTAGACTCTCTGCTGGCTGGTTGATTGTCTCTGAGGTGTTCTTAGAAGAGATGACTGAAATTTAAAAATGAGCCTGGACATTATCTCATGTCTCGAAATGCCCTGTTAGAACAAAAAATATGTTTTTTCTTTGTTTTATTTCTAATGTACATTTCAACCCAAATCGCGGCCCAGTCCCTGTCCGTGAGCGGGGCCAAACGGGGCATGTAAATGCATGTCAATTTAGGAAATAATGGCCAGCATTTTATTCAAAAATAATAATAATAATAATGATATACAGAAATCCCAAAGTTTCCTGTCCCTTTTTTGTTCAACTGTCCTTGAATGCACCACTGTGCATGTGCTAACTTTCCCCCACGGTACACAGATAAACTAATATACTGTGTATTTACCGTTTTTACCACCCCGTTACGTCGGACACTTGTGCAAACACCAGCCAGTCCGTGGGTACAAAAAGGTTGGGGACCGCTGTATTACATGGATATCTTCAATTGCTGCAACTGCCATCTCCAGCAATGTAGATTTCCATACACAATTCTACTTCTATCCATTCATTTTCTATGCCGCTTATCCTCGTTAGGGTTGCGAAGGTAAGCCCAGCTGACTTCGGGCGAGAGGCGGGGTACACCCTGGACTGGTACACAATTCAACATAAAAGGGAAAAATAATTATGCTGTTATTTATTTACATTTTGATTGTGAATTGCGTGTGGCAGTGTTCTGTCTCAGAAGCTAACGTTAGCTTACCTCAAATGTTATTAAACTGTGTCTACAATAGTGTACATTACGTTCATTTCAGAGCCTGTGTCAGGTGCTTATGGACTTGTAGACTATATAGACCACATATAAACGACTGTAGTAATTATGATATATTTATGATAAACTTACTTACCTGCTTCGACTTCTCAAGTTCGACGATGGAACAGGTTGGTTGCTAGCTGTCAATCAGGTTGAGAAGCGAAATCCCGGGGGCGGGGGACAGCAACCAATCACAGGCAGCTCTTTGCTTCCGGTGGGTTCCGCCTCCAAGTCAGTAGCCAGTCTCCATGCAGTGTGAAAGGTAATGTAATCTAACGTCATGTCTCATCACATGACTGATGCCTAGTGACCACAATACTACACATAACTTGTCTTTCAATATTTTTGACTAATAATAGGCCATAGTCAACCATAAAACAGCAATCATTTATTAATTAATTATTTTTTGTAAAAATATAAATATTTAAGATATAAAAGATATTCGAACAGCGATATAGCGAGGGACGACTGTACATAACTTATTCAAAAGAATTACCAGAGTGAATCCTAATTTTATTTAACCCGTGCATTTATTTTTAAATTTTTTAATTTTTAATTTTTTTTAAATTATGCATTTATTTTTATTTTGAATACCCTGATGTATTTTTCAAAATTCCCCAAATGTTAAAAAAAAAATCATTATCAGTTTCAAATTGTACTTTTCAATGTACAAAACAAAAACAGATCTGAGCTGAGAAGACGCAACGACAAAGCGTCTCATGTTCAACAGCCGCTGCTCATGCTTCAGAGTGTCCTAATTTGAAGGACAGAGTCACCAACAAGGCATCCAAATGGGATGAGTTTGGAAGGAAGAGCAGGTTTTCTTCAGGCATCACGCAGCATTAATGCAAATGTTGAGCTCGTGACTATGGAAAAGTGGATCAGAGAGCAAATGTGGCAGCTGTCACCAATTTAAAGCCTACCCGGAAGGCTTGCGGCGGGTCCATACTGACACATTTAATCAAGAGAGATGGTCAACATTCAGGCCACCACTGTCTGCAGGGGGGGCCCATCTCAAGTAGATAAAATAGAATAAGTAAAATATCAGAAACAGCCCTCAGTATGATATTGTACTGCCTAGATGTACACCGATGCAAACTAAAACCGCAGTAATACATGCGCTTGAAAAGGTGCAAATGCACCTCATCAGTTCTGCAGTGAGTCTACACAGTACCGTATGTGCAAGCTGGTTTCCCAAATGTGGAATGAGTCACCTCCAGGAAGCAGAAGAACATCTGAGACTTGCGAGATTGTTTGAAAATGTTTAAAAGACAGACATCAAATAAAGCAAAGCGTAGCTCTGGTTCATATTGGCCTTTTAATTAATTGAAGCTTATTTCAGGAGCTTGCATCAGCCTGCTAGTGGAGACTCCACTAAATGTTTCCAATGTCAATCAGACATGGGCTGGGCTGTTGAACAAAGGTGTATCCCTTAATAACAGGCACTACTACACTGTGTTACTAACCATGGGACCCGACAGCTAATGTTAAGAAGCAGTCCTGTGATCTCCTGCTTTGTCTTGATGCTGCTAGAATAGCAGGAGACATAAAATAAATAACAGAAATCATACAGTGTTTGAGCAAAATCATTACGTTGACACTACGTAGCTACAAACACAAGCCTCTGCAAAATGCACTCATGGATTTACTGTAGGTTACCTCTGAGGTTTAGCAAGAAACACAGTTCTGGCTATGACTGTATTTTATTTAAAGCTGTAATGATTTGGTGTGCATGAGAAAGTGGAAAGGAAAACATCCGCTTTTCATCATTTTATGGAATGGCTCTGATGTGAACTGTGATTGCATCCTGTGGAATGATTTGCATTGGAAGTCATTCATGACTAGTCCTGTTTGCAAAATACACACACAATTCCTGCTACACAGACAGTATTGACTAAGTGCAGGGATTTGGGAAATCCGGCGCAGAGAGCGCCGACGTTAAATGTGGAGATGCGATCCACGACGAGACAGGAGTCGAGGTAGGTGGCACCAATCGGTTTACTCTCCACTCAACTCAACAACAAGCAACAATTTTTTAGCAATAGCTAAGTGGCTACATTCATAGGCTACAACAACCTCAAGATAGATCAATAGATACTTTATTCATCTCCAAGAGAAATGTCTAAAACAATATCATGGGTCACCACAATGTGTCAATTCCATGACAGGAGATATGTGATGTTACACATATCGGTGTTGGTTGATATCGGATCGGAAATAGAGAGTTGGACAATATTGGTATATCGGTTATCGACAAAAAAGTATTCAATATTGGACATCGCTAATTATTATATTAGGTTAAGTCATGTTATGTTATATTATGTAATATTATGCAACAAGTAATGTTTTAATATGTTATGTCATAAGATTATGCTGTATTATATTATTATGTTATGTCATATTATGTAATATTTTATATTATAATATTATGTTATGCTATGTTATTTAATATGTTGTTATAATATCACGTTATGTTATAATATTGTGTTACGCTATAATATTGTGTTATGTTACGTTATAATATTGTGTCATGTTACGCTGTAATATTTATTCATATTTTATAATTACTTTACGTTACGTTATGTATTTTCTTTCATAATTTCATTACATTCATATTGTGGATTTTTATTCCCAGTCCTGTGAGATAGAGCCTTAAAATATCATGCACCATAAAATCGTAAGGTGTTGAAAGACAAAGCAATAAATAGCACAGATGATTAGTGAGTACAGTATTAGTAATTGTACATTCATTCTGAAATAATAGTCACAAATCTACATGCAGTGTAAAAATGAAAG
This sequence comes from Dunckerocampus dactyliophorus, assembly GCF_027744805.1. Taxonomy (NCBI): domain Eukaryota; kingdom Metazoa; phylum Chordata; class Actinopteri; order Syngnathiformes; family Syngnathidae; genus Dunckerocampus; species Dunckerocampus dactyliophorus. The sequence goes on from NC_072826.1 coordinate 3,758,467, forward strand.
GTTGTATTCTGGCAGAGTGACATGTGAACTGCAGCAGTGCAACATTAGCAAGCTGAGAGGGATAAAATTCCGTATAGAGTACAGAAAGGATTGGATGTTGAGCCGCTTAATTTGAGCTGATACTGATCCGTTAAAATTTGTCTATATCTGCCTGGGTCCTGCGGGTATGATGGTGTTACTGTAAGCTGCCGCAACATTCGCCACATTCAGGGTTCAGCCATAGTTGATCCGTGCAGTGAGGGACGTATAAAGTTTACATTTGTGTCATTTCAATAGCGCCTGGGGTCGAAGTTTTCCTTCAATTCAGTAGAATGATTATTATCAGGAAGATGCCACTACTCTCTCTTGAAGGGCAGACCTGAACTTTAATTAGTGCGACTTAATACCTTCATTGAGTACAGTCCAACAGGAGGACAGAGGCTACCATGCCTGCAGAAAGAAGCAACAAATTAAAGTTGAGCTTTAAATGGCTCAACTGAATCAGGCTGCCTGATGTCAGCAGGGAGATCCAATAAGAAAAAGGCCTCGCAGGCTTTCGACCTCTTTGTAACTCCGTGGACAGACAGCAGCTCTGAGTTCTTACATCGGCAGAATAAGGACAGAGAAGATAGATGAAGGCTAAAGGACACCAGGCAGGAAGGCATACATCATGATAAAACCTGAATTAACCGTACAGCCAACGTTTTAACTGTCATTAAAGTATAAGAAGGAGTTTGCATGGTTTGGAATGTGGGAGGAAGCCGGAGGAAACCCACAAACGTGCTGGCAAAACATGCAAACTCCACACATAGACGCCAAAAAGGAGATTCAAAACTTCAACTGACTGTGAGGCCAACATGCTAACCGCTTGTCCACCGTTCAGCCCAAAAGCAAAACAGATGCGCAAAACAGTAATATTTTGGTGATATTGTAATACCAGTACTTAAATATTTTGGTGTATGATAGCTAGAGATGCATGATATCTTTTTTTTTCAAACCGATACCGATAACTTTCTGCTTCTCAAGGCCGATATGATACAGGTAAGCGATAATTTTTTTATGCCTACTTTTTAAATTTAGATTTAAGCGTAATTTGTGCACAACTGGAGGAAAGAAGGACTGGAACAAATTAGGGTTTGACCAACTGTACCTGTTGATTTGTCCTAATCAAATATCATGACATTACTACTCCCACACCAACACTATCAGGAGAACCAGAGTATGGGGCAGCGGGAGCCACCTGCTGTGGCCCAGCAAGGTGCACTGTATTCGGGTACATGCTCCGAGCAGCCGTGTGACGCCACGGAGGTCTCTGGCAAACCTTTTGTACTTTTCAGATGCCGCAGCACAACAAGCAGCAATGCTAGTGCTTCAGGCGGCTGATAAGGTTTTTTTTATGTGCTCAATGTTTTTTTTCCCCCTCATTGCGGAGCATTTGGTACAACTAGCAGGTGAAATGTCTTCCTCAGAGGAGCTCAGAGGAAGTAGGCTTGTTAGGGTTAGGAGCGTTTGATTTGCTCACCTGCACAGTACAGGTAATCTCACCTCATTGTAGCGTTTTTTTTAAATTATCGGTTATCGGAGCTATTTTTAATGTTAGCGGATTTAGCGATATGACGTTATTATTCCTTCGTATCTGCCCGATATATAGTAACATATGTTATGACTTTTACATCACCAAATGGTAGTAAATGAAGTAATAAAGTCAGAAATTAGTCAAAGATCTTCTGTATGACAGGAGCTATGTGTTGTTTTTAAAAACCTATTGCAGAAACACGAGTCAAAGATCCTCTATTTCTGTGTGTGGGACCCAAGATCACCCAGCCTGTGTAGCAAGGCAAACAGGAGCTACCATGAGGTTACCCAGCATGACTTGCGGGTTATAGATGTGAGAATTGTTTTGCATGTACAGTGGAACCTTGGTTAGCGTCATTAATTTGTTCCAGAGGGTCTGGCTCTAAACAAAAAGGACCTAAACCAAATCAATTTTTCTCGTAAGAAATCATGTCAAACCAATTCATCCGTTCCAGAAAGCCAAAAATGTGCTGTAGACAAGACACAATTATCTTGCTACTCACTTGTCTTGCCATCTATTTAATTTGACTTCATTTCCTTCATCAACTACGGGGAAAATCGATTTGTCACTTTTTGAATGTTACATTTAATGGGCTCTTCTGTGCTCTCGTTTCAATGCCAGTCTACTACAGATCAGAACAATGGGCCTCAATCACGAAACGTTCTTACGCACAAATGTGTTCTTAAAGCCTTCTTTGAAGATTTTTGGCATTCACGAAACGTGTGCTCAACTCACAGTTCTTAGATCTAAGAACAAATTCTACGAACGCTCAGGAGGACTCTTACGCACAAGCAAAGCTTGCACTTTCAATGCGCAATCGCCCTCATGATGGATTTTGCAACCTGATCCCAAAAAATGTAGTGCAAATAAAATATCCCAACAATTATTTATCATCAAAACAACTAAAATATACTCCATGGATAAATATATATTCAAATCCCAATTCATCAAAAAAAAAAGTAGCTGGCTGGACGTGCGCTGCGCAGAGAGAGAATGTAAAGGGACCATTAGATTTATTTGCTGAAAGCCACAAATATTTGATGTCCCGCTTCAGGCTTCAGGCTTCCCTCTCTGTTCTTGCAGGTGTGCAGGATCATCAGAATAACATCGCAATGAAATGTGGTGTGTCTATTGCGCACGTAGCACCCCCAGATAACGACATGCGCCCCCAGCCACGTCTTGAGCCAGAGCACGGGGATGCTGTATTAATTAGGCAGCGTCTAATCAAATGTAACCACAGATTGTGGTGATTGTGTCAATATTTTCTAGAGTTTCCGAAATGGTTTGGTTTCTGATTGATGGCCCACCTCCCGTTTCCTCCAGATCCCTCCGGTGCAGTCTAATCTTTTTTTTTTAGTCTATTTTAAGTCAAAACACTTCTTTTTAACCTCTGCGTTGGCGCGTTTCTCCGTGGAAACGGCATTTATGTTTCCTGCATGTTTCCTCCAAGCCGACTCTTTTTGGATGGCCTGATGACCGGTGGATACACTTGAAAATAAGGTGGTCTTGTGTTCGGTCACTCCTTGTAAAAGCACCTCTATTTCAGTAGAATTGAAGTTTTTCTTCTGTTTGTTGTCCAGCTGCTCCTCAGTCTTGCCCTTGCGCGTTGCCATCTCCGCCTCCAGCTGCCTGTTGCGCACGGCACATTTTTTACCTTATATGGGAAATAATAGGCGGTGACCTATGCAAATTAGGGCTCACATGCACGGGCATCGCAGTTGGCATTCATCAACCTAAGAACACCGGTGCGAACGATTATCCCTACTTAAGAACGTGTCGTGAATGTGGCGCAGTTTCCAACCCACGCCTTCTTAAGTACACTTCTTAAGAAGACTTTTAAGAAGATGTTCGTGAATGAGGCCCAATGCTGCCAGGAGAAGCTGCCATAGCAAAGGTCTCCATCTTCCCATAACTGATGTCACGTTGTTCTTACTTTTGACTGCAAACTAGTTGAGCCTATAAAACAGTGCCTCTGCTGGTTGGAGCCAAGTAGGGCACTTCAGTATACAGTGGAACCTTGGTTAGCTTCATTAATTCGTTCCAGAAGGTCCGACTGTAACCAAAATGGACATTTAACCAATTATTTTATTACATTTAAAGGGGAGGTTCAGCTTCCCTTTTACTCAATGAGCAATCACCCCTGTTTCGGAGGCATATTTTTCCAGAAAATATTGACTGAACTCCACATTGTACCACTTTTAGGCGGCTCCACTGTACTCTGTTTGAACCTCAGCAGATGTTCTTGGACATGCCTATAAGTCAAATACCTAACAGTAGCTAATAAAATGGCTAGCAAGTGTTGGAAACAAAAAAAAATGTTTTGCTTGCAAGTGTAAGAATTCTCTTCTTCACCTCATTTAGTTGATTTACTATGATGCCTTTATTGCAGGAGGAGCACCTGTGACACATTTTTCCTTGTTTGTTTACAATCCCCTTGTGTCCTCTGCTTCCCTCTATTTGTGTCTACACTATGTATCTATGTGTGTGTGCACAGTGGCCATGGCGCCGCTCTCGCACCATGCACACCTGCCATCCGTCAGCACGTCCAGGCAGCAGTACATCACGCCTGGTGCGTTATCCACTCTCTGCCAGATGATTGCATTACTTGCTGTGACAGATAACACACCTTGTGGCCTCTTAGTATACTGAATTAACACTGTGACCACTCCACGCCCGCCTCATGCACGCTACCATAATCCCCGCTGTGCCCTGTTTTGTTTACGCTCATCACCCACTGCTGCGCTCACATCCACTCAGCCCTGTTGGTCCTAACAACCAGCATCTGCTAGTGGGTGTCATTAAGGAGGTACACGGTGCATGTAGTGCAAATGATGGCACCAGACTATTTCCGCAGTTGAAAGGGTCCCCATAAGCTAATTTTGTGAGGTTATGTGCCAGTGGGGTGATGCTAAAGACATCATTTGTGACTGGAGAGACTTTAGTGAGTCCATTTAGGAGATTGCACAGGTTTAGGGTGAGTTTTACTCACTGCGTTGGGTGGTTGCGGCTTCACCACCCACAAACTTCTCTTATCCCATGCAAAATACTTGCACATGTCAAGGTTCCTTGTTCTGTTGGATATAAACGGAACCTCAACCAGTGTAAGCCGAGTCAAGGGCTCTGCAATCCGACTAAAATGATGTATGTAAAAATTGGCAAATGCCAGAAACCCTTGCAATAGCTTTCTAGATGTTAGAGTAGATCAGTTGTTTCAATGGGAGGAGAAAAAATGTGAATATCGTGCAAATAAACAAACACTAAGATATCCTAGAGTACATCATTGAGCAGGGATTGAAAAACTGCAGGGGCATTGGTAAAAAAAACAAAAGGCATGACAAGGTATTCGAAATGCCGAGGGGAGTCTTAAAAGCTATCTTCCACTCATCCCCCACTCATCCCCCTGATATTTGTACCAAATGGTAGGTATTGCAAAGATCTAGTTTGGTGAAAACTGAAGCACTATGAGGGGCATCAACACGGAGTCTAAAAGTGGCAGGAAAACGTTCTTAAGGACGTAATCTTATTGAGTTCACAGTAATATATACAAGGTCGAAGGGCCTTATCTTTCTTTGCAACAAACATAAAACCTGCTCCTTACAGGGACGAAGAGAGGCAAATGAGATTTGAGACAAGGGCTTGTTGTTCTGGGATGGAAATGTTATACAAGCAGAGATGAGCCCGGAAGAGAATTTATAGCCCAATCGTATGGAGGGTGAGGTTGTGATGAATGGATGGTACCTAAGTAAGGTCTAGGGTTTTGGGGGAAAGAGTGAAAGAAGCAGGTAACGGAGCAGAACAGAAACAGTGTACGTGGTAAAACGTGTTCCAGTTGCTAATTTGACTGGAAGTGATTTGAAATTACCATTTATGAGGGGTTTGTGATGAAGAAGCCAGGTAAGAACAAGCAAAGTGGGTGCAGAACGAGCAGGCATTAAAAACATGGATGGACCAGAGTGGTTGCCATAAAGACTAAGCCTGAGTATCTTGGTCAGATTAGTAACCAAGACCAGGCAACGTCCGTCTATGGACCAGACCTCAACAGGTTACTTTTAAGGCACTACGGGAACGTTATTTTCTTTTCATTAAGAAAACAATTGTCTGCATCAGAATCAATGAGATTTGGCATCTTAGTAGCGGAGCCAGGCCAAGAAATAGTAATGAGTGGAGGAGCTAAAGTGGGCCAGACCCAGGGGTGGCTGCCCGCCGGGATCCAGGGCAAATCAGGCAGCGGAACTTCTAGCCCACGGTTGAGAAACAGACAAAGGCGAAGTCGCCACTCCCTCTCAGTGGCCGACTGCCTCCAAGCTGCATAGGCCCCTCGAAGTCAGGGAACAAGCCAGATGAGACGGGGTCAACGGCAGGCACTGACCAAAGAAGCAGGCTGCTGTCAGCTCGCCGAGGAATCACCACACGAGGCGCAAGGGTCTGTTTCAGCAAAGCACAATGCTTTGCTGCCCTTAAGAGGGTGGTTAAAAATGCTACACGGTTCGGTGGTCAATGATATGAGGGATCTCGTAAAGTAATGGCTAGTGCCCAGGTGGCAGCTCTGCCAACAAAGTCATCATTGTAGGCTACATTAGTACTATCAGAGGAGTACGTTAATGGCTGCTGATCAAACACGAGTCTACAGAAGTGAATTGGCCACAAGACCCAGATTCATCCCCGTACATGGCTGGATGAGGTAAGTTGGGCTCCTTGGGGTTGTCTGAAGGGCCTGGAGAGAGGACGCTGCAGGCGAGGATGTTAATTCTGGCATTAACGGCGGAAAGGGTTTGTGCTGATGTGAGCTGGGCTAGAATTTTGGTGACAATCAAGCCAATGGACTGCATGCTTGGAGAGAGAGCCCGGACTGCCTCAGTCAGATCTTTAAGGGTCTGTTCGTGACTGCTCAGGGTAAACTCCTGGGCAAGCCAGTTGAAGCACATCAATCTCTGCGAGGTCCATAAAGTGGTCGGACTGTTCTGGAAGGGTTTTTCGTG